>NC_092741.1:9129250-9758716 GCF_047496795.1 Chiloscyllium punctatum
GGGTTGTGGGGAGAGGGCAGGAGAATCGGGGTTGAGAAACCTGTGAGCCACGACCGAGTGGCGGAGCGTGGGCCGAATGGCCTGATTCTGCTCCTACGTCTTATGGGCCGCCAGACCTTCCGTGGTCTTGGGGTCATGACAGAAAGCAGCTGTTTCCCAGAGGATGGCGGCGGTCTGGAATGCACTGCTCGGGAGGGTAGCGAGGCGGGGAACCTCAAAACCTTGAAAAACTACTCGGATGAGCACTGGAAATGTCATAACTTTTCCTGGCTACGGACCAAGCGCCGGAAAGTGGGACTAGAGCAGACTTAGAGTAGCTTTGTCAGTGCGGACTCGGAGGGCCAAAGGGCCTCTTCTGTGCCGTGTGACTGTGTGGGGAAGCTTTCTGATTCCCACCTGTTGATTGAGGCCGCGCTACCGATGCTTCCTGATGCGGAGCAGCCGGATGGATGGATCCAAGTGCGCACTGAAGGTGAGAGGGTGGGAGAGAGCTTCGGAGCCTCCGTCCGTTTGGTTCAGGTTCCGTCTCGTCCTGATGCATGCATCGATGTACGTGCTCAGTGCCTACCAATAGAGTGAAGGTGCAGTTGATCCCTGACTCCACGCGCGGTGCTGCAGGTCGTAATGTCTAGACGAAAACAGAACTCGCTGCACCCTTCGGGAGAAGGGTCACTGGACTCGAAGCGTTCATTCTGCTTTCTCTCCACAGATGCTGAGGTTTTGCTTACTGGGTGTTTTGCCTTGTTTTGCATTTGAGACGTTGCTTTTTGATTGCACAGCCGCTATCAAACCATTAGCTTGCTGTTAGCGCTGCAATTAGCACTCTTGAATCTTGATTTGCAATTCTAAGGAAGCAGACCGAATTGGAATGTTTGGAGCGGGAGCCGAACCAATAAAGGCTGATTTGCTGTAAATTGATCTTCACGTCCCCCGCCGTGCTGTTCATTTGCACGAGGTGGGCTGGGGGATGGGAGTTCACATTTTCCAAGACAAGATGGATTAGTCTGTAAGAGTTTCTGTTCGAAAAGGTGAGCCGAGATTTCCTGACAGTGAGGTTTTTCGGTCAGAATTCGAACCTGCTCCAATCGTTTGCCTTGAGGGGAGGCAGGGATTTTTCACATTGGCAACAGCTGAGATTTTTAGAACGTCGAACAGAGCAGCGCAACAACAGGCCCTTCGGCAACTGTGAGAAACAAAACTCACTCACAATTCAGCCTGAGGCAAAGCCTTAGAAACAAGAACATCTTATTCTTTACGGCCTTGCAAGAACGGGCGTTTTGCTCAAGCAATCAGGCTAGCAAAATCAGGCGCGAAAACAAAACATGTAAGCATTCTTATTCAGTTTGCAAGTTGCGGAATCACGCCTCCCTTTTCCCATCCTATCACAACCTCACTTGTTTTTCTCTAATTTTCCTCATCTGACTACCCTGCTGTCCTTGTCCTTGTCTGTTACAGCCTGTCTGTTATTTTATCCAGTTCCCCTTGTCATACTATAAGCTTATTGTGAAATGCCCCTACTGCTTCTTTTGTGGTCAGCTACAACACTTTAAAGTTATTTCTTAGTTTAAAACTATTTCTTAAACAAAAACCTCTATATTCGTTAAAACCTACACACCCCTCGATTTACTGCCGCCCAGCGTGTGGCTCGTCCAGCAGTCGCTTAAATGTCCCTGACAGTTTGTGGGAGATTAGAAATGTAGTTTCTGCAGGTGGTGGTGGTGGTTAGAGATGTTGTTTTTGCAGATGGGTGACGGGGTGTTGTGGGGGGAGGGGAAGGGGAACATTACACAAACGGTGGCGGGATTCTTGCAGCATACTTAAGGCTAAGATTTTAACGAATATAGAGGTTTTTGTTTAAGAAATAGTTTTAAACTAAGAAATAACTTTAAAGTGTTGTAGCTGACCACAAAAGAAGCAGTAGGGGCATTTCACAATAAGCTTATAGTATGACAAGGGGAACTGGATAAAATAACAGACAGGCTGTAACAGACAAGGACAAGGACAGCAGGGTAGTCAGATGAGGAAAATTAGAGAAAAACAAGTGAGGTTGTGATAGGATGGGAAAAGGGAGGCGTGATTCCGCAACTTGCAAACTGAATAAGAATGCTTACATGTTTTGTTTTCGCGCCTGATTTTGCTAGCCTGATTGCTTGAGCAAAACGCCCGTTCTTGCAAGGCCGTAAAGAATAAGATGTTCTTGTTTCTAAGGCTTTGCCTCAGGCTGAATTGTGAGTGAGTTTTGTTTCTCACAGTTGCCGAAGGGCCTGTTGTTGCGCTGCTCTGTTCGACGTTCTAAAAATCTCAGCTGTTGCCAATGTGAAAAATCCCTGCCTCCCCTCAAGGCAAACGATTGGAGCAGGTTCGAATTCTGACCGAAAAACCTCACTGTCAGGAAATCTCGGCTCACCTTTTCGAACAGAAACTCTTACAGACTAATCCATCTTGTCTTGGAAAATGCGAACTCCCATCCCCCAGCCCACCTCGTGCAAATGAACAGCACGACGGGGGACGTGAAGATCAATTTACAGCAAATCAGCCTTTATTGGTTCGGCTCCCGCTCCAAACATTCCAATTCGGTCTGCTTCCTTAGAATTGCAAATCAAGATTCAAGAGTGCTAATTGCAGCGCTAACAGCAAGCTAATGGTTTGATAGCGGCTGTGCAATCAAAAAGCAACGTCTCAAATGCAAAACAAGGCAAAACACCCAGTAAGCAAAACCTCAGCATCTGTGGAGAGAAAGCAGAATGAACGCTTCGAGTCCAGTGACCCTTCTCCCGAAGGGTGCAGCGAGTTCTGTTTTCGTCTAGACATTACGACCTGCAGCACCGCGCGTGGAGTCAGGGATCAACTGCACCTTCACTCTATTGGTAGGCACTGAGCACGTACATCGATGCATGCATCAGGACGAGACGGAACCTGAACCAAACGGACGGAGGCTCCGAAGCTCTCTCCCACCCTCTCACCTTCAGTGCGCACTTGGATCCATCCATCCGGCTGCTCCGCATCAGGAAGCATCGGTAGCGCGGCCTCAATCAACAGGTGGGAATCAGAAAGCTTCCCCACACAGTCACACGGCACAGAAGAGGCCCTTTGGCCCTCCGAGTCCGCACTGACAAAGCTACTCTAAGTCTGCTCTAGTCCCACTTTCCGGCGCTTGGTCCGTAGCCAGGAAAAGTTATGACATTTCCAGTGCTCATCCGAGTAGTTTTTCAAGGTTTTGAGGTTCCCCGCCTCGCTACCCTCCCGAGCAGTGCATTCCAGACCGCCGCCATCCTCTGGGAAACAGCTGCTTTCTGTCATGACCCCAAGACCACGGAAGGTCTGGCGGCCCATAAGACGTAGGAGCAGAATCAGGCCATTCGGCCCACGCTCCGCCACTCGGTCGTGGCTCACAGGTTTCTCAACCCCGATTCTCCTGCCCTCTCCCCACAACCCTGGATCCCCTTATAATCAAGAACTTCTCTATCTCTGTCTTAAATGCAACCTCATCTCGGCCTGAAGGGGCGACCCTTCACCCTGAGGTTGTACTTCCAGGTCCTCGTCTCGCCTACTAGTGGGACCATCTTCTTCACGTCCACTCTGACCAGGCCTCCCAGTAGCCCGTAAGGATCAGTCAGATCCCGCCTTACCTTTCGAAACACCATCGGGTACAGACCCAGAGACCTCATGTGACAAACCCTTCAGCCCCAGGGGGAGCACGCTTGTAAACCTCCTCTAGACTCCCTCCAACACCAGCGCATCCCTTCCTTCGGTACAGGGCACAAAACTGCTCCCAATATTCCACCTGTGCTCAGACCAGAGCCTGATGCAGCCTCAGCAGCACGTCTCTGCTCCTGTTTTCTCGCCCGCTTGAAATGAATGCTGACACTGCAGTTGCCTTCCGAACCATCGGATGAACCTGCATGTTAATCTTGAAACGACACGGAACTAGGACTCCCGAGACCCTCTGCGCTTCAGATTTGCAAAGCCTTTCCCTCGTTCAGAAAATCGTCTACCCGATTGTTCTTGCCACCCAAGTGCAAAACCGCACACTCGCTCTCTTCTTTCCCCACTCGCCCGTCATGTCCACGCTCTTCTGCAGCCTGCCCATTTCCTCAAAACTACCTGTCCCTCTAGCTATCTTTGTGCCATCTGCAAACTCAGCAAAAATGCCCTCCGTGGCCCTCATTATCGTGGACACCCCAATAAGGTCCCTGCCACAGCCCCGTCTACAAGGTATTTGCAGAAATTCACCAAAGTCATACACGTAGGAGCTCGTTCCAGGATCCAAAACTCTGACTGCTCGACCCTCTTGGGACGACGGGGGAGGTGTACCTCGCCGATATCCGTGATCTCTGACTTCCTTGCTTGCTGTTCGCGGTTTGGGCGAGTGTGATCCGGACTGGGAGACCCTGGAAACAAGACTGGCAGACGTGGCGGGATCGGTCGGGTAACTCTTGTGCACAAGATCCCGGTAATGAAACGTCTTAAAAGATATATCCGGGCGACCAGGGTAGGCAGCGGTAGTTGCTGCAGGCATTGCCGCAGGACGGTCACGCTGAAACGACCAGGTAATCCTGTGCACAGACCAAGGTAAGAAAATAGACCTTTAAGTATTGCCTTGGTGGTCGGGGACGTATGAAATGTATGGGGAATTGGCGAGATATAAAATAAAGCATATGTCATTGGAAAACAGCTCGTGTCAGAAGGGCTAGTAGCTGAAGGGCTACTGAGGGTACACTTCATAACTAACTTATGGCCAGACATCCAGAAAAATATCCAAAAGCTAGAGGAGCCGTTGCGGGAAGCTCAAAGTGTCTGTGAGACACGGTGTGTGTGTGTGTGTGTGAGAGAGAGAGAGAGAGAAAAGAGCTGTACAGCTCGTAGAAAGTTTAACCCTTTGTGATTCGGTTTGAATGCACATTTGTTTGTTGGTGATTGAATGTTTGTGCTTTGTTCCCTGGAGTTTGAGATCCGGGACTGTTTTGGATCTGATTTCTACTATGGAAATTTTAACATGATTTATTTTAAGGTTAAGGAAATAAAATGTTAACTCCTGTTCTTTTTACACATCATGACTGCCTTACTATCAGTTTCTAACTAATCTCTTTTATCCTTACATAAAAGTGATTTATGGAGAACAGTTGAAGTCTCTAAAAATATATAATTGGTCAGATTAATTGGACAAGTAAGGTGTCTAGTCAGGACCCTGAAGGGGGTGCGGAAGAAGCTGACACCGGACCTCGTTAAGATTAATTAAATAGCAACAATGGGAGGCATGGGGAGTTGCCTGTGTAACGATCGATCTGTAAATAACGTTAGAGGGGAATATATTCCGCCCGACAGTCCTTTGGGGAAAATGTTGGGAAATTGGGTACACAACTCCCGGACGCGGGGGAAAGATAAGGCTATAATGATAAACTACTGTTGTTTTGTCTGGACTCAAGAATGCAATAAGGAGTCTGGTATTTCTTTTGGCCCAAATATGGGTCCGATGAAGATTGGCTGTGCCAAGATCTAAGTATATATGTCAATCGGAAAGAAACATACAGGAGGAGAAAGTGAGGACTGCAGATGCTGGAGGTCAGAGCTGAAAATGTGTTACTGGAAAAGCGCAGCAGGTCAGGCAGCATCCAAGGAGCAGGAGAGTCAATGTTTCGGGCATAAGCCCTTCTTCAGGATTCCTGAAGAAGGAAATGAAAAGTTTGATAGAGGATCCGGTGGGACTGGCTGAGCAGTTAGATCAATTCCTAGGACACAATTTATATACCTGGGGAGAACTGATGGCAATTCTAGGAACCCTATTTTCAGGGGAAGAACGAGGTATGATCAGGAGAGCAGCCTTACGGGAATGGGAAAAGAGGCATCCGGCCGGACTAAATGTAGTCCTGGCAGATCAGAAATTCCCGAATGCCGATCCTCACTGGAATAATAATAGAACACACAATAGAGAATCAATGTGGGATCTAAGGGAAATGGTAATATTGGGAATTAAAGAGGTGGCACCTAGATCACAAAACTTTGTTAAGGCTTTCGAAGTATGACAAGAGAAGGATGAAACCCTTTCTGCATTTCTTCTCAGCTCAAGGAGACCACAAGGAAATATTTGGGAATGGATCCCGGTGATCCGGTAGCTCAGCGACTCCTAAAGGTCCAGTTTTTTGTGACTAAATCATGGCCGGACATACAAAAGGAATTACAGAAATTAGATGGGTGGAGTGAGAGACAGATGGAAGAGCTGTTATGTGCGGCACAGAAAGTGTATGTGAAAAGGGAAGACGAGAAGCAGAAACAGAAAGACAAAATGATGGTGGCAGCAGTAGAAGAAATAACAAAAAGGAGAATGAGATCAGGGGATAACAGGAAGGATAGGGGAGGACACGAAAGACAAAGGTCAGACATCCGGGGTAGGAGGCAACAGGCAGGATGTTACCATTGTGGAAAAGTGGGGCATTTTAAATGGGAATGCCCAGGATTAGCACGAGAAAGGGAAACCGTTTCCCTAATGACCTTCGATGAGGAATAGGGGAATCAGGGGTTCCTTCCTCCTGAAACCCACCAGGACCCCTTGATAAATCTAAAGGTGGGACCTGAAGGGGAGGAGGCAGTATTTTTGGTGGACACGGGAGCGGCACGGTCATCCCTAAGTTTTAGACTGTGGGATACAGGTAAATTAATGTTACT
This sequence comes from Chiloscyllium punctatum, assembly GCF_047496795.1. Lineage (NCBI taxonomy): Eukaryota > Metazoa > Chordata > Chondrichthyes > Orectolobiformes > Hemiscylliidae > Chiloscyllium > Chiloscyllium punctatum. Next base: position 9,135,914 of record NC_092741.1, read on the forward strand.
TCTGCAATTCCATTTTACAAAGTAAAATAAACTCACACCAGTGTGTAATTGTTTTAGCCACGAGCTGAGTCAACAAGAATGGAAACGATGTGGAGGAAATATATAATTGTTTTTATATTAGCTAAAATTGTATGTCAGAGTGAAATGTGACTGCAAAACAATGGTAGACATTACGGGCAAGTAGATAAGATGTTGTGAGGGGATGAAGTTAAGCTAAATACGTCTGTACAAACAGTAGGTATAAACATCTGTTTCCCACTTTTACAGAAGACAGAGGAACAAACCCCAATTAAAAGGGTCATAGGGATCAGAACGGCCTCGGGAAAGGCACAGATGAAGGGGGTAGATAATGATGAAGAAAGAATATGCCTAACAATGACCTACAGCAGGATGCGGTCAAACAGCCTTGTGAGGCCAGGAATAAGCATTTTGTCACAGACAAGGCCGGATAAGGCAAGAGATAAACGGGGTAATGGGGGCCGGTCTTAGGGAAGTGGAAGATGTAAACAGGGGAGGAGCAGTGTAAAACAAAAGAAATCAAATCATATAAATGTTGTGTATGAATTGAATTTGGTGTGTGTATGTCCTCTGCCTTATAGACACTGGACATCACACCCACTTGCAAGTGTAAAATAAATGACACTACTGATTCAGATTTTGTCTCGGACTGAAATTATTGAAGTGTGTGAGCTTTGTTTCTCACAATTGGGGGCTGTCTGGGATTTTCTTCCATCACCGGGGGGAGTGGCTGGCCTTGGACACTGGGAAGACGCGTCCCGTCCCCCATTGAGGAGCGGTCTCGTGTCCCGGTTTGGTCCGCTCCCTTGGGCGACTGGTACGAATCCCACAAGAGAGACATCTGAATCAGACAGTGATAGGAGCTCGATAGACAATACGGCACAAAGGGGCTAGGCAACTCTGTGCACAGACCAAGGTAAGAAACCTGACTTTTAAGTATTGCCTTGGTGGCCGGGATTGAGTTTTAGTAGTTAATAAGGGACTAATGAAGGAACTCAACATGGGTTGTGCCGTGGGTAAGGAAAAAGCCTCCGGGAAAACAAAAGAAGGAAAAAGCAATGGAAATGGAGGCAGGGTCCCTTACAACATACCTCCAGAAAGTCCTTTGGGCAAGATGTTGTGGAATTGGCAAAATAATACTTGTACAAGGGAAAAAGATGATTAAATATTGTTGCTTCGTATGGACTAAGGAATCCATTCTTCGTCCCACCTCTTCTGGCCAAAAGACAGGTCGGACAAAGACTGGGTTTGTAAATATCTGTATTTGTTTGTCAATGAGTGAGAGAGAGAGAGAGAGAGAGAGAGAGAATGAAGAGAGCTCTACAGCTGGTAGAAAGTTTAACCCTTTGTGATTTGGTTTGAATGCACATTTGTTTGTTGGTGATTGAATGTTTGCATTTTATTCCATGGAGCTTGAGTTCCAGGACTGTTTTGAATCTGATTTTTATTATGGAAACTTAACATGATTTCTTTTAAGGTTAAGGATTCTATAGAGATTATGAAAAAAAAGAATGCTACCTCCTGTTCTTCTTACAGGTCATGACTGCCTTACTATCAGTTTCTAACTAATCTCTTTTATCTTTACATAAAAGTGATTTATGGAGGACAGTTGAAGTTTCAATTCAACATTAGATTGTAGTAAAAACAAAATTCTATGGTTAATATCTGTGACCTTGGATTCGGCCATTGTTCATGCATTAGAAGTTTTTTTTTAACTTGAATAGACAAATTCTTTTAAGGCAGCTCTGATTATTTCACGACCTATAGTATTGTAATTGAGCAATAATTGGTCAGCACTACTTAAGAAAACTAATTTTGGATTTAAATTAAGGGACTAAAACTGGGTGATTACAGTGGATTTCAAAATTGAGAACTGTATGCATTTTACATTTTGAATATTAAATACTGAATAAATGAATGTAAATATATAAATATATTTACAAGTTTGGAACAGGCTTTAAAGTTAGTCAAGCATGAATTGATGAATTGGTGATTGAATTATGGGGAGCTAGAAATATTGCAATATTTCTTCAAAAAAAAGGGTAAGAACGTAATGACTTATCCCCTTCGGGAGGTACCAACAGGGGACAAAGAGATTGGGTTTGTAAGTGTCCCCCTCAGCAGTGGGGAGGTCAGAACATTTAAAAAAGAAATGAAGGTCCTGGTTGAGGATCCGGTGGGGCTGTCTGAACAAATTGATCAATTTTTGGGGCCCAGTCTGTATACCTGGGCTGAGTTAACGTCTATTTTGAATATAGTATTTACTGGGGAGGAAAGGGGACTTTTACGGGGAGTAGCCATTAAAATATGGGACAGGGAACACCCCATTGGAGATGGGGATGCTGGACAGGGAGAGACGAAGTTTCCCCTCAGAGGCCCCCAGTGGGAAAATCCAAATCCGGAGCATAGAGAAGAAATGAGGGAATTGAAAGACCTGATTCTAAAAGGAATGAGAGGCAGTTCCAAAGTCACAGAATTTGACTAAAGTCTTTGAAGTTAGACAGGAGAAAGATGAGACTCCCTCAGCTTTTTTTTTGCAGAGATTAAGAGACTCAATGTGGAAATATTCTGGAATGAACCCTGAGACCCAGTGGCACAGGGTCTTTTGAAAGTACATTTTGTGACAAAGGCATGGCCAGACATACAGAGAAAGATACAGAAGATAGAAGGGTGGAGTGAAAAGCCATTAGATGACTTGTTAAGAGAGGCACAGAAAGTGTTTGTAAAGAGAGAGGATGAGAGACAGAAACAGAAGGTGAAAATGATGGTAGCTACGGTTGATGAGGTAGTTAAGAAAAGAATGGAACCAATAGAGAGCAATTGGAGCGGTGGGTGGCAGCAGGTCGGACAGAGAGGAAGGGGGAAAGGGAGAGGGAGAGGGAGAGGACAAGGGGGAGTATTTGATAGAGGGTTCGAGCGACAGGGGCAGAGCTGGAGGTCTCCACAGGCAGGATGCTATTATTGCGAAAAGAAAGGGCACTTTAAGCGGGAATGTCCGGCTCTGAAAAGGGAAGAGAGGGCAATTCCGCTTATGAATTTTGATGAAGAATAGGGATGTCAGGGGTTCCTGCCCTCGGGGGCCCACCAGGAACCCTTGATAAACCTGAAGGTGGGACCCTATAGGGAAGAGGTAGTCTTCCTAGGAGATACGGGGGCAGCACGGTCATTGCTGAATTTTAAACCAAAGAAAGTAGAAATGTCGACATGGTCAATTACTGTTTCAGGGGTTAAAGGGGAGGGATTTACTGTTCCAGTATTTGAACCTATGATGATAGAAGGTCCTAAGGATAGGGTCACAGGGGAATTGTTGTATATCCCTGAGATAGGAAGTAACTTATTAGGGAGAGATTTAATTATCCTCTTAGGACTGGGGATTGGAATTCAGGAAAAAGAATTAGTTGTCCAAATGGCAATGTTGACAGAGGATGTGGAGAGAGAGATAGACCCTATTGTATGGGCTAGAGAAGGGAATCGTGGAAAACTACAGATCCCTCCCCTAGAAGTAAATTTTTAAAAAAAGGAAAGGGGACGTTGTCTGTGAGCGACAATATCCCTTTTCCATAGAAGGTAAACGAGGACTGCAGCCAGTAATTGGAGGATTGGTTCGAGATGGACTGTTGGAGCCATGTATGTCTCCTTATAATACCCCAATTCTACCAGTGCGGAAATCCGATGGAACTTATCGACTGGTGCAGGATTTGAGAACATTAAATCGAATAGTACAGATCAGGCACCCAGTGGTGCCAAACCCCTATACCTTATTAAGTGAGATCCCTCATGACCACAAATGGTTTAGTGTGATAGATTTAAAGGATGCCTTTTGGGCTTGTCCCTTGGTGGAGGAAAGTAGGAATTTGTTTGCCTTTGAGTGGGAAGACCCCAAGACAGGACAGAAACAGCAATACCAGTGGACTGTTCTTCCCCAGGGGTTAACGGAATCCCCGGATTTATTTGGACAGATGTTAGAACAAATATTGGAGAAATTTAGCAGCCCCAAGGGGACTACCCTGTTGCAGTATGTAGACGACCTCTTAGTAACAGGAAAAAGAAGACAAAGAGTAGTAGAAGCCACTAACAAATTATTGAATTTCCTGGGCCAGCAGGGACTGAGGGTATCTAAAAACAAACCACAATATGTGGAGCAAGAAGTGAAATACTTGGGACATTTAGTTAATGAGGGAAAGCGAAAGATAAGCCCGGAACGGATAGAGGGAATAGTGGGAATGCCGCTGCCCAGCACTAAACGGGAGTTACACAAATATTTGCGTCTCACGGGTTATTGCAGATTGTGGATTGATTCCTATGCACAGAAGACAAAGAAATTATATCTCAAACTATTAGAGGGGGAACCAAAATGTCTAAGTTAGGTTTGTGAGGAAAAAGAACTAGTTGAGAAACTCAAAAGAGATCTGATCCATGCCCCCGTGTCAGCCTTACCTTCTCTTGATAAACCTTTACACCTCTTTGCTACTGTAGATAAGGGAGCGGCTTTGGGAGTATTAACCCAGAGGTGGGGGAAGGAATTAGTACATGAAGAATTGATTAAATGGGTCTTAGAATCCCTATTACTCCCCCGAGAAATAGCAGTAGTGCATGTAAATGGTCATCAGAAAGGAAATGAACCAGAGGTTAGGGGAAATAGATTAGCCGATGAAGTGACTAAGGAAGCAGCCCTGAACCCACAAGAAGTGGTGATTCATTCCCTAATACCTACTGTCCCAGGTCCTGGGAAGCTCCTATATTTACTGAAAGCAAAGAAAATGAATTGAGGGATTTTGGGGCTGTAAAAACAGCAGATGGGCATTGGAGGTTACCTGATGGAAGGGAAATGTTAAACAAAATGATGATGCGAGAGATTATGGCTGTCCTACATCAAGGCAGCCATTGGGGAGTACAAGCAATGTGTGATTTGGTTCTTAGGGAATATGGATGTAAAGGAATATATACAATTGCTAAACAAATCTGTGAGGGATGTATCATACGCAAAAAGGTAAATAAGAAAGTCTTGAGAAAACAGACCCCGGGAGGAACAGACCCAGGATTGAGACCTTTCCAGAGTATTCAAGTAGAGTATACTGAACTCCCCAGGGTAGGGAGACTAAAATATATGCTAGTCATAGTAGATCATTTATCTGGTTGGGTTGAGGCATACCCCCTAGCTACCGCCACTGCGAGTGGAGTGTCTAAAACAATATTGGAGCACACAATTCCCCTATATGGGATCGTGAACCATATTGATTCCGACCAAGGAACTCACTTTACCTCTAAAGTGTTACAGGGGGTAATGAAAGGGTTGGGAATTTCCTGGGAGTTCCATGCTCCATGGCACCCACCATCATCGGGAAGGGTTGAGAGAATGAACCAAACACTCAAACGACAGCTCTCTAAATTGATAATAGAAACCAGACTCCCTTGGACCAGATGTTTACCTATAGCTCTCTTGTGAGTACGAACAGCCCCAAGGAAAGACTTGGGACTATCCCCCTATGAAATCTTATTTGGATTACCTTATCTGGGAACGAATGGAGAATTGCCAATTCCCGAAACTAAAGATTTGTTTTTAAAGAAGTACATACTGGGCTTGTCCTCCTCTTTGTTTTTCCTCAGGAAACAGGGTTTATTGGCACAGACTCCACCCCTTGAATTCACCGTTCATCCCATCCAGCCGGGCGATTGTATCTTAGTAAAATCATGGACAGAGACTAAATTGCAGCCGGATTGGCAAGGGCCGTACCAGGCTTTTTTTACGACCGAAACGGCAATAAGGACGACGGAGAAAGGCTGAACTCACTACACTCGGATCAAAGGGCCAGTGGAATCTCCAGTTGAGGAAGAAGTCTGGACAGCCGAATCAACGCAAGACCCGCTGAAGCTCAGACTAAAGAGACTTTGAGTAACTAATTATACAGTGGTGACACGAGTGCGGGATTATTTCTGTAAGATTGTATATTAAGTTTTTTTGTGCTTCAGAATGAGTTTAGAATATTGGGAATGCTGCTAGAATTATGATGCTAGCCCTTTTAGTATTGGGATTTCATCAAATATCATTTTCATATGTATTATTAACGGTTCCTGAATCTGATAATCCACAAGTAATAGACGCTGATGTATGCAGCTTAGTAAATTGTGGAGATGTAGATAATCAGAGACAGTACCGCAGCTCTGAGATACATCTTAAGTCCTATGGGGATGGCCTTGGAAGATGGTACTTACTATAATGGTCTTGTCACAGTACACCGGGCCCCCTTCCGACCAGCTCGCGACTGTCCCGATAAAAAGTGTAACCCAATATACCTAACGATAAGGAAAACCACATGGCACGAAACAATCCTGGGGGGGGGGGCACCTATGAGATACAACGAAATGAAACGTTTGGGATAGAAATGAAAGCAAATGGGAAGGATTTCTTGGGCTATTGTTTTCGAATTAGTGTAGGACAGGAAAAATGGGTAGAACTACTGGGTAATAAGATACAATCTTTCACCCTTCCCGCTGATCCTAAAGTAGTAAAATTTATAGAGGTAAAGGACTTGAAACAGGCCATTGAAATAGAAACTGGGGATGCAAATGCCTGGGTTGAATGGGTAAAGTATACTGTGAGATGTCTGAACAAGAGTAATTGCTATGCATGTGCCTCCGGTCGGCCAGTGGCCCAGGTGGTTCCCTTTCCGCTCGGGTGGAAGCGAGACAGGAAGGGCATGAAATGTATGATAGCCCTGTATCAGGATGAGACTGCATGGAATGATAGGAATTGTACCTCCCGATCTCTGATGTTCCCTCCCTTGGAGAAGAAAGATGCAAAAGATCCCCCCCTATTTTCCGCCGCAGTTGGAAATCACACATCGTATGTGCGTAGACGAGGTACAAGTCAGTCGAAAGATTTGGGGGAGCTGAAATTATGTACAGAGATTAAGAATGTCACCGAAACAGAGAAGGGAGGGAACTACTCAGCATTAAAGGTTCCCCGAGCGGATCTGTGGTGGGACTGTGGGGGCAAAATATTGAGACCCACCCTACCTCCAGATTGGAGAGGGATATGTGCAATTGTACAATTGGCAATTCCATTTACCCTGGCATTTGAGAAGGAAAAGATAGGAGGGAAAAAGGGAAGGGGTAAGAGATTACTGTTAGACACTTCTTTCAATGACAGGATTTATCTCGATTCGGCAGGAGTCCCTAGGGGAGTACCGTATGAATTCAAGGCTCGTAACCAGATTGTAGCAGGCTTTGAGTCAGCTCTCTTTTGGTGGGTAATAATTAATAAAAATATAGATTGGATAAATTACATTTTCTATAATCAACAGCGATTTATAAATTATACAAGAGATGCGGTTAAAGGAATATCAGAACAGCTTGATGCGACAAGTAGAATGGCATGGGAAAACAGAGTGGCCCTTGATATGATTCTAGCGGGAAAAGGGTGTGTGTGTGTGATGTTAGGAGGAAGTTGTTGCACCTTTATTCCAAATAACACTGCACCTGATGGTTCAATTACTCGGGCCTTAAGGGGATTGACTACCTTAGCAGAGGAACTGGCTGAGAATTCAGGAGTAGACACATCTCTCACAGGATGGCTTGAGTCCTGGTTTGGAAAATGGAAGGGGGTGGCGGTTTCTATCCTTACTTCCCTGATAGTAGTAGTCGGGATATTGGTGGCCATTGGCTGTTGTATCATACCCTGTATATGAGTGCTCACCCAAAGACTGATTGAAACAGCCTTGATGAAAGAGGTGCCCCTAAAAGAAAAATGCAGAAGATAACAAATGGTAATTAAAGAAAAGGGGGAAATTGTGGGATACAGGTAAATTAATGTTACTTCTGCAATTCCATTTTACAAAGTAAAATAAACTCACACCAGTGTGTAATTGTTTTAGCCACGAGCTGAGTCAACAAAAATGGAAACGATGTGGAGGAAATATATAATTGTTTTTGTATTCGCTAAAATTGTATGTCAGAATGAAATGTGACTGCAAAACAATGGTAGACATTACGGGCAAGTAGATAAAATGTTGTGAGGGGATGAAGTTAAGCTAAATACACCTGTACAAACAGTAGGTATAAACATCTGTTTCCCACTTTTACAGAGACAGAGGAACAAACCCCAATTAAAAGTGTCATAGGGATCAGAACGGCCTCGGGAAAGGCACAGATGAAGGGGGTAGATAATGATGAAGAAAGAATATGCCTAACAATGACCTACAGCAGGATGAGGTCAAACAGCCTTGTGAGGCCAGGAATACGCATTTTGTCACAGACAAGGCCGGATAAGGCAAGAGATAAACGGGGTAATGGGGGCCGGTCTTAGGGAAGTGGAAGATGTAAACAGGGGAAGAGCAGTGTAAAACAAAAGAAATCAAATCATATAAATGTTGTGTATGAATTGAATTTGGTGTGTGTATGTCCTCTGCCTTATAGACACTGGACATCACACCCACTTGCAAGTGTAAAATAAATGACACTATTGATTCAGAGACAATGTGTTGCTGGAAAAGTGCAGCAGGTCAGGCAGCATCGAAGGAGCAGGAGAATCGAAGTTTCGGGCATAAGCCCTTCTTCAGAAAGAATTCTTGGTGCCTATTTTTCAGCCAACCCTAATTAGAGGAGATGAAGAGGAAGTGACAGGACAATTACTAACTGTAGAGTTCAATGATAAGTTCTTTAAATAACTATATTGTGGCGCTCTGCTCTTCTTTGTCTGTCCTTAGGAAGAAGGGTCTGTTGACCCAGACACCTCCACTTGAGTTCGCAGTACATCAGATACGACCGGGTGATTGGGTCCTGATAAAGACCTGGAAAGATACCAAACTGCACCCAAGCTGGGAGGGACCGTTCCTAACCCTCCTGACTACTCAAACAGCCGTCCGAACTGCTGAAAAAGGGTGGAGTCATCACACGCATGTTGAGGGCCCCGTGGACGCTCCTTCCCCTTCGGCAGAGTGGTAAGCTCATCCTACAGACAACCCTCTGAAAGTCAAGCTGAGCAAAAAGAATGGACTGAGATAAGAGACTATTAAATATTGGTTCAAAAACTGTATCCCAAAACAATTGTAAGTGTTGCTTGGACTCCCTCCTCCCTGGCATACAAAGGGTTAGGGAATAGACAGATAGGGTTGTGAGCTGGAATGAGTGGTCAGCTTTATATTGACACGATAATATTGGCGCTAGCTGCTAAGGGGGGATGGGAAAAATCATTTTACCGCTTTATGTCAGAACTATGCTAAGCTAAAGGGGCATACCGACTGTTGGGTATGGGCTGAGATCCCACACCATGGGGAAGCCGGAATTCCTCTCACGGTAATACCACTTCCTGAAAGAGAAGTGTATGATGTACAATAATTTGACTCGGGCTCAAACAATACAAAATGAAGATCTGACAGGGGTAATTATAACTTTGCAGGATGGTTCCCTCAACCAGCCCCAAAAACACTGGGTGCTATTGATGGCCTTAGAGATCCCCCCCCCCCCCCCGAAAGGAGCAGTAAATACCACTTGTTTCTGTAATCAGAATGATACCGCACCCTTCCGATTAGGAAAATCATCTTGAGTCTACACCAGTCAAGCCATTTCCACGACCATTCCCCGAATATTAAACGGAACATATTGGGTATACGGCCTGAAGCCTATCCATTTATTCCCGGGGAAAAATACATTCGCGTGACCGAATGTGTAGGAATTCACGTATGTTATGATTTTGATCAAACACTGTCTCAAAACCAGAAAGGCTGGAGTGGCTGCTGCTACCTCGCCTTTATAATTCCCCATTTGAGGCTGCTAAAGAGAGCCCCAAAAATACCTCGGAATAAACAGGGAGGAAGGCGAGTAATCCGGAAAGTAACCGAAGGAGATCGCCTCCTCTGGACTTTGATACCTATGTATGGGGCCGCTCGAGCAGGAGTAGAAACACAAAAGTTGGCGGCTTCCCTGGAAGAGTTGGCCAACAATACTTCTGATGCCCAATCCCAAGTAGCAGCCATAACGACCGAAATGATTGCCACTAGGCTAACAACTCTTCAGAACAGGATGGTTCTAGATTATATTCTGGCAGAGGAAGGTGGTACCTGTGCACGAATTGGGGAAGGTGGTTAGTCATGGGGAAGGTGGTTAGTCAATCTGGCTATCTATGGATTATTGATATTAGTGGGTCTGGTGGTAGGATACAATGTCCTAAAATGGGTAATGAGCCGACTGATGATATCCCTTAGGGAAGGAACCCAAATACATCATCAGATGCTTTTATACAGTGTATAAGATTGTGAACCTCATCGCCAAAAGGCATAAGAGGGCAGAACATAACAAAATGAATTAAAGGAGACTTAATTAGTGCAGAAACAACAGTTAGAGAAAAAGAAAAAGGGGGAATTGTGGGAGATTAGAAATGTAGTTTCCACAGGTAGTGGTTAGAGATGTTTTTGCAGATGGGTGATGGGGTGTTGTGGGGGATGGGGAATGGGAACATTACACAAACAGTTGCGGGATTCTTGCAGCATACTTAAGGCTAAGATTTTAACAAATATAGAGGTTTTTGTTTAAGAAATAGTTTTAAACTAAGAATTAACTTTAAAGTGTTGTAGCTGACCACAAAAGAAGCAGTAGGGGCATTTCACAATAAGCTTATAGTATGACAAGGGGAACTGGATAAAATAACAGAGAGGCCGTAACAGACAAGGACAAGGACAAGGACAGCAGGGTAGTCAGATGAGGAAAATTAGAGAAAAACAAGTGAGGTTGTGATAGGATGGGAAAAGGGAAGCGTGATTCCGCAACTTGTAAACTGAATAAGAATGCTTACATGTTTTGTTTTCGCGCGCTTTTGCTAGCCTGATTGCTTGAGCAAAACGCCCGTTCTTGCAGCACAGCGTTTTTGAGGAGGCGGTAACCAACTGCAGAACTGCACGCATTGAATGATACATTCAGCCTGTCATGTCTGCATCAGCTCTCTGCACGAGCAACTTCCCCAGTCCCACTCGCCCTGCAGCAAATATTCTCTCTTCGGATAAGTGTCCGACCCTCCGACCAAAGTCACCATTGAATCTGCCTCCAGCACCCTCTCTCTCGGGCAGTGCACTGCATATTCTAACCACTCGCTGAAGATGCTTGGGCCTAGGACACTACCTCGATGAAACGTGACACGTAGAGAAGAAAGCAATAGATTCAGCCGAGCCCTCCATGTCTTTGATGTGTGTGTGGATGTGCCTGCAGTTAGTACAGGCCCTTCGGCCCACGATGTCGTGCCGAGCAGTTTTCTTAATCTAAGATCAACCTAACCTACACACCCCTCGATTTACTGCCGTCCAGCGTGTGGCTCGTCCAGCAGTCGCTTAAGTGTCCCTGACAGTTTGTGGGAGATTAGAAATGTAGTTTCTGCAGGTGGTGGTGGTTAGAGATGTTGTTTTTGCAGATGGGTGACGGGGTGTTGTGGGGGGAGGGGAAGGGGAACATTACACAAACGGTGGCGGGATTCTTGCAGCATACTTAAGGCTAAGATTTTAACGAATATAGAGGTTTTTGTTTAAGAAATAGTTTTAAACTAAGAAATAACTTTAAAGTGTTGTAGCTGACCACAAAAGAAGCAGTAGGGGCATTTCACAATAAGCTTATAGTATGACAAGGGGAACTGGATAAAATAACAGACAGGCTGTAACAGACAAGGACAAGGACAGCAGGGTAGTCAGATGAGGAAAATTAGAGAAAAACAAGTGAGGTTGTGATAGGATGGGAAAAGGGAGGCGTGATTCCGCAACTTGCAAACTGAATAAGAATGCTTACAGGTTTTGTTTTCGCGCCTGATTGCTTGAGCAAAACGCCCGTTCTTGCAAGGCCGTAAAGAATAAGATGTTCTTGTTTCTAAGGCTTTGCCTCAGGCTGAATTGTGAGTGAGTTTTGTTTCTCACAGTTGCCGAAGGGCCTGTTGTTGCGCTGCTCTGTTCGACGTTCTAAAAATCTCAGCTGTTGCCAATGTGAAAAATCCCTGCCTCCCCTCAAGGCAAACGATTGGAGCAGGTTCGAATTCTGACCGAAAAATCTCACTGTCAGGAAATCTCGGCTCACCTTTTCGAACAGAAACTCTTACAGACTAATCCATCTTGTCTTGGAAAATGTGAACTCCCATCCCCCAGCCCACCTCGTGCAAATGAACAGCACGGCGGGGGACGTGAAGATCAATTTACAGCAAATCAGCCTTTATTGGTTCGGCTCCCGCTCCAAACATTCCAATTCGGTCTGCTTCCTTAGAATTGCAAATCAAGATTCAAGAGTGCTAATTGCAGCGCTAACAGCAAGCTAATGGTTTGATTGCGGCTGTGCAATCAAAAAGCAACGTCTCAAATGCAAAACAAGGCAAAACACCCAGTAAGCAAAACCTCAGCATCTGTGGAGAGAAAGCAGAATGAACGCTTCGAGTCCAGTGACCCTTCTCCCGAAGGGTGCAGCGAGTTCTGTTTTCGTCTAGACATTACGACCTGCAGCACCGCGCGTGGAGTCAGGGATCAACTGCACCTTCACTCTATTGGTAGGCACTGAGCACGTACATCGATGCATGCATCAGGACGAGACGGAACCTGAACCAAACGGACGGAGGCTCCGAAGCTCTCTCCCACCCTCTCACCTTCAGTGCGCACTTGGATCCATCCATCCGGCTGCTCCGCATCAGGAAGCATCGGTAGCGCGGCCTCAATCAACAGGTGGGAATCAGAAAGCTTCCCCACACAGTCACACGGCACAGAAGAGGCCCTTTGGCCCTCCGAGTCCGCACTGACAAAGCTACTCTAAGTCTGCTCTAGTCCCACTTTCCGGCGCTTGGTCCGTAGCCAGGAAAAGTTATGACATTTCCAGTGCTCATCCGAGTAGTTTTTCAAGGTTTTGAGGTTCCCCGCCTCGCTACCCTCCCGAGCAGTGCATTCCAGACCGCCGCCATCCTCTGGGAAACAGCTGCTTTCTGTCATGACCCCAAGACCACGGAAGGTCTGGCGGCCCATAAGACGTAGGAGCAGAATCAGGCCATTCGGCCCACGCTCCGCCACTCGGTCGTGGCTCACAGGTTTCTCAACCCCGATTCTCCTGCCCTCTCCCCACAACCCTGGATCCCCTTATAATCAAGAACTTCTCTATCTCTGTCTTAAATGCAACCTCATCTCGGCCTGAAGGGGCGACCCTTCACCCTGAGGTTGTACTTCCAGGTCCTCGTCTCGCCTACTAGTGGGACCATCTTCTTCACGTCCACTCTGACCAGGCCTCCCAGTAGCCCGTAAGGATCAGTCAGATCCCGCCTTACCTTTCGAAACACCATCGGGTACAGACCCAGAGACCTCATGTGACAAACCCTTCAGCCCCAGGGGGAGCACGCTTGTAAACCTCCTCTAGACTCCCTCCAACACCAGCGCATCCCTTCCTTCGGTACAGGGCACAAAACTGCTCCCAATATTCCACCTGTGCTCAGACCAGAGCCTGATGCAGCCTCAGCAGCACGTCTCTGCTCCTGTTTTCTCGCCCGCTTGAAATGAATGCTGACACTGCAGTTGCCTTCCGAACCATCGGATGAACCTGCATGTTAATCTTGAAACGACACGGAACTAGGACTCCCGAGACCCTCTGCGCTTCAGATTTGCAAAGCCTTTCCCCCGTTCAGAAAATCGTCTACCCGATTGTTCTTGCCACCCAAGTGCAAAACCGCACACTCGCTCTCTTCTTTCCCCACTCGCCCGTCATGTCCACGCTCTTCTGCAGCCTGCCCATTTCCTCAAAACTACCTGTCCCTCTAGCTATCTTTGTGCCATCTGCAAACTCAGCAAAAATGCCCTCCGTGGCCCTCATTATCGTGGACACCCCAATAAGGTCCCTGCCACAGCCCCGTCTACAAGGTAGAACATAGAACATAGAACATAGAAGAATACAGCGCAGTACAGGCCCTTCGGCCCTCGATGTTGCGCCGATCAAAGCCCACCTAACCTACACTAACCCACTATCCTCCACATACCTATCCAATGCCCGCTTAAATACCTATAAAGAGGGAGAGTCCACTACTGCTACTGGCAGGGCATTCCAGGTATTTGCAGAAATTCACCAAAGTCATACACGTAGGAGCTCGTTCCAGGATCCAAAACTCTGACTGCTCGACCCTCTTGGGACGACGGGGGAGATGCACCTCGCCGATATGCGTGATCTCTGACTCCCTTGCTTGTTGTTCGCGGTTTGGGCGAGTGTGATCCGGACTGGGAGACCCTGGAAACAAGACTGGCAGACGTGGCGGGTTCGGTCGGGTAACTCTTGTGCACAAGATCCCGGTAATGAAAGGTCTTAAAAGATATATCCGGGCGACCAGGGTAGGCAGCGGTAGTTGCTGCAGGCATTGCCGCAGGACTGTCACGTTGAAACGACCAGGTAATCCTGTGCACAGACCAAGGTAAGAAAATAGACCTTTATGTATTGCCTTGGTGGTCGGGGACGTATGAAATGTATGGGGAATTGGCGAGATATAAAATAAAGCATATGTCATTGGAAAACAGCTCGTGTCAGAAGGGCTAGTAGCTGAAGGGCTACTGAGGGTACACTTCATAACTAACTTATGGCCAGACATCCAGAAAAATATCCAAAAGCTAGAGGAGCCGTTGCGGGAAGCTCAAAGTGTCTGTGAGACACGGTGTGTGTGTTTGTGTATGTGTGTGTGTGAGAGAGAGAGAGAGAGAGAGAAAAGAGCTGTACAGCTCGTTGAAAGTTTAACCCTTTGTGATTCGGTTTGAATGCACATTTGTTTGTTGGTGATTGAATGTTTGTGCTTTGTTCCCTGGAGTTTGAGATCCGGGACTGTTTTGGATCTGATTTCTACTATGGAAATTTTAACATGATTTCTTTTAAGGTTAAGGAAATAAAATGTTAACTCCTGTTCTTTTTACACGTCATGACTGCCTTACTATCAGTTTCTAACTAATCTCTTTTATCCTTACATAAAAGTGATTTATGGAGAACAGTTGAAGTCTCAAAAAGTATATAATTGGTCAGATTAATTGGACAAGTAAGGTGTCTAGTCAGGACCCTGAAGGGGGTGCAGAAGAAGCTGACACCGGACCTCGTTAAGATTAATTAAATTAGCAACAATGGGAGGCATGGGGAGTTGCCTGTGTAACGATCGATCTGTAAATAACGTTAGAGGGGAATATATTCCGCCCGACAGTCCTTTGGGAAAAATATTGGGAAATTGGGTACACAACTCCCGGACGCGGGGGAAAGATAAGGCTATAATGATAAACTACTGTTGTTTCGTCTGGACTCAAGAATGCAATAAGGAGTCTGGTATTTCTTTTGGCCCAAATATGGGTCCGATGAAGATTGGCTGTGCCAAGATCTAAGTAAATATGTCAATCGGAAAGAAACACACAGGAGGAGAAAGTGAGGACTGCAGATGCTGGAGGTCAGAGCTGAAAATGTGTTGCTGGAAAAGCGCAGCAGGTCAGGCAGCATCCAAGGAGCAGGAGAGTCAATGTTTCGGGCATAAGCCCTTCTTCAGGATTCCTGAAGAAGGAAATGAAAAGTTTGATACAGGATCCGGTGGGACTGGCTGTGCAGTTAGATCAATTCCTAGGACACAATTTATATACCTGGGGAGAACTGATGGCAATTCTAGGAACCCTATTTTCAGGGGAAGAACGAGGTATGATCAGGAGAGCAGCCTTACGGGAATGGGAAAAGAGGCATCCGGCCGGACTAAATGTAGTCCCGGCAGATCAGAAATTCCCGAATGCCGATCCTCACTGGAATAATAATAGAACACACAATAGAGAATCAATGTGGGATCTAAGGGAAATGGTAATATTGGGAATTAAAGAGGCGGCACCTAGATCACAAAACTTTGTTAAGGCTTTCGAAGTATGACAAGAGAAGGATGAAACCCTTTCTGCATTTCTTCTAAGCTCAAGGAGACCACAAGGAAATATTCGGGAATGGATCCCGATGATCCGGTAGCTCAGCGACTCCTAAAGGTCCAGTTTCTTGTGACTAAATCATGGCCGGACATACAAAAGAAATTACAGAAATTAGATGGGTGGAGTGAGAGACAGATGGAAGAGCTGTTATGTGCGGCACAGAAAGTGTATGTGAAAAGGGAAGACGAGAAGCAGAAACAGAAAGACAAAATGATGGTGGCAGCAGTAGAAGAAATAACAAAAAGGAGAATGAGATCAGGGGATAACAGGAAGGATAGGGGAGGACACGAAAGACAAAGGTCAGACATCCGGGGTAGGAGGCAACAGGCAGGATGTTACCATTGTGGAAAAGTGGGGCATTTTAAATGGGAATGCCCAGGATTAGCACGAGAAAGGGAAACCGTTTCCCTAATGACCTTCGATGAGGAATAGGGGAATCAGGGGTTCCTTCCTCCTGAAACCCACCAGGACCCCTTGATAAATCTAAAGGTGGGACCTGAAGGGGAGGAGGCAGTATTTTTGGTGGACACGGGAGCGGCACGGTCATCCCTAAGTTTTAGACTGTGGGATACAGGTAAATTAATGTTACTTCTGCAATTCCATTTTACAAAGTAAATATATAATTGTTTTTGTATTAGCTAAAATTGCATGTCAGAATGAAATGTGACTGCAAGACAATGGTAGACATTATGGGCAAGTAGATAAGATGTTGTGAGGGGATGAAGTTAAGCTAAATACGCCTGTACAAACAGTAGGTATAAACATCTGTTTCCCACTTTTACAGAGACAGAGGAACAAACCCCAATTAAAAGTGTCATAGGGATCAGAACGGCCTCGGGAAAGGCACAGATGAAGGGGGTAGATAATGATGAAGAAAGAATATGCCTAACAATGACCTACAGCAGGATGAGGTCAAACAGCCTTGTGAGGCCAGGAATAAGCATTTTGTCACAGACAAGGCCGGATAAGGCAAGAGATGAACAGGGGTAATGGGGGCCGGTCTTAGGGAAGTGGAAGATGTAAACAGGGGAGGAGCAGTGTAAAACAAAAGAAATCAAATCATATAAATATTATGTATGAATTGAATTTGGTGTGTGTATGTCCTCTGCCTTATAGACACTGGACATCTCACCCACTTGCAAGTGTAAAATAAATGACACTATTGATTCAGATCTTGTCTCGGACTGAAATTATTGAAGTGTGTGAGCTTTGTTTCTCACAATTGGGGGCTGTCCGGGATTTTCTTCCATCACCGGGGGGAGTGGCTGGCCTTGGACACTGGGAAGACGCGTCCCGTTCCCCATTGAGGAGCGGTCCCGTGTCCCGGTTTGGTCCGCTCCCTTGGGCGACTGGTACGAATCCCACAAGAGAGACATCTGAATCAGACAGTGATAGGAGCTCGATAGACAATACGGCACAAAGGGGCTAGGCAACTCTGTGCACAGACCAAGGTAAGAAACCTGACTTTTAAGTATTGCCTTGGTGGCCGGGATTGAGTTTTAGTAGTTAATAAGGGACTAATGAAGGAACTCAATATGGGTTGTGCCGTGGGTAAGGAAAAAGCCTCCGGGAAAACAAAAGAAGGAAAAAGCAATGGAAATGGAGGCGGGGTCCCTTACAACATACCTCCAGAAAGTCCTTTGGGCAGGATGTTGTGGAATTGGCAAAATAATACTTGTACAAGAGAAAAAGATGATTAAATATTGTTGCTTCGTATGGACTAAGGAATCCATTCTTCGTCCCGCCTCTTCTGGCCAAAAGACAGGTCGGACAAAGACTGGGTTTGTAAATATCTGTATTTGTTTGTCAATGAGTGAGAGAGAGAGAGAGAGAGAGAGAATGAAAAGAGCTGTACAGCTGGTAGAAAGTTTAACCCTTTGTGATTTGGTTTGAATGCACATTTGTTTGTTGGTGATTGAATGTTTGCATTTTATTCCATGGAGCTTGAGTTCCAGGACTGTTTTGAATCTGATTTTTATTATGGAAACTTAACATGATTTCTTTTAAGGTTAAGGATTCTATAGAGATTATGAAAAAAAAGAATGATACTTCCTGTTCTTCTTACAGGTCATGACTGCCTTACTATCAGTTTCTAACTAATCTCTTTTATCTATACATAAAAGCGATTTATGGAGGACAGTTGAAGTTTCAATTCAACATTAGATTGTAGTAAAAACAAAATTCTATGGTTAATATCTGTGACCTTGGATTCGGCCATTGTTCATGCATCAGAAGTTTTTTTTTAACTTGAATAGACAAATTCTTTTAAGGCAGCTCTGATTATTTCACGACCTATAGTATTGTAATTGAGCAATGATTGGTCAGTTAAGAAAACTAATTTTGGATTTAAATTAAGGGACTAAAACTGGGTGATTACAGTGGATTTCAAAATTGAGAACTGTATGCATTTTACATTTTGAATATTAAATACTGAATAAATGAACGTAAATATATAAATATATTTAAAAGTTTGGAACAGGCTTTAAAGTTATGAATTGGTGTTTGAAGTTATGGGGAGCTAGAAATATTGCAATATTTCTTCAAAAAAAAAGGGGAAGAACGTAATGACTTATCCCCTTCGGGAGGTACCAATAGGGGACAAAGAGATTGGGTTTGTAAGTGTCCCCCTCAGCAGTGGGGAGGTCAGAACATTTAAAAAAGAAATGACGGTCCTGGTTGAGGATCCGGTAGGGTTGTCTGAACAAATTGATCAATGTTTGGGGCCCAGTCTGTATACCTGGGCTGAGTTAATGTCTATTTTGAATATAGTATTTACTGGGGAGGAAAGGGGACTTTTACGGGGAGTAGCCATTAAAATATGGGACAGGGAACACCCCATTGGAGATGGAGATGCTGGACAGGGAGAGACGAAGTTTCCCCTCAGAGACCCCCAGTGGGAAGATCAAAACCCAGAATATTAAGAAGGAATGAGGGAATTGAAAGACCTGGTTCTAAAAGGAATAAGAGAGGCAATTCCAAAGTCACAGAATTTGACTAAAGTCTTTGAAGTTAGGCAGGAGAAAGATGAGACTCCCTCAGCTTTCTTGCAAAGATTAAGAGACTCAATGTGGAAATATTCTGGAATGAACCCTGAGGACCCAGTGGCACAGGGTCTTTTGAAAGTACATTTTGTGACAAAGGCATGGCCAGACATACAGAGAAAGATACAGCAAATAGAAGGGTGGAGTGAAAAGCCATTAGATGAATTGTTAAGAGAGGCACAGAAAGTGTTTGTAAAGAGAGAGGATGAGAGACAGAAACAGAAGGTGAAAATGATGGTAGCTACGGTTGATGAGGTAGTTAAGAAAAGAGTGGGACCAATAGTGAGCAATTGGAGCGGTGGGTGGCAGCATGTCGGACAGAGAGGACAAGGGGGAGTGTTTGATAGAGGGTTCGAGCGACAGGGGCAGAGCTGGAGGTCTCCACAGGCAGGATGCTATTATTGCGGAAAGATAGGGCACTTTAAGCGGGAGTGTCCGGCTCTGAAAAGGGAAGAGAGGGCAATTCCGCTTATGAATTTTGATGAAGAATAGGGGTGTCAGGGGTTCCTGCCCTCGGGGGCCAACCAGGAACCCTTGATAAACCTGAAGGTGGGACCCTATAGGGAAGAGGTAGTCTTCCTAGTAGATACGGGGGCAGCACGGTCATCGCTGAATTTTAAACCAAAGAAAGTAGGAATGTCGACACGGTCAATTACTGTTTCAGGGGTTAAAGGGGAGGGATTTACTGTTCCAGTATTTGAACCTATGATGATAGAAGGTCCTAAGGATAGGGTCACAGGGGAATTGTTGTATATCCCCGATATAGGAAGTAACTTATTAGGGAGAGATTTAATTATCCTCTTAGGACTGGGGATTGGCATTCAGGAAAAAGAATTAGTTGTCCAAATGGCAATGTTGGCAGAGGATGTGGAGAGAGAGATAGACCCTATTGTATGGGCTAGGGAAGGGAATCGTGGAAAACTACAGATCCCTCCCCTTGAAGTAAATTTTAAAAAAAAGGAAAGGGGACGTTGTCTGTGAGCGACAATATCCCATTTCCATAGAAGGTAAACGAGGACTGCAGCCAGTAATTGAAGGATTGATTAGAGATGGACTGTTGGAGCCATGTATGTCTCCTTATAATACCCCAATACTACCAGTGCGGAAATCCGATGGAACTTATCGATCGGGGCAGGATTTGAGAACATTAAATCGAATAGTACAGATCAGGCACCCAGTGGTGCCAAACCCCTATACGTTATTAAGTGAGATCCCTCATGACCACAAATGGTTTAGTGTGATAGATTTAAAGGATGCCTTTTGGGCTTGTCCCTTGGCAGAGGAAGGTAGGAATTTGTTTGCCTTTGAGTGGGAAGACCCTAAGACAGGACAGAAACAGCAATACCAGTGGACTGTGCTTCCCCAGGGGTTTACGGAATCCCCGGATTTATTTGGACAGATGTTAGAACAAATATTGGAGAAATTTAGCACCCCCAAGGGGACTACCCTGTTGCAGTATGTAGACAACCTCTTAGTAACAGGAAAAAGAAGAGAAAGAGTAGTAGAAGCCACTAACAAATTATCGAATTTCCTGGGCCAGCAGGGACTGAGGGTATCTAAAAACAAACCACAATATGTGGAGCAAGAAGTGAAATACTTGGGACATTTAGTTAGTGAGGGAAAGCGAAAGATAAGCCCGGAACGGATAGAGAGAATAGTGGGAATGCCGCTGCCCAGCACTAAACGGGAGTTACACAAATTTTTGAGTCTCACGGGTTATTGCAGATTGTGGATTGATTCCTATGCACAGAAGACTAAGAAATTATATCTCAAACTATTAGAGGGGGAATCAAAATGTCTAAGTTGGGATGATGAGGCAAAAGAGATCTGATCCATGCCCCCGTGTTAGCCTTACCTTCCCTAGATAAACCTTTCCACCTCTTTGCTACCGTGGATAAGGGAGCGGTTTTGGGAGTATTAACCCAGAGGTGGGGGAAGGAATTAGTACATGAAGAATTAATTAAATGGGTCTTCGAATCCCTATTACTCCCCCGAGAAATAGCAGTAGTGCATGTAAATGGTCATCAGAAAGG
Organism: Chiloscyllium punctatum; assembly: GCF_047496795.1. Classification (NCBI taxonomy): domain Eukaryota; kingdom Metazoa; phylum Chordata; class Chondrichthyes; order Orectolobiformes; family Hemiscylliidae; genus Chiloscyllium; species Chiloscyllium punctatum. The sequence goes on from NC_092741.1 coordinate 9,156,920, forward strand.
AAATGAACCAGAGGTTAGGGGAAATAGATTAGCCGATGAAGTGGCTAGGGAAGCCGCCCTGAACCCACAAGAAGTGGTGATTCATTCCCTAATACCTACTGTCCCAGGTCCTGGGAAGCTCCTATATTTACTGAAAGCGAAGAAAATTAATTGAGAGATTTAGGGGCTGTAAAAACAGCAGATGGGCATTGGAGGTTACCTGATGGAAGGAGAATGTGAAACAAAATGATGATGCATGAGATTATGGCTGTCCTACACCAAGGCAGCCATTGGGGAGTACAAGCAATGTGTGATTTGGTTCTTAGGGAATATGGATGTAAAGGAATATATACAATTGCTAAACAAATATGTGAGGGATGTATCATATGCAGAAAGGTAAATAAGAAAGTCTTGAGAAAACAGACCCCGGGAAGAAGAGACCCAGGATTGAGACCTTTCCAGAGTATACAAGTAGATTATACTGAACTCCCCAGGGTAGGGAGACTAAAATATATGCTAGTCATAGTAGATCATTTATCTAGTTGGATTGAGGCATACCCCCTAGCTACTGCCACTGCGAGTGGAGTGTCTAAAACAATATTGGAGCACATAATTCCCCGATATGGGCTAGTGAATCGTATAGATTCCGACCAAGGAACTCACTTTAATTCTAAAGTGTTACAGGGGGTAATGAAAGGGTTGGGAATTTCCTGGGAGTTCCATACTCCGTGGCACCCACCATCATCGGGAAGGGTTGAGAGAATGAACCAAACACTCAAACGACAGCTCTCTAAATTGATAATAGAAACCAGACTCCCTTGGACCAAATGTTTACCTATAGCTCTTTTGTGAGTACAAACAGCCCCAAGGAAAGATTTGGGACTATCCCCCTATGAAATCTTATTTGGATTACCTTACTTGGGAACGAATGGAGAATTGCCAATTCCCAAAACTAAAGATTTGTTTTTAAAGAAGTATATACTGGGCTTGTCCTCCTCTTTGTTTTTCCTCTGGAAACAGGGTTTATTGGCACAGACTCCACCCCTTGAATTCACCGTTCATCCCATCCAGCCGGGCGATTGAATCTTAGTAAAATCATGGACAGAGACTAAATTGCAGCCAGACTGGCAAGGGCCATACCAGGCTTTTTTTACTACCGAAACGGCAATAAGGACGACGGAGAAAGGCTGGACTCACTACACTCGGATCAAAGGGCCAGTGGAATCTCCAGTTGAGGAAGAAGTCTGGACAGCCGAATCAACGCAAGACCCGCTGAAACTCAGACTAAAGAGACTTTGAGTAACTAATTATACAGTGGTGACACGAGTGCAGGATTATTTCTGTAAGATTGTATATTAAGTCTTTTTGTGCTTCAGCATGATGTTTAGAATACTGGGAATGCTGCTAGAATTATGATGCTAGCCCTTTTAGTATTGGGATTTCGTCAAATATCATTTTCATATGTATTATTAACGGTTCCTGAATCTGATAATCCACAAGTAATAGACGCTGATGTATGCAGCTTAGTAAATTGTGGAGATGTAGATAATCAGAGACAGTACCGCAGCTCTGAGATACATCTTAAGTCCTATGGGGATGGCCTTGGAAGATGGTACTTAGTATAATGGTCTTGTCACAGTACACCGGGCCCCCTTCCGACCAGCTCGCGACTGTCCCGATAAAAAGTGTAACCCAATATACCTAACGATTAGGAAAACCACATGGCACGAAACAATCCTGGGGGGCGGGCACCTATGAGATACAACGAAATGAAACGTTTGGGATAGAAATGAAAGCAAATGGGAAGGATTTCTTGGGCTATTGTTTTTGAATTAGCGTAGGACAGGAAAAACGGGCAGAACTACTGGGTAATAAGATACAATCTTTCACCCCTCCCGCTGATCCTAAAGTAGTAAAATTTATAGAGGTAAAGGACTTGAAACAGGCCATTGAAATAGAAACTGGGTACGGGGATGCAAATGCCTGGGTTGAATGGGTAAAGTATACTGTAAAAAGTCTGAACAAGAGCAATTGCTATGCATATGCCTCCGGGAGGCCAGTGGCCCAGGTGGTTTCCTTTCCGCTCGGGTGGAAGGGAGACAGGAAGGGCATGAAATGTATGATAGTCCTGTATCAGGATGAGACTGCATGGAATGATAGGAATTGTACTCCCCGATCTCTGATGTTCCCTCCCTTGGAGAAGAAAGATGCAAAAGCTCCCCCCCCTATTTTCCGCCGCAGTTGGAAATCACACATCGTGTGTGCGTAGACGAGGTACAAGTCGGTCGAAAGATTTGGGGGAGCTGAAATTATGTACAGAGATTAAGAATGTCACCGAAACAGAGAAGGGAGGGAACTACTCAACGCTGAAGGTTCCCCGAGCGGATCTGTGGTGGGACTGTGGAGGCAAAATATTGAGACCCACCCTACCTCCAGATTAGAGAGGGATATGTGCAATTGTACAGTTGGCAATTCCATTTACCCTGGCATTTGAGAAGGAAAAGATAGTAGTGAAAAAGGGAAGGAGTAAGAGATCACTGTTAGACACTTCTTTCGATGAGAGGATTTATCTCGATTCGGTAGGAGTCCCTAGGGGAGTACCGGATGAATTCAAGGCTCGTAACCAGATTGTAGCAGGCTTTGAGTCAGCTCTCTTCTGATGGGTAACAATTAATAAAAATGTAGATTGGATAAATTACATTTTCTATAATCAACAGCGATTTATAAATTATACAAGAGATGCAGTTAAAGGAATATCAGACCAGCTTGATGCGACAAGTAGGATGGCATGGGAAAACAGAATAGCCCTTGATATGATTTTAGCGGGAAAAGGGGGTGTGTGTATGATGTTAGGAGGAAGCTGTTGTACCTTTATTCCTAATAACACTGCACCTGATGGTTCAATTACTCGGGCCTTAAGGGGATTGACTACCTTAGCAGAGGAACTGGCTGAGAATCCAGGAGTAGACACATCTCTCACAGGATGGCTTGAGTCCTGGTTTGGAAAATGGAAGGAGGTGGTGGTTCTATCCTTACTTCCCTGATAGTAGTAGTCGGGATATTGGTGGCCATTGGTTGTTGTATCATACCCTGTATATGAGTGCTCACCCAAAGACTGATTGAAACAGCCTTGATGAAACAGGTGCCCCTAAAAGAAAAATGCAGAAGATAACAAATGGAAATTAAAGAAAAGGGGGAAATTGTGGGATACAGGTAAATTAATGTTACCTCTGCAATTCCATTTTACAAAGTAAAATAAACTCACACCAGTGTGTAATTGTTTTAGCCAAGAGCTGAGTCAACAAGAATGGAAACGATGTGGAGGAAATACCACCAATACTCCTGCCGACTTCGTGTGCAGGAAATGCAGTCAGATCCTGATCCTCACCGAACGAGTTAGGGAACTGGAACTGGAACTGGATGAGCTGAGGATTATTCGAGAGGCTGAGAGGGTGATCGATAGAAGCTACAGGGACATAGTTACGCCAGAGAACAGAGGTAGCTGGGTAACAGTTAGAGGTGGGAAGGGGAAGAAACAGGCAGTGCAGGGTTCCCCTGTAGTCGTTCCCCTAAAAAATAAGTATGCAGCTTTGGAAACTGTTGGGGGGGACAGCCTTGCAGGTGTAAGCTGCAGTGAAGGGGTCTGTGGCTCTGAGATTCAGAAGGGAAAGGGGGAGAAGAAGAGAGCGCTAGTTATAGGGGACTCTCTAGTTAGAGGGACGGACAGGCGGTTCTGTGGACATGGGCGAGACTCTCGGATGGTTTGTTGCCTCCCGGGTGCTAGGGTCCGAGACGTCTCGGACCGTGTCTTCAGAATCCTTAAGGGGGAGGGTGTGCAGCCAGAAGTCGTGGTACACATTGGCACCAACGACATAGGTAGGAAGAGGGGCGGGGAGGTCATTCAAGAGCTCAAGGAGTTAGGCTGGAAGCTAAAGGCTAGGACAGACAGAGTCGTCATCTCTGGGTTGTTGCCGGTGCCACGTGACAGAGAGGCAAAGAATAGGGAGAGAGTGCAGTTGAACACGTGGCTGCAAGGATGGTGTAGGAGGGAGGGCTTCAGATATTTGGACAATTGGACTGCATTCTGGGGAAGGTGGGACCTGTATAAACAGGACGGGTTGCACCTGAACCAGAAGGGCACCAATATCCTGGGGGGTAGGTTTGCTAGCACTCTTCGGGGGGGTTTAAACTAATTTGGCAGGGGGATGGGATCCGGACTTGTAGTCCAGCAAGTAAGCTAGCTGTGTGTCAGGATTTCCAAGACTGTAGGGAGGCTGTGGAGAAGGTAGCACTGACAGGGACTACTTACAGACACAGAGATGGGCTCAAGTGCGTATACTTCAATGCAAGGAGTATCAGAAATAAGGTGGGTGAACTTAAGGCGTGGATCGGTACCTGGGACTACGATGTTGTAGCCATCACGGAAACATGGATAGATGAGGGACAGGAATGGCTGTTGGAGGTTCCTGGGTACAGATGTTTCAGTAAGATTAGGGAGGGTGGTAAAAAAGGAGGGGGGGTGGCATTGCTAATTAGAAATGGTATAACGGTTGCAGAAAGGAAGTTTGAGGGGGATCTGCCTCTGGAGGTAGTATGGGCTGAAGTCAGAAATAGGAAAGGTGCAGTCACCTTGTTGGGTGTTTATTATAGGCCCCCCAATAGCAGCAGAGATGTGGAGAAACAGATTGGGAAACAGATTTTGGAAAGGTGCAGAAGCCACAGGGTCGTAGTCATGGGCGACTTCAACTTCCCAAATATTGATTGGAAGCTCTTTAGATCAAGTAGATTGGATGGGGCGGTGTTTGTGCAGTGTGTCCAGGAAGCTTTTCTAACGCAGTATGTAGATTGTCCAACCAGAGGGGAGGCCATATTGGATTTGGTACTCGGTAACGAACCGGGACAAGTGGTGGGCTTGTTAGTGGGTGAACATTTTGGTGATGGCGACCACAATTCTGTGACTTTCACCTTGGTTATGGAGAGAGATAGGTGCGCACAACAAGGAAGTTTCTACAATTGGGGGAAGGGAAATTACGATGCTGTAAGACAGGATTTGAGGAGCATACGTTGGGAGCATAGGCTGTCAGGGAAGGATGTGGTGGAAATGTGGGACTTTTTCAAGGAGCAGATACGACGTGTCCTTGATATGTATGTACCGATCAGGCAGGAAAGAAATGGTCGTGTGAGGGAGCCTTGGTTGACGAGGGAGGTTGAATGTCTAGTAAAGAGGAAGAAGGAGGCTTACATAAGGTTGAGGAAACAAGGTTCAGACAGAGCAGTGGAGGGATACAGGATAGCCAGAAGGGACCTGAAGAAAGGGATTAGGAGAGCTAAGAGAGGGCATGAAAAATCCCTGGCGGATAGGATCAAGGATAACCCCAAGGCATTCTATGCGTATGTGAGAAACCTGAGAATGACGAGAACGAGGGTAGGTCCGATCAAGGACAGTGGTGGGAGACTGTGTATTGAGTCGGAAGAGATAGGAGAGGTCTTGAACAAGTACTTCTCTTCAGTATTTACGAACGAGAGGGACCGTATTGTTGAAGAGGAGAGTGTGAAACGGACTGATAAGCTAGAAGAGATACCTGTTAGGAAGGAAGATGTGTTGGACATTTTGAACAACTTGAGGATAGACAAGTCCCCCGGGCCTGACGGGATATATTCTAGGATTATGTGGGAAGCAAGAGAGGAAATTGCAGTACCGTTGGCAATGATCTTCTCGTCTTCACTGGCAACTGGGGTGGTACCAGGGGACTGGAGAGTAGCGAATGTTGTGCCCCTGTTCAAAAAAGGGAATAGGGATAACCCCGGGAATTACAGGCCAGTTAGTCTTACTTCTGTGGTAGGCAAAGTAATGGAAAGGGTACTGAGGGATAGGATTTACGAGTATCTGGAACGGCACTGCTTGATTAGGGACAGCCAGCACGGATTTGTGAAGGGTAGGTCTTGCCTTACAAGTCTTATTGAATTCTTCGAGGAGGTGACCAAGCATGTGGATGAGGGTAGAGCAGTGGATGTAGTGTACATGGATTTTAGTAAGGCATTTGATAAGGTTCCCCATGGTAGGCTTATGCGGAAAGTCAGGAGGCATGGGATAGAGGGAAATTTGGCCAATTGGATAGAAAACTGGCTAACCGGTCGAAGGCAGAGAGTGGTAGTAGATGGTAAATTTTCAGCATGGAGTCCAGTTACAAGTGGAGTTCCGCAGGGATCAGTTCTGGGTCCTCTGCTGTTTGTAATTTTTATTAATGACTTAGATGAGGGAGTCGAAGGGTGGGTCAGTAAATTTGCAGATGATACAAAGATAGGTGGAGTTGTGGACAGTGAGGAGGGCTGTTGTCGGCTGCAGAGGGACTTAGATAAGATGCAGAGCTGGGCTGAGGAGTGGCAGATGGAGTTCAACCCTGCCAAGTGTGAAGTTGTCCATTTTGGAAGAACAAATAAGAATGCGGAATACAGGGTTAATGGTAGGGTTCTTGGTCAGGTGGAGGAACAGAGGGATCTTGGGGTCTATGTACATAGATCTTTGAAGGTTGCCACTCAGGTGGATAGAGTTTGTAAGAAGGCCTATGGAGTATTATCGTTCATTAGCAGAGGGATTGAATTCAACAGTCGTGAGGTGATGTTGCAGCTGTACAGGACTTTGGTTAGGCCACATTTGGAGTACTGTGTGCAGTTCTGGTCGCCTCACTTTAGGAAAGATGTGGAAGCTTTGGAGAGGGTGCAGAGAAGATTTACCAGGATGTTGCCTGGAATGGAGAGTAGGTCGTACGAGGATAGGTTGAGAGTTCTCGGCCTTTTCTCGTTGGAACGGCGAAGGATGAGGGGTGACTTGATAGAGGTTTATAAGATGATCAGAGGAATAGATAGAGTAGACAGTCAGAAACTTTTTCCCCGGGTACAACAGAGTGTTACAAGGGGACATAAATTTAAGGTGAAGGGTGGATGGTATAGGGGAGATGTCAGGGGTGGGTTCTTCACCCAGAGAGTGGTGGGGGCATGGAATGCGCTGCCCGTGGGAGTGGTAGAGTCAGATTCATTGGCGACCTTTAAGCGGCATTTGGATAGGTACATGGATGGGTGCTTAATCTAGGATAGAAGTTCGGCACAACATCGTGGGCCGAAGGGCCTGTTCTGTGCTGTATTGTTCTATGTTCTATGTTCTATGTTCTAAATATATAATTGTTTTTGTATTAGCTAAAATTGTATGTCAGAATGAAATGTGACTGCAAAACAATGGTAGACATTACGGGCAAGTAGATAAAATGTTGTGAGGGGATGAAGTTAAGCTAAATACGCCTGTACAAACAGTAGGTACATCTGTTTCCCACTTTTACAGAGACAGAGGAACAAACCCCAATTAAAAGGGTCATAGGGATCAGAACGGCCTCGGGAAAGGCACAGATGAAGGGGGTAGATAATGATGAAGAAAGAATATGCCTAACAATGACCTACAGCAGGATGAGGTCAAACAGCCTTGTGAGGCCAGGAATAAGCATTTTGTCACAGACAAGGCCGGATAAGGCAAGAGATAAACAGGGGTAATGGGGGTCGGTCTTAGGGAAGTGGAAGATGTAAACAGGGGAGGGAGCAGTGTAAAACAAAAGAAATCAAATCATATAAATGTTGTGTATGAATTGAATTTGGTGTGTGTATGTCCCTTGCCTTATAGACACTGGACATCACACCCACTTGCAAGTGTAAAATAAATGACACTATTGATTCAGATCTTGTCTCGGACTGAAATTATTGAAGTGAGTGGGCTTTGTTTCTCACAAGACCTACCGGTGTTAAATTGACGAACATGAATCACAAGGTTTCCGGAGTAAAATTCTTGGTGGAGAAAGTGAGGACTGCAGATGCTGGAGATCAGAGCTGAAAATGTGTTGCTGGAAAAGTGCAGCAGGTCAGGCAGCATCCAAGGAGCAGGAGAATCGAAGTTTCGGGCATAAGCCCTTCTTCAGGAAGAATTCTTGGTGCCTATTTTTCAGCCAACCCTAATTAGAGATGATGAGGAAGTGACAGGACAATTACCAACTGTAGAGTTCAATGATAAGTTCTTTAAATAACTATATTGTGGCGCTCTGCTCTTCTTTGTCTGTCCTTAGGAAGAAGGGTGTGTTGACCCAGACACCTCCACTTGAGTTCACAGTACATCAGATACGACCGGGTGATTGGGTCCTGATAAACACCTGGAAAGATACCAAACTGCACCCAAGCTGGGAGGGACCGTTCCTAACCCTCCTGACTACTCAAACAGCCGTCCGAACTGCTGAAAAAGGGTGGAGTCATCACACGCATGTTGAGGGCCCCGTGGACGCTCCTTCCCCTTCGGCAGAGTGGTAAGCTCATCCTACAGACAACCCTCTGAAAGTCAAGCTGAGCAAAAAGAATGGACTGAGATAAGAGACTATTAAATATTGGTTCAAAAACTGTATCCCAAAACAATTGTAAGTGTTGCATGGACTCCCTCCTCCCTGGCATACAAAGGGTTAGGGAATAGACAGATAGGGTTGTGAGCTGGAATGAGTGGTCAGCTTTATATTGTCACGATAATATTGGCGCTAGCTGCTAAGGGGGGATGGGAAAAATCATTTTACCGCTTTATGTCAGAACTATGCTAAACTAAAGGGGCATACCGACTGTTGGGTATGGGCTGAGATCCCACACCATGGGGAAGCCGGAATTCCTCTCACGGTAATACCACTTACCGAAAGAGAAGTGTATGATGTACAATAATTTGACTCGGGCTCAAACAATACAAAATGGAGATCTGACAGGGATAATTATAACTTTGCAGGATGGTTCCCTCGACCAGCCCCAAAAACTCTGGGTGCTATTGATGGCCTTAGAGATCCCCCCCCCACCCCCGAAAGGAGCAGTAAATACCACTTGTTTCTGTAATCATAATGATATCGCACCCTTCTGATTCGGAAAATCATCTTGTGTCTACACCAGTCAAGCCACTGCCACGACCATTCCCCAAATATTAAACTGAACATATTGGGTATGCGGCCTGAAGGCCTATCCATTTATTCCCGAATGTGACCGAATGTGTAGGAATTCACGTATGTTATGATGTTGATCAAACACTATCTCAAAGCCAGAAAGGCTGGAGTGGCTGCTGCTACCTCGCCTAAATAATTCCCCACTTGAGGCTGTTAAAGAGAGCCCCAAAAATACCTCGGAATAAACAGGGAGGAAGGTGAGTAACCCGGAAAGTAACCGAAGGAGATCGCCTCCTCTGGACTTTGATACCTATGTATGGGGCCGCTCGAGCAGGAGTAGAAATACAAAAGTTGGCGGCTTCCCTGGAAGAGTTGGCCAACAATACTTCTGATGCCCAATCCCAAGTAGCAGCCATAACGACCGAAATGATTGCCACTAGGCTAACAACTCTTCAGAACAGGATGGTTCTAGATTATATTCTGGCAGAGGAAGGTGGTACCTGTGCACTAATTGGGGAAGGTGGTTAGTCAATCTGGCTATCTATGGATTATTGATATTAGTGGGTCTGGTGGTAGGATACAATGTCCTAAAATGGGTAATGAGCCGACTGATGATATCCCTTAGGGAAGGAACCCAAATACATCATCAGATGCTTTTATACAGTGTATAAGATTGTGAACCTCATCGCCAAAAGGCATAAGAGGGCAGAACATAACAAAATGAATTAAAGGAGACTTAATTAGTGCAGAAACAACAGTTAGAGAAAAAGAAAAAGGGGGGATTGTGGGAGATTAGAAATGTAGTTTCTGCAGGTGGTGGTGGTGGTTAGAGATGTTGTTTTTGCAGATGGGTGACGGGGTGTTGTGGGGGGAGGGGAAGGGGAACATTACACAAACGGTGGCGGGATTCTTGCAGCATACTTAAGGCTAAGATTTTAACGAATATAGAGGTTTTTGTTTAAGAAATAGTTTTAAACTAAGAAATAACTTTAAAGTGTTGTAGCTGACCACAAAAGAAGCAGTAGGGGCATTTCACAATAAGCTTATAGTATGACAAGGGGAACTGGATAAAATAACAGACAGGCTGTAACAGACAAGGACAAGGACAGCAGGGTAGTCAGATGAGGAAAATTAGAGAAAAACAAGTGAGGTTGTGATAGGATGGGAAAAGGGAGGCGTGATTCCGCAACTTGCAAACTGAATAAGAATGCTTACATGTTTTGTTTTCGCGCCTGATTTTGCTAGCCTGATTGCTTGAGCAAAACGCCCGTTCTTGCAGCACAGCGTTTTTGAAGAGCCGGTAACCAACTGCAGAACTGCACGCATTGAATGATACATTCAGCCTGTCATGTCTGCATCAGCTCTCTGCACGAGCAACTTCCCCAGTCCCACTCGCCCTGCAGCAAATATTCTCTCTTCAGATAAGTGTCCGACCCTCCGACCAAAGTCACCATTGAATCTGCCTCCAGCACCCTCTCTCTCGGGCAGTGCACTGCATATTCTAACCACTCGCTGAAGATGCTTGGGCCTAGGACACTGCCTCGATGAAACGTGACACGTAGAGAAGAAAGCAATAGATTCAGCCGAGCCCTCCATGTCTTTGATGTGTGTGGATTTGCCTAATAAGCCAACAAGCAAGACGTCTGGTTTTAGCTATACAGCTGGGACATGATCTGTGACTTAATATGCGAACATCAATCAAGGCGACATCCGTGGAGAGACAGCAAGGTAACATTCCTCACACAACGCTTTTGCCTGAAACATTGATTCTCCTGCTCCTCTGATGCTGACTGACCTACTGTGCCTTTCCAGCACCACACTCTCAAAGCTAACGTTTGAGTCGAGGTGACTCTTCATCAGAATATTTTTTGATCCCAGCATCTGCAGCAATTTGCTCCTATGTTTTGGTTTAAATATACAACCATTAACAAATCAAAATTAATTTGACTTATATTAATAAAGCTCCAAACTGCAGACTCTCTGTGACTTAGTTGGCAAAACAGTCACCTAGGAGAAACAATGACTGCAGATGCTGAAAATCAAATACTGGATTAGTGGTGCTGGAAGAGCACAGCAGTTCAGGCAGCATCCAACGAGCAGCGAAATCAACGTTTCGGGCAAAAGCCCTTCATCAGATCAAGTATCACTCCAGAGAACTGAGCACATATTCCAGCTGACAGCTTTGTTGTTTGAAAATTAACTATGCATTTTGAGCATCATACCAGGATATTTCAAGGCGATTTAATTGATGAAAGGGCTTTGCAGAATGCAGTGGTGAATAGGAAACTAACAAGTGAATCTTTGTTGACAAACTCAGCAGATACTGAACTACTAAAAATGAAAAACAACACCTTCAGATCCATTCTCTCACAAGGTTAACTGACCAAATTATCTACGAAAGGTCAAAATTCTAAACACAGATAGAGCTTCATCAGGAAATCCTGAATGAGATTTGGGAATATAATGAACAAACTTGGTTGGAACTCCTTCAACAAGGTAAAAACAATGACTGCAGATGCTGGAAAGCAAATACTGGATTAGTGATGCTGGAAGAGCACAGCAGATCAGGCAGCATCCAACGAGCAGCGGAATCGACTGAAGGGCTTTTGCCCGAAATGTCGATTTCGCTACTCGTTGGATGCTGCCTGAACTGCTGTGCTCTTCCAGCATCACTAATCCAGTATATGGAACTCCTTCAAGTGCATTACTAACCAGTCTCTACTTGGGGAGTCTACCCTCACCCGCGCCATTCACACCCTCCCTCCATCAAACCAGCAGTGTGTTGGCCAGTTCAAGTGAAACCGGACAGATCACCAATCATCTTTTCCGTTGTCTGTCAATTGCAATGCACATCCTTCCATGTGCAGATCTGGATCCTGAAGTTGATTGGAGTGCTAATAGTAAACTATTCGAATGAATGGTTCCATGTTGAGTAGCATCACCAGAAATGCTAGGTCAATATAATCAACAAATTCAAATTGCAGAAACTCCAATGCAAAGCTGTGTAGCTCCTAAACTCTGTCAAAAAGGTCTTGATTTGATTCATAAAGTATCACCCTTACCTGAGTGTGTGTCATCATCTTTGTTGGTAAACCCTTGTAGCTGTTAATCCTTTGTTAGTTTCAATACAATATCCAAGTTTCCTGCACAGGTTTGAGGTTGCTTCTGGCATTATGGTTTGCTCACTTGTGAGATCACTGAGGTGGACCAATTCTTTATGTGATCGCATCCTGACTCCACCCCTGATCTCGAGCTCACCAGACAGTCCATTGTTATCAACAGGAATAACAAAACACTGTTAGAACTTCTGCCTGAGGCCCAGGCATTTTGAAAGAAGTTTCAAACAAATTATCACTTCTCATTCACTTCAAATGCAACAGGAATAACTTTTCTTAAACTTCTTAACCACTCAACCAAAGCTAAAAAATTACAGCAAAATGTACTTTTGTTCCGTTCTCAATTTCTCATTTCATTGAAATTTATTTCCTAATCAATTCTGAGTTGGACATACTGCTACCTTTCCTTGAGTTTCACTGTATAGAAAGAATGAACTTGATTGGGATCACATTCAAATGCAGCGTGATTTGGACAGGCTGAATGAGTGGGCAAATACATGGCAGATGAAGTATAATGTGGATAAATGTGAGGTTATCCACTTCCGTAGCTAAAGCAGGAAGGCACATTATTATCTGAATGGCTATAAATTGAGAGAAGGGAATGTATAAAGAGATGTCTGTGTCTTTGTGCACCAGTTGCTGAAGATAAGCATGCAGGCAGGAAAGAAGGAAAGAAATAAGTTGGCATTCCTAGCAAAAGGGTTCAAGTATAGAGCAGGGATGTCTTGCTGCTGTGGTAAAGTCACACCTGGAATCACTGGATCATACAGTAAAGATGCATTTATCTGCACACAAAAAGCAGAACAAAGCCAACTTGGCCAGCTACCGCCCCATCAGTTTACCCTCGATCTTCAGCAAAGTAATGAAAATTGCCATCAGTATTGATATCAAGCAGCACGTGCAAGCAGCATTAACCTACTCACTGATGCCTGGTTTGGGTTGTGCCAGGGCCACTTAGCTCCTGACCTCATTACAGCCTTGGTTCAAACATGGTCAAAAGAGCTGAAACCCAGAGGAGAGGGGAAAGGGACGGCCTTGATAGCAGGGTCTCATTTGATTAGGAATGGCATGAAGGAGCCTGAGCAAAATTGGAATCAATGAGTATCGGGGGCATACTCTCCCCGGTTGGAGACATAGCTGGCACACAGGAAGATGTCACATGTGCAGTGATTGAGGACACAGGGTCCATAATCAATGCTGTTTAGAAGGAGGAGGGGGAAGATCTCATTGAAATCTACAGAATATTAAGAGGCCTGGACTGAGTGAGCATAAGGAAAATGTTGTCATTCATAGGCCCTGAGGGCACAGCCTCCAAGTGAAGGGATGACCTTTTAGAACTGAGATAGTGAGAAAATGGTCAAGTAACTGCTTTATTAGCTAAAGCCAAAACAATAAGGGAGATTTACATAGACACTTCTCTTGATTAAATCATAACCAGGTGAAAAAATTGGTAAGAGGCATCAGGTGCTCTATGTGTGACATCTGGCAACTCTGTCAGAAAGTGACTCTGATCTCCAGCATCTGCAGTCTTCACTTTCTCCTATTTGACACCTCTGGGAGAGTTCAATTATCCTAGATGGTTACATTTGGAGGAAGTGTGTACAGCTACAGTTTTTAACAGATTGTTTAAATTAACTGGCACTCAGATTGAGCAGGTAGGAGGCCGAGAGGGTCATAGACATCTGTTTCAGGGAGGTAGCCATACCCAAGGCTGAGGCAGATAGATACAGGATGGTCACAAGGGACAAACAATGCAGGAGGCCCCGTGGCTGTCCCCATCTCAAACAGGTGAGCTACTTTAGATACTGTTCAGGGGGACTCCGTATCAGGGATGACAACAGCAGTAGATAGAACAGTGCCAGCAGGGGAGGTTGAAGTGCAGGTAAACAGTGGTAGTCAATGACTCAATAGTTAGAGGCACAGATAGACATTTCTATGGCCACAAACAAGACACCAAGACATGTGTTGCCTCCCTGTTGCCAGAGTCAAGGATGTCTCTAAGCGTGCTCAGGACATACTGAAGAGGGATGGTGAACAGCTAGACGTCATGGTACACACTTGTACCAATGACATAGAAAGGAAGAACGATGAGGTCCTGCACGGAGGGTTCAGGGAGCTTGGCCATATGGAGATTGGGATCTCTTCCATCCGATCAACCTTCGCATTAACCGCATCATCCAAGTTAGGTGGGATCTGTACAAAAAAGACAGGTTGCATTTTAACTGGAGGGGCACCAACATCCTGGTGGGGATGGTTACTAGTGCAACTTGAATGGATTTATACATTAAGGCAGAGGGTTAGGATCCAATGTAACAGGTCACAAGGTATGCAGTCAGTAAAGACTAATAGGACAAACAGGCAGGGCCAGTCTAATGATTTATGGTGAGAGAAGGATTCTTAAAAGATCAAAATGTGAGTTGCAAGTTGGAGTAAATGACAGAGGTGAGGTTCAGTATTATGAAGTAATAATTAAGGATGGAGAGTATGGAAAGCGTGGTGCACAAGAAAATATTGAAAGAGAAAGACAAACAATTAGGATTGATTTAAAAACCTTGGACCTAAACACACACAGTATTCTGAATGAAGTCAAGGAGCTGATAACACAGATACAGACAAATGGGTATACCTGGTGGGGATTACTGAATCATGGTTACAGGAAGTTCAGAACTGGGAGTTAAATGTCCAAGGGTACTCAGTACTCTGAAAGGTTAGACAAGAAAGAGCAGGAGGTGGAGTTGTTTCATTGTTTAAGCATGGCATCAAGGCTGTGGTAACAAATGATATTGGCACTAGGGTCAAGGGTGGAAATAAAAGATAAGGGAAGAGATCCCTTGCTCGGAGTAATTTTCAGGCTCCAAAACAATACTGCCAAAGTTTAGCATAGTATAAACCAGGAAAGGAATTAAGAGTTAGGGTGAGAGGGTGGGTAAGTGGAGCTGAGGCCATTAAAGATCAGTCATGGTCTTATTGAATGGTGTAGCAGGCTCGAAGGGCCAGATGGCCTACTCCTGCTCTTAGTTCTTATGTTCCTATGTTCTTCAATAATGAGGGATTGAGAAGGACTCAAAAGTAATTATAGGTGATTTGAACATGAACATTGATTAGATTATTCAACTTGGCAAGGGAAGGCTCAAAGCAAGGTCCATTGAATGTATAAGGGATTGTTTCCCACAGCAACTTGTCATGGAGCCTACCAGAGAACTGGCTACTTTAGATTTGGTATTATGTAACAAAGAAGGACTAATAAATGGTCTTTGGAATAATTGCACAGAGGTAAGTATCCCATCATCAAGTCACTGTTTATTGATATGTGCACAGTGCACGGGCTCTGACCAGACAGCTCAAGGTCAGTCCCTCGACTGAGAAGACCTTCTGTATTCCCTGTTTATATGTTTCGTTTTCATTTTTTTTAACTCACAGGAGCTCAGTCCAAATACAATCTCTGTCAAAAAGGTCTTGATTTGATTCGTAAAGTATCACGCTTACCTGAGTGTGTATCATCATTTTTGTTGGTAAACCCTTGTAGCTGTTAATCTTTTGTTAATTTCAATACGATATCCAAGTTTCCTGCACAGGTTTGAGGTTACTTCTGGCATTATGGTTTGCTCACTTGTGAGAGCACTGAGGTGGACCAATTCTTTATCTGATCGCATCCTGACTCCACCCCCGATCTCTAGCTCACCAGACGGTCCATTGTTATCAACAGAAATAACAAAACACTGTTAGAACTTCTGCCTGAGGCCCAGGCATTTTGAAAGAAGTTTCAAACAAATTATCACTTCTCATTCACTTCAAATGCAACAGGAATAGCTTTTCTTAAACTTCTTAACCACGCAGAAAGGTGAAAACACTACAAACCATAGTGCAAGGACAAAGCCCTGCCACAAAAACCATCATCGTCCTTGCTCAAAAAACAAAAAAAGTAACACACAGGCTGCAACCATCCAGTAAAATACAGGGGCAAAAATAACAAGTTTCCCAATGAGAACTAAAATATAACAGTATTCACTGTCTGTGTGACCAGCCAGTTTAGGAATCCGTTATCAAATACAACAGTAACACACTGGCTGTGACCAGCCAGTTTAGGAATCTGTTATCAAATACAACAGTAACACACTGGCTGTGACCAGCCAGTTTAGGAATCTGTTATCAAATACAACAGTAACACACTGGCTGTGACCAGCCAGTTTAGGAATCTGTTATCAAATACAACAGTAACACACTGGCTGTGACCAGCCAGTTTAGGAATCCGTTATCAAATACAACAGTAACACACTGGCTGTGACCAGCCAACCCGCAGTCAGTTCCCTGAACTCAGGAGTTTCTAAATCGCCTGATGATATTTCTTTATTAATCAGAAACCCCCAGAATACTGGCAAATAGCAATCATGCTAACATCACATTCATTTATTTATTTACTATTTTATTAAAACATTACAAAACAGTTTACAAAAAGGAAAACTTAACATTTACAGCTGTACACAACAGCAATTTTACAAGGGAGAGGAGCAGCAAAGCCAGGCCCCAAACCCTACCGTTCAACCAGTTTACAGAGAGATGAGGATAAACCTCAAATCCCAGTTCCACATATGACAAGACAGTGACAATGACATTTGTACATGAGACAATATTGTTACATACAAAAGTGCAGACAATACCGACCCAGCAAGCCCCTGTCCCTCCCACCGTCCGGCCACTCTAAGGCAGCCCGCCCCTACACACCTTCCGGCTCTCAGTCCATCCCATGCCCCTTCCAGTTCTCGGTCCGCCCTGACACACCTTTTGACCACCTCTAGGACAGCCCGCCCCAGTACCTGCCCACAGTGACAGCGGTCAGGACAGCCGATCCACCTTCCACAGCTTCACTAACCATCCTCAGTCTGTCTGTTACTCTTTTTCTCTTTTTACTTTTTGAGAAAAGGACAATGTTAATTTTGTGGTAGGGCTTAGCCCTTGGACTCTAGGACAGCCCGCCCCGGTACCTGCCCGGGGTGACAGCAATGAGGACGGCTACCTGCCTTCTAGCTCTCAGTCTGCCCCTACGTACCATTGGGCTCTCACCAATCCCGATGCGCCATCCGGCCAGTGGGCTATCCTGGCACACCTTACGGCCACCTCTAGGACAGCCTGTCCCCTCCCCTGGGACGACAACATGCAGGGCAGTCCAAATGACTTCCAGATCGCAGCCTGCCCCGATGCGCCTTCTGGCTCTCGGCTGCTCTGACACACCTTTCGACCACCTCTAGGACAGCCCGTCCCGATTACCCCTTCTCGGGACAACAGCGCTCGGAACGGCCGACCCACCATCTGGCTCTCAGGGCGACTGGCATCAGGATGGCCTACCCACCCTCTGGCTTTCGGGGTGACAGCTTCCAGGATGACCCATGAACCTCCCAGCTCACAGTAAGGCCTGTCAAACCCAGGAACACACAAGACAGTGCAAGTGATAGACCCAACAAACAACACAATACAGTTAATTACCAAAAAAAAAAGAATCCTTTCTGGTACACAGTCCAAATAGAGTCTTCAAAATGTAGAGTCCACTCCAGTTTAAGGTGCATGGTCCAAAATGGAGTCCATTCTGTGGGATGTGGGGGAAATAATGTTACTTCTGCAATTCCATTTTACAAAGTAAATGAGCTCACACCAGTGTGTAAGTGTTTTAGCCAAGAGCTGAGTCAACAAGAATGGAAACGATGTGGAGGAAATATATAATTGTTTTTGTATTAGCTAAAATTGTTTGTCAGAATGAGATGTGCCAGCAAAACAATGGTAGACATTACGGACAAATAGATAAGATGTTGTGAGGGGATGAAGTTAAGCTAGATACGCCTGTACAAACAGTAGGTATAAACATCTGCTTCCCACTTTTACAAAAACACAGGAACAAACCCCAATTAAAAGGGTCATAGGGATCAGAACGGCCTCGGGAAAGGCAGAGATGAAGGGGGTAGATAATGATGAAGAAAGAATATGCCTAACAATGACCTACAGCAGGATGAGGTCAAACAGCCTTGTGGTCCAAAATGGAGTCCATTCCAAACTACAGAGTCCACTCCTGACAGCAGCAAATGCACACCCCACAGCACACAGGTGTTCAGTCTCCATGGAGTCCTGGCCCAGCCTGGGAAAACCAGGCCCACTCACAGGAACACAGTACATTGTACAGGTGCAGTTAACTCACAGGGGTTTGATCCACTCCTGAAGGCAAGGTCTTCACCCAAACCTCCAGGATACAGCAAGTGCTCACCTCCCAGCACACACACAGATGTTCAACCTTCAGAGGCCCAGTCCCAGGGCTAGGCCTCCCCACAGGAACAGCTCCTCTGGTAAAATGTATGTCTTCCACAAGGGCTCAGTCCAAACACCAAAAGCAGTGAAGACACATACAAAAAAAGGCACAGATGAAGGGGATAGATAATGATGAAGAAAGAATATGCCTAACAATGACCTACAGCAGGATGAGGTCAAACAGCCTTGTGAGGCCAGGAAAAAGCATTTTGTCACAGACAAGGCCGGATAAGGCAAGAGATAAACAGGGGTAATGGGGGCCGGTCTTAGGGAAGTGGACGATGTAAGCAGGGGAGGAGCAATGTAAAACAAAAGACATCAAATCATATAAATATTATGTATGAATTGAACTTGGTGTGTGTATGTCCTCTACCTTATAGGCACTGGACATCTCACCCACTTGCAAGTGTAAAATAAAGGACACTGCTGATTCAGATTTTGTCTCGGACTGAAATTATTGAAGTGTGTGAGCTTTGTTTCTCACAATTCCAAACTGCAGAGTCCACTCCTGAAGGCAGCAAATGCACACCCCACAGCACACAGGTATTCAGTCTCCATGGAGTCCTGGCCCAGCCTGGGAAAACCAGGCCCACTCACAGGAACACAATTGTTCAACCTTCAGAGGCCCAGTCCCAGGGCTAGGCCTCCCCACAGGAACAGCTCCTCTGGTAAAATGTATGTCTTCCACAAGGGCTCAGTCCAAACACCAAAAGCAGTGAAGACACATACAAAAAAACAAAGAAAACTAGAGTCCAAGGGCTAAGCCCTACCACAAAATTAACATTGTCCTTTTCTCAAAAAGTAAAAAGAGTAACACACAGACTGCAACCATCCAGTAAAATACAGGGGCAAAACAAAAACAAGTTCCCAATGAGAACTAAAATATAACAGTATTCACTGTCTGTGTGACCAGCCAGTTTAGGAATCTGTTATCAAATACAACAGTAACACACTGGCTGTGACCAGCCAGCTTAGGAATCCGTGATCAAATACAACAGTAACACACTGGCTGTGACCAGCCAGTTTAGGAATCTGTTATCAAATACAACAGTAACACACTGGCTGTGACCAGCCAGTTTAGGAATCTGTTATCAAATACAACAGTAACACACTGGCTGTGACCAGCCAACCCACAGTCAGTTCCCTGAACTCAGGAGTTTCTAAATCGCCTGATGATATTTCTTTATTAATCAGAAGCCCCCAGAATACTGGCAAATAGCAATCATGCTAACATCACATTTATATCTGTCAGCCAAGGTTCCCTGTTAGGTTCAGGTCAACAACCCCAATCTCATTGTCAATGAGATCCACCTCGCCCTGGTTCTCATCATGACAGTCTTGTAGTCTTCCTCTTGGAAGATGACCACAATATTCTAGTGTTTCAAATTCAGATTAAAAGAGTGAAAAGAAAGTTGCATACGTGAGTTTCAGTTTTAGGCCAAGTAATTCTACAGGCCTGAGGAAGGAGGTGGCCTGAGCGGACTGGGCAAAAATCTATATTCTATAAAAGAGTAGGAGAGTGGAAGAACAATGGCAAATGCTGCAAGGAATATTTGATGCATCTCAATCAAAGTATATTCCTGAAAGGAAGAGGAATTGTAAAAAGGTGAAAAATTATCCATGACTTAACAAAGAAGTCAAGGTTAACATAAAGGCAAAAATCAGGGCATTTCACATTGCAAAAGTTAGTAACACTTTGGAGGTTCAGGAGAACTTTAAACATTAGCAAAGGGTTACTAAAAACAAAATCAAAGAGCTAAAGTGAACTTCAAAAGGAATATAGCAGGAAATATAAGCACAGATATGAGAAACTTCTATAAATATATAATGAGGAAGAGAATAGTGAAAGTAAATGTCAGTCCTTTATCGGTCGAAAATGGTGAGATAATAATTGAAAACGCAGAAACACTAAACCAATATTTTGCATCTGTTTCACGGTGGAAAATAATGATTTATTTCCAAATACTGCAGTTACTGCAGAGGAACTCGATGAAATAATATAACTAGGGAGACGGTATTAAGTAAACTGATGAGATTAAAGGCAGACGAGTCTCCGAGGCCTGACGGCCTGCAGCCTAGGGTATTAAAATTGGTGGCAGCAGAGCTTGTGGATGCGTTAGTCAAGATTTTCCAACATTTCCTGGATTCTGGAAAGGTATCAGGTGATTGCAAACATCCTGATGTGACATCTTATTCTACAAAGCAAAAAGTGGGAATATACAGACCACTTAGTTTGACCTCTGTAGTAGGGATGTTGCAGGGGTCAAATCATAAAGGAGGAAATAACTGAACACCAGTGTCAGTACAATTTCATGAAGGGCAAGTCATGATTGACAAACTTGCTGGAATTCTTGGAGAATGTAACCAGCAAGGTAGATGATGGAGATCTGGTGGATGTGGTATATCTCAAGTTCCAGAAGGCATTTGACAAGGTGCCGCATAAAAGACTGATCCAGAAGGTTAAGAGTAGAACATTTCCTTGGATAAAGGATTGGCTAACCAGTAGAAACCAGAGTGTCAGGATAAATGGATCCTGCTTTGGATGGTGAACTGGAACTAGTGGGTTCTGTTCTCAGACCTCAACTATTTACCATGTATATAAATAATCTGCAAGCAGGCTCAGACTAACACAACAAAGTTCACAGACAATACCAAAATAGGTGGGCATGCAAGCAGTGACGAGGAGATAAAGAGTTTGCTGATGGATATTGATTAGCTCAGAGAATGGGCCACAATCTGGCAGATGAAGTTTAATGTGAAGAGGTACGAGATTGTTTATTTTGACCGGAAAAATGGAAAGGGCAAATTATTATTTGAAATTTGTAGAGAACTGGATTGGACGATATGGCTGCCAACCAAAATATCAGACCAACTGGGTGGGTACATGCCCTTCTCAAATCTTGATCTTTTGACCTGAAGAGCAATCAATCATATTTTAAATGATGAGGCACTGGCACATTGCTCAAACAATGTTAATGGATTTATTATGGATAGAATCAGATCAGGGAGCACATGTTGCAGGGAAACTGATCAAGGAAGTTTGCAAACGGTTGAGCATGAAGCAAACGTTCCACATTCTGTATCATCCACAGAGTTCAGACATGGGTGAATGAATGAACCAGTCCTTAAGGAGGTTTTAGCTAAAGCCATTCAGGACACTAAACTAACTGCTGAAAAATGTGTTGCTGGAAAAGCGCAGCAGGTCAGGCAGCATCCAAGGAGCAGGAGAATCGACATTTTGGGCATAAGCCCTTCTTCAGGAATTCTGAAGAAGGGCTTTTGCCCGAAATGTTGATTCTCCTGTTCCTTGGATGCTGCCTGATCTGCTGTGCTTTTCCAGCAACACATTTTTCAGCTCTGATCTCCAGCATCTGCAGTCCTCACTTTCTCCTACTAAACTAACTGGTATCATGTACAGTGAGGAAGGCCATCAGAAAGTGCAGCAGGACCTTGATCAGCTGGGGAAGTAAGCTGAGATAAATGGCAAATGGAGTTTAATACAGATAAGTGTGAGGTTTGCATTTTAAAAAGTCAAACCAAGATAGAAATTTCATGGTGAATGGTAGGGCCTTAAGGAGGGTAGTGGAACAGAGGGACCTTGGAGTTCAGGTGCACGGTTCTCTGAAAGTGGAGTCACCGGTGGACAAAGCAGCGAAGAAGACTTTTGGCACACTGGCCTTCATCAGTCAGGGCACTGAGTGTAGAAGTTGGGAAGTTACGTTGTAGTACAGGAAGTTGGTGAGGCTGCACTTGGGGTATTGCATTTAGTTTTGGTCATCTTATTATAGGAAGGACATTATTAAACTGGAAAGAAACCAGAAGCAATTTACAAGGGTGTTGCCTAGACTCAAAGGTCTGAATTATAGGCAGAGGTTGGACAAGCTAGGACTTTTTCTTTAGAGCGTAGGAGACTGAGGGGGTCCTTATACAGGTGCGTAAGATCACAGGAGTCATGGATAGGATGAATGTACTCAATCATTTTCCCAGGGGTTGGGGAATCATGGACCAGAGGGCAACAGTTAAGTTTAGAGGGGAAAACATAAAAGGGAACCTGAGAGGCAATCTTTTTATACTGAGGTTGGTAAGCATGTGGAAGTTGTTGAGGTGGGTACATTAACAACATTTAAAAGGCATTTGAACAAATACATGGATAGGAAAGATTTAGAAAGGTATGGGCCAAGTACAGGGAAATGGTGTTAGCGTGGACGGACATTCTGGATGGAATGGGCCAGTTTGGGTCAAACAGCCTTTCTTCCTGCTGGAGGACTCTGTGACTCTACGACATGGAAAGGATGGGCAGATCTAATTCTCAGTATCCTGATGGGACTCAGAGCAACAAGCGGAATGACTACATTAACTCCGTATGAGTTAATGACAAGAAGGGCTATGAGACTGCCAGGGAACATTGTAACAGGGTAGGACCAGTGAGACAGAGAGTGAAACCATTTACAAGACAATCCTGCAAACAGTTGAATGGGCCAAGATAGCAGGTCAAAGACCAGCAGAAAATCCGCGACCTCGAACAAGATGCTATGATCAACCAAGCTAAGTTACTGAGAGCTGATGTGAAGATAATGGTTAAAGTAGCATCTGACAAGCCTGGAATTACATCTAAAAGGCTCAAACAGTTTGTGATTATTATGACCAAGGACACATGCCTTTTGATTAGATTAGATTACATTACATTACAGTGTGGAAACAGGCCCTTCGGCCCAACAAGTCCACACTGACCCGCCAAAGCGCAACCCACCCATACCCCTACGATTACCCCTTACCTAACACTACGGGCAATTTAGCATGGCCAATCCACCTGACCTGCACATCTTTGGACTGTGGGAGGAAACAGGAGCACCCGGAGCAAACCCACGTGCAAACTCCACACAGTCAGTCGCCTGAGGCGGGAATTGAACCCGGGTCTCTGGCGCTGTGAGGCAGCAGTGCTAACCACCGTGCCGCCCATGCCTGTTTGGATATGAAAGGTAGAAGGCAGGTGAAGATCTCATCACAGCTGAAGCTCAACACAATTGATTCTGAGCTACAGAACTAATGCCAACAGAACAGTGACAACTGGGGCAGCTCTTTATTCAATTTTGTAGAAGGCTGGCCACCACTTTAACCCTTGAGGTGTGGTACCAATCAAGCAGGTTGCATTGTCCTGGATGGTGTCAGGCTTCTTGAGTGATGTTGGAGCTGCACACATCTAGGCAAGTGGGGAATACTGCATCACTTGCGCCTTGCAGATGGTCGCTAGACTTTGGGTTGTCAGGAAGTGAGTTACTTGCCGCAGTATCCCTAGTCTCTGACCTGCTCTTGTAGCCATTGTGTTTATGTGGTGAGTCCAGTTGAATATCTGGTCAATGGTAACCCCCAAGGATGTTGACAGTGATGGTAATACTGTTGAATGTCAAGGGTTGGTGGTTAGAGTGCCTCTTACTGGTGATGGTCATTTGTCTGGCATTTGTGTGGCATGAATGTTACTTGCCACTTGTTGGCCCAAACCTAGATATTGTCCAGATCTTGTTACGTTTTAGCACGGACTGCTTCAGTATCTGAGGAGTTTGAAATGGTGGTGACTGTACAATCATCAGCGAGCATCCCCACCTCTGACCTTATGATAGAGTGAAGGTCATTGATGAAGCAACTGAAGATGGTTGGGCCTAGGACACTACCCTGAGGAACCCCTGCAGAGATGCCCTGGAGCTGAGATGACAGACCCTCTACAACCACAACCATCTTCCTTTGTGTCAGGTATGACTCTAACCAGCGGAATGCTTGCCCCCTGACACCCATTAAGTCCAGTTTTGCCAGGGCCCCTTGATGCCACACTCAGTCAAATGCAGCCTTGATATCAAAGGCTGTCACTTCCCCTCCCCTCTGGATTTTCAGCTCCTTTGTCCATGTTTGACCCAAGGCTGGAATGAGGTCAGGAGCTGAGTGGCTGTGATGGAACCCAAACTGGGCGTCACTGAGCAGGTTATTGCTGAGCAGGTGCTGCTTGATTGCACTGTTTCTGACCCCTTCCATTATTTTACTGAGGATGGAGAGTAGACTGATTGTCTGTAATTGGTCGGGTTGGGTTTGTCCTGCGTTTTTTGTACAGGGTATACCTGGGCAGATTTCCACATTGTCAGGTAGATGCCAGTGTTGTAACACTACTGGAACAGCTTGGCTAGGAAATGGCAAGTTCTGCAGCACACGTCTTCAGTACTATTGAAGAATGTTGTCAGGGCCCATTGCCTTTGCAGTATCCAGTGTCTCCAAATGACCAGCAAGAATAGGGAAAATGGCATTAGCAGAAATATACAAGAAAGGCAGAGTTGACCTACAGGTCATGGAGAATTGAAAGGATAATTTGACACAGTATTTGAGCCAGTGTTCTTATGATATCCCCTTCCTACCTGAACACCTAGCAGTGATTCAGGAACAGGCTCAAAGGATACACGGAACCTGGTCACCTCAGTTCACCCCATTTACCACCCTCTGAGAAAAAGAACAAGAAATTACTACTCCACAGGAACTGACATCATCACAGGAATTGACATCACCAACCCAAGGAAACCTAAACACATAAAAAGAAAGTGGGTCACAAACACCAAAAACACATAAATAGAAGGTGGGTCACAAACACCAGTGCTTCACCGGAGGCTCACTGATGATGTTACCTAATATGGTGATGAAACATCTGAAAATGAACCTTCCAGCTCAGCGGCAAACTTAACTCCAGAGCCTCAAGCTGAACTACAAACCTTCTTTGAACTTGTTAACCCAGTTCACTCTTATACCAACAAACTTGAGTCTTAAAAGAACATATTGACCTGCCTAGTGGGAGGATTGTGGATTTAGTGCTCCAGCGTACAAATACACTTATGGATCTGGATTATCTCCCATGCCCTAATTATAATTCAAATGTTATTAGTCATAAAGCTGATCTGTCTCAGTTACCATGTAAGAAAGGAGCAAAAGGGGTGGCAGTAGAAACTTGAAAGGGTTCAGTAAAGGATGTTGCCAGGATTGGAGGGTTTGTGTGACAGGGAGAGGCTGAATAGAATACAGAATATAGAACAGTACAGCACAGTACAGGCCCTTCAGCCCACAATGTTGTGCCATGCATTTACCTTAATCTAAGATCAACCTAGCCTACACACCCTCCAATTTACTGCTATCCATGTGCTTGTCCTGCAGTCGCTTAAATGTCCCTAATGTCTCTGACTCTACTACCACTCCTGGCTGTGCATTCCACACACCCACCACTCTCTGTGTAAAGAACCGTCTTATGACATCTCCCCTATACATTCCTCCAATCACCTTAAAATTATGACCCTCGTGTCAGCCATTTCTACCCTGGGGAAAAGTCTCTGGCTATCTACTCTGTCCATGCCTCTCATTACCTTGCACACCTTTATCAAGTCACTTCTCTTCCTCTTCTGTCCAGTGTGAACAGCCCTAGCTCACTCAACCTCTCTTCATAAGACACGCCCTCCAACCCAGGTCGCACCTGGTAAATCCCATCTGCACCCTCCCTAAAGCATCTGTGTCCTTCCTCTGATGAGGCGGCCAGAACTGGACACAATATTCCAAGTGTGGTCTGACCAGGGTTTTACACAGCTGCATCAAAACTTTGCGGCTCTTAAACTCAATCCCCCTGCTAACGAAAGCCAAAACACCATTTGCCTCCTTAACAGCTTTATCAACTGGCTGGAGCTATTTTCCCTGGGAGTGTCGGGGGCTGAGGGGTGACTTTAAACAAGTTTATAAAATCATGAGGGGCATGGATAGGATAAATAGACAAGGCCTTTTCCCCAGGGTAGGGGAGTTCCAAAATAGAAGGCATAGGTTTAAAGTGAGAGGGGAAAGGTTTAAAAAGGCCCTGAGGGATAACTTTTTCACACAAAGGGTGGTGTGTGTATGGAATGAGAAAGTGGTGGAGGCTAGTGCAATTACAATACTTAAAAGGCATCGAGATGGGTACATGAATAGGAAGGGTTTAAAGGGATATGGGCCAAGTGCTGGTAAATGGGACTAGATTAGGTTGGGATATCTGGTCAGCATGAATAAGTTGGATCAAGGATTTATTTCTATGCTGAACATGTCTATACCTTCAGAAAGTTAGATTTAGCAATTGGGGTAATAAACACCTGGAATAAAGGATCGATTACTACAGATGGTCTAACCACCCACCTTTACGATGCTAACCAGGACATCTGGCCAATATCGATGGTGGTGGACAATAAAGTAAATGGTTGATCAGCATTTGTTGGCCAGCGACCTTGGGTTTTCGGACAAGGAGCTGAAAAAAGGAGCTGTTAGGAGGAAATTTGAATGTGACATGATTCAGCCTGTAAATCCACGTGAAGTTCCAGCTGGGATTAGAATGAGATACGGTTAGCTTCATAAGCAATAATCATTTAATCAATTCAGATTCATTTTCATTTAATTGAGTCAATAAAGTAGTCAGATGCAATTCTGATCTCCCTCCAATATGAAGGATGCGCTGAAACTTGAAAGGGCTCAGAAAAGATTTATGAGAATGTTGTCAGAGGTGGAGGGTTTGAGCTATAGTGAGAGTCTGAATAGGCTAGGGCTGTTTTCCCTGGAGCGACGGAGGCTGAGGGATGACCTTATAGAGGTTTATAAAATCATGAGATGCATAGAACTTAGAAAAGTACAGCAGAGAACAGGCCCTTAGGCCCACGATGTTGTACCGAGACTTAATCCTAATGTAAAATATAGTAACTAACCTAAGCACCCCTCAACTCACTGCTATCCATGTGAATGTCCAGCAATTGCTTAATTGTCCCCAATGACTTCGCTTCCACCACCCCAACTAGCAACGCATTCCATGCGTTCACAACTCTCTGCGTAAAGAACCTATCTCCGATGTCTCCTTTATACCTTCATCTGAATTTCTTGAAACTATGACTTCTCGTACCAGTCAATCCTGCCCTGGGGAAAAGTCTCTGGCTATTGACTCTATCTATTCCTCTCATTATTTTGCATATCTCGATCAGGTCTCCTCTCTTCCTCCTTCTCTCCAGAGAGAAAATTCTGAGTTTAGTCAACCTCTCTTCATTAGGCAAGCTGTCCAGTCCAGGCAGCATCCTGGTAAACCTTCCTTGCACCCTCTGCAAAGCCTCTGTATCTTTCCCATAGTAGGGCGTCCAGAACTGGACACAATTCCAAGTGTGGTCTTACCAGGGACTTGTAGAGCTGCAGTAAAACCTCGCGGCTCTTAAACTCGATCCCCCTGTTAATGAAAGCCAAAACACCACCATATGCTTTCTTAACAACCCTATCCGCTTGGGTGGCAACTTTAAGGGATCTATGTATTTGCACACCCAGATCCCTCTGTTCCTCCACACTGCCAAGAACCCTGTCTTTAATCCTATATTCAGCATTTGAGTTCGATCTTCCAAAATGCATCACTTCGCATTTACCCAGGTTGAACTCCATCTGCCATTTCTCAGCCCAGCTCTGCGTCCTGTCTATGTCACGCTGTAGCCTGCAGTTGCCCTCTATACTATCGATGACACTTCCAACGTTTGTGTCATCTGAAAATTTACCAGCCCACCCTCCAACGTTCTCATCCAAGTCCTTTATAAAAACTACAGAGCAGAGGCCCCAAGAACCGAGCTCTGCGGGGCCCCACTCGACACTGACCTCCAGGCAGAATATTTTCCATTAACAACCACACTCTGCCTCTGTCAGCCAACAATTCTGAATCCAGATAGCCAAATCTCCCTGTATCCCATACTTCCTGACTTTATGAATGAGTCTACCGTAGGGAACCCTATCAAATGCCTTGCTGAAATCCAAATACACCGTTGTCGACCTGTCTTGACACCTCCTCAAAGAACTCAATAAGATTTGTGAGGCATGACCTGCCCCTCACAAAGCCATGCTGACTGCCTATAATCACACTATGCTTTGCCAAATAGTCATAAATCCCATCCCTCAGAATTCTTTCCACAACTTGGCTTTCATTAAGAGGGGAATTGAGTTTAAGAGCCGTGAGATCTTGTTGCAGCTCTATAAAACTTTGGTTAGACCGCACTTGGAATACTGTGTCCAGTTCTGGTCGCCCTATTATAGGAAAGATGTGGATGCTTTGGAGAGGGTTCAGAGGAGGTTTACCAGGATGCTGCCTGGAATGGAGGGCTTATCTTATGAAGAGAGGTTGACTGAGCTCGGACGTTTTTCATTGGAAAAAAGGAAGAGAGGGGACCTAATTGAGTTGTACAAGATAATGAGAGGCATAGATAGAGTTGATAGCCAGAGACTTTTACCCAGGGCAGAAATTGTTAAAACAAGGGGTCATAGTTTTAAGCTGTTTGGCAGAAAGTATAGAGGGGATGTCAGAGACGGGTTCTTCACACAGAGAGTTGTGAGAGCATGGAATGTGTTGCCAGCAGCAGTTGTGGAAGCAAAGTCATTGGGGATATTTAAGAGACTGCTGGACATGCATATGGTCACAGAAATTTGAGGGTTCATACATTAGGTTTACCTTACATGAGGATCAATGGTCGGCACAACATCGTGGGCTGAAGGGCCTGTTCTGTGCTGGACTGTTCTATGTTCTATGTTACAACTTTGCTGACCACAGACATAAGACTGACTGGTCTATAATTGCCAGGGATTTCCCTATTACCCTTTTTGAAAAGTGGAACAACATTCGCCTCCTTCCAATCCTCCAGTACGACTCCCGTGGAGAGTGAGGAGGAAAATATCCTCACCAGCAGCTTAGCAACTTCCTTTCTCGCTTCCCGGCGCAGCCTAGGATAAATCTGGTCTGGCCCTGGGGACTTATCAATATGAATGTTTTCCAAAATTTCTAGCACACCAACTTCATCAATCTTGATCTGGTCAAGACTGTGTCCCAGCTCCGCTAAGTTTTCATTTACAACAAGTTCCCTTTCCTTGGTGAAAACCGAAGCAAAAAACTCATTTGGGACTTACCCTATCTGCTCAGACTCCATGCACAAGTTCCCTCTGCCATCCCTGATCAGCCCTACCTTCACCCTGAGCATTCTCTTATTCTTCATGTATGATAAAATGCCTTTGGGTTATAGAGTCATAGAGATGTACAGCATGGAAACAGACCCTTCGGTCCAACCCGTCCATGCCCACCAGATATCCCAATCCAATCTAGTCTCACCTGCCAGCACCCGGCCCATATCCCTCCAAACCCTTCCTATTCATATATCCGTCCAAATGCCTCTTAAATGTTGCAATTGTACCAGCCTCCACCACATCCTCTGACAGCTCATTCCATACACGTACCACCTTTGGTGTGAAAAAGTTGCCCCTTAGGTCTCTTTTATATCTTTCCCTTCTCACCCTAAACCTATGCCCTCTAGTTCTGGACTCCCCGACCCCAGGGAAAAGACTTTGTCTATTTATCCTATCCATGCCCCTCATAATTTTGTAAACCTCTATAAGGTCACCCCTCAGCCTCCGACGCTCCAGGGAAAACAGCCCCAGCCTGTTCAGCCTCTCCCTATAGCTCAAATTCTCCAAGCCAGGCAACATTCTTGTAAATCTTTTCTGAACCCTTTCAAGTTTCACAACATCTTTCCGATAGGAAGGAGACTAGAATTGCACGCAATATTCCAGCAGTGGCCTAACCAATGTCTTGTACAGCCGCAACATGACCTCCCGACTCCTGTACTCAATACTCTGACCAATAAAGGAAAGCATACCAAACGCCTTCCTCACCATCCTATCTACCTGCAACTCCACTTTCAAGGAGCTATGAACCTGCACTCCTAGGTCTCTTTGTTCAGCAACACTCACTAGGACCTTAGCATTAAGTGTATAAGTCCTGCTAACATTTGCTTTCCCAAAAGGCAGCACCTCGCATTTATCTGAATTAAACTCCATCTGCCACTCCTCAGCCCATTGGCCGATCTGGTCCAGATCATGTTGGAATCTGAGGTGACCCTCTTCGCTGTCCACTACACCTCCAATTTTGGTGTCATCTGCAAACTTAATAACTGTACCTCTTATGCTCGCATCCAAATCATTTATGTAAATGACAAAAAGTAGAGGGCCCAGGACCGATCCTTGTGGCACTCCATTGGTCACAGGCCTCCAGTCTGAAAAACAACCCTCCACCACCACCCTCTGTCTTCTACCTTTGAGCCAGTTCTGTATCCAAATGGCTAGCTCTCCCTGTATTCCATGAGATCTAACCTTGCTAACCAGTCTCCCATGGGGAACCTTGTCGAACGCCTTACTGAAGTCCATATAGATCACATCTACTGCTCTGCCCTCGTCAATCTTCTTTGTTACTTCATCAAAAAACTCAATCAAGTTTGTGAGACATGATTTCCTACACACAAAGCCATGTTGACTATCCTGAATCAGTCCTTGCCTTTCCAAATACATGTACATCCTGTCCCTCAGGATTCCCTCCAACAACTTGCCCACCACTGAGGTCAGGCTCACTGGTCTATAGTTCCCTGGCTTGTCTTTACCGCCCTTCTTAAACAGTGGCACCACGTTTGCCAACCTCCAGTCTTCCAGCACCTCACCTGTGACTATCGACAAATATCTCAGCAAGTGGCCCAGCAATCACTTCTCTCGCTTCCCACAGAGTTCTCGGGTACACCTGATCAGGTCCTGGGGATTTATCCACCTTTAACCGTTTCAAGATATCCAGCACTTCCTCCTCTGTAATCTGGACATTTTGCAAGATCTCACCATCTATTTCCCTACAGTCTATATCTTCCATATCCTTTTCCACAGTAAATACTGATGCAAAATATTCATTTAGTACCTCCCCCTTTTTCTGTGGCTCCACACAAAGGTCGCCTTGCTGATCTTTGAGGGGCCCTATTCTCTCCCGAGTTACCCTTTTGTCCTTAATTTTTTGTAAAACCCCTTTGGATTCTCCTTAATTCTATTTGCCAAAGCTATCTCATGTCCCCGTTTTGCCCTCCTGATTTGCCTCTTAAGTATACTCCTACTTTTCTTTTACTCTTCTAAGGATTCACTCGATCTCTCCTGACTATACCTGCCATATGCTTCCTTCTTTTTCTTAACCAAACCCTCAATTTCTTTAGTCATCCAGTATTCCCTATACCTACCAGCCTTCCCTTTCACCCTGACAGGAGGGTGACTATTTGGATTCTTGGAGGATTCTTGCTTTCTCATTTCTGAAGTCTTCCCATTTTCCAGCTGTCCCTTTACCTGTGAACATCAGCTTTCGAAAGCTCTTGCCTAATGCCATCAAAATTGGCCTTTCTCCAATTTAGAACTTCAACTTTTAGATCTGGTCTATCCTTTTCCATCACTATTTTAAAACGAATAGAATTATGGCCACTGGCCCCAAAGTGCTCCCCAACTGACACCTCAGTCACCGGCCCTGCCTTATTTCCCAAGATTGTGTCAAGTTTTGCACCTTCTCTAGTAGGTATATCCACATACTGAATCAGAAAATTATCTTGTACACACTTAACAAATTCCTCTCCATCTAAACCTTTCATACTATGGCAGTCCCAGTCGATGTTTGGAAAGTTAAAATCCCCTACCATAACCACCCTATTATTCTTACAGATAGCTGAGATCTCCTTACTAGTTTGTTTCTCAATTTCCCTCTGACTATTGGGGGGTCTATTATACAATCCCAATAAGGTGATCATCCCTTTCTTATTTCTCAGTTCCACCCAAATAACTTCCCTGGATGTATTTCCAGGAATATCCTCCCTCAGCACAGCTGTAATGCTTTCCCTTATCAAAAATACCACTCTCCCTCCTCTCTTGCCTCCCTTTCTATCCTTCCTGTAGCATTTGTATCCTGGAACATTAAGCTGCCAGTCTTGCCCATCCCTGAGCCATGTTTCCATAATTGCTTTGATGTCCCAGTCCCATGTTGCTAACCATGCCCTGAGTTCATCTGCCTTCCCTGTTAGGCCCCTTGCATTGAAATAAGTGCAGTTTAATTTATTAGTCCTGCCTTGTCCCTGCCTGCCCTGACTGTTTGACTCACTTCTGTTCTCAGCTGTACCCATCTCAGATCGATCTCTTTCCTCACTATCTCCCTGGGTCCCACCCCCCCACCCCACTTTACTAGCTTAAATCCTCCCAAGCAGTTCTAGCAAATTTCCCTGCCAATGTATTAGTCCCCTTCCAATTTAGGTGCAATCTGTCCTTCTTGTACAGGTCACTTGTACCCCAAAAGAGATTCCAATGATCCAAAAATGTGAATCCTTCTCCCATACACCAGCTCCTCAGCCATGCATTCATCTGCTCTATCCTCCTAATCCTGCCCTCACTAGCTCGTAGCACTGGGAGTAATCTAGATATCACTTCTCTTGAGGACCTCCTTTTTAAATTTCTGCCTAACTCTCTATAATCTCCCTTCAGAATCTCAATCTTTTCCCTTCCAATGTCGTTGGTTCCAATGTGGACAATGACCTCCTGCTGGCCCCTCTCCCCCGTGAGAACATTCTGCACCCTCTCTGAGACATCCTTGATCCTAGCACCAGGGAAACAACACACCATTCTGCGGGTTCCCCCTAATCCATCTTGCCAAGACTTTCTCGTGCCCCTTCTGGCTCTCCTCAGTCCACGTCTGAGCTCCTTTCTAGCAAGCCTGTAATCCTCTGAAGCTGTGCAGATCCTTGCTTCCTTCACCTTACATAAGCTGCCTTCTTCCTTTTGACGAGAAGTTCCTCTGTTCTCATCATCCAAGGTTCCTTAATCTTACCCCTTCTTACCTGTCTCAGAGGAACTAATTTGTGCATGGATAGGATAAATAGATAAGGTCTTTTCTCTGGGGTTGGGAAGTCCAAAATTGGACAGCATACGTTTAAGGTGAGAGGGGAAAGATATAAAAGGGTATAAAAGGACTTAAAGAGCAACCTTTTGACGCAGAGGGTGGTACGTGCATGGAATGAGCTGCCGGAGGGAGTGGTGGAGGCTGGTACAATGCCAACATTTAAAAGGTGGATGAATATGATGGCTTTAGAGGGATATGGATTGAGAGTGTGATGCTGGAAAAGCGCAGCAGGTCAGGCAGTATCCGAGGAGCAGGAAAATCGATGTTTCAAACAGGACCCTTCATCAGGAATGAGGGATGCTGTGCTTTTCCAGCAGCACAATCTCGACTCTGGTCTCCAGCATCTGCAGTTCTCCTTTTCTCCTTTACAGTGAAATGGGCCGAATGCCGGTAAATGGAACTAGATTTATATAGGATATCTGGTCGGCATGGATGAGTTCGACCAAAGGATCTGTTTACGTGCTGGAGAGTTCTATGAGTCTATGAGGTTAAATGCCCAGAGGTCTGGAGAGTGGCTAATGTACATTTAATTTAGAAAGGCTGTCGGGAAAAGTCTGGGATTTATGGACTTCTTGACTCTATTAAATGAACGTGAATCTTAACTGATTTAGAAGATTAGTGTCTTTGAAGTTAACCCTTCGGCATTCTAATCCCAGCTGGAACTTCATGTGGATTGAATGCATGGCTGAGGAGCTGGTGTATGGGAGAAGGATTCACATTTTTGGATCATTGGAATCTCTTTTGGGGTAGAAGTGACATGTACAAGAAGGATGGATTGCACCTAAATTGGAAGGGGACTAATATACTGGCAGGGAAATTTGCTAGAGCTGCTCGGGAGGATTTAAACTAGTGAGGTGGGGGGGTGGGACCCAGGGAGATCGTGAGGAAAGAGATCAATCTGAGATGGGTACTGTTGAGAACAGAAGTGAGTCAAACAATCAGGGCAGGCAGGGACAAGGTAGGACTAATAAATTAAACTGCATTTATTTCAACGCAAGGGGCCTAACAGGGAAGGCAGATGAACTCAGGGCATGGTTAGGAACATGGGACTGGGATATCATAGCAATTACAGAAACATGGCTCAGGGATGGGCAGGACTGGCAGCTGAATGTTCCAGGATACAAATGCTACAGGAAGGATAGAAAGGGAGGCAATAGAGGAGGGAGAGTGGTATTTTTGATAAGGGAAAGCATTACAGCTGTGCTGAGGGAGGATATTCCTGGAAATACATCCAGGGAAGTTATTTGGGTGGAACTGAGAAATAAGAAAGGGATGATCACCTTATTGGGATGGTATAATAGACCCCCCAATAGTCAGAGGGAAAATGAGAAACAAACTAGTAAGGAGATCACAGCTATCTGTAAGAATAATAGGGTGGTTATGGTAGGGGATTTTAACTTTCCAAACATCAACTGGGACTGCCATAGTATTAAAGGTTTAGTTGGAGAGGAATTTCTTAAGTGCGTACAAGACAATTTTCTGATTCAGTATGTGGATGTGCCCACTAGGGAAGGTGCAAAACTTGACCTACTCTTGGGAAATAAGGCAGGGCAGGTGACTGAGGTGTCAGTGGGGGAGCACTTTGGGGCCAGTGACCGTAATTCTATTTGTTTTAAAATAGTGATGGAAAAGGATAGACCAGATCTAAAAGTTGAAGTTCTAAATTGGAGAAAGGCCAATTTTGACGGTATTAGGCAAGAACTTTTAAAAGCTGATTGGAGGCAGATGTTCGCAGGTAAAGGGACAGCTGGAAAATGGGAAGCCTTCAGAAATGTGATAACGAGAATCCAGAGAAAGTATATTCCTGTCAGGGGGAAAGGGAAGGCTGGTAACTATAAGGAATGCTGGATGACGAAAGAAATTGAGGGTTTTGTTCAGAAAAAGGAAACATATGTCAGGTACAGACAGGAGAGATCGAGTGAATCCTTGGAAGAGTATAAAGAAAGTAGGAGTATACTTAAGAGGCAAATCAGGAGGGCAAAATGAGGACATGAGATAGCTTTGGAAATAGAATTAAGGAGAATCCAAAGGGGTTTTACAAAAAATTAAGGACAAAAGGGTAACTCGGGAGAGAATAGGGCCCCTCAAAGATCAGCAAGGTGGCCTTTGTGTGGAGCCACAGAAAATGGGGGAGGTACTAAATGAATATTTTGCATCAGTATTTACTGTGGAAAAGGATATGGAAGATATAGAATGTAGGGAAATAGATGGTGAGATCTTGCAAAATGTCCAGATTACAGAGGAGGAAGTGCTGGATATCTTGAAACGGTTAAATGTGGATAAATCCCCAGGACCTGATCAGGTGTACCCGAGAACTCTGTGGGAAGCGGGAGAAGTGATTGCTGGGCCTCTTGCTGAGATATTTGTATCATCGATAGTGACAGGTGAGGTACCGGAAGACTGGAGGTTGGCAAGTGTGGTGCTACTGTTTAAGAAGGGTGGTATGGACAAACTAGGGAACTATAGACCAGTCAGCCTGACCTCGGTGGTGGGCAAATTGTTGGAGGGAATCCTGAGGGACAGGATGTACATGTATTTGGAAAGGCAAGGACTGATTCGAGATAGTCAACATGGCTTTGTGTGTGGGAAATCATGTCTCACAAATTTGATTGAGTTTTTTGATGAAGTAACAAAGAAGATTGACGAGGGCAGAGCAGTAGATGTGATCTATATGGGCTTCAGTAAGGTGTTTGACAAGGTTCCCCATGGGAGATTGAATAGCAAGGTTAGATCTCATGGAATACAGGGAGAGCTAGCCATTTGGATACAGAACTGGCTCAAAGGTAGAAGACAGAGGGTGGTGGTGGAGGGTTGTTTTTCAGACTGGAGGCCTGTGACCAGTGGAGAGCCATAAGGATCGGTGCTGGGCCCTCTACTTTTTGTCATTTGCATAAATGATTTGGATGCGAGCATAAGAGGTACAGTTATTAAGTTTGCAGATGACACCAAAATTGGAGGTGTAGTGGACAGCGAAGAGGGTTACCTAAGATTCCAACAGGATCTTGACCAGATGGGTCAAGGGCTGAGAAGTGGCAGATGGAGTTTGATTCAGATAAATGCGAGGTGCCGCATTTTGGGAAAGCAAATGTTAGCAGGACTTATACACTTAATGGTAAGGTCCTAGGGAGTGTTGCTGAACAAAGAGACCTTGGGGTGCAAGTTCATAGCTCCTTGAAAGTGGAGTCGCAGGTAGATAGGATAGTGAAGAGTACAGGAGTTGGGAGGTCATGTTGTGGCTGTACAGGATATTGATTAGGCCACTGTTGGAATATTCTGTGCAATTCTGGTCTTCTTCCTATCGGAAAGATGTTGTGAAACTTGAAAGGGTTCAGAAAAGATTTATAAGGATGTTGCCTGGGTTGGAGGATCTGAGCTACAGGAGAGGCTGAACAGGCTGGGGCTGTTTTCCCTGGAGCATCGGAGGCTGAGGGGTGACCTTATAGAGGTTTACAAAATTATGAGGGGCATGGATAGGATAAATAGGCAAAGTCTTTTTCCTGGGATTGGGGAGTCCAGAACTAGAGGGCATAGGTTTAGGGTGAGAAGGGAAAGATATAAAAGAGACCTAAGGGGCAACTTTTTCACACCAAAGGTGGTACATGTATGGAATGAGCTGCCAGAGGATGTGGTGGAGGCTGGTACAATTGCAACATTTAAGAGGCATTTGGATGGGTATATGAACAGGAAGGGTTTGGAGGGATATGGGCCGGGTGCTGGCAGGTGGGACTAGATTGGATTGGGATATCTGGTCTGCATGGACAAGTTGGACCGAAGGGTCTGTTTCCATGCTGTACACCTCTATGACTCTATTTGCAGGCTGAATCATGTTACATTCAAATTTCCGCCAAATCTCCTCCTTTCAGCCCTCAGCAAAATCTTTAGTTATGTTCTCAAAACCTCAAGCTTGTGAGATACAATTCCCATTGTTGATACCAGCTCCAATCCCGCAGGAACCCAGCTCTTCCTCCCTCCACTCAATTTGTCTCGTCCCTTCCCATGTACAGGAGAAAGTGAGGGCTGCAGATGCTGGAGATCAGAGCTGAAAATGTGTTGCTGGAAAAGCGCAGCAGGTCAGGCAGCATCCAAGGAGCAGGAGAATCGACGTTTCGGGCATGAGCCCTTCCGAAAAGTGGATTCTCCTGCTCCTTGGATGCTGCCTGACCTGCTGCGCTTTTCCAGCAACACATTTTCAGCCCTTCCCACTTACACCCATCATTCCTCTGGCACTTTATGTCATGGAATAGAACATACAAAAGTTGAGCACAGAACAGGCCCTTCGGCCCATGATGTTGTGCCGAGGATTAATCCTAATCTATAATAAAATAACCTAACCTATGTTCCCCTCAACTCACTGCTATCCATGTGCATGTCCAGCAGTCACTTAAATGTCCCTAATGACTCTGCTTCCACAATCACCGCTTGCAACGCGTTCCATGCCTTCACAACTCTCTGCATCTCCTCTATACCTTCCTCCTAATAGCTTAAAACTATGAAACTATGACCCCTCATGCCAGTCAGTCCTGCCCTGGGGGAAAGTCTTTGGCTATTAACTCTATCCATACCTTCCATTACCTTGTATACCTTGGTCAGGTCACCTCTCTTCCTCCCTCTCCCCAGAGAGAAAAGTCCAAGCTTCGTCAATGTTCTTGTAAGACAAGCCTTCCAGTGCAGTCAGCAACCTGGTAAACCTTCTTTGCACCCTCTCCAAAGCCTCCATATCTTTCCTATAATAGGGTGACCGGAACTGAACGCAATATTCCAAGTGTGGTCTCACCAGGGTTTTGTAGAGCTGCAGCAAAACCTCGCGGCTCTTAAACCTGATCCCCCTGTTAATGAAAGCCAAAACACCATATGCTTTCTTAACAACCCAATCCACTCGGGTGGCAACTTTGAGAGATATATGCACCTGAACACCAAGACCCCTCTGTTCCTCCACATTGCCAAGAATTCAGCACTCAAGTTCGACCTTCCAAAATGCATCATTTTGGGGGGATTCAAGATGACGGCGACCCAGTAGGTCTGAGTCTGCTGAGCTCTGCCCAGGACCCAGGCAAAGTGGGGTATCTACCCTCCCCTCACTTTTTAAACTACTAAAAATAGCTGTTTCCCTATAGCTACAGTCATTCTGCATCAAACTTTAACAGTTTGGTACATTTTAAAATGACCAAAGGTAAAGGACCACGAAGTTCACAACAGGCAGGGACCTGGCAATGCTGTGCTTCAGTCATGGAGGGTCTGTGTGTAACTTCGGATCACCCGAAAAAGCAAAAGAATTTTTGGATGCTCTCAAATAGACTGATGGACTTGAACTACATGGACAATGATTTTATTTGACCCCCTTTTTTTCCCTCCCCCCTTTCTCTTTTCCATCCTTCCTTGGGGGTGGGGTTCTTTCTTTTAACTCTTACGTATAACTCACTTGGTTTATCCGGCTGTTGGGGGATGTTTCTGAGTTTTCTTTTCTTTAATATTTGCTGGGATTGTAATTTTATTTTTTTAATTTATAGTCCTGTTTTGTAAAGAGTGCCTCGGTAATAATATTGAGAGACGGGTTGGTTGCCCACTTCTAATTTTTGTATTATAAGATATTGGCATTTGTTTATCTTACATTACGATGTCTGGGCCGAGGGCATGGCTCTAGCTGGGAGGTGTTATGGTGGGATTATTGGAAGGTAGGAGTGCCCCCTGTGGACAAGGGGGAAAGTCTCCTCTTGATTATGTCTTACTTTTTTTTAGGAGTAGTTCTTAGTTGTTTTTAGTTGTTTTAAAGGTTGTATTTTTAAGTTAATGTGAATTGTTTATGGTCTCTACGCAATGCTTTTTGATTGGGGTTCTTCCTCCTGGGGGTTCTCAGACTTTCTTGAACGATCATGGCTAGTCATTCCTTTAAATGGTGCACCTGGAATGTCAAAGGGGAGCCACTGGCCAATTAAAAGGAAAAAGATATTATCAAGTCTTAAAAAAGAGAACATTGATGTAGCCCTTTTACAGGAGACACATCTACTTGATCAGGAGTATTCGAAGCTGCAGCAGGAGGATTTGATCAGGTGTTCTTTTCATCTTTTAGCTCAACAAAGTAGCAGAGTGGCCATTCTTATCCGGAAACATTTTCCCTTCCAAATGCTAAGCCAAATAAAAGATAAGTCTGAACGGTATATATTACTTAAAGCCCTAACATATGGATGTTGAATGTATATCGCCCCCGGCACATCCTTTTAAATTTGTAACAGACGCGCTCTCCAAGTTGATGGCTCTCAGGGTGCCTCACATAACTATAGGGGGAGATTGTCATTGTATTATCGACCCCGAGGTGGACAGGATATGTAGGAGCTCTGCGGGTATATCTCTGAGATCTAGGCAGTTGGCTGATCTGAATAGGGAGTTGGGACTGGTAGATGTGTGGAGGTGTTTTCACCCTGAGGGCAGAGATTTTACTTTCAATTCTAACCCACACAAGTGCCATACCAGAATCGATATGTTTTTTGTCCCCTCGACCTTTCTGAATTCAATATTGTCTTGTAAAATAGGAAATACTACTATTTCAGACCCCGCAGCAGTGTATATGGAGGTCAAGACTAGTGGTGAGAAGATGGTTTCCCGACACTGGCACATGGACCTTTTCCTATTGAAGGATGGTAAACTCATAGAATATTTCTCACAGGAATTTAAAATTTTCTGGGGTATCAATTCAGGTCTGGCCAGTAACCTATCGGTGATGTGGGAGACTGCTAAGCCATATGCACATGGCTTGGTTATCTCATATTCTGCGACCCGGAAAAGACAAAAGGGAGAAATACAGTGACTGCTAGAGGCTCGCCTGAAGGCAGCTGAGTCAGCGTATGCTGATAGGCCATCCACAACTACAGTGGTTAGCACTGCTGCCTCACAGTGCCAGAGACCCGGGTTCAGTTACCGCCTCAGGTGACTGACTGTGTGGAGTTTGCACATTCTCCCCGTGTCTGACTGGGTTTCCTCCGGGTGCTCCGGTTTCCTCCCACAGTCCAAAGATGTGCAGGTTAGGTGAATTGGCCATGCTAAATTGCCCGTAGTGTTAGGTAAGGGGTCGATGTAGGGGAATGGGTGGGTTACGCTTGGGCGGGGCAGTGTGGACTTGTTGAGCCGAAGGGCCTGTTACCACACTGTAAGTAATCTAATCTAATTACAGTGGATTACAGCCCTCAGGGCTACTTTGAATACTGCACTTAGTCAAACAGCAAAGAGGGAGATTCTATTTGTGAAGCAGAGATTATTTGAGGATGGCGATACCTTGCGAGAAAGAAAAAGGCTCCCCAGTCCTTTACGTTTATTAGAGAGAGTGCTGGTACCCTGACTTGTGATCCTAAAAACATCAATGCAGCCTTTAGAAAGTTCTACTTCGAGTTACATAAGTCGGACAGCTCTGAGGATAGAGCGAGGAAGATGAAGGCTTTTTTTAAAAAATCTGGCCCTTTCGGGCTTAACCTTGGAGTAGGTGTCACTTTTGAATGCTGCCCCAAGAATCCTGGAAGTCCAGGAGGTGGTGAGGCAGCTCCAGAGCGGTAAACCACCCGGGCCAAACGTATTTCAGGCTGAGTTTTATGAAGAATTTACAGACGAATTGGCTGGACCACTTACAGATATGTTTAATTATTCATATAGTCAGGGTAGCCTCCCGCCCTCCCTGAGAGAAGCAAATATCTCTCTCATTCTTAAGGAAAAGATCCAGACGACTGTACTTTGTACAGAGCTATGTTGCAGATCTACTAATAATATTAGAAGAGTGTTAAACATGGTATAAGTCTGCCACAGGGAACGATACTGGGATTAGTCGTCTCCCTAGATGCAGAGAAGGCATTTGATCAGGTAGAATGGCCATATCTATTTTATACTATGGAACGGTCTTTGCCAAGTGGGTCGCAGTATTATAAAACGACCCTAGAGCAGCAGTGATTACCAACGGCGTAACATCAGATAGCTTTAGTGTTGGCAGAGGTTGTCATCAAGGGTGCCCTATCTCACCACTACTATTTACACTAGTGATTGAACCACTGGTGGAAGCTATCCAAACTAACCCTAATATAACAGCCCCGGAGGGAGGATCGGGTTTAGCATAAGATCACTCTTTACGCAGACGACATCCTTGTTTTCTTAAATGACCCATCGATATCTGTGCCCCGCTTAATTCAAGTGGTTAACTTGTTTGGTACGTTTTCGGGTTACAAAATTAACTTTATGAAATCAGAGGCCATACTGCTAGGAGGTCTTACCAGCACATCCAATTTTCCAGATGGATCCCGCTTCCCTTTTCAGTGGTCACTGAGAGGTTTTCTCTATTTAGGTATTTTTATTACCCCTGTATTTGGTCAGCTATACAAAGCTAATTATATGCATTAATTAGAGAAAATAAGGCAGGACCTCCAACGCCTGGGAAGATCTCCCGATATCCTGACGAGGAAGAAGAGGTTTGGTCAAGATGAATATTCTACCTCACCTACATACCCCATGAGAATGCTTCCTCTGATGTTGCCGAGACAGGCGCTGCGTAAGCTTTATGGTTGGCTCGGCTCCTTTATTTGGAACCATAGACAGCCTCTTATTAAATTAGATAAGTTGCACCTCCCACAAGTAAGGGGAGGTCTAGATTTTCCGGATTTCAGAAGGTACCAACTAGGTTCTCTGTTATCATATGTTGCTGATTGGGTCTCTTGTGACACACAATCAATTTGATTGAATATTGAGGTTTCCCAAGCAAAATGCCCCCTCATCAATCTATTATTTATGGATAAGATGAGAGTTATTACAGATCATTATAAAACCCAAATGTATTAAATACAATCAAAGCTTGGAGGATGATGCGATAGAATGAGGGTAATTTACAAAAAACCTCCCCTTCTACTCCTATAGTGGGAACGTTGGGATTTCAGCCAGGCTTGACTGACGCTGGATTTAAAATTTGTGAGACCAGAGGTATCTACTGTTGGGAGATCCGTTCGATGGGGAGGTCATATTCTCCTTCGAACAGTTGCGCCAGAATTTCGGGTTGCCTAGCAAGGGCCTTTTTCGATATTTTCAAGTACGAGACTTCATACAAAAAATGACCACATTGATGACCAATCGGAACAAATCAGATATGGAAAGGAGAGTCCTTCGGCCATTGGGTGCACCCTCAGTCAGCAATCTCTACCACTCGCTAGGTAATAAGGTATTGACGGACATGGAACTGTTTTGTAAAACCTGGAATCAAGAATTCGGGATGGAAATCTCCTTAGAGATATGGGAGGATAGCTGGGAAAATGCCAGGAAGGTCTCTACCTGTAATAGAACATAGAACATAGAAAAATACAGCGCAGTACAGGCCCTTCGGCCCTCGATGTTGCGCTGACCGAAGCCTACCTAACCTACACTAGCCTACTATCCTCCATATGCTTATCCAATGCCCTTTTAAATGACCATAAAGAGGGAGAGTCCAGCACTGCTACTGGCAGGGCATTCCATGAACTCACAACCCACTGAGTAAAAAATCTACCCCTAACATCTGTCCTATACCTACCTCCCCTTAATTTAAAGCTGTGTCCCCTAGTAACAGCTGACTCCATACGCGGAAAAAGGTTCTCACTGTCAACCCTATCTAAACCTCTAATCATCTCATACACCTCTATCAAATCGCCCCTAAACCTTCTTTTCTAGAACATAGAACATAGAACATAGAACAATACAGCACAGAACAGGCCCTTCGGCCCACGATGTTGTGCCGAACTTCTATCCTAGATTAAGCACCCATCCATGTACCTATCCAATGAGAAAAGTCCCAAGTGCCTCAGCCTTTCCTCATACGATCTTCCTACCATGCCAGGCAACATCCTGGTAAACCTCCTCTGCACTCGTTCCAATGCCTCCACATCCTTCCTATAATATGGCAACCAAAACTGCACACAATACTCCAGATGAGGCCGCACCAGAGTCTTATACAACTGCAACATGACCTCAGGACTCCGGAACTCAATTCCTCTACCAATAAAGCCCAGTACACCATATGCCTTCTTCACAGCACTATTTACCTGGGTGGCAACTTTCAAAGATCTGTGTACATGGACACCAAGATCCCTCTGCTCACCCACACTACCAAGTAGTCTACCATTAGCCCAGTAATCCATCTTCTTGTTACTCCTACCAAAGTGAATGACTTCACACTTAGCTACATTGAATTCCATTTGCCACCTTACTGCCCAGCTCTGCAACTTATCTAT
The DNA here is from genome assembly GCF_047496795.1 of Chiloscyllium punctatum. NCBI lineage: Eukaryota > Metazoa > Chordata > Chondrichthyes > Orectolobiformes > Hemiscylliidae > Chiloscyllium > Chiloscyllium punctatum. The sequence continues at coordinate 9,200,256 of NC_092741.1, forward strand.
ATCCCGCTGTAACCTGCCACATCCTTCTTCGCTGTCCACCACTCCCCCGACTTTTGTGTCATCCGCAAACTTGCTCACCCAGCCTTCAAGCCCCTCCTCCAGGTCATTTATAAAAATGACAAACAGCAATGGTCCCAAAACAGATCCTTGTGGAACACCGCTAGTAACTGCGCTCCAAGATGAACCTATACCATCAACTACTACCCTCTGTCTCCTTCCAGCCAGCCAATTCCTAATCCAAACCTCTAATGCACCCTCAATGCCATATCTCCGTAGTTTTTGCATTAGCTTGCCATGGGGTACCTTATCGAACGCCTTGCTAAAATCCATGTACACCACATCTACTGCTTTACCCTCATCCACTTCCTTGGTCGCCTTCTCAAAGAATTCAATAAGGTTTGTGAGGCACAACCTGCCCTTCACAAAACCATGCTGACTATCATTGATCACATTATTCCTATCCAGATGTTCATAAATCCTATCCCTTACAATTCTCTCTAAGACTTTGCCCACAACAGAAGTGAGACTCACTGGCCTATAGTTACTCGGGCTATCCCTGCTCCCCTTCTTGAACAAGGGGACCACATTCGCTATCCTCCAGTCTTCTGGCACTATTCCCGTAGACAACGACGACATAAAAATCAAGGCCAATGGCTTCGCTATCTCCTCCCTAGCTTCCCATAGGATCCTAGGATAAATGCCATCAGGCCCAGGGGACTTATCTATGTTCATCCTTTCCAGTATTCCCCAGACCTCTTCCCTACGTACCTCAAGACCATCCATTCTAATCACTTGTGACTCAATATTCACATCAGCAACAGTGTCCTGAGTGAACTCAGGCTATTCAACTGAAGATACCTCATAGGGCTCATATGGCACCAGAGCAGCTTGCAAAGTTCAAGGAAGGAGCATCCCCAAAGTGCCCTAAATGTAAAATAGAATTTGGGACTCTCACTCATTGTTTGTGGACATGCCATAAGATTCGTAGATATTGGGATAGCGTAGCGAATGCCTTGCCAAAGATTTTGGGATTGGAGATTGGCCTGGACACAGTGTCTCTCTTTTTGAGCTTTCCAAATTTTCCTTCTGCAGATGCATACGGGAAGAAACTATTAATATTCTTTCCTTTTGTGCGAGGAAAAATATTTTAGTAAGTTGGATATTGGAAAGTCCCGCAGGACTTTCAAATTGGCAGAGGGTAGTTATAGATTATACTCCCCTGGACTTCCTTGTAAGTATGGTGCATCAAACAAACAGAATTAGGACATGGCAGTCCTTTTTGAACGACACCGATGCAGATGTATCAGCCATACTGTTTAGGGCCTTTTAGCCGTGAGGATGATGTTCGTTGGTTCAAGGGCCCCTGGGAGGAAGAATCCCGAATAAATACGGGTTTTGTTATGACTTGATATAATTTTATTTTGAATGCATATCTATTTATTTTTTACCTTCCTTTTTTTTCTTTTAGTGTTGTTAGTAATGTACGATACTGTGGGTTTTTTTTATATCGAGAGTCTTCTTTTTTATATCTTATTTTGAGTTTTGGTAGTTTGTCGAGTAGATTAGTAATTAGTTATTTTAAATTTTATATTGGTGCTGTTATTATACTGTAAAGTGGATACACTACTTTGTATTAATTTTGTAATTTTGTAAAGTAATTCAAAAATCTTTTTCTTTTCAGTCAATATATTTACAAAAAAAACATCACTTTGCATTTATCCAGGTTGACCTCCATCTGCCATTTCTCAGCCTAGCTCTGCGTCCTGTCTGTGTCGCGCTGTAGTCTGCAATAGCTCTTGACACAATTATCAGCACCTCCAACCTTTGTGTCATCTGCAAATTTACCAGCCCACCCCTCAACCACCTCAGCAAAGTCATTTACAAAATCTACAAAGAGCAAAGGCCCAAGAACAGAGTCCTGTGGGACACCACTCACCACTGACCTCCAGGCAGAATACTTTTCATCTACAACCACTCTCTGCCTTGTGTCAGCAACCAATTCTGAATCCAGATAGCCAAATCTCCCTGTATCCCACACTTCCTGACTTTATGAATGAGCCTACCATGGGGAACCTTGTCAAATGTCTTGCTGAAGTCCAAGTACGCCACATCCATTGCTCGACCTTCGTCGACCTGTCTTGTCACCTCCTCAAAGAACTTAGTAAGATTTGTGAGGCATGACCTCACAAAGCCATGCTGACTGCCTTTAATCATGCTATGCTTTTCCAAATTCTCATAAATCCTATCCCTCAGAATTCTTTCCAAAATCTTGCTGACCACAGACCAGAGACTGACTGGTCTGTAATTGCCAAGGATTTCCCTATTCCCTTTCTTGAAAAGAGAACAATATTCACCTCCCTCCAATCCTCCAGTAAAACTCCCCTGGAGACTGAGGAAGCAAAGATCTTTACCAATGGCTTAGCAACTTCCTTTCTCCCTTCCCGGAGCAGCCTAGGATAAATCTGGTGTGAGAGATAAACCTGGTCTGGCCCTGGGGACTTATCGATCTTAATGCTTGCCAAAATTTCCAGCACATCAACTTCATCAATCTTGATCTATTCAAGCCTGTTTCCCAGCTCCTCAAAGTTCTCATTCACAACAAGGTCCCTTTACTTAGTGAAAACCGAAGCAAAAAACTCACTTAGGGCTTCCCCTCTCTGCTCAGACTCCACGCACAAGTTGGCGAAACTGAGGACTGCAGATGCTGGAGATCACAGTCAAGATTAGATCTTGCTCATCGGATGCTGCCTGACCTGCTGTGCTTTTCCAGCACCACTCTAATCCATGCATAAGTTCCTTATACTATCCCTGATCGGCCCTACCTTCTGCCTGACCATTCTCGTATTCCTCATTTATGAGTAAAATGCCTTCAGGTTCTTCCTAATCCTTCCCACTAAGCCTTTTTCGTGACCCCTCCTGGCTCTCCTCAGTCTATATCTGAGCTCCTTTCTAGCAAGTCAGCAATCCTCTAAAGCTGTGCTAAAACCTTGCTTCGTCCGCCTTCTTCCTTTTGATGAGAAGCTTCATTGTTCTTGCTATCCAAGGCACCTTAACCTTACCCCTTCTTGCCTGTCAAAGAGGAACAAACTAGTGTATCACTTGCAACAACTGCTCCTTAAATAATCTCCACAAGTCTATTGTACCCTTTCTGTGGAACAATTGCTCCCAATCTGTACTTCCCAACTCCTGTCTGATAGTGTCATAATTTCCTTTTCCCCAATTAACTATATTTCCAAAGTAACTGTTCCTTTCCCTCTCCAAGGCTATGGTAAATGTGAGGCAGTTGTGGTCACTATCTCCCACTGCAAGATCTGACACCTGTCCTAGTTCATTGCCGAGCACCAAATCCAAAATGGCCTCTCCCTTTGTCGGTCTGTCTACGTACTGAGTAAGGAAACCCTCCTGAACACACCTGACAAAAACAGCTCCATCCTAACCATCTGCACTAAGGAGATTCCAGTCAATATTGGGAAAGTTGAAGTCACCCATAACAACAACCCTGCTACATCTGCATTTTTCCAAAATCTGTCCACCTATGAGTTCTTCGATCTCCCAACTGCTATTAGGGGGGTCTGTAGAAAACCCCCAATGCGGTGGCTGTTCCCTTGCTGTTCCTAACTTCCACCCATACTGACTCAGTAGACAAACCTTCCTCAACAACCTTCGTTTCTGGAGCTGTGGCGCACTCTCTAATTAGCAATGCTACACCTCCTCCTCTTTTTCCACCCTCCCTTTTTCAAATTATTTTTAAATGTTCTTAACACTGGAGCATCCAGCAACCATTCCTGCCCCTGTGAAACCCACGTCTCCGTTATGGCCACAACATCATTGTCCCAAGTACTGATCCATCCTCTAAGTTCGTCACTCTTATTTCTGACACTCCTTGCGTTAAAGCAGACACACTTTAACCAAGCCCTTTGTTTCATCAGATGAAAAACCTTCCTGATAGATTCACTACATCCTGTCATTGCCTCATCTACGAATACACCCCTCTCAGATATGTAGCTCTGAGTCAGTTTCAGCAATTCCAGTTTGCATGCTTCAGCACCTCCCCATCCCCTACCACCCTCCTCCACCCGGCCGAGCTCATCCTCACCCTGCAACATCCCCATCCCCCACCACCCTCCTCCGCCCGGTCGAGCTCATCCTCACCCTGAGCAACTTCGCCTTTCACTCCTCTCACTTTCGTCTGGTCAAAGGGGTGGCCATGGGTACCAGCATGGGTCCTATGCCTGCCTCTTTATAGAACATAGAACATAGAACGTAGAACAATACAGCACAGAACAGGCCCTTCGGCCCACGATGTTGTGCCGAACGTCTAACCTAGATTAAGCACCCATCCATGTACCTATCCAAATGCTGCTTAAAGGTCGCCAATGATTCTGACTCTACCACTCCCACGGGCAGCGCATTCCATGCCCCCACCACTCTCTGGGTAAAGAACCCACCCCTGACATCTCCCCTATACCTTCCACCCTTCACCTTACATTTATGTCCCCTTGTAACACTCTGTTGTACCTGGGGAAAAAGTTTCTGACTGTCTACTCTATCTATTCCTCTGATCATCTTATAAACCTCTATCAAGTCACCCCTCATCCTTCGCCGTTCCAACGAGAAAAGGCCGAGAACTCTCAGCCTATCCTCGTACGACCTACTCTCCATTCCAGGCAACATCCTGGTAAATCTTCTCTGCACCCTCTCCAAAGCTTCCACATCTTTCCTAAAGTGAGGCGACCAGAACTGCACACAGTACTCCAACTGTGGCCTAACCAAAGTCCTGTACAGCTGCAACATCACTTCACGACTCTTGAATTCAATCCCTCTGCTAATGAACGATAATACTCCATAGGCCTTCTTACAAACTCTATCCACCTGAGTGGCAACCTTCAAAGATCTATGTACACAGACCCCAAGATCCCTCTGTTCCTCCACCTGACTAAGAACCCTACCATTAACCCTGTATTCCGCATTCTTATTTGTTCTTCCAAAATGGACAACCTCACACTTGGCAGGGTTGAACTCCATCTGCCACTCCTCAGCCCAGCTCTGCATCATATCTAAGTCCCTTTGCAAACGACAAATGCCCTCCTCACTGTCCACAACTCCACCTATCTTCGTATCATCTGCAAATTTACTGACCCACCCTTCGACTCCCTCATCTAAGTCATTAATAAAAATTACAAACAGCAGAGGACCCAGAACTGATCCCTGCGGAACTCCACTTGTAACTGGGCTCCAGGCTGAATATTTACCATCTACCACCACTCTCTGCCTTCGACCGGTTAGCCAGTTTTCTATCCAATTGGCCAAATTTCCCTCTATCCCATGCCTCCTGACTTTCCGCATAAGCCTACCATGGGGAACCTTATCAAATGCCTTACTAAAATCCATGTACACTACATCCACTGCTCTACCCTCATCCACATGCTTGGTCACCTCCTCGAAGAAATCAATAAGACTTGTAAGGCAAGACCTACCCTTCACAAATCCGTGCTGGCTGTCCCTAATCAAGCAGTGTCTTTCCAGATACTCATAAATCCTATCCCTCAGTACCCTTTCCATTACTTTGCCTACCACAGAAGTAAGACTAACTGGCCTGTAATTCCCGGGGTTATCCCTATTCCCTTTTTTGAACAGGGGCACAACATTCGCTACTCTCCAGTCCCCTGGTACCACCCCCGTTGCCAGTGAAGACGAGAAGATCATTGCCAACGGTACTGCAATTTCCTCTCTTGCTTCCCACATAATCCTAGGATATATCCCGTCAGGCCCGGGGGACTTGTCTATCCTCAAGTTGTTCAAAATGTCCAACACATCTTCCTTCCTAACAGGTATCTCTTCCAGCTTAACAGTCTGTTTCACACTCTCCTCTTCAACAATACGGTCCCTCTCGTTCGTAAGTACTGAAGAGAAGTACTTGTTCAAGACCTCTCCTATCTCTTCCGACTCAATACACAGTCTCCCACTACTGTCCTTGATCGGACCTACCCTCGTTCTCGTCATTCTCAGGTTTCTCACATACGCATAAAATGCCTTGGGGTTATCCTTGATCCTATCTGCCAAGGATTTTTCATGCCCTCTCTTAGCTCTCCTAATCCCTTTCTTCAGGTCCCTTCTGGCTATCCTGTATCCCTCCACTGCTCTGTCTGAACCCTGTTTCCTCAACCTTATGTAAGCCTCCTTCTTCCTCTTTACTAGACATTCAACCTCCCTCGTCAACCAAGGCTCCCTCACACGACCATTTCTTTCCTGCCTGATAGGTACATACATATCAAGGACACGTCGTATCTGCTCCTTGAAAAAGTTCCACATTTCCACCACATCATTCCCTGACAGCCTATGCTCCCAACGTATGCTCCTCAAATCCTGTCTTACAGCATCGTAATTTCCCTTCCCCCAATTGTAAAATCTACCTTGTTGTGCGCACCTATCTCTCTCCATAACCAAGGTGAAAGTCACAGAACTGTGGTCACCATCACCAAAATGTTCACCCACTAACAAGCCCACCATTTGTCCCGGTTCATTACCGAGTACCAAATCCAATATGGCCTCCCCTCTGGTTGGACACTCTACATACTGCGTTAGAAAAGCTTCCTGGACACACTGCACAAACACCGCCCCATCCAATCTACTTGATCTAAAGAGTTTCCAATCAATATTTTGGAAGTTGAAGTCGCCCATGACTACGACCCTGTGGCTTCTGCACCTTTCCAAAATCTGTTTCCCAATCTGTTTCTCGACATCTCTGCTGCTATTGGGGGGCCTATAATAAACACCCAACAAGGTGACTGCACCTTTCCTATTTCTGACTTCAGCCCATACTACCTCCAGAGGCAGATCCCCCTCAAACTTCCTTTCTGCAACCGTTATACCATTTCTAATTAGCAATGCCACCCCCCCCCCTCCTTTTTTACCACCCTCCCTAATCTTACTGAAACATCTGTAACCAGGAACCTCCAACAACCATTCCTGTCCCTCATCTATCCATGTTTCCGTGATGGCCACAACATCGTAGTCCCAGGTACCGATCCACACCTTAAGTTCACCCACCTTATTTCTGATACTCCTTGCGTTGAAGTATACGCACTTGAGCCCATCTCTGTGTCCGCAAGTAGTCCCTGTCAGTGCTACCTTCTCCACAGCCTCCCTACAGTCTTGGGCATCCTGACACACAGCTAGCTTACTTGCTGGACTACAAGTCCGGATCCCATCCCCCTGCCAAATTAGTTTAAACCCCCCCGAAGAGTGCTAGCAAACCTACCCCCCAGGATATTGGTGCCCTTCTGGTTCAGGTGCAACCCGTCCTGTTTATACAGGTCCCACCTTCCCCAGAATGCAGTCCAATTGTCCAAATATCTGAAGCCCTCCCTCCTACACCATCCTTGCAGCCACGTGTTCAACTGCACTCTCCCCCTATTCTTTGCCTCACTGTCACGTGGCACCGGCAACAACCCAGAGATGACGACTCTGTCTGTCCTAGCTTTTAGCTTCCAGCCTAACTCCTTGAGCTCTTGAATGACCTCCCCACCCCTCTTCCTACCTATGTCGTTGGTGCCAATGTGTACCACGACTTCTGGCTGCACACCCTCCCCCTTAAGGATTCTGAAGACACGGTCCGAGACGTCTCGGACCCTAGCACCCGGGAGGCAACAAACCATCCGAGAGTCTCGCCCATGTCCACAGAACCGCCTGTCCGTCCCTCTAACTAGAGAGTCCCCTATAACTAGCGCTCTCCTCCTCTCTCCCTTTCCCTTCTGAGTCTCAGAGCCACAGACCCCTTCACTGCAGCTTACACCTGCAAGGCTGACCCCCCCAACAGTTTCCAAAGCTGTATACTTATTTTTTAGGGGAACGACCACAGGGGAACCCTGCACTGCCTGCTTCTTCCCCTTCCCACCTCTAACTGTTACCCAGCTACCTCTGTTCTCCGGCGTAACTATGTCCCTGTAGCTTCTATCAATCACCCTCTCAGCCTCTCGAATAATCCTCAGCTCATCCAGCTCCAGTTCCAGTTCCCTAACTCGTTCGGTGAGGATCAGGATCTGACTGCATTTCCTGCAGACGAAGTCGGCAGGAGTATCGGTGGTCACCCCTACCTCAAACATCCTGCAGGAGGAACATTCCACCGCCTGCGTTGCCATGACTGTACACTTTGTCCCAAAAACAAGAACACTGAGTCAATAACACTGAGTCACTTACCTGTGGACTTTAAAGTTAGGTTAGAGGAGGCCCTACGAAAGTAGGACCTGGGGTCTAGAACACACCCACTCAAATACTAATCACTTACCTTCCCGCCCAGCTATGCGCTCCAACCTCACTTCCGCTGCCCGCTACAGGTAAGTAATTTTGAAACAAACTGTCTTACCTTAGCTGTAGTCTCCCGGGTTCGCTTTTCCTCGGCCGCTGCTCCCACTCAAATTTAGACTCAAATCTTTGTGGGGTCCGTGGAACATTTCTTGTTCCAGTCCTATTCAGGCCCTCACCCACAACTCTTTCTCTGGTATATCGCTGATATTATTGGCACTGCTTCCTTTTCATGTCCAGAATTGGAAAGGTTTATTAATTTCACTTCCAATTTCCACCTGGCTCTCACCTTCGCCTAATCCAAAGGGATTCCTCCCATGGCAAAAGTGAGGACTGCAGATGTTGGAAATCAAGAGTCTAGATTAGAGTGGTGCTGGAAAAGCACAGCAGGTCAGGAAGCATCCAAGAAGCAGGAAACTCGACATCTCAGGCAAAAGCCTTCATCTCCCATCCCTTTCTCAACGTTTCTGTTGCTATTTCTGGGGATAGGCTGACCACCAATACTCACTACAAACTCACTGACACCCAATTATCGTGACTATACATTCTCACACCCTACTTTCTGTAAAAACTCTATTATCCCAGTTCCTCCATCTCCACCATACCCGTTCTGATAATGTGTTGCTGGAAAAGCGCAGCAGGTCAGGCAGCATCCAAGGAGCAGGAGAATCGACGTTTCGGGCCTGAAACGTCGATTCTCCTGCTCCTTGGATGCTGCCTGACCTGCTGCGCTTTTCCAGCAACACATTTTCAGCTCTGATCTCCAGCATCTGCAGCTCTCACTTTCTCCCTGTTCTGATAATGCCAACTTTGACAAGGCGGCCTCCGAAATGTCCACCTGCTTCCTCAACCGAAGAATCCTCAGCACCATTGTTGACAGGGCCCTTAGGTGAGTTTGACTGATCACTCGCCCTTCTGTCCTAACTCCCTGTCTTTCCTTCCAAAGGAGCAATAGGGTTCCCTTTATCCTCGCCCACCAACCCACCAGCATCCATGTCCAGAGGATCATTAACCATCATTTCTGTCACTTCCAAGGAGGCCACCACCAGACACATGTTCCCCTCCCCTCCTTGTTGGAATTGGTGAGTTGGACCACATTCAAGAATTCAGCAAACATCCTAGACGAGAATGACACTAACATCATAAACTTCATTAGCAAGTGTGTCGAGGACTGCGTGCTAAAGAAGTCAATCCGTTTGTTCCCCACACAGAAACCTTGGATGAAGCAAGAAATCCATTGCCTACTAAAGACCAGGTGTGCACCATTCAAGTCAGATGACCCAGAGCTTTCCAGTAAATCCAGATATGACCTCCACAAGGCCATTAGAAATTCCAAGAGGCAAGACTGGACCAAGTTAGAGTTCCAAACTAACCACACAGGCACCTGTCACCTCTGGCAAGGCCTACATGAAATAATGGGATACAAAATGAAGCAGAGTAAAATAGTAATCAAAAACACAACCCTCCCTGATGGACTCAACACCTTTTATTTTCAGTTCGATCAGAATATAAGTGGTGTGAAGTCACCTTCCCCGAGAGCCCCGGATGTACTTGCTCCCTCAGTCACTGCTTCAGATATCAGATAAGTATTTGCTGACACCTTTAGTCTCTCTTTCCTACAATCTGAAAACCACCATCATACCAGTTGCAAAGAAAACTCATACAAGCGTGTATCAATGACTACCACCCAGTAGCTCTGACCTCAACAATTATGAAGTGCTTTGGAAGGTTAGTCATGGCCCACATCAATTGTAGCCTCCCAGCCTGCCTTGATTCTCTGCAATTTGCCTATCAATGAAACAGGTCCACAGCGGATGCCATTTCCGTGGCCCTACACCCATCCTGGAACATCTGGATAATACAATACCTATGTCAGGCTCCTACATTATTAACTATAGCCCCATCTTCAACACTATAATCCCAACCAATCTAACCTCAAAACTCAAGGTTTGTGTAAAGATTTGTAGCTCGATGCTGGTTGTCATAGTTGTGGGTATGTTCGCTGATCTGGGAAGTTGATTTGCAGATGTTTTGTCCCTTGTCTAGGTGATATTTTCAGTGATTTGGAGTCTCCTGTGAAATGTTGCTGTACTGTGTCTTCTGGAATTTATTTGGTTCATTCACATGATTACAATTTAAACACATGTCTCACCAAAATAAAAGTCCCAAAACCCATCATGTGTAAGACAAATGTAATTTTTCCATGCAAAGACTGCACGAAACACTTTATAGGGCAGATAGGCAGCAACTACCAATCCGCATCCATGAACGCCAACTAGCTACTAAATGCCACGACCAGCTGTCCCCAGTAGCCATACACACAGATGACAAAGAACACAAATTCGACAGGGACAACACAATGATCGTAGCACAAGCTAAACAGGACAGCCAGAAAATTTCTAGAAACATGGCACTCAGCCACGGACTCATTCAACAAACACATTGACCTAGACTCAGTATACTGGCCACTACAATGAATAACTGGAACTGGCAACCGAAAGCAACAGAACTAAAATCAAACAAATTCCAAAAGACACAGTACAGCTGCGCTTCACAGGAGGCTCCAAAGCACTGAAGATGTCACCTAGACAGGGGTTTAAAATGTCTGCAAATGAACTTCCCAGCTCAGTGAACATATCCACAACTACAGTAACCTCAGAACTCTGAGACTTGGGTCTCAGCTGTGCCCTCTGCAACTACGTCCTGAACTGCAAACCACGATCAGTGAAGATAGACAACAGAACCTCCTCCATGATAATCCCTGCAAGGATATGTACTCAGCCCCCTACTGTACTCCCTGTGCACCCATGGCTGTGTGGTCAAATTTCGTATGAATGCCACCTACACGTTCGCTGATGACACCACCGTTGTAGGTCAGATATCAAACTATGATGAGTCAGAGTATAGGAAGGAGATAGAATGCTAGGTGTCGTGTTGCAAAGATAACAATCTCTCCCAGTGTCAGCAAAACAAAAGAACTGACTATTCACTTCAGGAAGAAAGGAGGAGGACCATGCCCCTGTCTAAATCAATGGAGATGATGTGGAGAGGATTGAAAGCACCAAATTCCTAGAAACTCTCATGTTTATGGAATCACAGGGTATTACAACATAGAATCTCCCTGGATCTCCCGCGTAGATGCAATGGTCAAGAAGGCACAACAATGGCTTTTATTGTCTGGAGGCTTAGGAACTTTGGCATGTCCAAAAGGACATTTATCAACATTTGCAGAAACACCACAGAGAGCACTTTATCCGGATGTATAACTGCCTGATACGGTAACTGCTCTGCCCAGTACCGTAGGACACCATCGAAAAGTGTACTCACTTCAGGCCACCACAAAAGTCAGCCTCCCATCCATGGACTCCTACACTGCTCATTGCCACAGAAAGGCTGGCAAAAACATCAGAAATCCCTCCCACCCTGGTGACACTGTCTTCCGACACCATCAGAGACCCCTCCCATCCCGGTAACACTGTCTTCAAACACCATCAGAGACCCCTCCCATCCCGTAACATTCTCTTCCAACACCATCAGCGACCCCTCTCACCTCGGTAACACTCTCTTCATCATCATCAGAGACCCCTCCCCCCCCATAACACTCTCTTCCCTCATTTTCCGTGGGGCAGAAAATACAGAAGCTTAAGCACTTGTACCCACAGGTTGACAAACAGCTTCTTCCCTGCTGTTATTAGATTGTTGAGTGGACCTCTCTCTAATTCCAAACCAAATATTGATCTTGCTTTTGTGCACCTCCTGTGCAGCTGTAACCTTGTATGCCTCACTGTCTAATAACCCTATGACCTGTATGTCCTTCTATGTTATGATCTGTCTGTGCTGCTTGCAAAACAAATCCTTTCACTGTACTTAGGTACATGTGACAATAATAATCAAATCAAATGAAAATCTTGTTAGCTTTCTGCATGGTCTGTTCCCTCTGGCTCACCTTGGTCCACTCGTCCTTCACTCCTGACACCACTTTGTTCCCTGGCCAACTTCTCTGTCTCAGGTTTGCTGCAATGCTCTAACGAGGCTCAGCAGAAGCAGGAAGAACAGCACCTCATTATCTACCTGTTAACTCTACAGCCTCCTGGACTCAATATTGAGGTTCAACAACTTTGGGTCTTGAGGCACCTTTTCCCATGTCCTTAGCCCAGCATTCTTATCACACGCACTGATATTACACACATCATATTGTCAGTCATTGATTGTCCCCATTAGCAGGTATTCACTCTCCTAGGCTGACTGTTTTTCCTTCCTTTGTCTGTCCAACTGTTCTTATCTCTCTTTGACCTCTATCTCCACCTATTATTTACTCCTTACCCCCTCCTCCATCATAACTTCTGGACAAAAACTAACTTTTACCTAGCTACCATCAGATCTGAAGAAAGGCACAATATGTTAATTTTGATTTCTCTCCACAGATACTCCAGACCTGCTGAGATTTTCCAACAAATTCTGTTTTAGTTTCTGATTTCCAGTGTCTGCAGTTTTTTCATTTTTTTATGAGGGGTTGGGACATCATGTTGAGGTTGTAGATGACATTGAAGAGTTTTGAAGTACTGTGTATAGTTCGAGTCACACTGCTAAAAGAAGGATATTATTAAATTGGAGAGGGTTCAGACAAGATTTACAAGGATGTTGCCAGGACTGCAGATTTGAGTTCTAAGGAGAGAATAGTCTGGGACTTTTTTCACTGGCATAGGTGGTTGAGGGGTGACCTTAAAGAGGTTTACAAAATCATGAGGGGCATAGATAAAGTGAATGGCAAAGGTTGTTTCCCCAGGTTGGCAGAGTTGAAAACGATGGGGCATATTTTTAAGGTGAGAGGAGAAAGACTTAAAAGACCTGAGGATTTTTTTTTCACTAGGCGGAAGTCGGTACTGCAGATGCTGGAGTCAAGATTAGAGTGGTACTGGAAAAGCACAGCAGGTCAGGCAGCATCGGAGGAGCAAGAAAATTGACGTTTCAGGCAGGATCACTTCATGAGAAATGTTGACTCTCCTGCTCCTTGGATGCTGCCTGACCTGCTGTGCTTTTCCAGCAACACATTTTCAGCTCTGATCTCCAGCATCTGCAGTCCTCACTTTCTCCTGTAAAATAATCTACCACAATAAAATGTTTACTCTTATTTCAAGGGTGTTAGAGTATAAGAGTTGGGAAGTCTGACAGCACCTGTACCACATCTGCAGTATATGAGCAGTTTTGGCCCCCAAATTTAAAGAATGATATTCTTTCATTGGAGGCAGTTCAAAGAAGGTTCACTAGGTATGGAAGGATTGTGTTATGAGCAAGGTTAAACAATGTGGGACTCTACTCACTGGAATTTCGAGGAGTGAGAGGTGATCTCATTGAAACATGTAGGATTCTTAAAGGATCTGTGATGCTGGAAAAGCACAGCAGGTCAGGAAGCATCTGAGGAGCAGGAGAATCAATGTTTTGGGCATAAATCCTTCATCAGGAATGAGGCTTATGCCTGAAACGTCGTTTCTCCTGCTCCTCAGATTCTGCCTGGCCTGCTGTGTTTTTCCAGCATCTCACTCTCGACTCTGATCTCCAGCGTCTGCAGTCCTCACTTTTTCTTTCTTAAGGGGCTTGACAGGGTAAATAATGAGAGTATGTTTCCCTTCAGGGGAGAGTCTAACACAAGAGGGCAGAATCTCCGCATAAAAAAGAGATAATTTAAAACTGACATAAGGAGGAATTTCTTAGTCTTTGGAACTTTTTGCCACAGAGAGCTATGGGGTTGATGCCCTTGTGTACATTTGAGGCTGAGACAGATAGACTGTTGGTTTTAGGGGAATTGTGGGTTTTGGGGAAAAGGCAGGTATGTGGGCATGAGGAATGTCAGATTAGCCCTGATTCTATTGAATGGTGGAGCAGGCTCGAGTTGAACAGCCTACTCCTGTTTTTATTTCTTATGGTCTTATCGATTCCAACAATTTCCTAACATCACACGTTAATCTAACTGGTCTACGGTTTCCCACTTTCTGCCTCCTTCCTTTTTCAATAAGAATGTTATATGTTGGAACCTTTCTTTATGGAATTAGCAAATTTCGCAGTATCATAACCTAATGTGCAGTGGATGTGATCTATATAGACTTCAGTAAGGCATTTGACAAGGTTCCCCATAGGAGACTGGTGAGCAAGGTTAGATCTCATGGAATATAGGGAGAACTACAGTGAGTCTAACGGTTTAAAAACCTTAGTTCAGGTGTCGGGGCCTCCATTTGTCGAGAGGTGCGAGGGAGGAGCGAAGGATTTCTGGGGAGTTTTTAAGTGGGTGAGATCTAACCCACTTAAAAACTCCCCAGAAGTCCTTTACTCAGGGTAGCTGCATGTTCCTCCTGCAGAATGTGGCAGGTGAGAGACACTTCACATGTCTCTGTCGACTATATTTGCAGGAAGTGCACCCAACTCCAGCTCCTTGAAATCCGAGTTGGGGAACTGGAGCTGGAGCTGGAGCTGGATGAACTATGGATCATCCGGGAGGCTGAGGAGGAAATTGAGAGGATGTACAGGGAGGTGGTCACTCCCCAGACACAGGATAAGGACAGCTGGGTTACTGTCAGGGGGAGGAAAGGGAACCGATGATCAGAGCAGGGATCCCCTGTTGCTGTTCCCCTCAGCAATAAGTATACCGTGTTGGATACTGCTGGTGGGGACAGCCTACCTGGGGAAAGCCATAGTTGTCAGGTCTCTGGCACTGAGCCTGGCACTGTGGCTCAGAAGGGAAGTGAGAGAAATAGAAAAGCGCTCGTAGTAAGGGACTCAATAGTTAGACAGATTGACAGGAGATTTTGAGGTCAGGAACGGGAGTCCCAGAAGGTATGTTGCCTCCCTGGTGCCAGGGTCCAGGATGTCGCCGATCGGGTTCACGAGATTCTAAAGAGGGAGGGTGAGCAGCCAGAAATCGTGGTACATAACGGCTGAGGCAAACATTGACTTTGTGTCTCTGTCATTTTTGTGTTCCCACTATTAACTCCCTGGTCTCATCCTGCAAGGGACCAGTATTTATTTTAGCTGGCTACGCAGACAATTTCACCCTGGGTGGAGAAAAACTGCTTCAAGCAGGTCAACACGTCTGCTCCATCCGTTTCATTTTGTTTCCCATTTGTGCTTCCTTAATTTACCTTTAGTGATGTCCTGAACTCCCGGCCCCAGCGCAGACTTTGCGTGGCATCCTCCCAACCCAGCATGCCTGTCTCTCGGCCCGGTGTGTCTGTCTCCCAGCCCGGTGTGGTGGTCTCTCGGCCCGGTGTGTCTGTCTCCCAGCCCGGTGTGGTGGCCTCTCGGCCTGGTGTGGCGGTCTCTCGGCCTGGTGTGGTGGTGTCTCGGCCCGGTGTGGCGGTCTCTCGGTCCGGTGTGGTGGTCTCTCAGCCTGGTGTGGTGGTCTCTCGGCCCGGTGTGGTGGTCTCTCGGCCCGGTGTGGTGGTCTCTCGGCCTGGTGTGGCGGTCTCTCAGCCTGGTGTGGTGGTCTCTCGGCCCGGTGTGGCAGTCTCTCGGCCCGGTGTGGTGGTCTCTCGGCCCGGTGTGGTGGTCTCTCGGCCCGGTGTGGTGGTCTCTCGGCCCGGTGTGGTGGTCTCTCGGCCTGGTGTGGCGGTCTCTCAGCCTGGTGTGGTGGTCTCTCGGCCCGGTGTGGTGGTCTCTCGGCCTGGTGTGGCGGTCTCTCGGCCCGGTGTGGTGGTCTCTCGGCCTGGTGTGGTGGTCTCTCGGCCCGGTGTGGCGGTCTCTCGGCCTGGTGTGGTGGTCTCTCGGCCCGGTGTGGTGGTCTCTCGGCCTGGTGTGGTGGTCTCTCGGCCTGGTGTGGTGGTCTCTCGGCCCGGTGTGGTGGTCTCTCGACCCGGTGTGGCGGTCTCTCGGCCCGGTGTGGTGGTCTCTCGGCCTGGTGTGGTGGTCTCTCGGTCCGGTGTGGTGGTCTCTCGACCCGGTGTGGCGGTCTCTCGGCCCGGTGTGGTGGTCTCTCGACCCGGTGTGGCGGTCTCTCGGTCCGGTGTGGCGGTCTCTCGGCCTGGTGTGGTGGTCTCTCGGCCCGGTGTGGTGGTCTCTCGGCCCGGTGTGGTGGTCTCTCGGCCCGGTGTGGCGGTCTCTCGGCCTGGTGTGGCGGTCTCTCGGCCCGGTGTGGTGGTCTCTCGGCCTGGTGTGGCGGTCTCTCGGCCCGGTGTGGCGGTCTCTCGGCCCGGTGTGGCGGTCTCTCGGCCCGGTGTGGTGGTCTCTCGGCCCGGTGTGGTGGTCTCTCGGCCTGGTGTGGCGGTCTCTCGGCCTGGTGTGGTGGTCTCTCGGCCCGGTGTGGTGGTCTCTCAGCCCAGTGTGGTGGTCTCTCGGCCCGGTGTGGTGGTCTCTCGGCCCGGTGTGGTGGTCTCTCGGCCTGGTGTGGCGGTCTCTCGGCCTGGTGTGGTGGTCTCTCGGCCTGGTGTGGTGGTCTCTCGGCCCGGTGTGGCGGTCTCTCGGCCCGGTGTGGTGGTCTCTTGGCCCGGTGTGGTGGTCTCTCGGCCCGGTGTGGTGGTCTCTCGGCCTGGTGTGGTGGTCTCTCGGCCCGGTGTGGTGGTCTCTCGGCCCAGTCTGGCGGTCAGCATGACCTCATCCTGCTCTTCTGGCCTTGAGGTGAAGGCCGACACGGTCTGGAGACTGGGTGCTGGCATGGACTGGGTTGGAAGGACTGTTATTCTGAACTTTTATTTCTTCATTTTTCTAACTTTGGTTTGCCTAAAAATATGTATTTATAAATCTGTGACCAGGTACCTTTGTACCTAAGATGTCACTGTAAGTGGTGACTTGTAAACTTATCACCGCACTCATTTGAGTACATGTGAGAATAAAGCTAATTCTAACAAACAATTCTCTTCATTTTTTAAATACATTTATAGAAGCTTTCACTACCTGCTTTTATATTTGCTTTGTTTTATTTTGTAATTTATTTTTGCTCTTTTTACATCTTTTTAAGTAACCCTTTAGTGATCTTTGAAAGTTTCCCAATCTTCCGGTATGCCACTCACATTTGCAATATGGTATGCTTTAGCCGTTGTGTTTATATTATCCTTAACTTCCTTGTTTAGTGACCAGTGGAGTGCCACAAGGATGGGTGCTGAGTCCACTACTTTTCATCAATTATATAAATGATTTGGATGCAATCATAAAAGGTATAGTTAGTAAGTTTGCAGATGACATCAAAATTGGAGACAGCGAAGAAGGTTACCTCAGATTACAACGGGATCTTGATCAGATGGGCCAATGGGCTGAGAAGTGGCAAATTGAGTTTAATTTAGATAAATGTGAGGTCCTGCATTTTGGGAAAGCAAATCTTAGCAGGATGTATACACTTAATGGTAAGGTCCTCAGGAGTGTTGTTGAACAAAGAGATCTTGAAGTGCAGGTTCATAGCTCCTTGAAAGTAGAGTCGCAGGTAGATAGGATAGTGAAGAAGGCGTTTGATATGCATTCCATTAATCGTCAGAGCTTGGAGTACAGGAGTTGGGAGGGCATGTTGCGGTTGTAAAGGTTGTGAGTTAGGCCACTTTAGGAATATTGTGTGTCATTTTGGTCTCCTTCCTATCAGAAGGATGTTGTGAAACTTGAAAGGGATCAGAAAATTTTTACAAAGATGTTGCCAGGGTTAGAGGATTTCAGCTAGAGGGAGAGATTGAATAGGCTGGGGCTGTTTTCCCTGGAGCCTCCAAGATTTAGGGGTGACCTTAGAGAGGTCTATAAAATCTTGAGGGGCATGGATAGCATAAATAGACAAGGTCCTTTCCCTGGGGTGGGGGAGTCCAAAACTAGAGGGCATACGTTTAAGGTGAGAGGGGTAAGATATAAAAGAGACCTAAGGGCCAACTTTAGCGTGCAGAGGAGGGTATGTGTATGGAATGAGCTGCCAGAGGAAGTGGTGGAGGCTCGTACAATTGGAACAATTAAAAGGCATCTGGATGGGTATATGAATAGGAAGGGGTTGGAAAGTTATGGGCCAAGTGCTGACAAATGAAACTAGATTAGGTTGGGATATCTGGTCAGCATAGATGAGTTGCACCAAAGGGTGTGTGTTTCCGTGCTGTATGACACAATGGCATTGAAAAGTTTACAGCTGTAGCCTGAACAGTTTTAGCAAAGAATAATCAAGAAAGTTAACAGATTGCTGGCCTTTATATCTAGAAGACTAGAGTAGAACAATGCAAAAGTTATGCTGCAACTATACAAAACCCTAGTTAGACCCTACTTGGAGGATTGTGAGCATAACTTTAAGAATTATTTAGATCCTTAGTAAGGATAGGAAGGCCTAGGAGGGAACACAATGTAGGTTTAAAGAATGATACCATGGTATCAGGTGACAAATTATGAGGTGAGATTATCTAAATTAGGTCTGTATTCTCTAAATTTATGAGGTTTGAACTGATCAGTTGGAAGTCTTTCAGGTATTAACAGAGAAAGACAGGGTAGATAAGAATAAACTATTTCCACTTGCTGGAGATTTTTAAATTTGTTTCTGGGACATTGTTGTTACTGTTCCAGTCAGCATTTCATGTCCATCTACAATTGCCAAGAGGGCAGTTAGGGTCAACCATAATGTTGTAGGTATGGAGTCACATAGAATACAAAACCTGCAATGTGGAAGCAGGCCATTCAGCCCATCGAGGTCACACTGCCCCTCCAAAGAGCATCCCACCCACACCCACACCCACACCCACACCCGATCACCATGCATTTCCCAAGACCAACCCACACATCCCAGGGCAATATGGGCAATTTAGCATGGCCAATTCACCTAACCTAAATATCTGTGGGAGGGAACGAGAGCACATGTAGGCTAGACTACGTAAAGATGTCAATTTCCTTTCCTAAAGGATATTACTGAACCAGGTGGACTTTTCCTGACAATTAACAAAGGCTTCACATGCACCATTAGACTCTTGATTGCAGATTTTTCCTGAAGTCACATTTCACCATCTGTCTGGGTGGGAACAATTGCCTGCCCTTCTGGTTTACTTACCTAGCAACAATGTCACAAAGCCTACATCACTTCTGATTCCAGAGCTGGGGGCATAGTCTAAGAATCAGGGCCACACCATTTAGGAGATGTTCAGAAGCGCTTCTATGTGTAAGGGTGGCAGGGCTTGGGAACTCTCTTCCACAAACAGCAGTGGATGCTGGATCAGTTGTTCATCTTAAATCTGAGATGATTTATTGTTAAGCAAAGTTATTTAGGGATCAGACCAAAGGCACCTCTTTGAATGCAACAACAGGTTCTGACTCCTTTTCCTATGTTCCAATACAAGTGATGAACAGTGATTGGATGGGCTGAGCTCATTTTCCTTGGAGCAGAGGGGGGGACTGAGAGGAGACATTGAGGTACATAAAATTAAGAGAGGCATATACAGAGGAGACACAAAGGAACTTTTCCCTTGATGAAAGGATCAATAACCAGGGGGTATCGACCTTAGAGTCACAGAGATGTACAGCATGGAAACAGACATAAAACATAGAACACAGAACAATACAGGGCAGTACAGGCCATTTGGCCCACGGATTTGTACCAACCTGAGGTACCGACCTGAAGCCCATCTAACCTCCACTATTCCATCATCATTCATATATTTATCCAATGACCACTTAAATGCCCTTAAAGTTGGTGAGTCTCCTACTGCTGCAGGCAGTGTGTTCCACGCCCCTACTACACTCTGAGTAAAGAAACTCCCTCTGACATCTGCCCTATGTCTATCACCCCTCAATTTAAAGCTATGTCCCCTTGTGCTAGCCATCACCATCAAAGGAAAAAGGCTCTCACTGTCCACCCTGTCTAATCCTCTGATCATCTTGTATATCTCTATTAAGACATCTTTTAATCTTCTTCTCTCAAACAAATACAACCTCAAGCCCCTCACCTTTCCTCATAAGACCTTCCCTTCATCCCAGGCAAAATCCTGGGAAATCTCCTCTGTGCCCTTTCCAAAGCTTCCATTTCTTCCTATAATGCGGCAGCCAGAGCTGAGTGCAATACTTCAACTGCAGCTACACGAGAGGTTTGTACAGCTGCAGCATGACTTCACAGATCCAAAACTCAATCCCTCTACCAATAAAAGTTAACACACTGTACACCTTATACTGGATTAGTGATGCTGGAAGAGCACAGCAGTTCAGGCAGCATCCAACGAGCAGCGAAATCGACGTTTCGGTCAAAAGCCCTTCATCAGGTATTCCTGTTACTCCTTCCAAAGTGAATCACTTCACACTTTTCTGCATTAAACTCCATTTGTCACCTCTCTGCCCAGCTCTGCAGCTTAGCTATGTTCCTCTATAGCCTGCAACATCCTTCCACACTGTCCACAACTCCACTGGGTTTAGTGTCATCCACAAATTTACTAACCCATCCTTCTACTCACTCATCCAGGTTATTTATAAAAATGACTAATAGCAGTAACCTTTCAGTCCAACTCGCCCATGCTGACCAGATATCCTAAATTAATCAAGTCCCATTTGACAGAACTTGGCCCATATTCCTGTGTACCCTTCCTATTCATATACCCATCCTTTTACATGCTGTAATTGTACCAGCCTCCAGTACTTCCTCTGGCAGCTCATTCCACACACGCACCACCCTCTGCACGAAAACGTTGCCCCTTAGGTCCCTTTTATATCTTTCACCTCTCACCCTAAACCTATGCCCTCTAGTTCTGGACTCCCCGACCCCAGGGAAAATACTTTATCTATTTACCCTATCCATGCCCCTCATGATTTTATAAACCTCTATAAGGTCACCCCTCAGCCTCCGATGCTCCAGGGAAAACAGCCCCAGCCTGTTCAGCCTCTCCCTATAGCTCAAATCCTCCAACTCTGGCAATATCCTTGTCAATCTTTTCTGAACCCTTTCAAATTTCATAACATCTTTCCAATAGGAGGGAGACCTGAATTGTGCACAATATTCCAAAAGTGGCCTTAGGTAAGGGGCAGTATGTTTAGTGGGGATGTGAGGAATATTTTTCACTCAGATTGCAGTTGGAATCTGGGACTCATTACCTAGCAGGATGGTAGAGTCAGAAACCCGTATAATTTTTCAGAATTATCTAGATGTACACTTGCATTGCCAAGCCATACGAGGCAATGGGCCAAGTGCTGGAAAATGGGATTAGAATAGTTAGGTGTTTTCTTTTCAAGAGCACAGACTCAATGGGCTGAAGAGACATACACAGAACATAGAACTCAGAACTTTGCAGTGCAGTACAGGCCCTTCAGTCCTCAAAGTTGCACCGACCTGTGAAATTAATCTGATGCCCATCTAACCTATACCGTTCCATTATATTCACAGAACATTGAACATAGAACAGAGAACAGTACAGCACAGAACAGGCCCTTCAGCCCACGATGTTGTGCTGACCACTGATCCTCATGTATGCACCCTTAAATTTCTGTGACCATATGCATGTCCAGCAGTCTCTTAAATGTCCCCAATGACCCTGCCTCCACAACTGCTGCTGGCAACGCATTCCATGCTCTCACAACTCTCTGTGTAAAGAACCCGCCTCTGACATCCCCTCTATACTTTCCTCCAACCAGCTTAAAACTATGACCCCTCGTGTTAGTCATTTCTGCCCTGGGAAATAGTCTCTGGCTATCGATTCTATCTATGCCTCTCATTATCTTGTATACCTCAATTAGGCCCCCTCTTCTCCTCCTTTTCTCCAATGAAAAAAGTCCGAGCTCAGTCAACCTCTCCTCATAAGATAAGCCCTCCAGTCCAGGCAGCATCCTGGTAAACCTCCTCTGAACCCGCTCCAAAGCATCCACATCTTTCTTATAATAGGGCAACCAGAACTGGACGCAGTATTCCAAGTGCGGTCTAATCAAAGTTTTATAGAGCTGCAACAAGATCTCATGACTCTTAAACTCAATCCCCCTGTTAATGAAAGCCAAAACACCATATGCTTTCTTAACAACCCTGTCCACTTGGGTGGCCATTTTAAGGGATCTATGCACCTGCACCCCAAGATCCCTCTGTTCCTCCACACTGCCAAGAATCCGATCCTTAATCCTGTACTCAGCTTTCAAATTCGACCTTCCAAAATGCATCACCTCGCATTTATCCAGGTTGAACTCCATCTGCCACCTATCAGCCCATCTCTGCATCCTGTCAATGTCCCGCTGCAGCCTACAACAGCCCTCTATACTGTCAACGACACCTCCAACCTTTGTGTCATCTGCAAACTTGCTGACCCATCCTTCAATCCCCTCATCCAAGTCATTAATAAAAATTACACACAATAGAGGCCCAAGGACAGAGCCCTGTGGAACACCACTCACCACAAGACTTCCAGGCAGAATATCTTCCTTCTACTACCACTCGCTGTTTTCTGTTGGCCAGCCAATTCTGTATCCAGACAGCTATGTTCCCCCGAATCCCATTCCTCCTGACCTTCTGAATGAGCCTACCATGGGGAACCTTATCAAATGCCTTACTGAAGTCCATATACACCACATCCACAGCTCGACCCTCATCAACTTTTTTAGTCAAATCCTCAATGAACTCGATAAGGTTTGTGAGGTATGACCTGCCCCTCACAAAGCCGTGTTGACTGCATTTAATCAAACCATGCTCTTCCAGATGGTCATAAATCCTATCCCTCAGAATCCTTTCTAACATCTGGCAGACGACAGACGTGAGACTTACTGGTCTGTAATTGCTGGGGATTTCCCTATTTCCTTTCTTGAAGAGAGGAATTACATTTGCCTCTCTCCAGTCCTCAGGTACGACTCCAGTGGAGAGTGAGGATGAAAAGATCTTCGCAAGTGGCGAAGCAATTACATTTCTCGTTTCCCAAAGCAGCTGAGGGCAAATCTGGTCCGGGCCTGGCGACTTGTCAACCTTAATGTTTGACAAAATTTTCAGCACATCAGCTTCCACTATCTCTATCCATTTCAGCATGCACACCTGCTCTTCAAAGGTTTCATTCACTACAAAGTTTGTTTCTTTCGTAAAGACAGAAGCAAAAAACTCATTTAGGGCTTCCCCGACCTCCTCAGACTCCACACACAAATTCCCTATGCTATCCCTGATCGGCCCCACTCTTTCTTTGACCATTCTCTTATTCCTCACATAAGTGTAAAATGCCTTTGTGTTCTCCCTAATCCGTTCTGCCAAGCCTTGGTCATACCCCCTCCTGGCTCTCCTCAGACCATTTTTAAGTTCCTTCCTCGCCTGCCTGTAATCCTGTAACCTCATCACCTCAGGAGATCTCCCACCCACAGCTTCCAACCTCATATCCGGGAACCCCGCACTGCCCGGTTCTACCTCCTTCCCAAGATCCACAAGCCTGACCACCCTGGCCGACCCATTGTCTCAGCATGCTCCTGCCCCACTGAACTCATCTCTACCTACCTTGACACTGTCCTATCCCGCCACCTCCTCCAAGACTTCCGTTTCCCCAGCCCCCAACGCCTTATCTTCACCATGGATATCCAATCCCTCTACACCTCCATTTGCCATGACCAGGGCCTCCAAGCCCTCCGTTTTTTCCTCTCCAGACGTCCCCAACAGTACCCTTCCACTGACACTCTCATTCGTTTGGCCGAACTGGTCCTCACCCTTAACAATTTCTCCTTCGAATCCTCCCACTTCCTCCAGACCAAAGGGGTAGCCATGGGCACACGTATGGGCCCCAGCTATGCCTGTCTCTTTGTTGGCTATGTAGAACAGTTGATCTTCCGTAATTACACCGGCAACACTCCCCACCTCTTCCTCTGCTACATTGATGACTGCATTGGCGCCACCTCGTGCTCCGGTGAGGAGGTTGAGCAATTCATCAACTTCACCAACACATTCCACCCTGACCTTAAATTTACCTGAACTATCTCTGCCACCTCGCTCCCCTTCCTGGACCTCTCCATCTCCATTAGTGACGACCGACTTGACACTGACAATTTTTACAAACCCACTGACTCCCACAGCTACCTGGATTACACCTCTTCCCACCCTATCTCTTGCAAAAATGCCATCCCGTATTCCCAATTTCTCCGCCCCTGCCGTATCTGCTCCCAGGAGGACCAGTTCCACCATAGGACACACCAGATGGCCTCCTTCTTTAGAGACCGCAATTTCCCTTCCCACGTGGTTAAAGATGCCCTCCAACGCATCTCGTCCACATCCCGCACCTCCGCCCTCAGACCCCACCCCTCCAACCGTAACAAGAACAGAACGCCCCTGGTGCTCACCTTCCACCCTACAAACCTTCGCATCAACCAAATCATCCACCGACATTTCCGCCACCTCCAAACAGACCCCACCACCAGGGATATATTTCCCTCCCCACCCCTTTCCGCCTTCCGCAAAGACCGTTCCCTCCGTGACTACCTGGTCAGGTCCACAACCCCCTACGACCCACCCTCCCATTCTGGCACTTTCCCCTGCCACCGCAGGAACTGTAAAACCTGTGCCCACACCCCTCCCTCACCTCTATCCAAGGCCCTAAAGGAGCCTTCCACATCCATCAAAGTTTCACCTGCACATCCACCAATATCATTTATTGTATCCGTTGCTCCCGATGTGGTTTCCGCTACATTGGGGAGACTGGGCGCCTCCTAGCAGAGCGCTTTAGGGAACATCTCCGAGACACCCGCACCAATCAACCAAACCGCCCCGTGGCCCAACATTTCAACTCCCCCTCCCACTCTGCCGAGGACATGGAGGTCCTGGGCCTCCTTCACCGCCGCTCCCTCACCACCAGACGCCTGGAGGAAGAACGCCTCATCTTCCGCCTCGGAACACTTCAACCCCAGGGCATCAATGTGGACTTCAACAGCTTCCTCATTTCCCCTTCCCCCACCTCATCCTAGTTTCAAACTTCCAGCTCAGTAACTGTCTCCTTGTCTTGTCCAACCTGCCTATCTTCTTTTCCACCTATCCACTCCACCCTCTCCTCCTTGATCTATGACCTTCATCCCCTCCCCCACTCACCCATTGTACTCTATACTTTCTCCCCACCCTCATCCTCCTCTAGCTTATCTCTCCATGCTTCAGGCTCACTGCCTTTATTCCTGATGAAGGGCTTTTGCCCGAAACGTCGATTTCGCTGCTCGTTGGATGCTGCCTGAACTGCTGTGCTCTTCCAGCACCACTAATCCAGTATTTGGTTTTCAGCATCTGCAGTCATTGTTTTTACCTTGTAATCCTGTAGAGCTGAGCTTCACCCTAGCTTCCTCCACTTTATGTAAGCTCCCTTTTTCCTTTTGACGAGAAGCTCCACCGCTCTCGTCATCCAAGGTTCCTTTATCTTACCACTTCTTGCCTGTCTCAGAGGGACATATTTATTCATCACTTGCAACAACTGTTCCTTAAACAGTCTCCACATGTCTATAGTGCCTTTACCGTTCAACAATTGCTCCCAATCCATACTTCCTAACTCATGTCTAATCACATCATAGTTTCCTCTTCCCCAATTAAATATCCTCTCATTTTGCCTAGTCCTCTCCTTCTCCATAGCTATGTAGAATGTGAGGCAGTTGTGGTCACTATCACCAAAATGCTCTCCCACCACAAGATCTGATACCTGCCCAGACTCGTTTCTGAGCACTAAGTCTAGAATGGCCTCTCCCCTCGTCGGCCTGTCAAAGTACTGAGTTAGGAAACCCTCCTGAACACACCTTACAAAAACAGCTCCATTCAAATCTTCTGCTTGAAGGAGGTTCCAATCAATATTGGGAAAGTTAAAGTCACCCATTACAACAACCCTACTACGTCCACACTTTTCCAAAATCTGCCGACCTATGCTTTCTTCCATCTCCCTGCTGCTATTGGGGGGCCTGTAGTAAACCCCTAAAGAGGTGACTGCTCCCTTGCTGTTCCTAATTTCCACCCATACTGATTCGGTAGGCAGATCTTCCTCGACAATGGAAGCTTCTGTAGCTGTGATACCCCCTCTGATTAGTAGTGCTACACCCCCTCCTCTTTTTCCCCCCTCCCTATTGTTTTTAAATGCTCTAAACCCTGGAACATCCAGCAACCATTCCTGCCCCTGAGAAACCCATGCCTCTGTTATGGCCACAACATCATAGCACCAGATACTGATCCATGCTCTAAGTTCATCACTTTTATTCATGATACTCCTTGCGTTAAAGCAAACACACTTTAACCGATACCTTGGTTCCTTGCCAGGAAAATCCTTCCCACTAGCTGGTCTACCTCTTGTTATTGCCTCATCTGCATCGACTCTCACCTCCGGTATACAGCTCAGGTTCCCACCCCGCTGCCATACTAGTTTAAACCCTCTCGAACTTCTCGAGCAAACCTTCCACCCAGGACATTGCTCCCCTTGCAGTTCAGATGCAACCCATCCTTCTTGTACAAGTCCCACCTTCCCAGAAGGCATCCCAATTATCTACATATCTGAAGCCCTCCCTCCTACACCAGCTGCGCAGCCACGTATTAAGCTGCGCCCGCTCCCTGTTCCTTGCCTCGCTATCTCGTGGCACCGGTAGTAAACTAGAGAACACTACTCTGTTCTTCCTGCTTTGCAGCTTCCATCCTAACTCTCTGAAATCACTTTTTATATCTTCAATCCTTTTCTTGGCTATATCATTAGTGCCAATATGTAACAAGATTTTTGGCTGTTCGCCCAACCCTTTTAGAATCTTATACACCCGATCGGAGACGTCCCGGACCCTGGCACAAGGGAGGCAACATACCTTCTGGTTTTTTTTTGATTAAATTTTTTAATTTTTACTTTAACATTTATTTATTTTAACATTTGTTAAGTGCCAACTGTCTGAATGTTATAACCCAGCATGAAAGCAAAATGATTTTACATTTAAGCCACAGCATTGGTTATTGCATACAAAATATATGTGCAATGCTCATCGAAATGCCCTTAACATCATTGGGTCTACTTCTGCTGCAGGCAGGCCGGACCACGCCCTTACTACTCTCTGAGTAAAGAAACTACTAGAGTCATGGAGTCATAGAGATGTACAGCATGGAAACAGACCCTTCGGTCCAACCCGTCCACGCCGACCAGATATCCCAACCCAATCTAGTCCAACCTGCCAGCACTGGCCCACATCCCTCCAAACCCTTCCTATTCATATACCCATCCAAATGCCTCTTAAATGTTGCAATTGTAACAACCTCCACCTCATCCTCTGGCAGCTCATTCCATACACGTACCACCCTCTGCATGAAAAAGTTGCTCCTTAGGTCTCTTTCATATCTTTCCCCTCTCACCCAAAACCTATGCCCCCTAGTTCTGGACTCCCTGACTCCAGGGAAAAGACTTTGCCTATTTATCCTATCCATGCCCCTCATAATTTTGTAAACCTCTATAAGGTCACCCCTCAGCCTCTGACGCTCCAGGGAAAACAGCCCCAGCCTGTTCAACCTCTCCCAGTAGCTCAGATCCTCCAATCCTGGCAACATCCTTGTAAATCTTTTCTGAACCCTTTCAAGTTTCACAACATCTTTCCAATAGGAAGGAAACCAGAATTGTACGCAATATTCCAAAAGTAGCCTAACCAATATCCTGTACAGCCGCAACATGACCTCCCAACTCCTGTACTCACCACTCTGACCAATAAAGGAAAGCATACCAAACGCCTTCTTCACTATCCTATCTACCTGCGACTCCACTTTCAAGGAGCTATGAACCTGCACGCCAAGGTCTCTTTGTTCAGCAACACTCCCTAGGACCATACCATTAAGTGTATAAGTCCTGCTAAGATTTGTTTTCCCAAAATGCAGAATTTAGAGAAAATCTAGAAGTAAGTCTGTCAATGATCATGAATCCATTGCTGGGGAAAACATATTTTGTTCATGTGAGAGGTAATTTCGGTTTAAACTTTAAGATGTGCCTGGACCACAGACTGATCTATAATAAAAGACAAAACTTTTGTTTCTTTTCTAAAACATTTTGTATACTCAAAAGTAGAATAGTTTAAATTGTGCAGAATGCTGACAATTTGTGAGCAGAGTAAAAACAAACAGGCCCTTGATTGATGAAACCATTAACACAGGCAGGGAAGAATGAGTCCTTGACTGATAATACTGCAGGGTGAGAGAAACAACTTTGGAGACTCTGAAGACTTTGTGATAAGGGTGCAAATCAAAGAATAATGATGTTTTTAAGAATGTGAACCTCATGGCTCGTTAGAGCCAGGAAGGGGAGGGTCTGGAGGCATTTGTTGCAGACTTTGTGATAAGGGTGTAAATCGAAGAATAATGATGTTTTTAAGAATGTGAACCTCATGGCTTGTTAGAGCCAAGGAGGGGAGGGATTTGTACTGTATATAATGAGAAACTTTGTAAGCCTCAGCGCGCCTTTTACTCAGAAGGGTGCCCGACTCTGCAGACTTGCTAATAAAACTTTGTTTTCCTGAATTTGTCTAGAGCGATTATTAAGAAGCGATTTTCGTTTCTAACAACTTGGGGGCTCGTCGTCCGGGATCAACACTCCGGCCGCGGGGGGGGCTGAGGAAGGACATCGGAGAAGGTGCACCCTGCTGATTTCAGCAGTCCCTGATTCCTTGCTTGTCGCCCCGCGCGGCTTGAGCGAGTGATATCCGGGAGGCTCAGGAAAACAAAGGAGGGGTGTAACCGAGGCAGTGGGGACGGTTAACGATCGAGTAATTTCGGTGCACCGAACCCAGGTAAGAAAAAACTTGCGGGGACCGTGTTTCCGGAGGCCTGGGGACCTACGGGGTGCCTGTGGATTTTTCTACAGAGACGTGGGACTCAGGTATCTAGAGACCGGGGCTTGCCTGTGAGGGATTTTGCAGAGACCGTGTTTGAGGAGGAACGTGTACCTACGGGGTGCCTGTGATCTGTGTCACAGAGACGTAGGACACAGGAATCCAAAGACCGGGGGTGCCTGCAAAGGAACCTGGGCGATCACGGGACTGAAGGTCCGGGAATTGGCTACATTGTGATAGATTATCACGGGAGAAATACGAAGTCCTCGGAAATGGGAAATAAGGGATCTAAGGCGATTAAGGGATGGGCTGGGGTATGTTTTGTTATTTGTAGATAGAATAAGTATAAGTAGCAGGAAATGATCTTGGAAACATATGTTGTAAAATCCATATAAGTGGGAGCTTATAAAAATAATGGGTAAAGATGCTGCTGGGAGTTGTCCACAGACCCATCAACAGTAGCTTTCTTTGGGACAGAATAGTTCAGGGAGAAAATAAGGTGTGTAAAAAACAGGCAGTATATTTATCACTGGTGATTTTAATTTTCATGTAGATTGGGAAAATCAAGTTGCCTAAGGAAGTCAGAAGGACACTTTTCTAGAATCATATGTTCTACATCCAAATGGGAATCAAGCTATTTTGCGTCTGATAATATATACTGAGGAAGGTTTAATACATGATCACAAAGTAAAAATAAACTCTAAAGGTTACAGTGACCATAATATGATAGAAGTTAGCATTCATGTTAAGAGTAAGAAACCTGGGTTGAAAACAACTGTGCTATAAACTCGAAGAAGGTAGGCATTGTGCAGAGTTAACTGGAGTGGACTCAGAAAGAAGTTTAATAGAAAAGACAACTAATGAACAACTGCACACTTTTATGAAAATAGTTCATGACTCCCAGTTTCCTCAGTGAGGAAAAACGATTCCAGGAAGGGAATATCAAAGAATGATTAACCAAGGGAAAAAAAAACAGACAGAGTTGAAAGAAAAGTCATAAAAATGGAAAAGATTGTGAGAGAATCAATGTCTGGAAGGTATCAAAAAAAAACTTAAATTTTGCTGCAAACAAAAAAACATTTATGACAGCAACAGACACACAATGCATGAAAATTGGTCCTATCCACTTAATGATTCAAATGGTTAAACAAGCTTTTGGAGAACACAAAGGACATCATCTGAAAATTGGTTGTGCACGGAGAGAAATTGTATTATTGATAGCCACTGCTCGGATGTTATGCATTTTCCACCAAAGATATTTAATTGTGATTACTTTCCCTAATAATTGCATACAAATTAAGTCTGCAAAGGCTGCCAATTGTTATAACACCACCTTCTTGTGGTCTGTATGAAAATAGAATCTCTGTTGTATATAAGGGAACACTGTTCCAACTACATGACAGAAAGAATAGCTGGCTTGCTTAACTGTAAGTATAACCTGTCTAAACAATAACTTCTCAGGATTAGTGACAACTGACTGAATTTCTGAATCATACGGTGCATTCTTGTAGTGTGCAGAAAACTGAGAAAGAACTCCATTAGCAGCTAAAAGGGTGTAAACTACTCAATGTATAAAACATACAGGAAACAGTTTGCAGAAAAATTCACCATTGACACGTTTAATTGCTACCATTCAAACACCCAAACTTCAGAAATGTAGGCCATCATTTACCTAACTGTGCAAATGTCCAAATCAACTGGGTTTACAGAAGCCCCGAGAAATTCTAAAGGACTGTTGCAATTTCAGGGAGGTGGGGGGATGGAATGGTGGAGAAGAGAGACCAACTGAAAATGATATTACTTTGAAGAGAGTTAAAGTTTCAATCAACCTCTTCAATTGTTGGTCCACCAGAAGGGTCCTTTCTGACTTGTTCTGAGAATGGCCCTTCGGGCATACCTCCCTGGTAAAGTTTGGCAATGATGGGCTTGCATATTTTTTTTTTCAAATCTTTCAACTGCTGCTCAAAGTCCTCCTTCTCTGCTGTTTGGTTTGCCTCCAGCCAGGAGATGGCCTGGTTACACTTTTCGATGACTTTGTTCTTATCTTCCTCACTGATCTTGCCTTTCGTTTTCTCTTCCTCCACTGAACTCTTCATGTTAAATGCGTACGACTCCAGGGAATTCTTGGCTGTAATTTTCTCACGCTGCATATCATCCTGACCTTTGTACCTCTCCGCTTCCTGCACTATCCTCTCGATCTCCTCCTTACTCAACCTGCCCTTGTTATTGGTGATGGTGATTTTGCTCTCTTTGCCAGTGCTCTTGTCCACAGCAGAGACATTCAAGATGCCATTTGCGTCAATATCAAAGGTGACCTCAATCTGTGGTACACCACGTGGCGCAGGAGGGATCCCACTGAGGTCAAATTTGCCCAAGAGAACTCCGGAGGAAAGGTCTCCTGGCTCACACTCCGCCGCTCGACTTCCTCTTGCATAAGGTGGAGCCCGGAGACTGGGTACTTGTTAAGACCTGGAAGGCCGAAAAGCTCCAGCCGCGGTGGGAAGGACAGTTCCTGGTTCTGTTAACAACTGAAGCAGCTGTTCGGACGAAAGAGAAAGGGTGGGTCCACGCATCGAGGATAAAGGGGCCTGTTCCATCTGAAGAAGAAAGCACTTGGACATGCGAGCAAGGGGACAAGCCGTTGGTGGTAAAACTGAAAAGACAGCAATAATGAACTCTACTTGGACTGTATTGGTGGGGATATTGATCAATTTACTCCTGTATGTGGGGGAGGGTGAGGGGAGATGTGACAAATGTCGAACTATAGTAAGACTTGGGATTTGAATCTACTCGGGAACATTGTGTCCCATTCCTATGTGGACGATAGGTGTTACGATGTGAGTGCACGACACGAATGTTGGGAGGATGGGAGACCCTATTATCAGGTATATAATAAAGGATACGGTGGCAAAATCCGTGGATGCCCTATAAATGACCGCTGGGTGTCTATTAGCAAAACTGGGAGGTGGGACATATCCTCCGTGTTGCTCAGGGAGCAGGTTGACAGAGTCAAGGAGACCAAGATACAGATCACTGATCGGGGGTTGGGGAAGGAGCAAGACCGTCAGGGAACGGTCGTGCTCTCTAAAGTGCCATCTGTATACGAAGAGGTAGAAGGAAAGATTGAACTCCCTGATGTTACACAAAACCTGTTTATTGATCTCACCTCTAGAATAGCCACTGTTTTAAATGTTAGCAATTGCTGGGTTTGTGGGGGGCCGCATATGTCGGAACAATGGCCGTGGACTGGTCAAAGCTTAGACATAGGGGAGTTGCTACAAACCACTTGGACCTGTGTCAACGATAGAAAAAGCCAGGGGTGGAGACTGACAAACAGCCCTGAGGGCCGGTTCTGTATTGAAGGCAAGGGGACACTGGAGGTAGGGATTAGTCCCTGTCAGAATGTATTGGATGCAACCACGCGAGTATGGTGGCCTGAGGATATTACTTGGTACATTGCAAACCGGGATCATGGAAATTGCGTTCCATTACGTACTGATTCCTCCTCTGACGAGCTGGGGACTGATTACTGGAATTGCAGTGGTCCTAGTCCTTATGAGGACGTCCCTGTGGTAAAGGAGCTGTGGGATGACGTTGTGAGGCAGGGAGGGCCTGCTCCAGATGGCCTATTTTGGATATGCGGTAATCAGGCATACTCCACACTGCCCATGGGATGGGCTGGGGTATGCTTCCTGGGTCTAATATGACCGGCGTTCTTCCTATTACCCCGGGAGGAAGGCGATGATTTGGGAGTTAAACTCTTTGACTCCCTCCGTAGGTCGCCAAGGGATATCCAAGTCGGTGATTGGGGGGATGAGTGGCCACCGGCCCGGATTATTGAATACTACGGGCCAGCTACATGGGCACAGGACGGATCATGGGGATACCGTACTCCTATCTATATGTTAAATCGAATTATCAGGCTCCAAGCAGTCGTAGAGGTTATTACTAACCGGACTGCCCTGGCCCTGGAGTTGCTGGCTAAGCAGCAGGATCAGATGAGGGCTGCTATATATCAAAACCGTCTTGCCTTGGATTATCTGTTGGCCTCGGAGGGGGGTGTGTACGGGAAGTTTAACCTGACTAACTGCTGTCTAGAAATTGACGATAATGGTAAAGCGGTTTTGAAAATTTCCGATGAAATTCGGAAATTGGCCCATGTGCCAGTACAATCTTGGCGTCCTCTTAGTGGCATCGGATGGTGGGATGGTCTCCTAGGTGGTAGCTGGTGGCGCACGGCGTTGCTGGTGGTTGGGGGGAGCATGATTCTTCTTCTCGTATTACCCTGCCTAACTCCCTGTATTCAGTTTTTAATTCAGAAAAATATTTCCCGACTCCAGGCAGTGGTGGTTCCACAACATGGGACACGGGAACTTAAAGTGATGTTGCTGCGAAAGACCAAGGATTTCCCGGGCCCTTGAGGAGGGGGGGCTATCTTGGTCAGGCACATCTTAAAGAAAGAAAAGGGTGGAATTGTGAGAGGTAATTTCGGTTTAAACTTTAAGATGTGCCTGGACCACAGACTGATCTATAATAAAAGACAAAACTTTTGTTTCTTTTCTAAAACATTTTGTATACTCAAAAGTAGAATAGTTTAAATTGTGCAGAATGCTGACAATTTGTGAGCAGAGTAAAAACAAACAGGCCCTTGATTGATGAAACCATTAACACAGGCAGGGAAGAATGAGTCCTTGACTGATAATACTGCAGGGTGAGAGAAACAACTTTGGAGACTCTGAAGACTTTGTGATAAGGGTGCAAATCAAAGAATAATGATGTTTTTAAGAATGTGAACCTCATGGCTCGTTAGAGCCAGGAAGGGGAGGGTCTGGAGGCATTTGTTGCAGACTTTGTGATAAGGGTGTAAATCGAAGAATAATGATGTTTTTAAGAATGTGAACCTCATGGCTTGTTAGAGCCAAGGAGGGGAGGGATTTGTACTGTATATAATGAGAAACTTTGTAAGCCTCAGCGCGCCTTTTACTCAGAAGGGTGCCCGACTCTGCAGACTTGCTAATAAAACTTTGTTTTCCTGAATTTGTCTAGAGCGATTATTAAGAAGCGATTTTCGTTTCTAACAGTTCACTAATGTCCTTCAGGGGAGGCAACTGCCATCCTGACCTGGCCTGGTCTACATGTGACCCCAGACCCACAACAAGCTGCTTGGCTCTTAACTGCCTCTGGGTAATTAGGAATGGGAAATAAATGCTGGCCTGTGCCTTCATCTCATGACTAAAAACAAATTGATTTTGTTTAAATTTTCAATGATAAGGAGGGAGAGTACATCAGATTAGTGTAGTTGATGAGTGAACATGGATTTCATAATTCCAGATTCCAGCATCCGCAGTAATTTGCTTTTATACTTTTATGGATTTCATAATGACTGACAATTTGAACATCAGAAATCTCCAAACTTACGGAATCAAACATGATTTTAAACTGGATCAGGAAAAGGAAACAAACAGAAGTGTTAAACAGAATAGGTGCTCTTGAGTTAATACCTTCAAATCCCACCCTGAAGTCCCGTTTAATTCACTGATGGCCCTGAGAAATGGGAATCTGCGTTTTTACCGGGGTGAATCCAGCCTCTCAGTGTCGTGGTTGATAAAGTCTCAGACCCGTTGTTAACGCAATGCAACAGTTTATTTGAGCTTAAAACTCCAGGATCCTGGACAAGTTAGAAAGGAAGGAATATTGATGTGCTGTAAATAATTAATGAATTATTGTAAGATTATTATTGCATCCTTTCTGAATTTCGACAGGACCTGTTTAGGATCTTTCTGCAAATACAACAGGAGGTTTTTACCTGAACAGAAGAACCGGTGATTCCAGGAGTGTCGGCCCAGGAGACAGGACCATTCGGAGGCTGATGCTCCATCGAGTGGATCCATCCACAGGGTCCAGAGGTTAATCCAGAGAGAGAGCTGTGTCCGGGGAAGCCCAGCAGATACCAACACACACAGCCGCCAGGATGACACTGAGATCCAGCACCCCATAGTCTGACCCGATCCCACAGAGTATTTACTCTGAAACAGCAGGTCGGAGGTCACAGTCCAGAGTGTGATGCTGGAAAATCACAGCACCCCAGGGTGTCAAATCTTCATCATTGGAGGTCACTTTAGGGCTGATACCGAAACGACAGTTTTCCTGCTCCTCAGAAGCTGCCTGACCTGCTGTTCTTTTCCAGCGCCACTCTAATCTTGACACAAAGGGCTGACAATGGAAACATCCAATAGAGCACCACGCCCAACAACTGAATAAACCTCCCCCCGCCTTGGCTTTGTTTCAAAATATTAACATGTTGTTAGCATAATGTCCTTGGGGGAGGGGGTGGGGAGAAGGATAGATTTGCACCAGCACCAAGCTGGATTCTGAATAACCGTCACTGGGTTTGAAACATTGCTTTGTTTGTGCAGATGCTGCCAGATCTGCTGAGTTTCTCCAGCAATTTGTGGTTTTGTGTGCGCACGTGGTAGGTATGTTTTGTGCAAAATTTGGGGTTTGAATTGCAGACCGACGCAAAGAGAAATGAAGCAGCTTACAAACTTTAAAAAGAAAGTGCGGTTCACACATGCAGACAAAGCACCAAAAACCTGAGCTATATACATGTTTATAGATTTATAGATGAGGGGTGCACCGTTCCCGGAGGTACTGCAATACCAGGTCGATGCGTGGAGTGGACGGAGCAAGCCCCTATTCCATCTCCCTGCTCCAAAAATCAATTTAATATATGGTCCCCAGATAAGGGACGTATCAGATATTAAACTGATAATAGGATTCTTTTATCTCAAAAATCCACTTTGTTCATAAAATCATTTATAAGTACATACAGAGGTTCTAAATTTGTTCTGCACATTCTTTGCAGAGAAAAACAAATGACGCATTCCTTAAAGCATCCGTGCTGTTGCAAAAACAAAGGTATTTCCTACTCATACAGGAAACAATTTATGTTCATTTCAATGCAACAAGAGTCTGCTAACTGAACAGACCCTCACGGCGGTTTTTCCCCACTGCATCTCGTCAGTAGCTGCCCTTGTCCCAAGCTTTAGTTTGT
Source organism: Chiloscyllium punctatum (assembly GCF_047496795.1). NCBI lineage: Eukaryota > Metazoa > Chordata > Chondrichthyes > Orectolobiformes > Hemiscylliidae > Chiloscyllium > Chiloscyllium punctatum. Next base: position 9,236,272 of record NC_092741.1, read on the forward strand.
CCCTCTTGATGTTGTTTTGAATTTTGGAAAGGACCAGTTTGCAACACTCGGTCAAAGTCAGCTCCTTATCACTGGAAAACCAACAAGTTTCAGAGAGACTACAAAGCAAGTCGATGGTTTGCCAGGCAGTGCACAGGTGTTCTGCTAAATGATTTTTTTAACTGTCTGCTCAGAAAACTATCCACAGGATCAACCCTCTCAAGATGCTACGTGCTGACCCCTGCCTGACGGACTTGTGTTCAAGACTTTTTTTTAAAAGCCTTAGTTGGAGGAACAGCTGATAGAAATTGTCCAACTATTTGGAGTGTTCTGCAGAAACAAGATCAGACTTATCCTTCACAACATAAATTCTTTACAGTGCGGATAGAGGCCTCTCAGCCAGTTAATTCTGCACTGACCCCTCAAAGGGCATCCCATCCAAACTGCTGCCTCACAGCGCCTGAGACCTGGGTTCAATTCCCGCCTCAGGCGACTGACTGTGTGGAGTTTGCACGTTCTCCCCGTGTCTGCGTGGGTTTCCTCCGGGTGCTCCGGTTTCCTCCCACAGTCCAAAGATGTGCAGGTCAGGTGAATTGGCCATGCTAAATTGCCCATAGTGTTAGGTAAGGGGTAGATGTAGATGTAGGGGTATGGGTGGGTTACGCTTCGGCAGGGCGGTGTGGACTTGTTGGGCCGAAGGGCCTGTTTCCACACTGTAAGTAATCTAATCTAATCTCCGTATCCCAGCTATTAACCATGGCTAATCCACATAGCCTTCGCATCCCTGAACAGCCAATCCACCTGGCCTGCTTATCTTTTTACTGTGTGGAACCCACACAGACACGGGAAATGTGCAAACTCTACACAGCCAGTCAACCAAGGCTGGAATCAAATACAGGTCCCTGGTATTGTCAGGTAACAGAACTAACCATGGTGCCAGCTCTGCACCAGGGTGAAAGGAACTTCAGTACCTTGTGACATTTAGTGTTTGTGAACCAAAGGTCTGCACACAGCTTGATGCAGACATACACAAAGGTGGCCCTTAGGAGGAGGATATGTGCTCCTCCATTTGGGGTGGTACAATGGCTCCGTGGCTGGCACTGCTGCCTCACAGCACTAGGGACCCATGTCTGCTGGGCTTCCTCTGGGTGCTCCAGTTTCCTCCCACAATTCAAAGATGTGCAGGTTAGGTGAATTGGCCATGCTAAATTGCCCATTGTGTTCAGGAATGTGCTGCTGGTCAAGGGAGAAATGATTGATCAGCCCAGTTCCCAAGGAAGATAGTCCCCTGGGACAGATGGGATTTATCCAATGATAAATGATTTGGATGCAGGCATAGGTGGATGGGCTAATAAGTTTGCAGATGACACTAAAGTCAGTGGAGTAATGGACAGTGCGGAAGAATGTTACAGGGGCACTCGGATAAACTGCAGAATTGGGCTGAGAGGTAGTAAATGGAGTTCAATGCAGAAATGTGAAGTGATTCAGTTTGGGAAAAATAACAGGAAGGCAGAATACTGGGTCAATGGAAAGATTCTTGATAGTATAGATGAGCAGCAAGATCTCGGTGTCCATGTACACAGATCCCTGAAAGTTGACACCCAGGTTGATAGTACCTTTAAGGCTGCATATGGTGCCTTTATTGGTTTTATTGGTCGAGGGATTGCGTTCCGGAGCCGTGATGTCATGCTGCAACTATACAAAACACTAGTGGGGCCTCACTTGGAGTATTGTGTACAGTCCTGGTTACCCCATTACAGGAAGGATTTGGAAGCATTGGAAAAGATGCGGAGGAGATTTACCAGGATGTTGCCTGGTCTGGAGGGAAGGTCTTATGAGGAAAGGCTGAGGGACTTGGATCTGTTCTCATTGCAAAGAAGATAGCTAAGAGGGGATTTAATAGAGACATACAAAAGATGATCAGAAGTTTAGATAGAGTAGACAGTGAGAGTCTTTTTCCTAGGATGATGATGTTGTCTTGTACAAGGAGGCATAGCTGAGGGGTGATAGATTTAAGACAGACGTCAGAAGCAGATTCTTTACTCAGAGAGTGGTATGGTTGTGGAAAGAAGGTTTACCAGGATGCTGCCTGGACTGGAGCTTATGAAGAGAGGTTGACTAAGCTCGGACTTTTCTCTCTGGAGACAAGGAGGAAGAGAGGTGACCTGATCAAGGTATACAAGATAATGAGAGGAATGGATAGAGTCAATAGCCAGAGATGTTTCCCCAGGGCAGGATTGACTGGCACGAGGGGTCACAGTTTTAAGATATTAGGAGAATGGTACACTTCGGAGCAGCGAGAGGCGGGAGCCAGGAGGAGGTGACGTTGGTGCGAGGTGATTGTCGGGAAGGCCGGTAAATATATTTAAACTTCTTACCTTCAGGCCAGCGAGGGAGAAACGAGCAAAAGACTTCTGGGAAGGGTAAGTATATCAGTTTATATTTGCGTGGTTACGTTACCCGAGACACTACTCTGGGGTAGTGTCTCCCACCCATTGTCCTCCTCTAACCTAAAAAAACATTGTGGGAGCCAGATTGACAAGGTGAGGTAACTAGTTTATTTCCGAATCCTTTTTTTTTAGTAGTCACTTCGGGAGTTCAAATAGTGGGAATGGAGTTTAGGGCAGTGGAATGTTCCTCCTGCAGAATATGGGAGGTAAGGATGACCACTAGTGTCCCTGCTGACTACATCCAACACCAGCTTCTCGAAAACAGAGTTAGGGAACTGGAGCTGGAGTTGGCAGAATTTCAGATCATTCGGGAGGCAGAGGGGTTATTGACAGGGCTTAGAGAGGTAGTCGCTCCCCAGATAAAAGAAAAAGACAGATGGGTGACAGTTAGGGGACAGAAAGGGAACAGGCACGCAGTGCAGGGATCCCCTGTGGCCATCCTCCTCAACAGTAAGTATACTGTTTTGGATATTCTTGGGGGGATGACTTACCAGGGGAAAGCAGTGGGGCAACTGCTGCTCAGAGGGAAGGGGGAAGAGGAGCAGAGCAGTAGTCATTGGGGACTCGATAGTTAGGGGGACAGATAGGAGGTTCTGAGGGGACGAGAGAGACTCACGGTTGGTGTGCTGCTCCCGGGTACCATGGTCCGTGATGTCTCTGATCGTGTTTTTGACATCCTTCGGGGGGAGGAAGAGCAGCCCCAAGTCATGGTCCACATTGGCACCAACGACATAGGTCAGAAGAGAGATGTGGACTTGAGGCAGAAATTCAGGGAGCTAGGATGGAAGCTTAGAACTAGGACAAACAGAGTTGTTTTCTCTGGTTTGCTGCCCGTGCCACGTGCTAGTGAGGTGAGAAATAGGGAGAGAAAGGAGTTGAACATGTGGCTACAGGGATGGTGCAGGAGGGAGGATTTCGGGTTTTTGGATAATTGGAACTCTTTTTGGGGTAGGTGGGACCTCTACAAGCAGGATTGTCTTCATCTAAACTAGAGGGGTACCAATATCCTGGGTGGGAAATTCGATACAGCTATTAAGGTGGATTTAAACTAATACAGCAGGGGGATGGGAACCAAATTTGTAGGACAGGTACAGAAGAGGATGAGAGTAGAGAGTTCCCAAATCAATTATCTGACACTGGCAAGTGAGAACCTGGATTGAAGTGTGTGTACTTCAACGTGAGGAGCATCCAAAATACAGTGGGTGAACTGGCAGCATGGGTTGGTACCTGGGACTTCGATGTTGTGGCCATTACGGAGACACGGATAGAGCAGGGATAGGAATGGCTCTTGCTGGTTCCGGGATTCAGATGTTTCAGTAAGAACAGAGAAGATGATAAAAGAGGGGTAGGTGTGGCATTGTTGATCAGGGACAATATTACAGTTGTAGAAAGGATGCTTGGGGACTCATTAACTGAGGGAGTATGGGCTGAGGTTGGAAACAGGAAAGAAGTCACCACGCTGGGAGTTTTCTATAAGCCTCCGAATCGTCCCAGAGATGTAGAGGAAAGGATAGCAAAGATGATTCTTGACAGGAGTGAGAGAGGCAGGGTAGTTGTCATGGGGGACTTCAACTATCCAAATATTGACTGGGATCACTACAGTATGAGTACTATAGATGGGTCAGTTTTTGTCCAGTATGCAGGAAGACTTCCTGACACAGTATGTAGACAGGCCTACAAGGGACAAAGCCACGTTAGATTTAGTACTGGGTAACGAGCCTGGCCAGGTGTTAGATTTGAAAGTGGGTGAGCTCTTTGGAGACAGCGATCACAATTCTGTCAGGTTTACTTTAGTGATGGAAAGGGATAGGTGTACTCCACTGAGCAAGAGTTACAGCTGGGGGAAGGGATATTACGATGCAATTAGGAAAGATTTAGGAAGCGTCGAATGGGGAAGGAAACTGCAGGGAATGGGCACATTAAAAATGTGGAGCTTATTCAAGGAAAAGCTCCTGTGTGTCCTAGATAAGTATGTACCTGTCATGCAGGGATGAAGATATAGAACACATGAGCTGTGGTTTACTAAGGAAGTGGAATCCCTGGTCAAGAAGAAGAAGAAGGCTTATGTTAGGACAAAATGTGAAAACTCAGTTAGGGCGCTTGAAGGTTACAAGGAAATCAGGAAAGACCTAAAAAGAGAACTCAAAAGAGCCAGGAGGAGACATGAAAAGTTGTTGGCGGATAGGATCAGGGTTAACCCTAAGGCTTTCCATAGGGATGTCAGGAATTAAAGAATGATGAGAGTTACATTAGGGCCAATCAAGGATAATAGTGGGAAGTTGTGTGTGGAGTCAGAGGAGATAGGGGACGCACTAAATAAATATTTTTCGACAGTGTTCACTATAGAAAATAAAAATGTTGGCGAGGAAGATACAGAGATACTTGAATCTAGACTAGAAGAGATTGAGATTCACAAGGAAGAGGTATTAGAAATACTGCAGAGTGTGAAAGTAGACAAGTCCCCTGGGCCGGATGGGATCTATCCTGGGATCCTCTGGGAAGCAAGGGAAGAGATTGCCGAGCCTTTGGCATTGATCTTCAAATCATCAGTGTCTACAGGAATAGTGCCTGAGGACTGGAGGATAGCAAATGTGGTTCCCTTGTTCAAAAAGGGTAGTAGAGACAACCCTGGTAATTACAGACCAGTGAGTCTCACTTCAGTTGTTGGTAAAGTGTTGGAAAAGGTTGGAAGAGATAGGATTTATAACCATCTAGAAAAGAATAATCTGATCAGGGACAGTCAGCACTGTTTTGTGAAGGGTAGGTTATGCCTAACGAATCTTATTGACTTTTTTGACAAATTGACCAAACAGGTAGATGAGAGTAAACCAGTTGATGTGGTGTATATGGATTTCAGCAAGGCGTTCGAAAAGGTTCCCCACAGTAGGCTATTATACAAAATGCGGAGGAATGTGATTGTGGGAGACATAGCAGTTTGGATCAGTAATTGGCTTACTGAAAGAAAACAGAGGGTTATAGTTGATGGAACATGTTCATCTTGGTGTCCAGTTACTAGCGGCGTACCACAAGGGTTTGCGTTAGGTCCACTGCTGTTCGTCATTTTTATAAATGACCTGGATGAGGGCTTGGAAGGGTGGGTTAGTAAATTTGCGGACGACACTAAGGTCGGTGGAGTTGTGGATAGTGACGAAGGATGTAGCAGGTTTCAGAGAGACATAGATAGGATGCAGAGCTGGGCTGAGAGGTGGAAAATGGAGTTTAATGTGGACAAGTGTGAGGTGAAGAAAGGCTTATGCCCGAAACATTGATTCTCCAGCTCCTTGGATGCTGCCTGACCTACTGCGCTTTTCCAGCAACACACTTTTCAGCTCTGATCTCCAGCATCTGCAGTCCTCATTTTCTCCAAGTGTGATGTGATACACTTTGGACGCAGTAATCGGAATGCAAAGTACTGGGCTAATGGTAAGATTCTTGGGAGTGCAGATGAGCAGAAAGATCTCAGTGTCCATGTGCACAGATCCCTGAAAGTTGCCATCCAGATTGACAGGGTTGTTAAGAAGGCATACAGTGTTTTGGCCTTTATTAATAGTGGGATTGAGTTCCGGAACCAGGAGGTTTTGCTGCAGCTGTACAAAGCTCTGGTACGGTCACACTTGGAGTATTGTGTACAGTTCTGGTCACCACATTATAAGAAGGATATGGAAGCTTTGGTAAGGGTGCAGAGGAGATTTACTAGGATGTTACCTGGTATGGAAGGAATGTCTTACGAGGAAAGGCTGTTCTTGTTAGACAGAAGAAGATTGAGAGATGACTTAATAGAGACATACAAGATAATCAGAAGGTTAGATAGGGTGGACAGGGAGAGCCTTTTTCCAAGTATGGGGACGGCAAACACGAGGGGACACAACTTTAAAGTGAGGGGAGATAGGTATAAGACAGATGTCAGAGGTAGTTTCTTTACTCAGAGGGTAGTAAGGGTATAGAATGCTTTGCCTGCAACGGTAGTAGATTTGCCAAGTTTAAGTGCATTTAAGTCGTCATTGGACAGGCATATGGACGTATATGGAATAGTGTAGGTGGGATGGGCTTCAGATTAGAATGACAGGGCGGCACAACATCAAGGGCTGAAGGGCCTGTACTGAACTGTAATGTTCTATGTTCTATGTTCAGAGGGGACGTCAGAGGTAGGTTCTTTACGCAGAGTTGTGAATGCATGGAATGCGTTGCCAGCGGTGGTGGTAGAAGCAGAGTCATTGGGACATTTAAGCTACTGCTGGACATGCACATGAATAGCAGTGAAATGAGGGGTGTGTAGGTTAAGTTATTATATTTTATGTTAGGATTAATCCTCAGCACAACATCGTGGGCCAAAGGGCCTGTCCTGCACTGTATTGTTCTATGTTCTGTGTGCTAATATGACACTGCTGCTGCCTTGAGTTACCTTGTATCCTGAGGCCAGTTCAAACTTGTTGCAGATGCTCATGAGTCTGCTCTTGGAGGCACAGTGCTTATATGGCCAGCACTTCCGTTTCTGATCAATGGTAACCCTGGGATAGTGATTGGGAGGTGGGCTTCAATGATGCTGAGTTAAAGAAGGTGGTGCTGAAAAAGCGCAGACGGTCAGGCTGCATCCAAGGAGCAGGAGAATCGTCGTGTTGACCATTAGCTCTTCATCAGCTTATGCTCAAAACGTTGATTCTCCTACCCCACGGATGCTGCCTGACCAGCTTTTCCAGCACCACACTCTTCGACACTGATCTCCAGCATCTGCAGTCTTCACTTTCACCCCCTTTAATGATGCAACCATCAAATGCCAAAGGTCAACATATTGCCTCTTGTTCTAAGATGGTCATGGCCTGACACATGTGTGGGACAAATGCTACTTGTCACTTGTCATCACAAATCTCGGGCTATTGTTCAGGTCTTGCTGTCTTTGGACATGCACTACTCCAGTACCTGAGGATTCGGGAAAGGTGCTGAACAACGTGCAGTCATTGGTGGTCTTTGGAGACAGCACTTTCCTGGGTGGCAACATCAGTGTGCCTTGAGACATAGAGTCACATAACATGGAAACAGACCCTTCGGCCCAACTTGTCCATGCTGACCAGGTTTCTTAAAATGAACTCGAGTCATAGAGTCCTACAGCACGGAGACATGTCTTTTGGCCCAAATTGGTCTATGTTGACCAAAATGTCTGCCCTCCATAATCTCATTTCCCTGCACTTGGCCCATATCCTTCTCAGAGAAAGTGAGGACTGCAGATGCTGGAGGTCAGAGCTGAAAATGTGTTCCTGAAGAAGGGCTCATGCCCGAAACGTCGATTCGCCTGCTCCTTGGATGCTGCCTGACCTGCTGCGCTTTTCCAGCAACACATTTTCAGCCATATCCTTCTAATCCTTTTCTATCCATGTATTTGTTTAAATGCCTTTTAAATGTTATTAATGTATATGCCTCCACCACTTCCGCTGGCAGCTTATTCCATATGCATATCACCCTCTGTGTAAGAAAGTTGCCTCTCAGGTTCCCTTTTATGCCCTCTTGTCCTCCAATCCCCAACCCTGGGAAAAAGACTCAGTGCATTTACCCTGTCCACACCTCTCATAATCTTATACATCTCTAAAAGGTCCCCCCTCAGTCTCCTATACTCTAAAGAAAAACATTCTAACTTGTTCAACCTCTCCCTAAAACTCAGACCATGGAGTCCAGACAATATCCTTGTAAATTTCTTCTGCATTCTTTCTAGATTAGTAACGTCCTTCCTACAACAAGGTGACCAAAACTGAACGCAATACTCCAAGCGTGGTCTCACCAACATCCTGGATAACAGCAACATAACTTCCCAACTTCTATACTCAATGACCTGACTGATGAGAGCCAGTGTACCAAAAGCCTTCATCACTGCCCTGTCTTCCTGAGACACCACTTTCAGAGAACTGTGAACCTGAACTCCAAGGTCCCTCTGTTCCATGACACTCCTTAAGGCCCTACCATTCACCGTGAAATTCCTACCTTGATTTGACTTTCCAAAATGCAAGACCTCCCACTTATCCATACTAAACTCCGTAAACTCCCCAGCTGGTCAAGGTCCTGCTGCAATTTCTGAGAACCTTCCCCACTGTCCATGATGCTGCCTAGTTTAGTGCCAACAGCAAATTTACGAATGCCTTGGACATTTTCATCCAAATTATTGATATAGGTGACAAACAGCAATGGACCCAGCACTGACCCCTGAGGTTCTTCACTATTCACAAGCCTCCAGTCTGACAAGCATCCTTCCACTATTACCCTCTGCGTCCTACCATCAAATCAATTTTGTATCCAGTTTGCCAGCTCACCTTGGATTCCATGTAATCTAGCCTTCAAGAGCAGCCTGCCATGTGGAACCTTATCAAAGGCCTTACTCTAATACATATAGACTATGTTCACTGCCCTGCCCTCATCAACCTTGCTGGTCACTTCATCAAAGAACTCTAACAAATCTGTGAAGCATGATCTCCCACTCACAAAGAAACTAGTCCCATTTGCCTGTATTTGGCTCATATTCCTATAAGATAAATGATGCTGGAAACCAGATTCTGGATTAGTGATGCTGGAAGAGCACAGCAGTTCAGGCTGCACCTTGGATGCTGCCATATTCCTCTAAGCCTATGCTAACTAAGTAGCTGTCGAAATTCCTTCTAAACGTTATAATTGTACTCACCCGTACTACTTCCTCTAGCAGCTTGTTCAATATACATACACCCTTTATCTATTGCCCCTCATGATTTTATAAACCTCAACCATGTCACCCCTACATCTCTGCCGAATCAACCTCTCCTTATAACTCAAACACTCCAGTCTCGGTAGCACCTTTGCAAATCTGTTTTGCACCCTTTCCAGTTTAATAACATCCTTCCTGTTGCAAGGTGACCAGAATTGTAAATAGTATTCCAAATGTGGCCTCACCAAACATGACTTTCCAACTCCTGTACTCAATGTTCTCACCGATGAAGACAAGTATACCATTTGCACCACCCTGTCTCCCTGATGCTACTTTCAAACAATTATGTACCTAGACCCCTTGGTCTCCCTGTTTGAGAACACTCCCCAAGAGCCCTTCCATTAACTGTGTAAGTCCTACCCTGGTTGTCTTACCAAAATGCAATATCTCGCATTTATCTGAATTAAATTCCATCTGCCATTCCTCAGCCCACTGGCCCAGTTGTACTCGTAGATAAATGTCTTCACTGTCCACTATACTCCAATTTTGCTGTCATCTGCAAACTTACCAATCATGCCTCCGTATTTTTAGCCAAATAATTTATATAAATAATAAACAACAGTGGACCCAGCACCGATCTTTGCAGCACACCGCTGGTCACAGGCCTCCAGTTGGAACAACTCTCTCCCACCATTTTCTTTCTCGCACTGTCAAGACAATTTTGTATCTAACTGGCTAGCCCTCCCTGAATTCCTTGTGATCTAACCCGACTTAACCATCTTCCATGCGGAACTTTCTGAAGGCTGTGCTAAAGTCCATGGCAACATAAATGTGTCTGCAATTGCATGGGAATCAACAGGGGACAAAGTCTGATATAGGAGAAAATTTGAAATAGCAGAATCTGAATCTGAATAAGTGCATACATGAGTCAATGCATTGAAATTGAGGAAAGCAAACTTTGAGGAACAGCATTGAATCCCTAACGAGCAACAGTAGGCTAACTGGAAAGAGCAAATTAATGCAAAAGCTGGAATGTGTACTGAAAACAACAAATGCTGGAGGTCAGAGTGGGTCAGACAGCACTGGCGTGCTTTGACTCTCCAAATAAATGCCCCTGTCCACCTTTTCCCTCCAACTCCACATTTGTTATGGTTAATCACCCTAACCTGCACACTGCAGGGGAATTTAGTACAGCCTATTCACCCTACCTGCATGTCCCTGAACTGTGGGGGGAATCCCAAGCAACCACCAGAAACGCACTCAGACATGGGGAGAACATGCAAACTCCACACTAGCCCAAGGCTTAAAATGAGCTTGGGTCCCTGGTGCTGTCAGGCAGCAGTGCTACTAGTTACCTGATGAAGGAGCAGCACTCTGAAAGCTAGTACTTCAAACAAACCTGTTGGGGCTATAGCTGGTGGCACGGTGGCTCAGTGGTTAGCACTGCTGCCTTACACCACCAGAGACCTGGGTTCAATTCCCGCCTCAGGCGACTGGCTGTGTGGAGTTTGCACATTCTCCCTATGGGTTTCCTCTGGGTGCTCAGGTTTCCTCCCACAGTCCAAAAAGTGTGCAGGTCAGGTGAATTAGCCATGCCAAATTCCCTGTAGTATTAGGTGAAGTGGGGAATGGGTCTGGGTGGGTTGCACTTTGATGGGTTGGTGTGGACTTGTTGGGCTGAAGGGCCTGTTTCCACACTGTAAGTAATCTAATCTAAAAAATATTGTGTGATTTTTAACTTTGACCAGCACCAGCATCTCCACATCATAACTACTACACCAACAAAGTTTAAGAAGTATTGAAAGCAATGGCAGCCAGTTGTCAAAATCTGTGTTCTTTTGAATTTTATACCTTCCTGCCCTGATTAGGAAACCTGAAACATTGTTGCCAGTCTTGCAGCACGTGGTATTAACAAGTTTGGATGCTGTTTACCATTTCAAAACATTGAAGTGGACAAGAAAGGTACTGGTGTGTAATAACGGAACTACGAAGTTCAGTATAATTTTTGTTTGCTGATTTTAGATGGGCTTTCTCACGGATAACTGCAAACCCTAATTAAAATTACTTGTTCTTTTCTAAGAATCTGTTTTCAGCTATACAGCTGTGACATTATCTGTTACTGATCATTCAAATATCAACCAAGGAATCCATTCCAGGAGAGAAAAGGAACAATTACGTTCTGTTCTTTTGGCTGATTTCCAATAGTTTTGGTTGTTTCTTATCAGCAAATTGGAAGCTAAAAGCCAAGTCGAACAAGCGCAACTTGATTTCGACATGCCAGTGTAATGAAGGGGCAGCACTCTGAAAACTAGTGTTTCCAAATAAACCTGTTGGTCTATAACCTGGTGTTGTGTACAAAGTTAAAAATCACACAACACCAAGTTATACTCTGGCAGGTTTATTTGGAAGCCTAGCTCCCAGAGGAAGTGGTGGAGGCTAGTACAATTGCCACATTTAAAAGGCACCTGAATGGGTATATGCGGAGACATTTCTTCAACCAGAGAGCGGTGGGCCTGTGGAATTCATTGCCGCAGAGTGCAGTGGAGACCGGGACGCTAAATGTCTTCAAGGCCGAGATTGATAAATTCTTGATGTCACAAGGAATTAAGGGTTACGGGGAGAATGTGGGTAAGTGGAGTTGAAATTCCCATCAGCCATGATTGAATGGTGGAGTGGACTCGATGGGCCAAATGGCCTTACTTCCACTCCTATGTCTTATGGTCTTATGAATAGGAAGGGTTTGGAGGGATATGGGCCAAGTGCTGGCAGGTGGGACTATATTGGGTTGGGATATCTGGTCAACATGGATGAGTTGGACCGAAGGATCTGTTTCCGTGCTGTACCTTTCCATGACTCGAAGCACAACTTCAAGCAGTACGTTGGTGCAATGTCCTGACTGTATCCAAAGTGGCATTATCTCAACCAGTTTCTTTGAAGTTAACCTGTGTGTAGATGAGTGAGCTGCTTCTTTTACAACAATCATTTAAAAGCAACATTGAAGAAACTGGAAACATTCCCAATGTGACACCAGTGTGATTAGTTTAAACACTGAGAAGTCCATGCAAGCAAGTGTGAAGTTTATCCATTGAAAACAAAGACATTCCGCAGATCAGGTCTGACATTTCAACATAAAATACCACAAAAGACTTCACACATCTGATTGCTGCATGTTTACACCAACCCAGTAAGTTAAAGATATAAGCTAATAACATGATCAAACGTAATATGACTTTCATGAATAAAGCTCCAAACTGCAGACTCTCTGTGATGTATTTGGCAAAACAGTCACCTGGTCAAGTATCACTCCAGAGAACTGTGCACATACTCCAGCGAGGCAAAAGTGAGGACTGCAGATGCTGAAAACCAGAGTTTAGATTAGAGTGGTGCTGGCAAAGCACAACAGGTCAGGCAGCATCCGAGGAGCAGGAAAATTGACGTTTCGGGCAAAAGCCCTTCATCAGGACGCTGACAGCTTTATTGTGTGAAAATTAATTTCTGCATTTCCAGCATCTTAATAGACTTGAATATTTCAAAACTATTTAATTGATGAAAAATCTCTGCACAATCCAGTAGGAAAGAAATAAACACATCTTTTTTGAGAAACCCAACAGAAACTATTAAAAAATGAAAAATAAGAATTCAACTCTCTCACATGGTGAACTGACCAAATTATCTTTCAAAAACTCTGATTTCTGGACACAGAGCATCAGAGTCAAAGAGGGGGGCGCTGGAAAAGCAAAGCCGGTCAGGCGGCATCCGAGGAGCAGGAGAATCGGCATTTAGGCACAAGCCATTTGTGCCCGAAATGTTGATTCTCCTGCTCCTTGGATGCTACCTGACCTACTGTGCTTTTCCAGCACGACACTCTCGACTCTGATCTCCAACATCTGCAGTTCTCACTTTCTCATAGAACACAGAACATCGTCAGGAAACCCTGAATAAGTTTTAGGAATGAAAAGAAATGAGAGGTTGATTGGGAACTCATTCAAAGACAGTGCTAATCTGTCTTGACTGGGGAGTCTGATCCCCGCGGTGCCCAATGGAAACTGAACAGCGTGTGTCTGTTGAGACTGTGGTGCTGGAAAAGCACAGCAGGTCAGGCAGCATCTAAGGAGCAGGAGAATTGATGTTTTGGGCATAAGCCCTTCATCAGAATGTGCTGGCCAGTTCAAATGGAACCAGACAGATCACCAACCTGTTCCACTGTCTGTCAATAGCAAAGTGCATCCTTCCCTGTGCAGGTCTGGATCCTAAAGTTGATTGGAGTGCTAACAGTAAGCTATTAAAGTGAATAGTTCCATGTGAGTTGCACCACCAGAAATGTTAGCTCAATATATTCAAACTGTAAAACCTCCAAAGCTCCTAGTGTCTGTCAAAAAAATTTAGATTCAATCCATAATTTATCACGCTTACCTGAGTGTGTGTCATCATCTTTGAACCCCACTCCTCCAACCACAACAAGGACAGAACCCCGTGGTTCTCACCTTCCGCTTCACCAACATCATCCTCTGCCATTTCCACCACCTACAAATGGACCCCACCGCCAGAGATATATTTCTTTCCCCTCCCCTATCCACTTTCCACAAAGACCATTCCCTCCACGAGTTTCTTGTCAGGTCCATGTCCTTCACCAACCTATCATCCCCACCTCCCGGCATCTTCCCCTGTCACCATAAGAATTGCAAATCCTGCACCCACATCTCCCCCCTCACCTCCACCCAAGGCCCCAAAAGAGTCTTCCACATCCATCAGAGATTTACCTGTACTTCCATACATGTCATCTACTGTATCCATTGCTCTCTATGTGCTATTCTCTACGTTGGGGAGACAGGACGCCTACTCGCAGAGCACTTCAGAGAACATCTCTGGGACACCCGCACAAAGCAACCCCACTGCCCTGTGGTCGAACACTTTAACTCCCCCTCCCACTCCCCCAAGTACATACAGGTGCTGGGCCTCCACCGCAGCCAAACCCTGACCACCCGATGCCTGGAGGAAGAACGCCTTATCTTCTGTCTTGGGACCCTCCAACCATACGGCATCAATGTGGATTTCACCAGTTTCCTCATTTCCCTCCCCTCACTTTATCCCAGGTACAACTTTCCAACTTGGCACCACCCTCTTAAGCTGTCCTACCTGTCCAACTTCCTTCCCACCTATCTGCTCCAGCCTCTTCTCTCATCTATCACCTTCACCCCACCTTCATCTTACTATCGTGTTCCTAACTACCTTCCCCCCAGCCCCACTTTGCTCCCATTTATCTCTCAGCCCCCTTGGCCCACAAGCCTCATTCTTGATGAAGGGCTTATGCCTAAAATGTCGATTCTCCTGCTCTTCAGATGCTGCCTGACCTGCTGTGCTTTTCCAGCACCACAATTTCAACTCTGATCACCAGCATCTGCAGTCCTCACTTTCTCCTCTATGACTCTTTAAGTGTCACTTGACCCAAAATGTTAACTCTGCTTGTTCTGCACAGAAAGGGAGGAGAAAGTGAAGACTGAAGATGCTGGAGATGATGCTGATCAAGAGTTAATGCTCGAAATATTGACTCTCCTGCCTGACCGGCTGTGCTTTTCCAGCACCACACGTTTTGACTCTTCCTCTGCACAGATGCTGCCTGAGCTGCTGAATTTTTCCAGCAATTTCTGAGTTTGTTTCAGACAATGCTCAAGAAGCTTGACACCATGCAGACCAAAGGAGCCCAATTGATTGTCACTAAATCCATGACAGCTGCACCACCAACACTTAACAGTAGTAGTATTTACCATCAATGAGATGCAACAATTTAGATTTAGATTTTATTGTCACATGTACTCAAATACAGAAGTACAATGAAAAGTGTGCAAAATCGCCATACATTAAGCCATCTTATGTACAAAGATACAATGTAGTAAAAGAAAGAAATAAAGTTAAAAAGCTAAGCAGAGATTCAACAAAGATCTTTGGAAAGCATAGAACATAGAACATTGCAGCACAGTACAGGCCCTTCGGCCTTCGATGTTGCGCCAACCTGTGGAACCAATCTGAAGCTCATCTCACCTACACTATTCTATTCTCGTCCAACTTGCCTTTCCAATGACCATTTAAATGCTCTTAAAGTTGGCGAGTCTACTACTATTGCAGGCAATGCGTTCCACACCCCTACCACTCTCTGACATCTGACCTAGATCTATCACCCCTCAATTTAATACTGTGTCCCCTCATGCTAGCCATCACCATCCGAGGAAAAAGGCTCTCACTATCCTGCCGATGTAACTCTCTGATTATCTTATATGTCTCAATTAAGTCACCTCTCAACCTTCTCTCGAACAAAAACAGTCTCATTTCCCTCAGCCTTTCCTCGTAAGATTTTCCCTCCATAGCAGGCAACATCCTAGTAAATCTCCTCTGAACCCTTTCCAAAGCTTCCACATCCTTCCTATAATGCAGTGTCCAGAACTGTCCACATTACTCCAGGTGCGGCCACACCAGAGTTTTGTGCAGCTACAGCATGACCTTGTGGCTCCAAAACTCAATCCCTCTACCAATAAAAGCTAACACACTGTATGCCTTCTTAACAACCCTATCAACCTGGGTGGCAACTTTCAGGGATCTATTTACCTGGACTCCAAGATCTCTCTGCTCATTTACACTATCAAGAATCTTACCATTAGCCCAGTATTCCTGATAATGCTAAATTCTGCATTCCTGTTACTCCTTCCAAAGTGAATCTCCTCTTACTTTTCCGTATTAAACTCCAGCTCTGCCCAGCTTATTGATGTCTCTCTGTAACCTACAACACCTTTCGTCGCTATCCACAACTCTACTCAGCTTAGTGTCATCTGCAAATTTACTAACCCATCCTTCTGTGCCCTCATCCAGGTCATTTAAAAAAAATGACAAACAACCGTGGGCCCAAAACAGATCCTTGCGGAACCCCATGTGCACCTGAACTCCAAGGATGAACATTTCCCATCAACCACCACCCTCTGTCTTCTTTCAGCTTGCCAATTTGTGATCCGAGCCATTAAATCATCCTCAATCCCATGCCTCTGTATTTTATGCAGTAGCCGACCATGGGGAACCTTATCAAATGCCTTACTGAAATCCATAAACATCACATCAACCGCTTTACCCTCATCCAACTGTTTGGTCACCTTCACAAAGTACTCAATAAGATTTGTGAGGCACAACCTACCCTTCACAATCCGTGTTGACTATCCCTAATGAACATATTCCTTTCCAGATGATTATAAATCCTATCTGTTATAACACTTCATCCACAACTGAAATAAGACTCACAGGTCTATAATTTTCAGGGTTTTCTCAACTCCCCTTCTTGAACAAGGGGACAACATTTGCTACCCTCCAGTCTTCTGGCACTATTCCTGTAGACAATGAAAACATAAAGATCAAAGTCAAAGGCTCAGCAATCTCCTCCCTGGCTTCCCAGAGAATCCAAGGATAAATCCCATCCAGCCATCTATTTTTACACTTTCCAGAATTGCTAACGCTTCCTGTTTATGAACCTCAATCCCGTCTAGTCTAGTAGCCTGTATCTCAGTATTCTTCTTGACCATATTGTCTTTTTCTCGTGTGAATACTGATGAAAAGTAGTCATTGAGCGCTTCCCCTATCTCCTCTGACTCCACGCACAACTTCCCATTACTATGCTTGATTGCCCCTAATCTTACTCTCGTCATTCTTTTATTCCTGATATGCCTGTAGAAATGGTGTAGGTTTGCTCGCTGAGCTGTAGGTTTGATATCCAGACGTTTCATTACCTGGCGAGGTAACATCATCAGTGGCGACCTCCAAGTGAAGCGAAGCTGTTATATCCTGCTTTCTCTTTATATCTTTCTCCTAAATGTGGTTCCTGGGGTTTGTGGTGATGTCATTTCCTGTTCGTTTTCTGAGGGTTTGATAGATGGCATCTAGATCTATGTGTTTGTTTATGGCGTTGTGGTTGGAGTGCCAGGCCTCGAGGAATTCTCTGCCATGTCTTTGCTTAGCCTGTCCCAAAATAGATGTGTTGTTCCAGTCGAAATGGTGGTTTTTTTCATCCATGTGTAGGGCTACGAGGGAGAGAGGGTCATTTTGTGATGACAAAGGTGTCATCTACGTAGCAGACCCAGATTTTTGGTTTGATGGTTGGTATCCCAACCATCCATCAAACCAAAAATCTGGGTCCACTACCTTGTCATCACAAAACAAAACAAGATAGAAGAGACATTTAGCATCATCAACAACACCCTCACAGGCATAAAGTTCACCAAGGAGGAAGAAACCGACAACAAACTTGCATTCCTGGACGTCACAGTCGAAAGAACGGACAACGGAGAACTACAAACATGCGCATACAGAAAACCGACAAACACTGATCAAATACTTAACTACACCAGCAACCATCCCAACACACAAACGAAGCTGTATCAGAACACTATTCCAACGAGCCACCACACACTGCAGCACAGACGAATTTCAGAAAACAGAGGAGAACTACCTATACAAAGTATTCAAGAAGAATGGATACTCAAAAAATATAGTGCACAGATTCCTCAAGAATAAACAACGACAAGCAGACCAAACACAGCCAGAAACCCTAACCACCTTACCATACATCAAAGAAGTTTCAGAAAAGACAGCCAGACTACTAAGACCCCTCGGAATCCTCGTAGCACACAAACCCACCAACACCTTCAAACAAAAACTAACAAACTTAAAAAACCCAGTACAACCCATGGACAAAACCAACGTCATCTACAAAGTCCCATGCAAGGACTGCCACAAACACTACGTAGGACAAACAGGAAGAAAGTTAGCCACCAGGATACACGAACACCAGCTTGCAACAAAATGACATGACCCTCTCTCCCTCGTAGCCCTACACACGGATGAAAAAAACCACCATTTCGACTGGGACAACACATCTATCCTGGGACAGGCTAAGCAAAGACATGCCAGAGAATTCCTAGAGGCCTGGTACTCCAACCACAACACCATAAACAAACACATAGATCTAGATACCATCTATCAACCCCTCAGAAAACAAACAGGAAATGACATCACCACAAACCCCAGGAACCACATTTAGGAGAAAGTTATAAATAGAAAGCAGGAGACAACAGCTTCGCTTCACTTGGAGGTTGCCACTGATGATGTTTCCTCGCCAGGTAATGAAACGTCTGGATATCAAACCTACAGCTCAGCGAACAAACCTACACCCTAAACCTCAACCTGAGCTGAAATCCTTCACAAACCTTGCACCTGTAGAAAGCTTTAGGGATTTCCTTGCTCTATCCACCAATGACCTCTTAAGTCTCTTCCTGGCTCTTCTTAAATCCCTCTTTAGATCTTTCCTGGCTAACTTATAACTCTCAAGCATTCTAACTGAGCCATCACACCTTATCCCAACATAAGCCACCTTCTTCCTCTTTGAAGAGAGATTCAACTTCTTTCGTAAACCACGGCTCCCACCCTCGACCACTTCCTACCTACCTGACAAGTACATACTTCTCAAGGACACGCAGTAACTTGTCCTTGAATAAGCTCCACCTTTCAATTGTGCCCATCCCTTGCAGTTTCCTTCCCCATCCTATGCATCCTAAAACTTGCCTAATTGCATTGTAATTGTCTTTCCCAGTGGTATACACCTATCCCTTTCTATCACTAAAGTAAACACAACTGAATTATGGTCACTATCACCAAAGTGCTCACCAACCTCCAAATCTAACACCTGGCCTGGTTCCTTATCCAGTACCAAATTTAATGTGGCCTTGCCCCTTGTTGGCCTGTCTACATACTGTATCAGGAAACCCTCCTGCACACATTGGTCAAAAACTGACCCATCTAAAGTAGTCAAACTATAGTATTCCCAGTCAATATTTGGGAAGTTAAAGGCCCCCATAACAACTACCCTGTCACTCTCGCTCCTATCCAGGAATATCTTTGCTATCCCTTCCTCTACATCTCTGGAACTATTCAGAGGCCTATAGAAAACTCCCAACAGGGTGACCTCTCCTTTCCTGTTTCTAACCTCAGTCCATACTACCTCAGTACAGGAGTCCTCAAGCGTCCTTTCTGCAACCATAATACTGTTCTTGACTAACAGTACCACATCTTCCCCTCTTTTACCATCTTCTCTGTTCTTACTGGAACATCTAAACCCTGGAACCTGCAATAACCATTTGTGTCCCTGCTCTACCCATGTCTCTGAAATAGCTACAACATCAAAATCCCAACCCATGCTGCAAGTTCACCCACCTTATTCCAGATGCAGCTGGTGTTAAAGTAGCACACTTCAAACCAACTTCTTGCTTGCTGGTGCTTTCTTGCAATCTTGAAATCTTAGTTCTGACTGCAGTACTCTCAACCTCCTGTATAATCAAACGCAAATTTCAGTTCCCATCCCCCTGCTGAATTAGTCTGAACTCCCCTGAAGAGCATTAGCAAACATCCCCCCCACCACAATGGTACCCTTCTGGTTCAGGTGAAGACCATCCTGTTTGTAAAGGTCCCACCTCCCCCAGAAAGAGCCCCCAATTATCCAGAAATCCAAAACTCACCCTCCTGCACCATCCCTGTAGCCACATGTTCAACTCCTCTCTCTCCCTATCCCTCACCTCACTAGCATGGGGCACGGGCAACAAACCAGAGACAACAATTCTGTTTGTTGTAGCTCTAAGCTTCCATCCTAGCTCCCTGAATTTCTGCCTTAAATCCTCATCCCTTTTCCTACCTATGTCATTGATGCCAATGTGGACCACGACTTGGGGCTACTCCCCCTCCCCCTTAAGGATCCCAAAAACACGATCTGAGATATCACTGACCCTGGCACCTGGGAGGCAACACAGCAACCGTGAGTCTCCCTCGTTCCCACAGAACCTCCTATCTGTTCCCCCTAACTATCGAGTCCCTAATGACTAATGCTCCGCTCATCTCCCCCCTTCCCTTCTGAGCAACAGGGATAGACTCTGTGCCAGTAACCTGTGTCCCATTGCTTACCAAGTCGTCTACCCCAATGGGATCCAAAACAATATACTTGTTGTTGAGGGGTATGGCCACAGGGGTTCCCTGCACTGCCTGCTGGTTCCCTTTCCAAATCCTGATGCCCACTCACCTTTTTCTTTTACCTGAGGTGTGACTACCTCCCTGTAACTCCTCTCAATAACCCCCTCCGCCTCCCGAATGATACGAAGTTCATCCAGCCCCAGCGTCCGAATTTCATCAAGTATCTTCTAAACTCTCAACCAGTTTGGATCAGAAATTGGCTAGCTGAAAGAAGACAGAGGGCAGTGGCAGATTGGAAATGTTCATCCTGGAACATTTACTAGTGGTGTACCGTTAGGATTTGTTTTGGGCCACTGCTGTTTGTAATTGTTATAAATGATGTAGATGAGGGCGTAGATGGATGGGTTAGTAAATTTGTGGATGACAGTAAGGTCGGTGGAGTTGTGGATAGTGCTGAAGGATGTTGCAGGTTACAGAGGGACATGGATAAGCTGCAGAGTGGGGCTGAGAGGTGGCAAATGGAGTTTATTGGGGAAAAATGTGAGGTGATTCACTTTGGAAGGAGCAACAGGAATAAAAAGTACTGGGCTAATGGCAAGATTCTTGGTAGTGTGGATGAGCAGAGGGATCTCGATGTAAATATGCGTAGATCCCTGAAAGTTGCCACCCAGGTTGATGGGGCTGTTAAGAAAACATACGGTGTGTGTAATCTTCTATTGGTAGAGGGATTGAGTTTCAGAGCCATGAGGTCATTTTGCAGCTGTACACAACTCTGGTGCGGCCACACTTGGATATTGCGCACAGTTCTGGTCACTGCATTGCAGGAAGGATATGGAAGCATTAGAAAGGGTTCCGAGGAGTTTTCCCAGAATGTTGCCTGGTATGGAGGGAAGGTCTTATAAGGAAAGACTGAGGGATTTGAGGCTATTTTCATTAGAGAGAAGAAGGTTAAGAGGTGACTTAATAGAGGCATACAATATAATCAGAGGATTAGGTAGGGTGGACAGTGAGAGCCATTTTAGACCATAAGACCATAAGACCATAAGACATAGGAGTGGAAGTAAGGCCATTCGGCCCATCGAGTCCACTCCGCCATTCAATCATGGCTGATGCGCATTTCAGCTCCACTTGCCAGCGTTCTCCCCGTAGCCCTTAATTCCTCTAGACAACAAGAACCTATCAATCTCGGCCTTGAAGACATTTAGCGTCCCGGCTTCCACTGCACTCCGTGGCAATGAATTCCACAGGCCCACCACTCTCTGGCTGAAGAAATGTCTCCGCATTTCCGTTCTGAAATGACCCCCTCTAATTCTAAGGCTGTGTCCACGGGTCCTAGTCTCCTCGCCTAACAGAAACAATTTTCTAGCATCCACCTTTTCAAAGCCATGTATTATTTTGTACGTCTCTATTAGATCTCCCCTTAATCTTCTAAACTCCAACGAATACAATCCCAGTATCCTCAGCCGTTCCTCATATGCTAGACCTGTCATTCCAGGGATCATCCGTGTGAATCTCCGCTGGACACGTTCCAGTGCCAGTATGTCCTTCCTGAGGTGTGGGGACCAAAACTGGACACAGTACTCCAAATGGGGCCTAACCAGAGCTTTATAAAGTCTTAGTAGTACATCACTGCTTTTATATTCCAACCCTCTTGAGATAAGAGACAACATTGCATTCGCTTTCTTAATCACAGACTCAACCTGCCTGTTTACCTTTAGAGAATCCTCGACTAGCACTCCCAGATCCCTTTGTGCTTTGGCTTTATTAAGTTTCTCACCATTTAGAAAGTAGTCCATTCCTATATTCTTTTTGCCAAAGTGCAAGACCTCGCACTTGCTCACGTTAAATTCCATCAGCCATTTCCTGGACCGCTCTCCCAACCTGTCTAGATCCTTCTGTAGCCTCCCCACTTCCTCAGTACTACCTGCCTGTCTACCTAACTTTGTATCATCGGCAAACTTCGCTATAATGCCCCCGGTTCCCTCATCCAAATCATTAATATATAATGCGAACAGCTGTGGCCCCAGCACCGAACCCTGCGGGACACCGCTCGTCACCGGCTGCCATTCTGAAAAAGAACCTTTTATCCCAACTCTCTGCCTTCTGTTAGATAGCCAATCCTCAATCCATCCCAGCAGCTCACCTCGAACACCATGGGCCCTCACCTTGCTCAGCAGTCTCCCGTGTGGCACCTTATCAAAGGCCTTTTGAAAGTCCAGATAGACCACATCTACTGGGTTCCCCTGGTCTAACCTACTTGTTACCTCTTCAAAAAATTCCAACAGGTTTGTCAGGCATGACCTCCCTTTACTAAATCCATGTTGACTTGTTCTAATCAGACTCTGCTCTTCCAAGAATTTAGAAACCTCATCCTTAATGATGGATTCTAGAATTTTACCAACAACCGAGGTTAAGCTGATTGGCCTATAATTTTCCATCTTTTGCCTTGATCCTTTCTTGAACAAGGGGGTTACTACAGCCATCTTCCAATCATCCGGGACCTTTCCTGACTCCAGTGACTCTTGAAAGATCTCAACCAATGCCTCTGCTATTTCCTCAGCAACCTCTCTCAGAACTCTAGGGTGTATCCCATCGGGGCCAGGAGATTTATCAATTTTAAGACTTTTTAACTTTTCTAGCACTATCTCTTTCGTAATGGCAACCATACTCAACTCAGCCCCATGACACCCTTTAATTTTTGGGATATTACTCATGTCTTCCACTGTGAAAACTGACGCAAAGTACTTGTTAAGTTCTCCTGCTATTTCCTTATCTCCCATCACTAGGCTCCCTGCATCAGTTTGAAGTGGCCCAATGTCTACTTTTGCCTGTCGTTTGTTTCTTATGTACTGAAAGAAACTTTTACTATTATTCTAATATTACTGGCTAGCCTACCTTCATATTTGATCCTCTCATTTCTTATTACACTCTTTGTTATCCTCTGTTTGCTTTTGTATCCTTCCCAATCTTCTGATTTCCCACTGTTCTTAGCCACTTTATAGGATCTCTCTTTTTCTTTAATACATTTCCTGACTTCCTTTGTCAGCCAAGGTTGTCTAATCCCTCCCCGGTTAATCTTTCTTTTCTTGGGAATGAACCTCTGTACAGTGTCCTCAATTATACCTACAAACTCCTGCCATTTTTGCTCTAGTGTCTTCCCGGTTAGCCTCTGCTTCCAGTCTATTTTAGTCAGTTCCTCTCTCATGCCCTCATAATTACCTTTATTCAACTGTAACACCATTACATCAGATTTCGCCTTCTCCCTTTCAAACTCCAGACTGAACTCTACCATATTATGGTCGCTACTTCCTAAGGGTTCCCTTACTTTAAGATCTTTTATAGAGTCTGGTTCATTGCAAAGCACTAGGTCCAGAATAGCCTGCTCTCTTGTGGGCTCCATGACAAGCTGTTCCAAAAAGCCATCCTGTAAGCATTCCATGAATTCTCTTTCTTTAGATCCACTAGCAACATTATTTACCCAGTCCACCTGCATATTGAAGTCACCCATGATCAATGTAACCTTGCCTTTCTGACATGCCTTCTCTATTTCCCGGTACATGTTGCGTCCCTGGTCCTGACCACTGTTAGGAGGTCTGTACACAACTCCAATTATGGTATTTTTGCCTTTGTGGTTCCTCAATTCCACCCACACAGACTCCACATCATCCGACGCTATGTCATTCAATACCATAGATTTAATTTTGTTCTTAACTAACAAGGCAACCCCACCCCCTCTGCCCACCTCTCTGTCTTTTCGATTTTCCTTTGATGGTGATGGCTAGGAGGAGGGGACATAGCTTTACATTGTGGGGTGGTGGATATAGGACAGATGTCAGAGGTAGTTTCTTTATTCATAGTAGTTAAGGGCGTGGAAAGCCTTGCCTGCCACAGTAGTAGACTCACCAACTTTAAAGGCATTTAAATGGCAATTGGATAAACATATGGATAAAAATAGAATTGTGTAGGTTAGATGGGTTTCACAGGTTGGCACACATCGAGGGCCAAAGGGCTTATACTGCACTATAATGTTCTGTGCTCTATTATTAAATTGGAGAGGATTCAGACAGGATTTACAAGAATGTTACCAGGATTGGAGGTTTGAGTTCTACGGAATAGGCTGGGACATTTTTTCCCTGGAGTATAGGAGGGTGACCTTATAAAATCATGAAGGACATAGATAAGATTTGGAAAACATTAAGATTGATAAGTCTTGGAAAACATTAAGATTGATAATTGTCCAGGACCAGACCAGGTTTATCCTAGGCTGCTCCGGGAAGAGAGAAAGGAAGTTGCTAAGCCACTGATGAAGATCTTTGCCTCCTCACTCTCCATGGGAGCTGTACCGGAGGACTGGAAGGAGGCAAATGTTGTTCCCCTTTTCAAGAAAGGTAATAGGGAAATCCCTGGCAATTACACACCAGTCAGTCTTAGGTCTGTGGTCAACAAAGTTGTGGAAAGAATTCTGAGAGATAAGATTTATGACTATTTAGCAAAACATAGCGTGATTAAAGGCAGTCAGCATGGCTTTGTGAGGGGCAGGTCATGCCTCACAAATCTTATTGAGTTCTTTGAGGAGGTGTCAAGACAGGTTGACGACGGTAGAGCAGTGAATGTGGTGTATACGGACTTCAGCAAGGCATTTGATAGGGTTCCCCACAGTAGGCTCAATCATGAAGTCAGGAAGTATGGGATACAGGGAGATTTGGCTATCTGGATTCAGAATTGGTTGGCTGAGAGAAGGCAGAGAGTGGTTGTAGATGGAAAATATTCTGCCTGGAGGTCATTGTTGAGTGGGGTCGCAGGGCTGTGTTCTTGGGGCCTCTTTGTAGTTTTTCTAAATGACTTGGATGAGGAGGTTGAGGGGTGGGTTAGTAAATTTGCAGATGACACAAAGGTTGGAGGTGTCGTCGATAGTATAGAGGGCTACTGCAGGTTGCAGTGTGACATAGACAGGATGCACGGCTGGGCTGAGAAATGGCGATTGGAGTTCAACCTGGATAAATGCAAAGTGATGCATTTTGGAAGGTCGAACTCGAATGCTGAATATAGGATTAAAGACAGGATTATTGGCAGTGTGGAGGAACAGAGGGATCTGGGTGTGCAAGTACATAGATCCCTCAAAGTTGCCACCCAAGTAAATAGGGTTGTTAAGAAAGCATATGGTGTTTTGGCTTTTATTAACAGGGGGATTGAGTTGAAGAGCCGTGAGGTTTTGCTGCAGCTCTACAAGTCCCTGGTGAGACCACACTTGGAATATTGTGTCCAGTTCTGGTCGCCCTACAATAGGAAAGATACAGAGGCTTTGGAGAGGGTGCAAAAAAGGTTTACCAGGATGCTGCCTGGACTGGAGGGCTTGCCGTATGAAGAAAGATTGAATAAGCTCAGAAAATTGGAGGTATACTGGACAGCTTAGAGGGTTACCTCAGATTACAACAGGATCTTGACCAGATGGGCCAATTGGCTGAGACGTGGCAGATGGAGTTTAATTCAGATAAATGTGAGGTGCTGCATTTTGGGAAAGCAAATCTTAGCAGGACTTATACACTTAATGGTAAGGTCCTAGAGAGTATTGCTGAATAAAGAGACCTTGGAGCGTAGGTTCATAGCTCCTTGAAAGTGGAGTCGCAGGTAGATAGGATAGTGAAGAAGGCGTTTGGTATGCTTTCCTTTATTGGTCACAGTGGTGAGTATAGAAGTTGGGAGGTCATGTTGCAGCTGTACAGGACATTGGTAAGGCCACTTTCGGAATACTGTGTGCAATTCCAGTCTCCTTCCTATCAGAAGGATGTTGTGAAACTCGAAATGGTTCAGAAAAGATTTACAAGGATGTTGCCAGGGTTGGAGGATTTGAGCTAAAGGGAGAGGTTGAATAGGCTAGGGCTGTTTTCCCTGGAGTGTCAGAGGCTGAGGAGTGACCTTATAGAGGTTTATAAAATTATGAGGGGCTTGGATAGGGTAAATAGGCAAAGTCTTTTCCCTGGGGTGGGGTAGTCTAGAACTAGAGGGCATAGATTTAGGGTAAGAGGGGAAAGATATAAAAGAGACCTAAGGGGCAATGTTTTCACGCAGAGGGTGGTACGTGTATGGAATGAGCTGCCAGAGGAAGTGGTGGAGGCTGGTACAATTGCAACATTTAAGAGGCATTTGGATGGGTATATGAATAGGAAGGGTTAGGAGGGATATGGGCCGGTGCTGGCAGGTGGGACTAGATTGGGTGGGGTTGTCTGGTTGGCATGGACGGGTAGGACCGAAGGGTCTGTTTCCATGCTGTACATTTCTATGACTCTGTGACTGTATGATAGGAAAGGTTTAGAGGGATATGGGCCAACTGCAGGCAAGTGAGACTACTTTAGTTTGGGATTTTTGATTAGCATGAACAAGTTGGACTGACAGGTCTGTTTCTGTGCTGTATCACTCTATGACCCTATAAATATTATGTGGAGATGCAGATGTTGGATTGGGGTGGACAGGGTAAAAATCACACAACACCAGGTTATAGTCCAACAGGTTTATTTGGAAGCACTAGCTTTCGGAGCATTGCATCAGGTAGCTGTGGAGCAAGATCATTCTACACAAAATTTATCGCAAAAGTATGGTGGTCTCTCAGCCCAGGATGGTGGCCTTTTGGCCTCGAATGGTGGTCGCTCAGCCTAGGATGGTGGTCACTCAGCCCAGCATGGTGGTTTTGTGGCCCAGGATGGTGGTCTCTCGGCCCAGCATGGCTGTCCCACCCCAACATAGTGGTCTCTCGTCTTAGGATGGTGGTCACTCAGCCCAGCGTATTGATCGTTCGACCCAGCATGGTGGTCTCTCAGCACAGGATGGTGGTCGCTTGACCCAGCATGGTGGTCACTTGACCCAGCATGGTGGTGACTTGACCCAGCATGGTGGTCGCTCGGCCCAGTGTAGTGGTCTCTTGGCCCAGGATGGGGGTCTCTCAGGATGTGTCCTCCCAGCCCAGTGTGGTGGTCCCTCGGCCCGGTGTGGCAGTCTCTCGGCCCGGTGTGGTGGTCCCTCGGCCCGGTGTGGCAGTCTCTCGGCCCGGTGTGGTGGTCTCTCGGCCCGGTGTGGTGGTCTCTCGGCCCGGTGTGGTGGTCTCTCGGCCCGGTGTGGTGGTTTCTCGGCCTGGCATGGCGGTCTCTCGGTCCGGTGTGGTGGTCTCTCGGCCCGGTGTGGTGGTTTCTCAGCCTGGTGTGGTGGTCTCTCGGCCTGGTGTGGTGGTTTCTCGGCCTGGTGTGGTGGTTTCTCGGCCTGGTGTGGTGGTCTCTCGGCCTGGCATGGCGGTCTCTCGGCCCGGTGTGGTGGTCTCTCGGCCCAGTGTGGTGGTCTCTCGGCCCGGTGTGGCGGTCTCTCGGCCCGGTGTGGCGGTCTCTCGGCCTGGTGTGGTGGTCTCTCGGCCCGGTGTGGCGGTCTCTCGGCCCGGTGTGGCGGTCTCTCGGCCTGGTGTGGTGGTCTCTCAGCCTGGTGTGGTGGTCTCTCGGCCTGGTGTGGTGGTCTCTCAGCCTGGTGTGGCGGTCTCTCGGCCCGGTGTGGTGGTCTCTCGGCCCAGTGTGGTGGTCTCTCGGCCCGGTGTGGTGGTCTCTCGGCCCGGTGTGGCGGTCTCTCGGCCCGGTGTGGCGGTCTCTCGGCCTGGTGTGGTGGTCTCTCAGCCTGGTGTGGTGGTCTCTCAGCCTGGTGTGGTGGTCTCTCGGCCCAGTGTGGTGGTTTCTCGGCCTGGTGTGGTGGTCTCTCAGCCTGGTGTGGCGGTCTCTCGGCCCGGTGTGGCGGTCTCTCGGCCTGGTGTGGTGGTCTCTCGGCCTGGTGTGGTGGTCTCTCGGCCCGGTGTGGTGGTCTCTCGGCCCGGTGTAGCGGTCTCTCGGCCCGGTGTGGTGGTCTCTCGGCCTGGTGTGGTGGTCTCTCGGCCCGGTGTAGCGGTCTCTCGGCCCGGTGTGGCGGTCTCTCGGCCTGGTGTGGTGGCCTCTCGGCCTGGTGTGGTGGCTTAGTGACAGGAAACAGTGAGTTATGATAGCAGGCTGATTGTGTGACTGGAGCCTTATTACATGGTGACATTTTGCAAAATGTCCAGATTACAGAGGAGGAAGTGCTGGATGTCTCGAAACGGTTAAAAGTGGATAAATCCCCAGGACCTGATCAGGTGTATCCAAGAACTCTGTGGGAAGCTAGAGAAGTGATTGCTGGGCCTCTTGCTGAGATATTCGTATCATCGATAGTCACAGGTGAGGTGCCGGAAGACTGGAGGTTGGCAAACGTGGTGCCACTGTTTAAGAAGGGTGGTAAAGACAAGCCAGGGAACTATAGCCCAGTGAGCCTGACCTCGGCGGTGGGCAAGTTGTTGGAGGGAATCCTGAGGGACAGGATATACATGTATTTGGAAAGGCAAGGACTGATTCGGGATAGTCAACAGACCAAGCCCCCATTCCATTTCCCTGATCCAAATATCCATTTAATTTATGGTCCCCACGTAAGGGACGTAACAGATATTAAGCCGATAAGAACAGGTTTTCTTTGTCTCAAAAATATACTTTATTCATAAAATCACCAAAAGTACATACAAAGATTCTAAATTTTGTTCTGAGCACTCTTTGCAGAGAAAAGGAGGTCACAGGCCTCCAGTTGGAACAACTCTCTACCACCATTCTCTTTCTCCTACTGTTGAGATAATTTTGTGTCAAACTGGCTCGCTCTCCCTCAATTCCATGTGATCTAACCCGATTAATCAGTCTACCATGTGAAACCTTGCAGAAGACCGTGCTAATGTACATGGAGATAACAATGTGTCTGCAATTGCATGGATATCAACAAGGTCATCCATGGGAAACTGATAAAGAAGTTAAAGCACTTGGGATTCAGGGTAACTTGGCGAAAGTGAGGACTGCAGATGCTGGAGATCAGAGTCAAGCGTGTGGTGCTCTCTAGTTTCATTTTCCAGCAGCCCAATGTCCACTTTTGCCTCTCTTTTACCGTTTATATATCTAAAGAAAGTCTTACAGTCTTCCGCTATATTACTGGCTAGTTTACCCTCATATTTAATCTTCAAGTAGAGTCATAGAGTCATAGAGATGTACAGCATGGAAACAGACCCTTCGGTCCAACCACCCATGCCGACCAGATATCCCAACCCAATCTAGCCCCACCTGCCAGCACCCGGCCCATATCCCTCCAAACCTTCCTATTCATATACCCATCCAAATGCTTCTTAAATGTTGCAATTGTACCAGCCTCCACCACATCCTCTGGCAGCTCATTCCATACACGTACCACCCTCTGCATGAAAAAGTTGCCCCTTCGGTCCCTTTTATATCTTTCCCCTCTCACCCTAAACCTATGCCCTCTAGTTCTGGACTCCCTGACCCCAGGGAAAAGACTTTGCCTATTTACCCTATCTATGCCCCTCATAATTTTGTAAACCTCTATAAGATCACCCCTCAGCCTCCGACGCTCCAGGGAAAACAGCCCCAGCCTGTTCAGCCTCTCCCTATAGCTCAAATTCTCCAACCCTGGCGACATCGTTGTAAATCTGCCAGCAGTTGATGGTGATGAAGAGATGGTGGAGGCTTTAGTGATGATCCTTCAGGAATTGCTAGAATCAGGCAGGGTCCCAGGAGACTGGAAAATTGCTAACATGACCCCCCTGTTAAAAAAAGGAAAATAAGGCAAAAGCTGGAAGATTACAGACCAATTAGCCCAACCTCAGTCGTGGATAAGATTCTGGAATCCATTGTGAAGGAAGTGTATGATAAAATAGGGCAGAGTCAGCACGGTTTCATCAACAGGTGGTCATGCCTGACAACTCTTTGAGAATTCTTTGAGGAGGCAATGAGCAGGTTAGACAAAGGAGAGCCAATGGATGTTATCTCCCTGAACTTCAAGAAAACATTTGATAAGGTGCCATACAGGAGGCTACTGAGTAAGGTAAGGGCCCATGGTGTTAGGGGCAAGGTGCTAGCATGGATAGAAGCTTGGCTACCAGGCAGAAAGCAGAGACTGGAGTAAAAGGGTCCTTCTCAGGGTGGCAGCTGGTGACAAGTGGTGTTCTGCAAGGCTCAGTGTTGGGACCACAACTTTTCACTTTATACATTAACGATTGAGATGAAGGAACTGAGGGCATTCTGGCTAAGTTTGCAGATAATACAAAGATAGATAGAGGGGCAGGTAGCATTGAGGAGGCAAGGAGGCTGCATAAGAATTTGGACAGGCTAGGAAAGTGGGCAAAGAAGTGGCAGATGGAGTACAATGTGGGAAAATATGAGGTCATACACTTTAGTAGGAAGAACAGAGGCATGGACTATTTTCTGAATGGGGAGAAAATTCAGAAGTCTGAAGTGCAAAGTGACTTGGAGGTTCGAGTCCAGGATTCTCTCATAGTAAACCTGCAGGTTGAGTCAGTAGTTAGGAAAGCAATTGCAACAGTAGCATTTTTTTTTGAGAGGACTTGAATATAAAAGCAGCAATATACGTCTGATGGTTCAGAATTGGATGGCTTTCCATCAGAGGCCATCAAATGTGCAAAAGGTGTCCTGTTAAACCATCTACATGAACTACTGTGCCAGTGCTGGAAACAGGGAGCACTGCTGTATGACATGAGAGACTGTAACATTGTCACCCTATATAAGAATAAAAGGGATAGAAGCGACTGTAACAACTACAGGGAAATCTCTTTGCTGAGCATCGTTGGGAAGGTATTCACCCCATGGTCCTGAACAGACTGCAGAAAATCACCAAAAGGGGATATCCAGAGTCTCAGGTTTCAGGTCAGAGCGCTCCACAATAGACAGCTACAATGAGAAATACACAGAGCAAAGACAACCACTCTACGTTGCCTTCATTGACCTCATGAAGGCCTTCGACCTTGCGAGCAGAGATGGCCTGTTCAAAATCCTCACCAGGATTGGTTGTCCCTGAGGCTCCTCAGAATAGTTCAGTCATTCCACACAGACATGAAGGGCGGCGTTCAGTTTGACAGCTCTTCCTGGGAGGCCTTCAACATTTGTAGCGGTGTGAGGTAGGGTTGTGTGCTCGCTCCCACCCTGTCTGGCATCTTCTTCACAGACATGCTGAAGCACACCTTTGGAAGATCAACTGATGGTGTCTACCTCCACACCAGATCGTTTGGGAGGCTGTTCAGTCTTTCCCGGCTGAGGGAGAAAACCAAGGTTTGTTAAGTACTCATCGGGGACATGTTTACACACAACACGGCACTGTCAACACACTCTGAAGAACAACTGCAACGCCTCATGGACAGCTTCTCAAGAACCTGCCAGGACTTCAGCTTGACCATCAGCCTGAAGACGACCAATGTGTTGGGTCAAGATGTTGACCAACCCCCCTGTCATTACCATCAACAATTACGAGCTGGAGGTAGTCTGCGAGTTTACATACCTTGGCTGCACCATCACAGACAGTCTCTCCATGGACTCCAAGATCAAGACAGATCGGACGAGCAGCCTCAACATTGATCAGGCTGACAGATTGAGAGAACAGAAGGCTGATGATGCACACCAAGGTTGCAGTCTACAGGGCCTGCACCCTCAGCACACAGCTGTACGGTAGCAAGACCTGGAGCCTCTACTCCAGATAAGAGCAATGTCTCAATGCCTTCCACCTTCACAGCCTGAGACGCATCCTGGACATGAAGTGGACTGACTGAGTCACCAACAATGAGATTCTGGCCTGGGCCCAGTTACCCAGCCTCTTCACCCTGCTCCAACAATGCTGCCTCCGCTGGCCGGGCCATGTACATCACATGTCAGACAGGAGGGTCCCAAAAGACGTGTTGCATGGGAAACTAGCCTCTGGCAACAGAGCACAAGGGCGGCCCCGTCTTCGCTTCAAAGATGTCTGCAAGAGAGACATGAAGTTCACCAAGCATCACAGCTGGGTCTGCAGGGGCTGACCGGTCCTCCCAGTCACCGCTCATTTCAATTCCCCAAACCATTCCCTTTCCAACATGACCATCCTTGGCCTTCTCCATTGCCAAAACAAACCACAGATCCTATTGGAGGAACAACACCTTATCTTCTGCCTGGGCACCTTACACCCCAAAGGACTCAACATTGAGATCTCCAATTTTGAATGACCTCCCTCCCCATCCCCTGACTTCCTTCCCAGCCCCTTCCCCTCCCTGCCACTGCTCCCAGCCACCAACCGGATCCATTCCTCCCATTGACCAATAGGTCATACCCTCTATCTGTCTTCACCTATCCCCACTTCATCACCCTGTCCCTACCACGCCCTTTATCTGCAGCTTCCCCTACACCCACCCCAGTCTAGAATTAGGGTTACACCCAAAATGTTGACTTCTCCACCTCCTGATGCTGCCTGGCTCACTGTGTTCTTCCAGCCTCCTGCCTGTCTCCTTTAGATTCCAGCATCTGCAGTTTTTTTTGTCTCTATTTAGCAATGGTTACAGCATTACACAACACAATGGAGGGTCTCCTCAATGTGAAGGCAGAATGTCATCTCCAAACAGTCCAAACGTGTGATGGTCACTCTTAACAATAATGTCATGGACACGTGCTTCTGCAGCAGCGAAGTGGGGCAGTTGGGGTAAACTATGTTCTTCCCTTGTATTGGTTCCTTCACCAACTGCTGCAGACCCAGTCTGGAATGTATTGTGTCGGGGGTTGGGGGGGAGGGGGCGGAAATTGAGGCAGGCGATGTTACAATCTTTAAAATGTTTAAACTAATGCAGCAAGGGGATGGGAAACTGAATTGTAATCCCAGCCATCCCGTATTCCCAATTCCTCTGCCTCTACCGTATCTGCTCCCAGGAGGACCAGTTCGACCACAGAACACACCAGGTGTCCTCCTTCTTTAGAGACCGCAATTTCCCTTCCCACATGGTTAAAGATGCCCTCCAACGCATCTCATCCACATCCCGCACCTCCGCCCTCAGACCCCACCCCTCCAACCGTAACAAGGACAGAACGCCCCTGGTGCTCACCTTCCACCCTACCAACCTTCGCATAAACCAAATCATCCGCCGACATTTCCGCCACCTCCAAACGGACCCCACCATCAGGGATATATTTCCCTCCCCACCCCTTTCCGCCTTCCGCAAAGACCGTTCCCTCTGCGACTACCTGGTCAGGTCCACGCCCCCCTACAACCCACCCTCCCATCCTGGCACGTTCCCCTGCCACCGTAGGAATTGCAAAGCCTGCACCCACACTTCCTCCCTCACCTCTATCCAAGGCCCCAAAGGAGCCTTCCACATCCATCAAAGTTTTACTTGCACATCCACTAATATCATTTATTGTATCCGTTGCTCCCGATGCGATCTCCTCTACATTGGGGAGACTGGGCGCCTCCTAGCAGAGCGCTTTAGGGAACAGCTCCGGGACACCCGCAGCAATCAACCCCATCGCCCATGGCCCAACATTTCAACTCCCCCTCACACTCTGCCGAGGACATGGAAGTCCTGGGCCTCCTTCACCGCCGCTCCCTCATCAACAAGCCTGGAGGAAGAACGCCTCATATTCCGCCTTGGAACACTTCAACCCCAGGACATCAATGTGGACTTCAACAGTTTCCTCATTTCCCCTTCCCCCACCTCATCCCAGTTCCAAACTTCCAGTTCAGCACTGTCCCCATGACTTGTCCTACCTGCCTATCTTCTTTTCCACCTATCCACTCCACCCTTCTCTCTGACCTATCACCTCCATCCCCTCCCCCATTCACCTATTGTACTCTTTACTACCTTCCCCCACCCTCCTCCCTGACCTATCACCTTCATCCCCTCCCCCATTCACCTATTGTACTCTATGCTACTTTCTCCCCACCCCCACCCTCCTCTCATTTATCTCTCCACCCTTCAGGCACTCTGCCTGTATTCCTGATGAAGGGCTTTTGCTCAAAACGTCGATTTTACTGCTCCTTGGATGCTGCCTGACTTGCTGCGCTTTTCCAGCAACACATTTTAAAGTAGTTGTTATGGGGGTCTTTAACTTCCCCAATATTGACTGGGAATACTATCATTGTTTTTACCTGGGAATACTATAGTTCAAGTTGTTTAGATGGATCAGTTTTTGTTCAATGTGTACAGGAGAGTTTTCTGACACGGTATGTAGACAGGCCAACAAGGGGCAATGCCAAATTGGATTTGGTACTTGGGAATTAACCCGGCCAGGTGTTAGATTTGGAGGTAGGTAAGCACTTGGTGATAGTGACCATAAATCAGGTTTACAATAGCAATGGACAGGGATAGTAATATAGCACAGGGAAAGAGGTATAACTGGGGGGAAAGCAATTATGATGTGATTAGGCAAGATTTAAGATGTATCAGATGGGGAAGGAAATTGAAGGGAATGGACACATTGAAATGTGGAGCTTATTCAAGGAACAGCTAGTGTGGGTCCTTGATAAGTATATACCTATCAGGCAAGGATGTAGCTGTGGAGAAAGGGTGCCATGGTTTACTAAAGAAGTTGAAGCTCTTGTCAAGAGGAAGAAGGTTTATGTGAGGATGAGGTGTGAAGGCTTAGTTAGGGGCTGGAGAGTTATAAGTTAGCCAGAAAAGACCAAAAGAGCCAGGAGGATACATGAGAAGTTGTTGGTGGATAGGATTAAGGAAAACTCTAAGGCTTTCTACAGGTATATCAGGAATAAAAGAATGACTAGAGTCAGTTTAGGGCCAATCAAAGATAATAGTGGGAAGTTGTGTGTGGAATCTTAGGGCATAGAGGAAATGCTTAATGAATACTTTTGGTCAGTATTCACATTGGAAAAGGGCAATGTTAGTGAGAATATGAAGATACAGGCTACAAGACTAGATGGGATTGCAGTTGACAACAACGAGGTTTTAGCAATTTTGGAAAATCTGAAACTAGATAAGAAATCTGGGCCAGATGGGATTTAACTTTGGATTCTCTGGGAAGCCAGGGAGGAGATTGCAGAGCCTTTGGTTTTGATGTTTATGTGTCGACAAAAGTAGTGCCAGAAGACTGGAGGATAGCAAATATTGTTCCCTTGTTTAGGAATGGGAGTCAGGACAACCCTGGTATTTATAGGCCAGAGAGCCTGACTTCAGTTGTGGGTAAGGTGTTGGAAAAGGTTGGAAGAGGTAGGATTTATAATCATCTGGAAAGGAATAATTTGATTGGGGGTTTTGTGAATGGGAGGTCATGCCTCACTAACCTTATTGAGTTCTTTGAGAAGGTGAAAAAAACAGGTGGATGAGGGTAAGTCCGTTGATGTGGTGTATTTGGACTTCAGTAAGGCGTTTGATAAGGTTCCACACGGTAGGCTATTGCACAACATAAGGAGTTTCGGGATTGAAGGGGCTTTAACAGTTTGGATCAGAAATTGGCGAGCTGAAAGAAGTCAGAGGGTGTTGGCTGATAGGAAATGTTCATCCTGGAGCTCAATTACCAGTGGTGTTCCACAATGATCTGTTTTGGGACCACTGCTGTTTGTCATTTTTATAAATGATCTAGATGTGGGCAGAGAAGGATAGGTTAGTAAATTTGCAGATGACACTAAGGTCGGCAGAGTTGTGGATAGTGCCAAAGGGTGTTGCAGGTTACAGAGGGATGTAGATAAGATGCAGAACTGGGCTGAGAAGTGACAAATGGAGTTTAATGTGGAAAAGTGTGAGGTAGTTCACTTCAGAAGAAATAACAGGAATGCAGAGTACTGGGCTAATGGTAAAATTCTTGGCAGTGTGAATGAACAGAGATATTTCGGTGTCCTGGTGCATAAATCCCTGAAAGTTGCCACCCAGGTTGATCGGGTTGTTAAAAAGGCATATGGTGTATTGGTGTTTATTGGTAGGGGATTGAATTTTGGAGCCACGAGGTCATGCTTCAGCAGTATAAGACACTGGTAAGGCCGCATCTGGAGCATTGTGTACAGTTCTGGTCACCCCATTATAAGAAGGATGTGGAATCTTTGGAAAGGATTTAGAGGAGATTTGCTAGGATGTTTCGTGTTATGGAAGGAAGGTCTTATGAGGAAAGGCTGAGGCAACTGAGGCTGGAGAGAAGGAGGTTGAGAAGTGACTTAATTGAGACATATAAGATAATCAGAGGGTGAGATAGGGCGGACAGTGAGAGCCTTTTTCCTTAGATGGTGAAGGCTAACACAAAGGGACATAGCTTTAAATTGAGGGGTGATAGATTTAAGAGAGAGATCAGGGGTAGTTTCTTTACTCAGAGTAGTAGGGGTATGGAATGGCCTGTCTGCAACAGTTGTAATCTCACAAATGTTAACGGCATTTGAATGGGCATTGGACATACATATGGATAATAATGGAATAGTGTAGGTTAGATGGGCAGCAGATAATTTTCACAGCTTGGTGCAACATCGAGGGCCGAAGGGCCTGTACTGCACTGTAATGTTCTATGTAGATGAATGAGCACTTGAAGTATCATAACATTGCAGACCAAGTGCCAGAAAGTGAGACTCATGTCGATTTAGAGTATTTTTGGTGGGTATAGACTTAATGGGCTGCAGGTCCTCTTCTATACCATATGATTCTATGATTTCTAGGTGTAATTGTATAATTGCAGCAAGGAACCCCTGCTCCTGTACTCGAATCCTCTCACTTTGAGGGCCAATATACCATATGCCTGCTGCACCTACACGCTTACCTTTGGTGACTGGTGTATGAAGAGACTCAGATTTCATTACACATCACCCCTCACAATTCACAGCCATTCAGATGATAACCCACCTTGGATTTATCCATGTTATACTTTGTAGAATCATAGAAAAGTGCAGTACAGAAGGAAGGAATTTGGCCCATCATATCTGTACTGGATTCCAAAAAAAGCTTCACAGCTAGTCCCATTCTCTAGCCGTCTAATTTCATCCCTTTTAAATATATCCCACTCTCTTTTTGAAACCTTCTATGAAATTCACCTCCACCACTCTCCCAAGCAGTGCATTCCAAATCCCAACAACTAACTGACTAAAGAAGTTACTCTTCATCACTCTCCTAGCTTTCTTGCTGAAAACTTTGAAATTATCACCCTAGTAACTGACATACCAACTAGTGGAAAAATAATCTCCTTTTTTACACTATCATGAATTATTCACCTGCCATACATTTACCTATTAAGGGTTTCCTGACAATGCCATATTTGTATTTAATGTTCAAACCTTTCATGGATAACTTGGCCAGTTTTCCTTGCAAGAAAATGGAACTGCTGATGATTTTCATTTTTAACATTTCACTTTTTGCTGTGTTTATTAACAAAGATGTATTTGTTTTCTTTCTACTCACTACTGAGTTGTGCAAAGTTCTTCAATCTGTTAAATAGCTTGGAAAGATTCTGGTCAATAGTGATGCGCAAAATATAGATATTAATTTTCACACAACAAAGTTGCTATCTGGAATATGTGCTCAGTTTTTTGGACTTGGAGGTGCCGGTATTGGATTGGGTTGGACAACGTTAAAAATCCTACAAGCCCAGGTTCTAATCCAACAGGTTTATTTGGAAGCAGTAGCTTTTGGAGCGCTGCTCTTTCATCAGGTGGTTGTGTGGAGTGATGCTTGACCAGGTGACTGTCTTGAAAAATGCACAGCAGGTCAAGCAGCATTAGAGGAGAAGGGGAGTCAATGTTTCAGATCACAAGTAAACCTGTTAGACTATAACCTGGTGTTGTGTGATTTTTAACTTTGTACACCCCAGTCCAACACCGGCATCTCCAAATCATAAACTAATCACATTGTTGTTGCATTGCTTACGTCTCCAGTTCCTTCAACGCTGCTGCTAATTGATTGCTGTAAAACAGTAGCTCAGACATCTACATACTGTACACGTTAACATCAAAGAAACTGCTTGAGATTATGCCACTTTGGGTGCAATCAATTCACTGCATCAACGTACTGCTTGAAATTGCCCTGGTTAGGTTCGATTTCTAGTTTCCAATTAATTACCAAAATCCCTGTTGTAAAATTACCAAATGCTAGTGAGATAGAACAGAGAACATTACAGCATAGTACAGGCCCTTTGGCCCTCAATGTTGTGCCAACCTGTGGAACCAATCTGAAGCCTATCTATCCTACACTATTCCATTTTCATCGATATGTCCAGCGACCATTTAAATGACCTTAAAATTGGTGAGTTTACTACTGTTGCAGGCAGTACTATGTCCCCTCGTGCTAGCCATCACCATCCAAGGGAAAAGGCTCTCACCGTCCACCCTATTAAACCCTCCAATTATCTTATATGTGTCAATTAAGTCACCGCTCAACTTTCTTCTCTCTAACGAAAACAGCCGCAAGTCCGTCAGCCTTTCCTAATAAGACTTTCCATCTACTCCAGGCAACATCCTAGTAAATCTCCTCTGAACCCTTTCCAAAGCTTCTACACCCTTCCAATAATGCAGTGACCAGAACTGTACACAATACTACAAGTGCGGCCGTACCAGGGTTTCATACAACTGCAGCATGACCTCATGGCTCTGAAACTCAGTCCCTCTACCAATAAAAGCTAACACACCGTATGCCTTCCTCACAACCCTACCAACCCGGGTGGCAACTTTCAGGAATCTATGTACATGGACATCTGCAAATTTACTAACCCACATTCTATGCCCTCATCCAAGTCAATTATAAAAATGACGAACAACAGCGGCCCCAAAACAGGTCCTTGCAGTACACCACTAGTAACTGAACTCCAGGATGAACATTTCCCATCAAGCACTACCCTCTGTCTTCTTACAGCGAGCCAATTTAGAACATAGAACAATATAGTGCAGAACAGGCCCTTCGGCCCTTGATGTTGCGCTGACCTGTGAACTTTTCTCATCTCGTCCCCCGACACCATCATCCATGTGCTTAGAACATAGAACATAGAACATAGAACATAGAACAATACAGCACAGAACAGGCCCTTCGGCCCACGATGTTGTGCCGAACTTCTAACCTAGATTAAGCACCCATCCATGTACCTATCCAAATGCCGCTTAAAGGTCGCCAATGCCCCCACCACTCTCTGGGTAAAGAACCCACCCCTGACATCTCACCTATACCTTCCACCCTTCACCTTAAATTTATGTCCCCTTGTAACACTCTGTTGTACTCGGGGAAAAAGTTTCTGACTGTCTACTCTATCTATTCCATCTTATAAACCTCTATCAAGTCACCCCTCATCCTTCACCGTTCCAACGAGAAAAGGCCGAGAACTCTCAACCTATCCTCGTACGACCTACTCTCCATTCCAGGCAACATCCTGGTAAATCTTCTCTGCACCCTCTCCAAAGCTTCCACATCTTTCCTAAAGTGAGGCAACCAGAACTGCACACAGTACTCCAACTGTGGCCTAACCAAAGTCCTGTACAGCTGCAACATCACTTCACGACTCTTGAATTCAATCCCTCTGCTAATGAACGATAATACTCCATAGGCCTTCTTACAAACTCTATCCACCTGAGTGGCAACCTTCAAAGATCTATGTACATAGACCCCAAGATCCCTCTGTTCCTCCACCTGACCAAGAACCCTACCATTAACCCTGTATTCCGCATTCTTATTTGTTCTTCCAAAATGGACAACCTCACACTTGGCAGGGTTGAACTCCATCTGCCACTCCTCAGCCCAGCTCTGCATCATATCTAAGTCCCTCTGCAGCCGACAACAGCCCTCCTCACTGTCCACAACTCCACCTATCTTCGTATCATCTGCAAATTTACTGACCCACCCTTCGACTCCCTCATCTAAGTCATTAATAAAAATTACAAACAGCAGAGGACCCAGAACTGATCCCTGCGGAACTCCACTTGTAACTGGGCTCCAGGCTGAATATTTACCATCTACCACCACTCTCTGCCTTCGACCGGTTAGCCAGTTTTCTATCCAATTGGCCAAATTTCCCTCTATCCCATGCCTCCTGACTTTCCGCATAAGCCTACCATGGGGAACCTTATCAAATGCCTTACTAAAATCCATGTACACTACATCCACTGCTCTACCCTCATCCACATGCTTGGTCACCTCCTCGAAGAATTCAATAAGACTTGTAAGGCAAGACCTACCCTTCACAAATCCGTGCTGGCTGTCCCTAATCAAGCAGTGTCTTTCCAGATACTCGTAAATCCTATCCCTCAGTACCCTTTCCATTACTTTGCCTACCACAGAAGTAAGACTAACTGGCCTGTAATTCCCGGGGTTATCCCTATTCCCTTTTTTGAACAGGGGCACAACATTCGCTACTCTCTCGCTTATCTAAGGATTGTTTAAATCTCCCTAATGTAATTGAGTTGACTACCTTAGCAGGTAGTGCATTCCATGCCCTTACCACTCTCTGTGTAAAGAACTTGCCTCTGACATCTGTCTTAAATCTATCACCCGTCAATTTGTAGTTATGCCCCCCTCGTACAAGCTGATGTCATCATCCTAGGAAAAAGACTTTCACTGTCCACCTTATCTAATCCTCTGATCATCTTGTATGTCTCTATCAAATCCCCTCTTAGCTTTCTTCTTTCCAATGAGAACAGACCCAAATCTCTCAGCCTTTCCTCACAAGACCTTCCCTCCAGATCAGGCAACATCCTGGTAAATCTCCTCTGCACCTTTTCCAATGCTTCCACATCCTTCCTGTAAGGGGTGACCAGAACTGTACACAATATTCCAAGTGTGTACGCACCAGCGTTTTGTATCGTTGCAGCATGATATTGCGGCTCCGGAACTCAATCCCTCTACCAATGAAACCTATCACACCGTATGCCTTCTTAACAGCACTATCCACCTGGGGGGCAACTTTCAGGGATCTATGTACATGGACTCCAAGATCCCTCTACACATCCACACTACCAAGAATCTTTCCATTGACCAAGTACTTTGCCTTCCTGTTATTCTTCCCAAAGTGCATCACCTCATATTTAGCTGCATTGAACTCCATTTGCCAGTTCTCAACCCAATTCTGCAGTTTATCCAAATCCCCCCTGCAACCTATAACATTCTTCCAAACTGTCCACAACTCCACCGACTTTAGTGTCATCTGCAAATTTACTAATCCATCCACCTATGTTATGCCTGCGTCTAAGTCATTTATAAATAGCAGTGGTCCCAAAACAGATCCTTGTGGAACACCACTAGTAACCGGACTCCAGGCTGAATATTTTCCATCAACCACCACTCGCTGCTTTCTTCTAGAAAGCCAGTTTCTAAGCCAAACTGCTAAATCACCCTCAATCCCATGCCTCTGCATTTTCTCCATCAGCCTACCATGTGGAACCTGATCAAAGGCTTTACTGAAGTCCATGTACACCACATTAACTGCCCTACCCTCATCGACATGCTTGGTCACCTTCTCAAAAACCTCAATGGGGTTTATGAGACATGACCTGCTCTTGACGAAACCATGTTGACTATCTAAAATAAAATTGTTGCTTGCGAGATGATTATAAATCTTATCTCTTATAATCCTTTCCAAAACCTTTCCTACAATAGAAGTAAGGCTCACTGGTCTATAATTACCTGTGTCATCTCTGCTGCCCTTCTTGAAAAAGAGCACAACATTTGCAATCCTCCAGTCATCAGGTACTAAACCCGTAGACAATGACGACTCAAATATCAAAGCCAAAGGCACTGCTATCTCCTCCCTAGCTTCCGAGAGAATAGTCGGATAAATCCCATCTGGCCCAAGGGACTTGTCTACTTTCACTCCTTCTAGAATTGATAACACCTGTGCGTAACTAACCTCAATCCTTTCTAGTCTGATATCTGGTACCTCATTTTTCTCCTCTACAATATTCTCCTTTTTCTGAGAAAACACTGATGAGAAATATTCATTTAGCACCTCTCCGCTCTCCACAGGGTCCACACTCAACTTCCCACTTTTGTCTTTGATTGGCCCTATTCCTACCTGAATCATCCTTTTATTCCTCACATACCTATAGAAAGCTTTAGGGTTCTCCTTTACTCTATTTGCTAAAGAATGCTTTTGTCGTCTCTTTGCTCTTTTTAACTCTCTCTTTAAATCCTTCCTAACTGATCTGTAACACTCCATCGCCTCATCTGTACCATCTTGCCTCATCAATACATAAGCCTCTTTCTTCTTCTTAACAAGAGATGCAATTTCTGTTGTAAACCATGGTTCCCTGACCTTATCACTTCCTCCCTGCCTGACAGGGACATATCTATCAAGGACACATAATATCTGTTCCTTAAACCAGCTCCACATTTCCATTGTCCCCATCCCCTGCATTTTGCTACCCCATTCTATGCATTCTAATTCTTGCCTAATCACATTATAATTGCCCTTGACCCGTCGATAACTCTTGACCTGTGGCATGTGCCTATCCCTTTCCATCGCTAAACTGAACATAACTGAATTATGGTCACTCTCTCGAAAGTGCTCACCTACAACTAAATCAAACGCCTGGCCTGGTTCATTACCAAGCACGAGATCCAGTGTGGCCTCCCCTCTTGTCAGCCCTTCAACCTACTGTATCAGGAAACCCTCCTGTACACATTGCACAAAAATGGACCTATCTGACGTACTAGAGCTATAACATTTCCAATCAATGTTGGAGAAGATAAAGTCCCCCTTAATGACCACTGTGGGCGGCACGGTGGCACAGTGGTTAGCACTGCTGCCTCACAGCGCCAGAGACCCGGGTTCAATTCCCGCCTCAGGCGACTCTCTGTGTGGAGTTTGCACATTCTCCCCGTGTCTGCGTGGGTTTCCTCCGGGTGCTCCGGTTTCCTCCCACAGTCCAAAGATGTGCAGGTCAGGTGAATTGGCCATGCTAAATTGCCTGTAGTGTTAGGTAAGGGGTAGATGTAGATGTAGGGGTATGGGTGGGTTGCGCTTCGGCGGGACGGTGTGGACTTGTTGGGCCGAAGGGCCTGTTTCCACACTGTAAGTAATCTAATCACCCTATTCCTTTCACTTCTACCTAGGATAATGTTGCTAATCCTCTCTTCCACATCTCTGGAACTCTGCAGAGGCCTATAAAAATCTTTAAGAAGCGTGACCTCTCCTCTCCTGTTTCTAACCTCAGCCAACACTACCTCAGTGGACGAGTCCTCATCAAAAGTTCTCTCAGCCACCATTATATTCCTGATGAAGGGCTTTTACCCGAAATGTCGATTTCGCTGCTACTCCTTGGATGCTGCCTGAACTGCTGTGCTCTTCAAGCACCACTAATCCAGAATCTGATTTCCAGCATCTGCAGTCATTGTTTTTACCACCATTATACTATCCTTGACTAACAAGGCCTCGCCTCCCCCTCTTTTCCCACCTTGCCTGTTTTTCATGAAACATTTATTGCTCCGAAATGGCCACAATATTGAAGTCCCAGGTACCTATCCATGCTGCAAGCTCACCTACCTTATTTCGGATACTTCTGGCGTTGAAGTAGACGCACTTCAAACCATGCCACTGTCTGTCAGCATATTCCTGTGACCCTGGAATCCTGGCCCTCTCCTTCCTACTCTCATCCTCCTGTGCACTGCAGCTACACCTCCGGTTCCCATTCCCCTGCTGAGCTAGTTTAAACCCACCCGAATAGCAACAGCAAATTTCCCACCCAGGATACCCCGCTGGTACAAGTGAAGACCATCCTGTTTGTACAAGTCCCACCTTTCCCAGAATGACCCCCAGTTATCCAAAAACCTGAAACCCTCCCTCTTGCACCATCCTTGCAGCCACGTGTTCAGCTGATATCTGCCCCTATTCCTTGCCTCGCTATCTCGTGGCACAGGTAACAATCCAGAGATGACAACTCTGTTTGTTCTAGCTCTCAGCTTCCACCCTGGCTCCCTGAAATCCTGCCTTACATCCCTATCCTCTTTCTACCTATGTCGTTGGTACCTACATGGACAATGATTAGAGGCTGGCCACCCTCTCCCTTCAGGACCCAAAGGTATGATCCGAGACATCCGGACCCTGCACCTGGGAGGCAACACACCAACCGCGAGTCTTGTTCATTCCCTACAAACCTATCTGAGCCTCGAACTATTCAGTCTCCAATGACTAACACTCTCCTCCTTTCCCTC
Organism: Chiloscyllium punctatum; assembly: GCF_047496795.1. Lineage (NCBI taxonomy): Eukaryota > Metazoa > Chordata > Chondrichthyes > Orectolobiformes > Hemiscylliidae > Chiloscyllium > Chiloscyllium punctatum. The sequence goes on from NC_092741.1 coordinate 9,280,301, forward strand.
CTTCCCTTCTGTGGAACAGGGACAGGTTCTGTGCTAGAGATCTCGGTGTCCAGGTACACAGATCCTTGAAAGTTGCCACCCAGGTTGACAGGGTTGTTAAGAAGGCATACAGTGTTCTAGCTTTTATTAATAGAGGAATCGAGTTCCACAACCATGAGGTTATGCTGCAGCTGTACAAAACTCTGGTTCAACAGCACTTGGACTATTGTGTACAGTTCTGGTCACCACATTATAAGAAGGATGTGGAAGCTTTGGAAAGAGTGCAGAGGAGATTTACTAGGATGCTGCCTGGTATGGAGGGAAGGTCTTACGAGGAAAGGCTGAGGGACTTGAGGCTGTTTCCATTGGAGAGAAGGTTGAGGGGTGACTTAATAGAGACATATAAGATAATCAGAGGGTTAGATAGGGTGGACAGGGAGAGCCTTTTTCCAAGTATGGTAATGGCGAGCACGAGGGGGCATAGCTTTAAATTGAGGGGTGATAGATATAGGACAGATGTCAGAGGTAGTTTCTTTTCTCAGAGAGTAGTAAGGGTATGGAATGCTTTGCCTGCATCGGTAGTAGATTCGCCAACTTTAAGTGCATTTAAGTTGTCATTGGACAAACATATGGAATAGTGTAGGTTAGATGGGCTTCAGATTGGTATGACTGGTCGGCGCAACATCGAGGGCTGAAGGGCCTATACTGCGCTGTAATGTTCTATGTTCTATGTTCTATAGAGACCTCAGCCCCACTGCTTGCCCCTGGTAAGTCGTTCCCCCCCGAAGAGTATCCAAAACAGTATTCATGTTTTTCAGGGGAACGACCACAGGGGATCCCTCCACTGACTGTTTTTCCCCCTTTCGAACAGTTACCCAGCTTTCTTCTTGCCTAGGAGTAACTATTTCCCTGTAACTCCTATCTATCACAGCCTCTGCCCCCCGAATGATCCAAAGTTCATCCAGCTCCCGCTCCAGTTCCCTAACACGGTCTTGGAGGAGTGAGAGTTGGATGCACTTCCTGTAGATGTACTTGGATGGGACACTATTGGTGTCCCTGACCTCAAACATCCTGCAGGAGGAACATTGCTCTCCCTGCACTGCCATCCCTGCTAGTCCCCTAGTCACAAAGTAAAAAAGAGATGCTTACCTGATATGTCCCTGGTCTTTAAGGTTAGAGGAGGTGGTTGGGTGGGAGGCCCTACAAAAGTAGGGTCTCGGGTTGAGAAGACACTAACTTATATAGCAATAAGAAGTCCCTCCTTTCCCAGAATCCTCTGCTCTCTGACTTCAAATTTAAAAGCACAAATCAGTGACTCACCGCTCCCGGAGAGTTTGCTAAATCACCCTCAATCCTATGCCTCTGTATTTTCTGAAATAGCCTATCGAGGAAACCTTATCATACACTTTACTGTAATTCATTTCCACCGCATCAACTGCATTACCCTCATCCACATGTTTGGTCACCTTCTCAAAGAACCAAAGAATCCAACAAACTTTCATTGAAATACATGAACAGCTCAAAAGGACCAACAGTTGGAAAAGAACCAAAGCACCAACAATAAGTTGTAAAAAAAAATTGCTTGTGGAATATGGGTGTTGTTGGCTGGCCAGTATTTATTACCCATTCTAAGTTGCCCTTCAGAAGGTGATGGTGAGCTGCCTTCTTAAACCACTGCAGTCCATGTGCTGTCGGTAGACCCACAATGCTCTTAGGAAGGGAATTCCAGAATTCTGACCAGCGATAGTGAAGGAACAGCAATATATTTCCAAGTCAGGACAGTGAATTACTTGAAGGGAAACTTGCATGGGGTGGTGTTCCCATGTAGTTGCTGCCTTTATCCTTGCAGATGGAAGTGGTCAAGGGTTTGGAAGATGCTGTCTAAGGATTTTGAGTGAGTTGCTGCATTTTGTAGATACAGGTAATCTAGTTGCATTCCTCTGCAACCTCACACTATAGAAAATCATGCTGTAGAAGATTGATAACAGAAAGTGACTATGCCCATTCAGTAGAAAGTTCGCATTATTGAACAACATCCACAATTCGTCAATCGCCAATTTGCACTGACAAAATGCATGTTATAGCAGAGCAACCTGTAGTACACAATACTGCTACTGAGTATTGGTCTTGAGGGAGTGGATGCTTGTGGATATAGTGCCTATCAAGCGGGTTTAGAGTCAAGCTTTTGAGTTTTGTTGGAGCATCCAGGCACCGAAGGTGGAATACAGACTACTTTCTTTTATCCAAATGTGAGAATGTGGAACTCACAGGTTGTGGTCAACAGAAATAGCATAGATGCGTTTTTTAAATTCATTTATAGGATGAGGGCAGCACTGGCTCGGCCAGTATTTATTGCTCATCCTAGATTTCCTGGAGGGCAATTAAAAGTCAACTGCATTGTTGAGGGTCTGAGTCACACCCTGGTCAGACCAGGTAAAGATGCAGTTTCCTTCCCTAAAGGATATTAGTGAACCAACTGGGTTTTTCTAATAATCATGAGAAGACTCTTAATTCCAGATGTATTGATTGAATTCAAATTCCACCATCTGCTAGAGTGAGATTAGAGCCTCGGCCCCCAAAACATTGCCTGAGTCTCTCCATTAACAGTTCAGGAATAATGCCACTACATCATCACCTCCCCTTTAAGGAAGGCTAGATAAGCATGAGAGAAGTGAGGGAGAAGAGTCTAGAAGGCTACTTCGAAATATTTAAATGAGGGATGACAGGAGGTTTGAATAGAGCATAAACACAAATCGGTCAATTGGCCTGTTCCTATGACATAGATCCTTTGTAATTTTGTAAATCGGGCACTTGGGATGTGAAATAGCTTGTGGTACAATACCTCAGGTTCCAGCATATAGCAGAAGAGTGGCAAGAGATTGGTGTAACTTGGCAAGCCTGTCAGGTTTCAACTTATAACTCTGTTGATATGTGATTTTCCAAACTGGTTAGTGCTAGTGTAAAAGCTGTTATTTCTCTCAAGCTCACAAGCCGAGAGTGGAGCCACAATGTCAATGGAAAGCTGGGTAGTCTATTTGATCTGGTAATTCAGTGTTTTAATGGAAAACCACACTTGTATTAAGGGGCAGCCAAACAGAATAAATACCCCGGGCAACACTGCTGGTCAACATGAAACGTGAGCATTTCCTATTCTGGGCCATTTTGACTGGTACCTCTGCAGTCAATGCTGCTGAGCAGACATATACAGGAGTGGCAGGCCTAGCCTCCTACAGCCCAGTTCAATCAGTTGAATAGAAATACCTGCCCACTGCACCTTATAACAATCTTGAACATGATACTTGAAAGGTTAGGCAAATCAGATTCAAGAATAGCTTTCAAAGGGAACATTTGCAGGGATGTAGGGAAAAGGCAGGGTAGGGGACTAGTTACTTTTTTTATAAAAGGCAAACTCCTTCTGTGGTTTTCATCAGTGAGACAGAGCTCAGGAGTGGAAAAGATAGCTGTCATTGTAAAGCTTCATCAAAAGATTATTTTAGTGTCTGAGTACTGATCAAAAACAAAAAGACAACATTTAATCTGCCGAATTCAGTTCTCTCTTGAACACAACTTAATTAAATCTGTCATGTTATGTTTTTGTTCAGAGTGGGTTCTTTCTTGATTATATGATTTATTGAGCTATGTCGCTTGATTAAACTTAAAATATAAGCCATAAGTACTAATTTAACCTGGAGCAGTGTTTTGTAGAGGAATAAGGCAGTGCTATTTCCTGGGTCTGAAATAAACAAAAATGGCCTTTAGTAAAGTGATATGCTCTTCTTGTCGGATGTGGGAGTTTAGGGAGAGTTTACGGGTTACTGAGGATTATATCTGCAACAAAATGCCGTTGGTTGCAAATCCTATCAGGTCAAATAGATCGGTTGGAGAGGTAGTTAGAGGCAATGAGGAATTTACAAGAGCAATGGGATGTGATGGAAGGCAGTTATAGGAAGGGGGAAACTCTCAGATACAGTCACATAGATGAGTTAACTCCAGGAAAGGTAAGAGAGGGAGGCAGATAGTGCAGGAGTCTTCTGTGGCTATCCCCATTTCAAACATGTATGCTGTTTTGGAATATGTTGGGGGTGATGGATTTTCAGGGAAACATAGCACGAACAGCCCAGTTTCTGGTATTGAGACTGGCTCTAATGCAATGAGAGGTACATTGTGTTCCAAGTGATTGTGTTAGGGGACTCTCCAGTCCGAGGAACATACAGACGTTTCTGTGGCCAGCAGCGAAAAATCAGAATGGTGTGTTGCTTCCCTGGTGCCAGGATCAAGGATGTCTCACAGGGGGTGCAGAATGTTCTCAAGGGGGAGAGGCACCAGTAGGAGGTCATTGTACACGTTGGAACCAATGACATAGGAAGGGAAAAGGTTGAGCTTCTGAAGGGAGATTACAGAGAGTTAGGCAGGAATTTAAAAAGGAGGCCCTTGAAAGTAATATCTGGATTACTCCTGATGCATTGAGCTAGTGAGGAGAGGAATAGGAGGATAGAGCAGATGAATGCATGGCTGAGGAGCTGGTGTGTGGGAGAATGATTCACATTTTTGGATCATTGGAAGCTCTTTTGGGGTAAAAGTGATCTGTACAAGAAGGACAGATTGAACCTAAATTGGAAGAGGCTTAATATACTGGTAGGGAGATTTACGAGAGCTGCTCGGGAGGATTTAATCTAGTAAGGGGGGGGTGGGGGGGGGGGTGAGGTGGGACCCAGGGAGATAGTAACGAAAGAGATCAATCTGAGACTGGTACAGTTGAGAACAAAGGCAAGTCAAACGGTCAGGGCAGGCAGGGACAAAGCAGAGAGGAAGGTGGGACTGATAATTTAAACTACATTTATTTCAATGCAAGAGGCCTAATGGGGAAGGCAGATGAACTCAGGGCATGGTTCAGAATATGGGACTGGGATATCATTGCAAGTACAGATGCTCAGGGATGGACAGGACTGGCAGCTTAATGTTCCAGGATACAAATGTGACAGGAAGGATAGAAAGGGAGGCAAGAGAGGAGGGGGAAGTGGCATTTTTGATAAGGGATAACATCACAGCTGTGCTGAGGGAGGATATTCCCAGAAATACATCCAAGTTATTTGGGTGGAACTGAGAAATAAGAAAGGGACGATCACATTATTGGGATTGTATTACAGACCCCCTAATAGTCAGAGGGGAATTGAGAAACAAATTGTAAGGAGATCTCAGTTATCTGTAAGAATAATAGGGTGGTTATGGTAGGGGATTTTAACTTTTCAAACATAGACTGGGGCTACCATAGTGTTAAGGGTTTAGATGGAGAGGAATTTGTTAAGTGTGTACAAGACAATTTTCTGATTCAGTATGTGGATGTACCTACTAGAGAAGGTGCAAAGGTTGACCTAATCTTGGGAAATAAGGCAGGGCAGGTGACTGAGGTGTCAGTGGGGGAGCACTTTGGGGCCAGTAACCATAATTCTATTAGTTTTTAAATAGTGATGGAACAAGATAGACCAGATCTAAAAGTTGAAGTTCTAAATTGGAGAAAGGCCAATTTTGACGGCCTTCGGTAAAAACTTTCAAAAGCTGATTGGAGGCAGATGTTGAAAATGTGTTGCTGGAAAAGCGCAGCAGGTCAGGCAGCATCCAAGGAACAGGAGAATCGATGTTTCGGGCATAAGCCCTTCTTCAGGAATGAGGAAAGTGTGTCCAGCAGGCTAAGATAAAAGGTAGGGAGGAGGGACTTGGGGGAGGGGCGTTGGAAATGCGATAGGTGGAAAGAGGTCAAGGTGAGGGTGATAGGCCGGAGTGGGGGTGGGGGCGGAGAGGTCAGGAAGAAGATTGCAGGTTAGGAAGGCAGTGCTGAGTTTGAGGGATTTGACTGAAACCAGGTGGGGGGAGGGGAAATGAGGAGACTGGAGAAATCCGAGTTCATCCCTTGTGGTTGGAGGGTTCCTAGGTGGAAGATGAGGCGCTCTTTCTCCAACCATTGTGTTGCTATGGTCTGGCGATGGAGGAGTCCAAGGACCTGCATGTCCTTGGTGGAGTGGGAGGGGGAGTTGAAGTGTTGAGCCACGGGGTGGTTGGGTTGGTTGGTCTGGGTGTCCCAGAGGTGTTCTCTGAAATGTTCTGCCCAAAACGTCGATTCTCCTGCTCCTTGGATGCTGCCTGACCTGCTGCGCTTTTCCAGCAACACATTTTCAGCTAAGGTGTGAGCTGCTCAGCTTGAGACTGTCTGTGTCATAATGGTCAGAATTTGGAGATGCCAGTGTTGGACTGGGGTGTACAAAGCTTAAAATCACACAACACCAGACTATAGTCCAACAGGTTTAATTGGAAGCACACTAGCTTTTGGAGCAACGCTCCTTTATCAGGTGATAGTGGAGGGCTCAATCCTAACACAGAATTTATAGCAAAAATTTACAGTGTGATGTAACTGAAATTATACATTGAAAAATTGATTGTCTGCTAAGCCTTTCATCTGTTAGAATACAGTGATAGTTTCACTTCTTTCATGTGTAAATCACGAAACCTTTTTTTTAAAAAGTTGTATTCTCAGGTTAGCTGTTAACAATGGTGATAGCTAGACAATATGTTGAAGGTGTTGGCCCCCTGTGTTCTCTGTCTATGCCATGGCAGGCATAGGCAGCAGAGAAAAGTGGCTGAGCAGAGGTTGATAGCTAAATTCAGTACCCATAGGGAGGGCCTCAACCAGGACCTTGGGTTCATGTCACATTACAGGTGACCACCATTGCACTATACACACACACAGATACTCCTACACACACACACACACACATTCTCACACACACACACAGGCACTCCTATACACACGTACACACAGACGTGCACACAGACACCCACACACACCCTTACAGACACACACACTCCCACACTCACACATGCACCCCCTCACAGACTTAAGACACTCTGCACTCACTACACACACATACACTTTCTCACACTCACAACCCCCAACCCAGACAGAAACACACACTCAGACAGACAAAGACCCACATGCACACATATATTTTGTGAGGTGAATTTGTACTTGCAGGGTTACATTGTACTTCGCTCAAAAACTGCATACATTCATGTAGAATTCTGAGCTCAAAAACTGCATGAATTTATATAAAACTCTGTTATCTCACTTTTTAGATTAGAATCAATCTAAACATTATGGCATAGACAGAGAACACAGGGGGCCAACACCTTCAACATATTGTCTAGCTATCACCATTGTTAACAGCTAACCCGAGAATGCACCTTTTTTAAAAAAAGGTTTTGAGATTTACACATGAAAGAAGTGAAACTATCACTGTATTCTAACAGATGAAAGGCTTAACAGACAATCAATTTTTCAATGTATAATTTCAGATACATCACACTGTAAATTTTTACTATAAATTCTGTGTTAGGATTGAGCCCTCCACTATCACCTGATGAAGGAGCGTTGCTCCGAAAGCTAGTGTGCTTCCAATTAAACCTGTTGGACTATAACCTGGTGCTGTGTGATTTTTAATAATGGTCAGACTGATTCTAATCTAAAAAATGGATTTACAGAATCTTACAATGATTCATGCAGTTATTGAGCAAAGTAAAATGTAATTCTGCAAGTACAATTTCACCCCACAAACATAGATGTATATGTGTGCGTGTGTGAGTGAGAGAGAGAGAAAGAGAGAGAGAGAGAAAGAGAGAGTGTGTGTGTATGGTAGGGGGAAAGTAGGAGTGGTTATGAGTGTCTGTGTGAGAGTGTGTGTTTGTGTGTGTGTAAAGGGGTATAAATCTGTGAGAGGGTGTGTGTGAGCATATGAGAGAGGGTCTGCATGAGTGTATGGGTCTGTAGGAGAGTGTGTGTATAATTGCCTGCCTGTAGGAGTGTGTGTGTGTGTGTGTGTGGAGGAGAGCGTCTGTGTGTCTGTGTCTATCTGTGTGTGTGCACCTGTCTATATGTGTGCGTCAGTATGTGTGCGTGTGTGTCTATACTGTAATGGGGTCCCCTATAGTGTGACATGAACCCAAGGTCCAGATGAAGGCCCACCCCCTTGGGTACTGAACTTGGTTATCAGCCTCTGCTTGGCAACATTTCATTGTTGCTTGTCCCAAAGTCCGCCTTGGAGGATGGTCACCCGAAGGTCCAAGGTTGAATGTCCTGGACCGCTAAAATGTTCTCTGACTGGGAGGGAACACTTCTGCCTGTTGATTGTTGTGCGGTGTCCAATCATCCATTTCCATAGCGTCTGCTTGGTCCTGCCAATGTACCATGGTTCATGGCATCCTTGCCTTCAGCGTATGAGATAGACAACGTTGGCTGAGTCGCAGGGCAGCTCACACCTTCAATGCATTATCTGGGCTGTCATGACACCAATTGTTAAAATTCACTTGAGAATGTAACTTTAAATGTTCTGCGATTTACACATGAAAGAAGTGAAACCAACATGGTCATTCTAAAAGATAAGAGACTTAGCAAACAATCCAGGTCTTTTTCAATATATAATTTCAGTTCCATGTCTACATCAAGAAAGCAAAGTTAAAAATCACACAACACCAGGTTGTAGTCCAACAGGTTTGCAGTGCATTGTCGTGTATGATTTGGAATACAGTGTGATATATCATTTGGAGTGAATTGTGATATATGGTTTGGAACACTGATATATGATTTGGAGTGCATTGCAATGTATGATATGGAACACAGCGTGTTATATGAATGTGAGTGCATTGTGATGTATGATATGGAATACAGTGTGATATATGATTTGGAATGCACTGTGATGTTTTGGAGTGCATTGTGATGTGTGATATGGAACACAGTGATATATGATATGGAATACATTGTGATATATCATTTGGAATACAGTTTGATCTATGATATGGAATACATTGTGATGTATGATGTGGAACGCTGATATATGATTTGCAGTGCATTGTCGTGTATGATTTGGAATACAGTGTGATATATCATTTCGAGTGAATTGTGATATATGGTTTGGAGTGCATTGTGTTGTATGATATGGAATACATTGTGACATATGGTTTGGAGTGCATTGAGACAGATTATCTGGAACACAGTTTGATTTATGATTTCGAGTGCATTGTGATGTATGATATGGAACAGTGTGATGTATGATTTGGAGTGCATTGTGATATATGATATGGAATACAGTGTGATATATGATTTGGAGTGCATTGTGATGTATGATATGGAAAACAGTGTGATATATGATTTGGAGTTCAATGTGATGTATGATATGGAATACAGTGTGATATATGATATGGATTACATTGTGATATGTGATTTGGAGTGCATTATGGTATATTATTTGGAGTGCATTGTGATGTATGATATGGAATACAGTGTCATATATGATTTGGAGTGCATTGTGATATATGGTTTGGAACACTGATATATGATTTGGAGTGCATTGTGATGTATGATATGGAATACAGTGTGATATATGATTTGGAATGCAGTGTGATGTTTTGGAGTGCATTGTGATGTGTGATATGGAACACAGTGATATATGATATATGATATGGAATACATTGTGATATATCATTTGGAATACAGTTTGATCTATGATATGGAATACATTGTGATGTATGATGTGGAACGCTGATATATGATTTGCAGTGCATTGTCGTGTATGATTTGGAATACAGTGTGATATATCATTTGGAGTGAATTGTGATATATGGTTTGGAACACTGATATATGATTTGGAGTGCATTGTGATGTATGATATGGAATACATAGTGATATGTGATTTGGAGTGCATTGTGATGTATAATATGGAATACATTGTGATGTATGGTTTGGAGTGCATTGTGATGTATGATATTGAATACATTGTGATATATGGTTTGGAGTGCATTGTGATATATGGTTTGGAATGCAGTGTGATATATGATTTGGAGTGCATTGTGATGTGTGATATGGAATACAGTGTGATATATGATTTGCAGTGCATTGTGATGTATGAAATGGAAAACATTGTGATGTATGATGTGGAACACTGTTTAATGTGTTGCAGTGCATTGTGATGTATGATATGGAATGCAGTGTGATATATGTTTTGGAGTGCATTGCGATATATGGTTCAGAACACTGATATATGATTTGGAGTGCATTATGATGTATGATATGTATTACATTATGATATGGAATACAGTGTCATATCTGATTTGGAGTGCATTATGATGTATGATATGTATTGCATTATGATATGGAACACAGTGTCATATCTGATTTGGAGTGCATTGTGATGCATTATATGGAATACATTGTGATATATGATTTGGAACACAGTTTGATATATGATTTGGAGTGCATTGTGATATATGGTTTGGAACACTGATATATGATTTGGAGTGCATTGTGATGTATGATCTGGAATACATTGTGATGTATGATATGAAACACTGTGTGATATATGATTTGGAATGCAGTGTGATATATGATTTAGAATGCAGTGTGATATAAGATATGGAATACATTGTGATATATGATTTGGAGGGCATTGTGATGTATGATATGGAACACATTGTGGTATATGATTTGGAGTGCATTGTGATGTATGATATGGAATAAATTGTGGTATATGATTTGGAGTGCATTGTGATATATGATCTGGAACACAGTGTTATTTATGATTTGCAATACATTGTGATATATGGTTTGGAACATAGTGTGATATATGATTGGAGTGCATTGTGATATGTGATTTGGAGTGCATTGCAATGTATGATATGGAACACAGCATGTTATATGAATGTGAGTGCATTGTGATGTATGATATGGATTACATTGTGATGTATGATGTGGAACACTGACATATGTTGTTCAGTGCATTGTGATGTATGATATGGAATACATTGTGATATATGATTTGGTGTGCATTGTGATGTATGATATGAAATACATTGTCATATATGATTTGGAACACAGTTTGAGATATGGTTTGGAGTGCATTGTGATGTATGATATGGAATACAGTGTGATATATGATTTGGAGTGCATTGTGATGTATGATATGGATTACATTGTGATGTATGATGTGGAACACTGACATATGTTGTTCAGTGCATTGCAGTGCATTGTGATGTATGATATGGAATATAGTGTGAAGTGTGATATGGAATACATTGTGATATATGATTTTCAGTGCATTGTGATCTATGATATAGAATACATTGTGATATGTGATTTGGAGTGCATTGTGATGTATGATATGGAATACAGTGTGATATATGATTTGGAGTGCATTGTGATGTAAGATATGGATTACATTGTGATATATGATTTGGAGTGCATTGTGATGTATGATATGAAATACATTGTGATATATGATTTGGAACACAGTTTGACATATGATTTGGAGTGCATTGTGATGTATGATATGGAATACAATGTGATATATGATTTGGAACACTGATATATGATTTGCAGTGCATTGTGATGTATGATATGGAATATTGTGTGATATATGATTTGGAGTGCATTGTGATATATGGTTTGGAACACTGATATATGATTTGGAGTGCATTGTGATGTATGATGTGGAATACAGTGTGATATATGATTTGGAACACTGATATATGATTTGGAGTGCATTGTGATGTATGATATGGAACACAGTGTGATATATGATTTTGAGTGCATTGTGATATATGGTTTGGAACACTGATATATGATTTGGAGTGCATTGTGACGTATGATATAGAATACATTGTGACATATGATTTGGAACACTAATATATGATTTTCAGTGCATTGTGATGTATGATATGGAATACATTGTGATATGTGATTTTGAGTGCATTGTGATGTATGATATGAAATACATTGTGATATATGGTTTGGAGTGCATTGTGTTGTATGATATGGAATACATTGTGACATATGATTTCGAGTGCATTGTGATATATGATATGGAATACAGTGTGATATATGATTTGGAGTGCATTGTGATGTATGATATGGAAAACAGTGTGATATATGATTTGGAGTGCATTGTGATGTATGATATGGAATACAGTGTGATATATGATATGGATTAAATTGTGATATGTGATTTGGAGTGCATTATGGTATATTATTTGAAGTGCATTGTGATGTATGATATGGAATACAGTGTCATATATGATTTGGAGTGCATTGTGATATATGGTTTGGAACACTGATATATGATTTGGAGTGCATTGTGATGTATGATATGGAATACAGTGTGATATATGATTTGGAATGCAGTGTGATGTTTTGGAGTGCATTGTGATGTGTGATATGGAACACAGTGATATATGATATATGATATGGAATACATTGTGATATATCATTTGGAATACAGTTTGATCTATGATATGGAATACATTGTGATGTACGATGTGGAACACTGACATATGTTGTTCAGTGCATTGCAGTGCATTGTGATGTATGATATGGAATATAGTGTGAAGTGTGATATGGAATACATTGTGATATATGATTTTCAGTGCATTCTGATCTATGATATAGAATACATTGTGATATGTGATTTGGAGTGCATTGTGATGTATGATATGGAATACAGTGTGATATATGATTTGGAGTGCATTGTGATGTAAGATATGGATTACATTGTGATATATGATTTGGAGTGCATTGTGATGTATGATATGAAATACATTGTGATATATGATTTGGAACACAGTTTGATATATGGTTTGGAGTGCATTGTGATGTATGATATGGAATACAATGTGATATATGATTTGGAACACTGATATATGATTTGCAGTGCATTGTGATGTATGATATGAAATACATTGTGATATATGATTTGGAACACAGTTTGACATATGATTTGGAGTGCATTGTGATGTATGATATGGAATACAATGTGATATATGATTTGGAACACTGATATATGATTTGCAGTGCATTGTGATGTATGATATGGAATATTGTGTGATATATGATTTGGAGTGCATTGTGATATATGGTTTGGAACACTGATATATGATTTGGAGTGCATTGTGATGTATGATGTGGAATACAGTGTGATATATGATTTGGAACACTGATATATGATTTGGAGTGCATTGTGATGTATGATATGGAACACAGTGTGATATATGATTTTGAGTGCATTGTGATATATGGCTTGGAACACTGATATATGATTTGGAGTGCATTGTGACGTATGATATAGAATACATTGTGACATATGATTTGGAACACTGATATATGATTTTCAGTGCATTGTGATGTATGATATGGAATACATTGTGATATGTGATTTTGAGTGCATTGTGATGTATGATATGAAATACATTGTGATATATGGTTTGGAGTGCATTGTGTTGTATGATATGGAATACATTGTGACATATGGTTTGGAGTGCATTGAGACAGATTATCTGGAACACAGTTTGATTTATGATTTCGAGTGCATTGTGATGTATGATATGGAACAGTGTGATGTATGATTTGGAGTGCATTGTGATATATGATATGGAATACAGTGTGATATATGATATGGATTAAATTGTGATATGTGCTTTGGAGTGCATTATGGTATATTATTTGGAGTGCATTGTGATGTATGATATGGAATACAGTGTCATATATGATTTGGAGTGCATTGTGATATATGGTTTGGAACACTGATATATGATTTGGAGTGCATTGTGATGTATGATATGGAATACAGTGTGATATATGATTTGGAATGCAGTGTGATGTTTTGGAGTGCATTGTGATGTGTGATATGGAACACAGTGATATATGATATATGATGTGGAATACATTGTGATATATCATTTGGAATACAGTTTGATCTATGATATGGAATACATTGTGATGTATGATGTGGAACGCTGATATATGATTTGCAGTGCATTGTCGTGTATGATTTGGAATACAGTGTGATATATATCATTTGGAGTGAATTGTGATATATGGTTTGGAACACTGATATATGATTTGGAGTGCATTGTGATGAATGATATGGAATACATAGTGATATGTGATTTGGAGTGCATTGTGATGTATGATATGGATTACATTGTGATGTATGATGTGGAACACTGACATATGTTGTTCAGTGCATTGCAGTGCATTGTGATGTATGATATGGAATATAGTGTGAAGTGTGATATGGAATACATTGTGAGAAATGATTTTCAGTGCATTGTGATCTATGATATAGAATACATTGTGATATATGATTTGCAGTGCATTGTGATGTATGACATGGTTTACATTGTGATATGTGATTTGGAGTGCATTGTGATGTATGATATGGAATACAGTGTGATATATGATTTGGAGTGCATTGTGATGTAAGATATGGATTACATTGTGATGTATGATGTGGAACACTGACATATGTTGTTCAGTGCATTGTGATGTATGATATGGAATACATTGTGATATATGATTTGGAGTGCATTGTGATGTATGATATGAAATACATTGTGATATATGATTTGGAACACAGTTTGATATATGGTTTGGAGTGCATTGTGATGTATGATATGGAATACAATGTGATATATGATTTGGAACACTGATATATGATTTGCAGTGCATTGTGATGTATGATATGAAATACATTGTGATATATGATTTGGAACACAGTTTGACATATGATTTGGAGTGCATTGTGATGTATGATATGGAATACAATGTGATATATGATTTGGAACACTGATATATGATTTGCAGTGCATTGTGATGTATGATATGGAATATTGTGTGATATATGATTTGGAGTGCATTGTGATATATGGTTTGGAACACTGATATATGATTTGGAGTGCATTGTGATGTATGATGTGGAATACAGTGTGATATATGATTTGGAACACTGATATATGATTTGGAGTGCATTGTGATGTATGATATGGAACACAGTGTGATATATGATTTTGAGTGCATTGTGATATATGGCTTGGAACACTGATATATGATTTGGAGTGCATTGTGACGTATGATATAGAATACATTGTGACATATGATTTGGAACACTGATATATGATTTTCAGTGCATTGTGATGTATGATATGGAATACATTGTGATATGTGATTTTGAGTGCATTGTGATGTATGATATGAAATACATTGTGATATATGGTTTGGAGTGCATTGTGTTGTATGATATGGAATACATTGTGACATATGGTTTGGAGTGCATTGAGACAGATTATCTGGAACACAGTTTGATTTATGATTTCGAGTGCATTGTGATGTATGATATGGAACAGTGTGATGTATGATTTGGAGTGCATTGTGATATATGATATGGAATACAGTGTGATATATGATTTGGAGTGCATTGTGATGTATGATATGGAAAACAGTGTGATATATGATTTGGAGTTCATTGTGATGTATGATATGGAATACAGTGTGATATATGATATGGATTACATTGTGATATGTGATTTGGAGTGCATTATGGTATATTATTTGAAGTGCATTGTGATGTATGATATGGAATACAGTGTCATATATGATTTGGAGTGCATTGTGATATATGGTTTGGAACACTGATATATGATTTGGAGTGCATTGTGATGTATGATATGGAATACAGTGTGATATATGATTTGGAATGCAGTGTGATGTTTTGGAGTGCATTGTGATGTGTGATATGGAACACAGTGATATATGATATGGAATACATTGTGATATATCATTTGGAATACAGTTTGATCTATGATATGGAATACATTGTGATGTATGATGTGGAACGCTGATATATGATTTGCAGTGCATTGTCGTGTATGATTTGGAATACAGTGTGATATATCATTTCGAGTGAATTGTGATATATGGTTTGGAGTGCATTGTGTTGTATGATATGGAATACATTGTGACATATGGTTTGGAGTGCATTGAGACAGATTATCTGGAACACAGTTTGATTTATGATTTCGAGTGCATTGTGATGTATGATATGGAACAGTGTGATGTATGATTTGGAGTGCATTGTGATATATGATATGGAATACAGTGTGATATATGATTTGGAGTGCATTGTGATGTATGATATGGAAAACAGTGTGATATATGATTTGGAGTTCATTGTGATGTATGATATGGAATACAATGTGATATATGATATGGATTACATTGTGATATGTGATTTGGAGTGCATTATGGTATATTATTTGGAGTGCATTGTGATGTATGATATGGAATACAGTGTCATATATGATTTGGAGTGCATTGTGATATTTGGTTTGGAACACTGATATATGATTTGGAGTGCATTGTGATGTATGATATGGAATACAGTGTGATATATGATTTGGAATGCAGTGTGATGTTTTGGAGTGCATTGTGATGTGTGATATGGAACACAGTGATATATGATATATGATATGGAATACATTGTGATATATCATTTGGAATACAGTTTGATCTATGATATGGAATACATTGTGATGTATGATGTGGAACGCTGATATATGATTTGCAGTGCATTGTCGTGTATGATTTGGAATACAGTGTGATATATCATTTGGAGTGAATTGTGATATATGGTTTGGAACACTGATATATGATTTGGAGTGCATTGTGATGTATGATATGGAATACATAGTGATATGTGATTTGGAGTGCATTGTGATGTATAATATGGAATACATTGTGATGTATGGTTTGGAGTGCATTGTGATGTATGATATTGAATACATTGTGATATATGGTTTGGAGTGCATTGTGATATATGGTTTGGAATGCAGTGTGATATATGATTTGGAGTGCATTGTGATGTGTGATATGGAATACAGTGTGATATATGATTTGCAGTGCATTGTGATGTATGAAATGGAAAACATTGTGATGTATGATGTGGAACACTGTTTAATGTGTTGCAGTGCATTGTGATGTATGATATGGAATGCAGTGTGATATATGTTTTGGAGTGCATTGCGATATATGGTTCAGAACACTGATATATGATTTGGAGTGCATTATGATGTATGATATGTATTACATTATGATATGGAATACAGTGTCATATCTGATTTGGAGTGCATTATGATGTATGATATGTATTGCATTATGATATGGAACACAGTGTCATATCTGATTTGGAGTGCATTGTGATGCATTATATGGAATACATTGTGATATATGATTTGGAACACAGTTTGATATATGATTTGGAGTGCATTGTGATATATGGTTTGGAACACTGATATATGATTTGGAGTGCATTGTGATGTATGATCTGGAATACATTGTGATGTATGATATGAAACACTGTGTGATATATGATTTGGAATGCAGTGTGATATATGATTTAGAATGCAGTGTGATATAAGATATGGAATACATTGTGATATATGATTTGGAGGGCATTGTGATGTATGATATGGAACACATTGTGGTATATGATTTGGAGTGCATTGTGATGTATGATATGGAATAAATTGTGGTATATGATTTGGAGTGCATTGTGATATATGATCTGGAACACAGTGTTATTTATGATTTGCAATACATTGTGATATATGGTTTGGAACATAGTGTGATATATGATTGGAGTGCATTGTGATATGTGATTTGGAGTGCATTGCAATGTATGATATGGAACACAGCATGTTATATGAATGTGAGTGCATTGTGATGTATGATATGGATTACATTGTGATGTATGATGTGGAACACTGACATATGTTGTTCAGTGCATTGTGATGTATGATATGGAATACATTGTGATATATGATTTGGTGTGCATTGTGATGTATGATATGAAATACATTGTCATATATGATTTGGAACACAGTTTGAGATATGGTTTGGAGTGCATTGTGATGTATGATATGGAATACAGTGTGATATATGATTTGGAGTGCATTGTGATGTATGATATGGATTACATTGTGATGTATGATGTGGAACACTGACATATGTTGTTCAGTGCATTGCAGTGCATTGTGATGTATGATATGGAATATAGTGTGAAGTGTGATATGGAATACATTGTGATATATGATTTTCAGTGCATTGTGATCTATGATATAGAATACATTGTGATATGTGATTTGGAGTGCATTGTGATGTATGATATGGAATACAGTGTGATATATGATTTGGAGTGCATTGTGATGTAAGATATGGATTACATTGTGATATATGATTTGGAACACAGTTTGACATATGATTTGGAGTGCATTGTGATGTATGATATGGAATACAATGTGATATATGATTTGGAACACTGATATATGATTTGCAGTGCATTGTGATGTATGATATGGAATATTGTGTGATATATGATTTGGAGTGCATTGTGATATATGGTTTGGAACACTGATATATGATTTGGAGTGCATTGTGATGTATGATGTGGAATACAGTGTGATATATGATTTGGAACACTGATATATGATTTGGAGTGCATTGTGATGTATGATATGGAACACAGTGTGATATATGATTTTGAGTGCATTGTGATATATGGCTTGGAACACTGATATATGATTTGGAGTGCATTGTGACGTATGATATAGAATACATTGTGACATATGATTTGGAACACTGATATATGATTTTCAGTGCATTGTGATGTATGATATGGAATACATTGTGATATGTGATTTTGAGTGCATTGTGATGTATGATATGAAATACATTGTGATATATGGTTTGGAGTGCATTGTGTTGTATGATATGGAATACATTGTGACATATGGTTTGGAGTGCATTGAGACAGATTATCTGGAACACAGTTTGATTTATGATTTCGAGTGCATTGTGATGTATGATATGGAACAGTGTGATGTATGATTTGGAGTGCATTGTGATATATGATATGGAATACAGTGTGATATATGATTTGGAGTGCATTGTGATGTATGATATGGAAAACAGTGTGATATATGATTTGGAGTTCATTGTGATGTATGATATGGAATACAGTGTGATATATGATATGGATTACATTGTGATATGTGATTTGGAGTGCATTATGGTATATTATTTGAAGTGCATTGTGATGTATGATATGGAATACAGTGTCATATATGATTTGGAGTGCATTGTGATATATGGTTTGGAACACTGATATATGATTTGGAGTGCATTGTGATGTATGATATGGAATACAGTGTGATATATGATTTGGAATGCAGTGTGATGTTTTGGAGTGCATTGTGATGTGTGATATGGAACACAGTGATATATGATATGGAATACATTGTGATATATCATTTGGAATACAGTTTGATCTATGATATGGAATACATTGTGATGTATGATGTGGAACGCTGATATATGATTTGCAGTGCATTGTCGTGTATGATTTGGAATACAGTGTGATATATCATTTCGAGTGAATTGTGATATATGGTTTGGAGTGCATTGTGTTGTATGATATGGAATACATTGTGACATATGGTTTGGAGTGCATTGAGACAGATTATCTGGAACACAGTTTGATTTATGATTTCGAGTGCATTGTGATGTATGATATGGAACAGTGTGATGTATGATTTGGAGTGCATTGTGATATATGATATGGAATACAGTGTGATATATGATTTGGAGTGCATTGTGATGTATGATATGGAAAACAGTGTGATATATGATTTGGAGTTCATTGTGATGTATGATATGGAATACAGTGTGATATATGATATGGATTACATTGTGATATGTGATTTGGAGTGCATTATGGTATATTATTTGAAGTGCATTGTGATGTATGATAT
This sequence comes from Chiloscyllium punctatum, assembly GCF_047496795.1. Taxonomy (NCBI): domain Eukaryota; kingdom Metazoa; phylum Chordata; class Chondrichthyes; order Orectolobiformes; family Hemiscylliidae; genus Chiloscyllium; species Chiloscyllium punctatum. Next base: position 9,299,957 of record NC_092741.1, read on the forward strand.
GGAATACAGTGTCATATATGATTTGGAGTGCATTGTGATATATGGTTTGGAACACTGATATATGATTTGGAGTGCATTGTGATGTATGATATGGAATACAGTGTGATATATGATTTGGAATGCAGTGTGATGTTTTGGAGTGCATTGTGATGTGTGATATGGAACACAGTGATATATGATATGGAATACATTGTGATATATCATTTGGAATACAGTTTGATCTATGATATGGAATACATTGTGATGTATGATGTGGAACGCTGATATATGATTTGCAGTGCATTGTCGTGTATGATTTGGAATACAGTGTGATATATCATTTCGAGTGAATTGTGATATATGGTTTGGAGTGCATTGTGTTGTATGATATGGAATACATTGTGACATATGGTTTGGAGTGCATTGAGACAGATTATCTGGAACACAGTTTGATTTATGATTTCGAGTGCATTGTGATGTATGATATGGAACAGTGTGATGTATGATTTGGAGTGCATTGTGATATATGATATGGAATACAGTGTGATATATGATTTGGAGTGCATTGTGATGTATGATATGGAAAACAGTGTGATATATGATTTGGAGTTCATTGTGATGTATGATATGGAATACAATGTGATATATGATATGGATTACATTGTGATATGTGATTTGGAGTGCATTATGGTATATTATTTGGAGTGCATTGTGATGTATGATATGGAATACAGTGTCATATATGATTTGGAGTGCATTGTGATATTTGGTTTGGAACACTGATATATGATTTGGAGTGCATTGTGATGTATGATATGGAATACAGTGTGATATATGATTTGGAATGCAGTGTGATGTTTTGGAGTGCATTGTGATGTGTGATATGGAACACAGTGATATATGATATATGATATGGAATACATTGTGATATATCATTTGGAATACAGTTTGATCTATGATATGGAATACATTGTGATGTATGATGTGGAACGCTGATATATGATTTGCAGTGCATTGTCGTGTATGATTTGGAATACAGTGTGATATATCATTTGGAGTGAATTGTGATATATGGTTTGGAACACTGATATATGATTTGGAGTGCATTGTGATGTATGATATGGAATACATAGTGATATGTGATTTGGAGTGCATTGTGATGTATAATATGGAATACATTGTGATGTATGGTTTGGAGTGCATTGTGATGTATGATATTGAATACATTGTGATATATGGTTTGGAGTGCATTGTGATATATGGTTTGGAATGCAGTGTGATATATGATTTGGAGTGCATTGTGATGTGTGATATGGAATACAGTGTGATATATGATTTGCAGTGCATTGTGATGTATGAAATGGAAAACATTGTGATGTATGATGTGGAACACTGTTTAATGTGTTGCAGTGCATTGTGATGTATGATATGGAATGCAGTGTGATATATGTTTTGGAGTGCATTGCGATATATGGTTCAGAACACTGATATATGATTTGGAGTGCATTATGATGTATGATATGTATTACATTATGATATGGAATACAGTGTCATATCTGATTTGGAGTGCATTATGATGTATGATATGTATTGCATTATGATATGGAACACAGTGTCATATCTGATTTGGAGTGCATTGTGATGCATTATATGGAATACATCGTGATATATGATTTGGAACACAGTTTGATATATGATTTGGAGTGCATTGTGATATATGGTTTGGAACACTGATATATGATTTGGAGTGCATTGTGATGTATGATCTGGAATACATTGTGATGTATGATATGAAACACTGTGTGATATATGATTTGGAATGCAGTGTGATATATGATTTAGAATGCAGTGTGATATAAGATATGGAATACATTGTGATATATGATTTGGAGGGCATTGTGATGTATGATATGGAACACATTGTGGTATATGATTTGGAGTGCATTGTGATGTATGATATGGAATAAATTGTGGTATATGATTTGGAGTGCATTGTGATATATGATCTGGAACACAGTGTTATTTATGATTTGCAATACATTGTGATATATGGTTTGGAACATAGTGTGATATATGATTGGAGTGCATTGTGATATGTGATTTGGAGTGCATTGCAATGTATGATATGGAACACAGCATGTTATATGAATGTGAGTGCATTGTGATGTATGATATGGATTACATTGTGATGTATGATGTGGAACACTGACATATGTTGTTCAGTGCATTGTGATGTATGATATGGAATACATTGTGATATATGATTTGGTGTGCATTGTGATGTATGATATGAAATACATTGTCATATATGATTTGGAACACAGTTTGAGATATGGTTTGGAGTGCATTGTGATGTATGATATGGAATACAGTGTGATATATGATTTGGAGTGCATTGTGATGTATGATATGGATTACATTGTGATGTATGATGTGGAACACTGACATATGTTGTTCAGTGCATTGCAGTGCATTGTGATGTATGATATGGAATATAGTGTGAAGTGTGATATGGAATACATTGTGATATATGATTTTCAGTGCATTGTGATCTATGATATAGAATACATTGTGATATGTGATTTGGAGTGCATTGTGATGTATGATATGGAATACAGTGTGATATATGATTTGGAGTGCATTGTGATGTAAGATATGGATTACATTGTGATATATGATTTGGAACACAGTTTGACATATGATTTGGAGTGCATTGTGATGTATGATATGGAATACAATGTGATATATGATTTGGAACACTGATATATGATTTGCAGTGCATTGTGATGTATGATATGGAATATTGTGTGATATATGATTTGGAGTGCATTGTGATATATGGTTTGGAACACTGATATATGATTTGGAGTGCATTGTGATGTATGATGTGGAATACAGTGTGATATATGATTTGGAACACTGATATATGATTTGGAGTGCATTGTGATGTATGATATGGAACACAGTGTGATATATGATTTTGAGTGCATTGTGATATATGGCTTGGAACACTGATATATGATTTGGAGTGCATTGTGACGTATGATATAGAATACATTGTGACATATGATTTGGAACACTGATATATGATTTTCAGTGCATTGTGATGTATGATATGGAATACATTGTGATATGTGATTTTGAGTGCATTGTGATGTATGATATGAAATACATTGTGATATATGGTTTGGAGTGCATTGTGTTGTATGATATGGAATACATTGTGACATATGGTTTGGAGTGCATTGAGACAGATTATCTGGAACACAGTTTGATTTATGATTTCGAGTGCATTGTGATGTATGATATGGAACAGTGTGATGTATGATTTGGAGTGCATTGTGATATATGATATGGAATACAGTGTGATATATGATTTGGAGTGCATTGTGATGTATGATATGGAAAACAGTGTGATATATGATTTGGAGTTCATTGTGATGTATGATATGGAATACAGTGTGATATATGATATGGATTACATTGTGATATGTGATTTGGAGTGCATTATGGTATATTATTTGAAGTGCATTGTGATGTATGATATGGAATACAGTGTCATATATGATTTGGAGTGCATTGTGATATATGGTTTGGAACACTGATATATGATTTGGAGTGCATTGTGATGTATGATATGGAATACAGTGTGATATATGATTTGGAATGCAGTGTGATGTTTTGGAGTGCATTGTGATGTGTGATATGGAACACAGTGATATATGATATGGAATACATTGTGATATATCATTTGGAATACAGTTTGATCTATGATATGGAATACATTGTGATGTATGATGTGGAACGCTGATATATGATTTGCAGTGCATTGTCGTGTATGATTTGGAATACAGTGTGATATATCATTTCGAGTGAATTGTGATATATGGTTTGGAGTGCATTGTGTTGTATGATATGGAATACATTGTGACATATGGTTTGGAGTGCATTGAGACAGATTATCTGGAACACAGTTTGATTTATGATTTCGAGTGCATTGTGATGTATGATATGGAACAGTGTGATGTATGATTTGGAGTGCATTGTGATATATGATATGGAATACAGTGTGATATATGATTTGGAGTGCATTGTGATGTATGATATGGAAAACAGTGTGATATATGATTTGGAGTTCATTGTGATGTATGATATGGAATACAGTGTGATATATGATATGGATTACATTGTGATATGTGATTTGGAGTGCATTATGGTATATTATTTGGAGTGCATTGTGATGTATGATATGGAATACAGTGTCATATATGATTTGGAGTGCATTGTGATATATGGTTTGGAACACTGATATATGATTTGGAGTGCATTGTGATGTATGATATGGAATACAGTGTGATATATGATTTGGAATGCAGTGTGATGTTTTGGAGTGCATTGTGATGTGTGATATGGAACACAGTGATATATGATATATGATATGGAATACATTGTGATATATCATTTGGAATACAGTTTGATCTATGATATGGAATACATTGTGATGTATGATGTGGAATGCTGATATATGATTTGCAGTGCATTGTCGTGTATGATTTGGAATACAGTGTGATATATCATTTGGAGTGAATTGTGATATATGGTTTGGAACACTGATATATGATTTGGAGTGCATTGTGATGTATGATATGGAATACATAGTGATATGTGATTTGGAGTGCATTGTGATGTATAATATGGAATACATTGTGATGTATGGTTTGGAGTGCATTGTGATGTATGATATTGAATACATTGTGATATATGGTTTGGAGTGCATTGTGATATATGGTTTGGAATGCAGTGTGATATATGATTTGGAGTGCATTGTGATGTGTGATATGGAATACAGTGTGATATCTGATTTGCAGTGCATTGTGATGTATGAAATGGAAAACATTGTGATGTATGATGTGGAACACTGTTTAATGTGTTGCAGTGCATTGTGATGTATGATATGGAATGCAGTGTGATATATGTTTTGGAGTGCATTGCGATATATGGTTCAGAACACTGATATATGATTTGGAGTGCATTATGATGTATGATATGTATTACATTATGATATGGAATACAGTGTCATATCTGATTTGGAGTGCATTATGATGTATGATATGTATTGCATTATGATATGGAACACAGTGTCATATCTGATTTGGAGTGCATTGTGATGCATTATATGGAATACATTGTGATATATGATTTGGAACACAGTTTGATATATGATTTGGAGTGCATTGTGATATATGGTTTGGAACACTGATATATGATTTGGAGTGCATTGTGATGTATGATCTGGAATACATTGTGATGTATGATATGAAACACTGTGTGATATATGATTTGGAATGCAGTGTGATATATGATTTAGAATGCAGTGTGATATAAGATATGGAATACATTGTGATATATGATTTGGAGGGCATTGTGATGTATGATATGGAACACATTGTGGTATATGATTTGGAGTGCATTGTGATGTATGATATGGAATAAATTGTGGTATATGATTTGGAGTGCATTGTGATATATGATCTGGAACACAGTGTTATTTATGATTTGCAATACATTGTGATATATGGTTTGGAACATAGTGTGATATATGATTTGGAGTGCATTGTGATATGTGATTTGGAGTGCATTGCAATGTATGATATGGAACACAGCATGTTATATGAATGTGAGTGCATTGTGATGTATGATATGGATTACATTGTGATGTATGATGTGGAACACTGACATATGTTGTTCAGTGCATTGTGATGTATGATATGGAATACATTGTGATATATGATTTGGTGTGCATTGTGATGTATGATATGAAATACATTGTCATATATGATGTGGAACACAGTTTGAGATATGGTTTGGAGTGCATTGTGATGTATGATATGGAATACAGTGTGATATATGATTTGGAGTGCATTGTGATGTATGATATGGATTACATTGTGATGTATGATGTGGAACACTGACATATGTTGTTCAGTGCATTGCAGTGCATTGTGATGTATGATATGGAATATAGTGTGAAGTGTGATATGGAATACATTGTGATATATGATTTTCAGTGCATTGTGATCTATGATATAGAATACATTGTGATATGTGATTTGGAGTGCATTGTGATGTATGATATGGAATACAGTGTGATATATGATTTGGAGTGCATTGTGATGTAAGATATGGATTACATTGTGATATATGATTTGGAGTGCATTGTGATGTATGATATGAAATACATTGTGATATATGATTTGGAACACAGTTTGACATATGGTTTGGAGTGCATTGTGATGTATGATATGGAATACAATGTGATATATGATTTGGAACACTGATATATGATTTGCAGTGCATTGTGATGTATGATATGGAATATTGTGTGATATATGATTTGGAGTGCATTGTGATATATGGTTTGGAACACTGATATATGATTTGGAGTGCATTGTGATGTATGATATGGAATATTGTGTGATATATGATTTGGAGTGCATTGTGATATATGGTTTGGAACACTGATATATGATTTGGAGTGCATTGTGATGTATGATGTGGAATACAGTGTGATATATGATTTGGAACACTGATATATGATTTGGAGTGCATTGTGATGTATGATATGGAACACAGTGTGATATATGATTTTGAGTGCATTGTGATATATGGTTTGGAACACTGATATATGATTTGGAGTGCATTGTGATGTATGATATAGAATACATTGTGACATATGATTTGGAACACTAATATATGATTTTCAGTGCATTGTGATGTATGATATGGAATACATTGTGATATGTGATTTTGAGTGCATTGTGATGTATGATATGAAATACATTGTGATATATGGTTTGGAGTGCATTGTGTTGTATGATATGGAATACATTGTGACATATGATTTGGAGTGCATTGTGATATATGATATGGAATACAGTGTGATATATGATTTGGAGTGCATTGTGATGTATGATATGGAAAACAGTGTGATATATGATTTGGAGTGCATTGTGATATATGATATGGATTAAATTGTGATATGTGATTTGGAGTGCATTATGGTATATTATTTGAAGTGCATTGTGATGTATGATATGGAATACAGTGTCATATATGATTTGGAGTGCATTGTGATATATGGTTTGGAACACTGATATATGATTTGGAGTGCATTGTGATGTCTGATATGGAATACAGTGTGATATATGATTTGGAATGCAGTGTGATGTTTTGGAGTGCATTGTGATGTGTGATATGGAACACAGTGATATATGATATATGATATGGAATACATTGTGATATATCATTTGGAATACAGTTTGATCTATGATATGGAATACATTGTGATGTACGATGTGGAACACTGACATATGTTGTTCAGTGCATTGCAGTGCATTGTGATGTATGATATGGAATATAGTGTGAAGTGTGATATGGAACACATTGTGATATATGATTTTCAGTGCATTGTGATCTATGATATAGAATACATTGTGATATGTGATTTGGAGTGCATTGTGATGTATGATATGGAATACAGTGTGATATATGATTTGGAGTGCATTGTGATGTAAGATATGGATTACATTGTGATATATGATTTGGAGTGCATTGTGATGTATGATATGAAATACATTGTGATATATGATTTGGAACACAGTTTGATATATGGTTTGGAGTGCATTGTGATGTATGATATGGAATACAATGTGATATATGATTTGGAACACTGATATATGATTTGCAGTGCATTGTGATGTATGATATGAAATACATTGTGATATATGATTTGGAACACAGTTTGACATATGATTTGGAGTGCATTGTGATGTATGATATGGAATACAATGTGATATATGATTTGGAACACTGATATATGATTTGCAGTGCATTGTGATGTATGATATGGAATATTGTGTGATATATGATTTGGAGTGCATTGTGATATATGGTTTGGAACACTGATATATGATTTGGAGTGCATTGTGATGTATGATGTGGAATACAGTGTGATATATGATTTGGAACACTGATATATGATTTGGAGTGCATTGTGATGTATGATATGGAACACAGTGTGATATATGATTTTGAGTGCATTGTGATATATGGCTTGGAACACTGATATATGATTTGGAGTGCATTGTGACGTATGATATAGAATACATTGTGACATATGATTTGGAACACTGATATATGATTTTCAGTGCATTGTGATGTATGATATGGAATACATTGTGATATGTGATTTTGAGTGCATTGTGATGTATGATATGAAATACATTGTGATATATGGTTTGGAGTGCATTGTGTTGTATGATATGGAATACATTGTGACATATGGTTTGGAGTGCATTGAGACAGATTATCTGGAACACAGTTTGATTTATGATTTCGAGTGCATTGTGATGTATGATATGGAACAGTGTGATGTATGATTTGGAGTGCATTGTGATATATGATATGGAATACAGTGTGATATATGATTTGGAGTGCATTGTGATGTATGATATTGAAAACAGTGTGATATATGATTTGGAGTTCATTGTGATGTATGATATGGAATACAGTGTGATATATGATATGGATTAAATTGTGATATGTGATTTGGAGTGCATTATGGTATATTATTTGAAGTGCATTGTGATGTATGATATGGAATACAGTGTCATATATGATTTGGAGTGCATTGTGATATATGGTTTGGAACACTGATATATGATTTGGAGTGCATTGTGATGTATGATATGGAATACAGTGTGATATATGATTTGGAATGCAGTGTGATGTTTTGGAGTGCATTGTGATGTGTGATATGGAACACAGTGATATATGATATGGAATACATTGTGATATATCATTTGGAATACAGTTTGATCTATGATATGGAATACATTGTGATGTATGATGTGGAACGCTGATATATGATTTGCAGTGCATTGTCGTGTATGATTTGGAATACAGTGTGATATATCATTTCGAGTGAATTGTGATATATGGTTTGGAGTGCATTGTGTTGTTTGATATGGAATACATTGTGACATATGGTTTGGAGTGCATTGAGACAGATTATCTGGAACACAGTTTGATTTATGATTTCGAGTGCATTGTGATGTATGATATGGAACAGTGTGATGTATGATTTGGAGTGCATTGTGATATATGATATGGAATACAGTGTGATATATGATTTGGAGTGCATTGTGATGTATGATATGGAAAACAGTGTGATATATGATTTGGAGTTCATTGTGATGTATGATATGGAATACAGTGTGATATATGATATGGATTACATTGTGATATGTGATTTGGAGTGCATTATGGTATATTATTTGGAGTGCATTGTGATGTATGATATGGAATACAGTGTCATATATGATTTGGAGTGCATTGTGATATATGGTTTGGAACACTGATATATGATTTGGAGTGCATTGTGATGTATGATATGGAATACAGTGTGATATATGATTTGGAATGCAGTGTGATGTTTTGGAGTGCATTGTGATGTGTGATATGGAACACAGTGATATATGATATATGATATGGAATACATTGTGATATATCATTTGGAATACAGTTTGATCTATGATATGGAATACATTGTGATGTATGATGTGGAACGCTGATATATGATTTGCAGTGCATTGTCGTGTATGATTTGGAATACAGTGTGATATATCATTTGGAGTGAATTGTGATATATGGTTTGGAACACTGATATATGATTTGGAGTGCATTGTGATGTATGATATGGAATACATAGTGATATGTGATTTGGAGTGCATTGTGATGTATAATATGGAATACATTGTGATGTATGGTTTGGAGTGCATTGTGATGTATGATATTGAATACATTGTGATATATGGTTTGGAGTGCATTGTGATATATGGTTTGGAATGCAGTGTGATATATGATTTGGAGTGCATTGTGATGTGTGATATGGAATACAGTGTGATATCTGATTTGCAGTGCATTGTGATGTATGAAATGGAAAACATTGTGATGTATGATGTGGAACACTGTTTAATGTGTTGCAGTGCATTGTGATGTATGATATGGAATGCAGTGTGATATATGTTTTGGAGTGCATTGCGATATATGGTTCAGAACACTGATATATGATTTGGAGTGCATTATGATGTATGATATGTATTACATTATGATATGGAATACAGTGTCATATCTGATTTGGAGTGCATTATGATGTATGATATGTATTGCATTATGATATGGAACACAGTGTCATATCTGATTTGGAGTGCATTGTGATGCATTATATGGAATACATTGTGATATATGATTTGGAACACAGTTTGATATATGATTTGGAGTGCATTGTGATATATGGTTTGGAACACTGATATATGATTTGGAGTGCATTGTGATGTATGATCTGGAATACATTGTGATGTATGATATGAAACACTGTGTGATATATGATTTGGAATGCAGTGTGATATATGATTTAGAATGCAGTGTGATATAAGATATGGAATACATTGTGATATATGATTTGGAGGGCATTGTGATGTATGATATGGAACACATTGTGGTATATGATTTGGAGTGCATTGTGATGTATGATATGGAATAAATTGTGGTATATGATTTGGAGTGCATTGTGATATATGATCTGGAACACAGTGTTATTTATGATTTGCAATACATTGTGATATATGGTTTGGAACATAGTGTGATATATGATTTGGAGTGCATTGTGATATGTGATTTGGAGTGCATTGCAATGTATGATATGGAACACAGCATGTTATATGAATGTGAGTGCATTGTGATGTATGATATGGATTACATTGTGATGTATGATGTGGAACACTGACATATGTTGTTCAGTGCATTGTGATGTATGATATGGAATACATTGTGATATATGATTTGGTGTGCATTGTGATGTATGATATGAAATACATTGTCATATATGATGTGGAACACAGTTTGAGATATGGTTTGGAGTGCATTGTGATGTATGATATGGAATACAGTGTGATATATGATTTGGAGTGCATTGTGATGTATGATATGGATTACATTGTGATGTATGATGTGGAACACTGACATATGTTGTTCAGTGCATTGCAGTGCATTGTGATGTATGATATGGAATATAGTGTGAAGTGTGATATGGAATACATTGTGATATATGATTTTCAGTGCATTGTGATCTATGATATAGAATACATTGTGATATGTGATTTGGAGTGCATTGTGATGTATGATATGGAATACAGTGTGATATATGATTTGGAGTGCATTGTGATGTAAGATATGGATTACATTGTGATATATGATTTGGAGTGCATTGTGATGTATGATATGAAATACATTGTGATATATGATTTGGAACACAGTTTGACATATGGTTTGGAGTGCATTGTGATGTATGATATGGAATACAATGTGATATATGATTTGGAACACTGATATATGATTTGCAGTGCATTGTGATGTATGATATGGAATATTGTGTGATATATGATTTGGAGTGCATTGTGATATATGGTTTGGAACACTGATATATGATTTGGAGTGCATTGTGATGTATGATATGGAATATTGTGTGATATATGATTTGGAGTGCATTGTGATATATGGTTTGGAACACTGATATATGATTTGGAGTGCATTGTGATGTATGATGTGGAATACAGTGTGATATATGATTTGGAACACTGATATATGATTTGGAGTGCATTGTGATGTATGATATGGAACACAGTGTGATATATGATTTTGAGTGCATTGTGATATATGGTTTGGAACACTGATATATGATTTGGAGTGCATTGTGATGTATGATATAGAATACATTGTGACATATGATTTGGAACACTAATATATGATTTTCAGTGCATTGTGATGTATGATATGGAATACATTGTGATATGTGATTTTGAGTGCATTGTGATGTATGATATGAAATACATTGTGATATATGGTTTGGAGTGCATTGTGTTGTATGATATGGAATACATTGTGACATATGATTTGGAGTGCATTGTGATATATGATATGGAATACAGTGTGATATATGATTTGGAGTGCATTGTGATGTATGATATGGAAAACAGTGTGATATATGATTTGGAGTGCATTGTGATATATGATATGGATTAAATTGTGATATGTGATTTGGAGTGCATTATGGTATATTATTTGAAGTGCATTGTGATGTATGATATGGAATACAGTGTCATATATGATTTGGAGTGCATTGTGATATATGGTTTGGAACACTGATATATGATTTGGAGTGCATTGTGATGTCTGATATGGAATACAGTGTGATATATGATTTGGAATGCAGTGTGATGTTTTGGAGTGCATTGTGATGTGTGATATGGAACACAGTGATATATGATATATGATATGGAATACATTGTGATATATCATTTGGAATACAGTTTGATCTATGATATGGAATACATTGTGATGTACGATGTGGAACACTGACATATGTTGTTCAGTGCATTGCAGTGCATTGTGATGTATGATATGGAATATAGTGTGAAGTGTGATATGGAACACATTGTGATATATGATTTTCAGTGCATTGTGATCTATGATATAGAATACATTGTGATATGTGATTTGGAGTGCATTGTGATGTATGATATGGAATACAGTGTGATATATGATTTGGAGTGCATTGTGATGTAAGATATGGATTACATTGTGATATATGATTTGGAGTGCATTGTGATGTATGATATGAAATACATTGTGATATATGATTTGGAACACAGTTTGATATATGGTTTGGAGTGCATTGTGATGTATGATATGGAATACAATGTGATATATGATTTGGAACACTGATATATGATTTGCAGTGCATTGTGATGTATGATATGAAATACATTGTGATATATGATTTGGAACACAGTTTGACATATGATTTGGAGTGCATTGTGATGTATGATATGGAATACAATGTGATATATGATTTGGAACACTGATATATGATTTGCAGTGCATTGTGATGTATGATATGGAATATTGTGTGATATATGATTTGGAGTGCATTGTGATATATGGTTTGGAACACTGATATATGATTTGGAGTGCATTGTGATGTATGATGTGGAATACAGTGTGATATATGATTTGGAACACTGATATATGATTTGGAGTGCATTGTGATGTATGATATGGAACACAGTGTGATATATGATTTTGAGTGCATTGTGATATATGGCTTGGAACACTGATATATGATTTGGAGTGCATTGTGACGTATGATATAGAATACATTGTGACATATGATTTGGAACACTGATATATGATTTTCAGTGCATTGTGATGTATGATATGGAATACATTGTGATATGTGATTTTGAGTGCATTGTGATGTATGATATGAAATACATTGTGATATATGGTTTGGAGTGCATTGTGTTGTATGATATGGAATACATTGTGACATATGGTTTGGAGTGCATTGAGACAGATTATCTGGAACACAGTTTGATTTATGATTTCGAGTGCATTGTGATGTATGATATGGAACAGTGTGATGTATGATTTGGAGTGCATTGTGATATATGATATGGAATACAGTGTGATATATGATTTGGAGTGCATTGTGATGTATGATATTGAAAACAGTGTGATATATGATTTGGAGTTCATTGTGATGTATGATATGGAATACAGTGTGATATATGATATGGATTAAATTGTGATATGTGATTTGGAGTGCATTATGGTATATTATTTGAAGTGCATTGTGATGTATGATATGGAATACAGTGTCATATATGATTTGGAGTGCATTGTGATATATGGTTTGGAACACTGATATATGATTTGGAGTGCATTGTGATGTATGATATGGAATACAGTGTGATATATGATTTGGAATGCAGTGTGATGTTTTGGAGTGCATTGTGATGTGTGATATGGAACACAGTGATATATGATATGGAATACATTGTGATATATCATTTGGAATACAGTTTGATCTATGATATGGAATACATTGTGATGTATGATGTGGAACGCTGATATATGATTTGCAGTGCATTGTCGTGTATGATTTGGAATACAGTGTGATATATCATTTCGAGTGAATTGTGATATATGGTTTGGAGTGCATTGTGTTGTTTGATATGGAATACATTGTGACATATGGTTTGGAGTGCATTGAGACAGATTATCTGGAACACAGTTTGATTTATGATTTCGAGTGCATTGTGATGTATGATATGGAACAGTGTGATGTATGATTTGGAGTGCATTGTGATATATGATATGGAATACAGTGTGATATATGATTTGGAGTGCATTGTGATGTATGATATGGAAAACAGTGTGATATATGATTTGGAGTTCATTGTGATGTATGATATGGAATACAGTGTGATATATGATATGGATTACATTGTGATATGTGATTTGGAGTGCATTATGGTATATTATTTGAAGTGCATTGTGATGTATGATATGGAATACAGTGTCATATATGATTTGGAGTGCATTGTGATATATGGTTTGGAACACTGATATATGATTTGGAGTGCATTGTGATGTATGATATGGAATACAGTGTGATATATGATTTGGAATGCAGTGTGATGTTTTGGAGTGCATTGTGATGTGTGATATGGAACACAGTGATATATGATATATGATATGGAATACATTGTGATATATCATTTGGAATACAGTTTGATCTATGATATGGAATACATTGTGATGTATGATGTGGAACGCTGATATATGATTTGCAGTGCATTGTCGTGTATGATTTGGAATACAGTGTGATATATCATTTGGAGTGAATTGTGATATATGGTTTGGAACACTGATATATGATTTGGAGTGCATTGTGATGTATGATATGGAATACATAGTGATATGTGATTTGGAGTGCATTGTGATGTATAATATGGAATACATTGTGATGTATGGTTTGGAGTGCATTGTGATGTATGATATTGAATACATTGTGATATATGGTTTGGAGTGCATTGTGATATATGGTTTGGAATGCAGTGTGATATATGATTTGGAGTGCATTGTGATGTGTGATATGGAATACAGTGTGATATATGATTTGCAGTGCATTGTGATGTATGAAATGGAAAACATTGTGATGTATGATGTGGAACACTGTTTAATGTGTTGCAGTGCATTGTGATGTATGATATGGAATGCAGTGTGATATATGTTTTGGAGTGCATTGCGATATATGGTTCAGAACACTGATATATGATTTGGAGTGCATTATGATGTATGATATGTATTACATTATGATATGGAATACAGTGTCATATCTGATTTGGAGTGCATTATGATGTATGATATGTATTGCATTATGATATGGAACACAGTGTCATATCTGATTTGGAGTGCATTGTGATGCATTATATGGAATACATTGTGATATATGATTTGGAACACAGTTTGATATATGATTTGGAGTGCATTGTGATATATGGTTTGGAACACTGATATATGATTCGGAGTGCATTGTGATGTATGATCTGGAATACATTGTGATGTATGATATGAAACACTGTGTGATATATGATTTGGAATGCAGTGTGATATATGATTTAGAATGCAGTGTGATATAAGATATGGAATACATTGTGATATATGATTTGGAGGGCATTGTGATGTATGATATGGAACACATTGTGGTATATGATTTGGAGTGCATTGTGATGTATGATATGGAATAAATTGTGGTATATGATTTGGAGTGCATTGTGATATATGATCTGGAACACAGTGTTATTTATGATTTGCAATACATTGTGATATATGGTTTGGAACATAGTGTGATATATGATTGGAGTGCATTGTGATATGTGATTTGGAGTGCATTGCAATGTATGATATGGAACACAGCATGTTATATGAATGTGAGTGCATTGTGATGTATGATATGGATTACATTGTGATGTATGATGTGGAACACTGACATATGTTGTTCAGTGCATTGTGATGTATGATATGGAATACATTGTGATATATGATTTGGTGTGCATTGTGATGTATGATATGAAATACATTGTCATATATGATTTGGAACACAGTTTGAGATATGGTTTGGAGTGCATTGTGATGTATGATATGGAATACAGTGTGATATATGATTTGGAGTGCATTGTGATGTATGATATGGATTACATTGTGATGTATGATGTGGAACACTGACATATGTTGTTCAGTGCATTGCAGTGCATTGTGATGTATGATATGGAATATAGTGTGAAGTGTGATATGGAATACATTGTGATATATGATTTTCAGTGCATTGTGATCTATGATATAGAATACATTGTGATATGTGAATTGGAGTGCATTGTGATGTATGATATGGAATACAGTGTGATATATGATTTGGAGTGCATTGTGATGTAAGATATGGATTACATTGTGATATATGATTTGGAGTGCATTGTGATGTATGATATGAAATACATTGTGATATATGATTTGGAACACAGTTTGACATATGATTTGGAGTGCATTGTGATGTATGATATGGAATACAATGTGATATATGATTTGGAACACTGATATATGATTTGCAGTGCATTGTGATGTATGATATGGAATATTGTGTGATATATGATTTGGAGTGCGTTGTGATATATGGTTTGGAACACTGATATATGATTTGGAGTGCATTGTGATGTATGATGTGGAATACAGTGTGATATATGATTTGGAACACTGATATATGATTTGGAGTGCATTGTGATGTATGATATGGAACACAGTGTGATATATGATTTTGAGTGCATTGTGATATATGGCTTGGAACACTGATATATGATTTGGAGTGCATTGTGACGTATGATATAGAATACATTGTGACATATGATTTGGAACACTGATATATGATTTTCAGTGCATTGTGATGTATGATATGGAATACATTGTGATATGTGATTTTGAGTGCATTGTGATGTATGATATGAAATACATTGTGATATATGGTTTGGAGTGCATTGTGTTGTATGATATGGAATACATTGTGACATATGGTTTGGAGTGCATTGAGACAGATTATCTGGAACACAGTTTGATTTATGATTTCGAGTGCATTGTGATGTATGATATGGAACAGTGTGATGTATGATTTGGAGTGCATTGTGATGTATGATATGGAATACAGTGTGATATATGATTTGGAGTGCATTGTGATGTATGATATGGAAAACAGTGTGATATATGATTTGGAGTTCATTGTGATGTATGATATGGAATACAGTGTGATATATGATATGGATTACATTGTGAAATGTGATTTGGAGTGCATTATGGTATATTATTTGAAGTGCATTGTGATGTATGATATGGAATACAGTGTCATATATGATTTGGAGTGCATTGTGATATATGGTTTGGAACACTGATATATGATTTGGAGTGCATTGTGATGTATGATATGGAATACAGTGTGATATATGATTGGAATGCAGTGTGATGTTTTGGAGTGCATTGTGATGTGTGATATGGAACACAGTGATATGTGATATGGAATACATTGTGATATATCATTTGGAATACAGTTTGATCTATGATATGGAATACATTGTGATGTATGATGTGGAACGCTGATATATGATTTGAAGTGCATTGTCGTGTATGATTTGGAATACAGTGTGATATATCATTTCGAGTGAATTGTGATATATGGTTTGGAGTGCATTGTGTTGTCTGATATGGAATACATTGTGACATATGGTTTGGAGTGCATTGAGACAGATTATCTGGAACACAGTTTGATTTATGATTTCGAGTGCATTGTGATGTATGATATGGAAGAGTGTGTTGTATGATTTGGAGTGCATTGTGATATATGATATGGAATACAGTGTGATATATGATTTGGAGTGCATTGTGATGTATGATATGGAAAACAGTGTGATATATGATTTGGAGTTCATTGTGATGTATGATATGGAAAACAGTGTGATATATGATTTGGAGTTCATTGTGATGTATGATATGGAATACAGTGTGATATATGATATGGATTACATTGTGATATGTGATTTGGAGTGCATTATGGTATATTATTTGGAGTGCATTGTGATGTATGATATGGAATACAGTGTCATATATGATTTGGAGTGCATTGTGATGTATGGTTTGGAACACTGATATATGATTTGGAGTGCATTGTGATGTATGATATGGAATACAGTGTGATATATGATTTGGAATGCAGTGTGATGTTTTGGAGTGCATTGTGATGTGTGATATGGAACACAGTGATATATGATATATGATATGGAATACATTGTGATATATCATTTGGAATACAGTTTGATCTATGATATGGAATACATTGTGATGTATGATGTGGAACGCTGATATATGATTTGCAGTGCATTGTCGTGTATGATTTGGAATACAGTGTGATATATCATTTGGAGTGAATTGTGATATATGGTTTGGAACACTAATATATGATTTGGAGTGCATTGTGATGTGTGATATGGAATACAGTGTGATATATGATTTGCAGTGCATTGTGATGTATGAAATGGAAAACATTGTGATGTATGATGTGGAACACTGTTTAATGTGTTGCAGTGCATTGTGATGTATGATATGGAATGCAGTGTGATATATGTTTTGGAGTGCATTGCGATATATGGTTCAGAACACTGATATATGATTTGGAGTGCATTATGATGTATGATATGTATTACATTATGATATGGAATACAGTGTCATATCTGATTTGGAGTACATTAAGATGTATGATATGTATTGCATTATGATATGGAACACAGTGTCATATCTGATTTGGAGTGCATTGTGATGCATTATATGGAATACATTGTGATATATGATTTGGAACACAGTTTGATATATGATTTGGAGTGCATTGTGATATATGGTTTGGAACACTGATATATGATTTGGAGTGCATTGTGATGTATGATCTGGAATACATTGTGATGTATGATATGAAACACTGTGTGATATATGATTTGGAATGCAGTGTGATATATGATTTAGAATGCAGTGTGATATAAGATATGGAATACATTGTGATATATGATTTGGAGGGCATTGTGATGTATGATATGGAACACATTGTGGTATATGATTTGGAGTGCATTGTGATGTATGATATGGAATAAATTGTGGTATATGATTTGGAGTGCATTGTGATATATGATCTGGAACACAGTGTTATTTATGATTTGCAATACATTGTGATATATGGTTTGGAACATAGTGTGATATATGATT
The DNA here is from genome assembly GCF_047496795.1 of Chiloscyllium punctatum. Taxonomy (NCBI): domain Eukaryota; kingdom Metazoa; phylum Chordata; class Chondrichthyes; order Orectolobiformes; family Hemiscylliidae; genus Chiloscyllium; species Chiloscyllium punctatum. The sequence continues at coordinate 9,319,190 of NC_092741.1, forward strand.
TGGAGTGCATTGTGATATGTGATTTGGAGTGCATTGCAATGTATGATATGGAACACAGCATGTTATATGAATGTGAGTGCATTGTGATGTATGATATGGATTACATTGTGATGTATGATGTGGAACACTGACATATGTTGTTCAGTGCATTGTGATGTATGATATGGAATACATTGTGATATATGATTTGGAGTGCATTGTGATGTATGATATGGAATACAGTGTGATATATGATTTGGAGTGCATTGTGATGTATGATATGGATTACATTGTGATGTATGATGTGGAACACTGACATATGTTGTTCAGTGCATTGCAGTGCATTGTGATGTATGATATGGAATATAGTGTGAAGTGTGATATGGAATACATTGTGATATATGATTTTCAGTGCATTGTGATCTATGATATAGAATACATTGTGATATGTGATTTGGAGTGCATTGTGATGTATGATATGGAATACAGTGTGATATATGATTTGGAGTGCATTGTGATGTAAGATATGGATTACATTGTGACATATGATTTGGAGTGCATTGTGATGTATGATATGAAATACATTGTGATATATGATTTGGAACACAGTTTGATATATGGTTTGGAGTGCATTGTGATGTATGATATGGAATACAATGTGATATATGATTTGGAACACTGATATATGATTTGCAGTGCATTGTGATGTATGATATGAAATACATTGTGATATATGATTTGGAACACAGTTTGACATATGATTTGGAGTGCATTGTGATGTATGATATGGAATACAATGTGATATATGATTTGGAACACTGATATATGATTTGCAGTGCATTGTGATGTATGATATGGAATATTGTGTGATATATGATTTGGAGTGCATTGTGATATATGGTTTGGAACACTGATATATGATTTGGAGTGCATTGTGATGTATGATGTGGAATACAGTGTGATATATGATTTGGAACACTGATATATGATTTGGAGTGCATTGTGATGTATGATATGGAACACAGTGTGATATATGATTTTGAGTGCATTGTGATATATGGCTTGGAACACTGATATATGATTTGGAGTGCATTGTGACGTATGATATAGAATACATTGTGACATATGATTTGGAACACTGATATATGATTTTCAGTGCATTGTGATGTATGATATGGAATACATTGTGATATGTGATTTTGAGTGCATTGTGATGTATGATATGAAATACATTGTGATATATGGTTTGGAGTGCATTGTGTTGTATGATATGGAATACATTGTGACATATGGTTTGGAGTGCATTGAGACAGATTATCTGGAACACAGTTTAATATATGATTTCGAGTGCATTGTGATGTATGATATGGAACAGTGTGATGTATGATTTGGAGTGCATTGTGATATATGATATGGAATACAGTGTGATATATGATTTGGAGTGCATTGTGATGTATGATATGGAAAACAGTGTGATATATGATTTGGAGTTCATTGTGATGTATGATATGGAATACAGTGTGATATATGATATGGATTAAATTGTGATATGTGATTTGGAGTGCATTATGGTATATTATTTGAAGTGCATTGTGATGTATGATATGGAATACAGTGTCATATATGATTTGGAGTGCATTGTGATATATGGTTTGGAACACTGATATATGATTTGGAGTGCATTGTGATGTATGATATGGAATACAGTGTGATATATGATTTGGAATGCAGTGTGATGTTTTGGAGTGCATTGTGATGTGTGATATGGAACACAGTGATATATGATATATGATATGGAATACATTGTGATATATCATTTGGAATACAGTTTGATCTATGATATGGAATACATTGTGATGTATGATGTGGAACGCTGATATATGATTTGCAGTGCATTGTCGTGTATGATTTGGAATACAGTGTGATATATCATTTGGAGTGAATTGTGATATATGGTTTGGAACACTGATATATGATTTGGAGTGCATTGTGATGTATGATATGGAATACATAGTGATATGTGATTTGGAGTGCATTGTGATGTATGATATGGATTACATTGTGATGTATGATGTGGAACACTGACATATGTTGTTCAGTGCATTGCAGTGCATTGTGATGTATGATATGGAATATAGTGTGAAGTGTGATATGGAATACATTGTGAGAAATGATTTTCAGTGCATTGTGATCTATGATATAGAATACATTGTGATATATGATTTGCAGTGCATTGTGATGTATGACATGGTATACATTGTGATATGTGATTTGGAGTGCATTGTGATGTATGATATGGAATACAGTGTGATATATGATTTGGAGTGCATTGTGATGAAAGATATGGATTACATTGTGATGTATGATGTGGAACACTGACATATGTTGTTCAGTGCATTGTGATGTATGATATGGAATACATTGTGATATATGATTTGGAGTGCATTGTGATGTATGATATGAAATACATTGTGATATATGATTTGGAACACAGTTTGATATATGGTTTGGAGTGCATTGTGATGTATGATATGGAATACAATGTGATATATGATTTGGAACACTGATATATGATTTGCAGTGCATTGTGATGTATGATATGAAATACATTGTGATATATGATTTGGAACACAGTTTGACATATGATTTGGAGTGCATTGTGATGTATGATATGGAATACAATGTGATATATGATTTGGAACACTGATATATGATTTGCAGTGCATTGTGATGTATGATATGGAATATTGTGTGATATATGATTTGGAGTGCATTGTGATATATGGTTTGGAACACTGATATATGATTTGGAGTGCATTGTGATGTATGATGTGGAATACAGTGTGATATATGATTTGGAACACTGATATATGATTTGGAGTGCATTGTGATGTATGATATGGAACACAGTGTGATATATGATTTTGAGTGCATTGTGATATATGGCTTGGAGTGCATTGTGTTGTCTGATATGGAATACATTGTGACATATGGTTTGGAGTGCATTGAGACAGATTATCTGGAACACAGTTTGATTTATGATTTCGAGTGCATTGTGATGTATGATATGGAAGAGTGTGTTGTATGATTTGGAGTGCATTGTGATATATGATATGGAATACAGTGTGATATATGATTTGGAGTGCATTGTGATGTATGATATGGAAAACAGTGTGATATATGATTTGGAGTTCATTGTGATGTATGATATGGAAAACATTGTGATATATGATTTGGAGTTCATTGTGATGTATGATATGGAATACAGTGTGATATATGATATGGATTACATTGTGATATGTGATTTGGAGTGCATTGTGATGTATGATATGAAATACATTGTCATATATGATTTGGAACACAGTTTGATATATGGTTTGGAGTGCATTGTGATGTATGATATGGAATACAGTGTGATATATGATTTGGAGTGCATTGTGATGTATGATATGGAATACAGTGTCATATATGATTTGGAGTGCATTGTGATATATGGTTTGGAACACTGATATATGATTTGGAGTGCATTGTGATGTATGATATGGAATACAGTGTGATATATGATTTGGAATGCAGTGTGATGTTTTGGAGTGCATTGTGATGTGTGATATGGAACACAGTGATATATGATATATGATATGGAATACATTGTGATATATCATTTGGAATACAGTTTGATCTATGATATGGAATACATTGTGATGTATGATGTGGAACGCTGATATATGATTTGCAGTACATTGTCGTGTATGATTTGGAATACAGTGTGATATATCATTTGGAGTGAATTGTGATATATGGTTTGGAACACTAATATATGATTTGGAGTGCATTGTGATGTGTGATATGGAATACAGTGTGATATATGATTTGCAGTGCATTGTGATGTATGAAATGGAAAACATTGTGATGTATGATGTGGAACACTGTTTAATGTGTTGCAGTGCATTGTGATGTATGATATGGAATGCAGTGTGATATATGTTTTGGAGTGCATTGCGATATATGGTTCAGAACACATATATGATTTGGAGTGCATTATGATGTATGATATGTATTACATTATGATATGGAATACAGTGTCATATCTGATTTGGAGTACATTATGATGTATGATATGTATTGCATTATGATATGGAACACAGTGTCATATCTGATTTGGAGTGCATTGTGATGCATTATATGGAATACATTGTGATATATGATTTGGAACACAGTTTGATATATGATTTGGAGTGCATTGTGATATATGGTTTGGAACACTGATATATGATTTGGAGTGCATTGTGATGTATGATCTGGAATACATTGTGATGTATGATATGAAACACTGTGTGATATATGATTTGGAATGCAGTGTGATATATGATTTAGAATGCAGTGTGATATAAGATATGGAATACATTGTGATATATGATTTGGAGGGCATTGTGATGTATGATATGGAACACATTGTGGTATATGATTTGGAGTGCATTGTGATGTATGATATGGAATAAATTGTGGTATATGATTTGGAGTGCATTGTGATATATGATCTGGAACACAGTGTTATTTATGATTTGCAATACATTGTGATATATGGTTTGGAACATAGTGTGATATATGATTTGGAGTGCATTGTGATATGTGATTTGGAGTGCATTGCAATGTATGATATGGAACACAGCATGTTATATGAATGTGAGTGCATTGTGATGTATGATATGGATTACATTGTGATGTATGATGTGGAACACTGACATATGTTGTTCAGTGCATTGTGATGTATGATATGGAATACATTGTGATATATGATTTGGAGTGCATTGTGATGTATGATATGAAATACATTGTCATATATGATTTGGAACACAGTTTGATATATGGTTTGGAGTGCATTGTGATGTATGATATGGAATACAGTGTGATATATGATTTGGAGTGCATTGTGATGTATGATATGGATTACATTGTGATGTATGATGTGGAACGCTGACATATGTTGTTCAGTGCATTGCAGTGCATTGTGATGTATGATATGGAATATAGTGTGAAGTGTGATATGGAATACATTGTGATATATGATTTTCAGTGCATTGTGATCTATGATATAGAATACATTGTGATATGTGATTTGGAGTGCATTGTGATGTATGATATGGAATACAGTGTGATATATGATTTGGAGTGCATTGTGATGTAAGATATGGATTACATTGTGATATATGATTTGGAGTGCATTGTGATATATGATCTGGAACACAGTGTTATTTATGATTTGCAATACATTGTGATATATGGTTTGGAACATAGTGTGATATATGATTTGGAGTGCATTGTGATATGTGATTTGGAGTGCATTGCAATGTATGATATGGAACATAGCATGTTATATGAATGTGAGTGCATTGTGATGTATGATATGGATTACATTGTGATGTATGATGTGGAACACTGACATATGTTGTTCAGTGCATTGTGATGTATGATATGGAATACATTGTGATATATGATTTGGAGTGCATTGTGATGTATGATATGAAATACATTGTCATATATGATTTGGAACACAGTTTGATATATGGTTTGGAGTGCATTGTGATGTATGATATGGAATACAGTGTGATATATGATTTGGAGTGCATTGTGATGTATGATATGGATTACATTGTGATGTATGATGTGGAACACTGACATATGTTGTTCAGTGCATTGCAGTGCATTGTGATGTATGATATGGAATATAGTGTGAAGTGTGATATGGAATACATTGTGATATATGATTTTCAGTGCATTGTGATCTATGATATAGAATACATTGTGATATGTGATTTGGAGTGCATTGTGATGTATGATATGGAATACAGTGTGATATATGATTTGGAGTGCATTGTGATGTAAGATATGGATTACATTGTGATATATGATTTGGAGTGCATTGTGATGTATGATATGAAATACATTGTGATATATGATTTGGAAAACAGTTTGATATATGGTTTGGAGTGCATTGTGATGTATGATATGGAATACAATGTGATATATGATTTGGAACACTGATATATGATTTGCAGTGCATTGTGATGTATGATATGAAATACATTGTGATATATGATTTGGAACACAGTTTGACATATGATTTGGAGTGCATTGTGATGTATGATATGGAATACAATGTGATATATGATTTGGAACACTGATATATGATTTGCAGTGCATTGTGATGTATGATATGGAATATTGTGTGATATATGATTTGGAGTGCATTGTGATATATGGTTTGGAACACTGATATATGATTTGGAGTGCATTGTGATGTATGATGTGGAATACAGTGTGATATATGATTTGGAACACTGATATATGATTTGGAGTGCATTGTGATGTATGATATGGAACACAGTGTGATATATGATTTTGAGTGCATTGTGATATATGGCTTGGAACACTGATATATGATTTGGAGTGCATTGTGACGTATGATATAGAATACATTGTGACATATGATTTGGAACACTGATATATGATTTTCAGTGCATTGTGATGTATGATATGGAATACATTGTGATATGTGATTTTGAGTGCATTGTGATGTATGATATGAAATACATTGTGATATATGGTTTGGAGTGCATTGTGTTGTATGATATGGAATACATTGTGACATATGGTTTGGAGTGCATTGAGACAGATTATCTGGAACACAGTTTAATTTATGATTTCGAGTGCATTGTGATGTATGATATGGAACAGTGTGATGTATGATTTGGAGTGCATTGTGATATATGATATGGAATACAGTGTGATATATGATTTGGAGTGCATTGTGATGTATGATATGGAAAACAGTGTGATATATGATTTGGAGTTCATTGTGATGTATGATATGGAATACAGTGTGATATATGATATGGATTAAATTGTGATATGTGATTTGGAGTGCATTATGGTATATTATTTGAAGTGCATTGTGATGTATGATATGGAATACAGTGTCATATATGATTTGGAGTGCATTGTGATATATGGTTTGGAACACTGATATATGATTTGGAGTGCATTGTGATGTATGATATGGAATACAGTGTGATATATGATTTGGAATGCAGTGTGATGTTTTGGAGTGCATTGTGATGTGTGATATGGAACACAGTGATATTTGATATATGATATGGAATACATTGTGATATATCATTTGGAATACAGTTTGATCTATGATATGGAATACATTGTGATGTATGATGTGGAACGCTGATATATGATTTGCAGTGCATTGTCGTGTATGATTTGGAATACAGTGTGATATATGATTTGGAGTGCATTGTGACGTATGATATAGAATACATTGTGACATATGATTTGGAACACTGATATATGATTTTCAGTGCATTGTGATGTATGATATGGAATACATTGTGATATGTGATTTTGAGTGCATTGTGATGTATGATATGAAATACATTGTGATATATGGTTTGGAGTGCATTGTGTTGTATGATATGGAATACATTGTGACATATGGTTTGGAGTGCATTGAGACAGATTATCTGGAACACAGTTTGATTTATGATTTCGAGTGCATTGTGATGTATGATATGGAACAGTGTGATGTATGATTTGGAGTGCATTGTGATATATGATATGGAATACAGTGTGATATATGATTTGGAGTGCATTGTGATGTATGATATGGAAAACAGTGTGATATATGATTTGGAGTTCATTGTGATGTATGATATGGAATACAGTGTGATATATGATATGGATTACATTGTGATATGTGATTTGGAGTGCATTATGATATATTATTTGGAGTGCATTGTGATGTATGATATGGAATACAGTGATATATGATATATGATATGGAATACATTGTGATATATCATTTGGAATACAGTTTGATCTATGATATGGAATACATTGTGATGTATGATGTGGAACGCTGATATATGATTTGCAGTACATTGTCGTGTATGATTTGGAATACAGTGTGATATATCATTTGGAGTGAATTGTGATATATGGTTTGGAACACTAATATATGATTTGGAGTGCATTGTGATGTGTGATATGGAATACAGTGTGATATATGATTTGCAGTGCATTGTGATGTATGAAATGGAAAACATTGTGATGTATGATGTGGAACACTGTTTAATGTGTTGCAGTGCATTGTGATGTATGATATGGAATGCAGTGTGATATATGTTTTGGAGTGCATTGCGATATATGGTTCAGAACACTGATATATGATTTGGAGTGCATTATGATGTATGATATGTATTACATTATGATATGGAATACAGTGTCATATCTGATTTGGAGTACATTATGATGTATGATATGTATTGCATTATGATATGGAACACAGTGTCATATCTGATTTGGAGTGCATTGTGATGCATTATATGGAATACATTGTGATATATGATTTGGAACACAGTTTGATATATGATTTGGAGTGCATTGTGATATATGGTTTGGAACACTGATATATGATTTGGAGTGCATTGTGATGTATGATCTGGAATACATTGTGATGTATGATATGAAACACTGTGTGATATATGATTTGGAATGCAGTGTGATATATGATTTAGAATGCAGTGTGATATAAGATATGGAATACATTGTGATATATGATTTGGAGGGCATTGTGATGTATGATATGGAACACATTGTGGTATATGATTTGGAGTGCATTGTGATGTATGATATGGAATAAATTGTGGTATATGATTTGGAGTGCATTGTGATATATGATCTGGAACACAGTGTTATTTATGATTTGCAATACATTGTGATATATGGTTTGGAACATAGTGTGATATATGATTTGGAGTGCATTGTGATATGTGATTTGGAGTGCATTGCAATGTATGATATGGAACACAGCATGTTATATGAATGTGAGTGCATTGTGATGTATGATATGGATTACATTGTGATGTATGATGTGGAACACTGACATATGTTGTTCAGTGCATTGTGATGTATGATATGGAATACATTGTGATATATGATTTGGAGTGCATTGTGATGTATGATATGAAATACATTGTGATATATGATTTGGAACACAGTTTGATATATGGTTTGGAGTGCATTGTGATGTATGATATGGAATACAGTGTGATATATGATTTGGAGTGCATTGTGATGTATGATATGGATTACATTGTGATGTATGATGTGGAACACTGACATATGTTGTTCAGTGCATTGCAGTGCATTGTGATGTATGATATGGAATATAGTGTGAAGTGTGATATGGAATACATTGTGATATATGATTTTCAGTGCATTGTGATCTATGATATAGAATACATTGTGATATGTGATTTGGAGTGCATTGTGATGTATGATATGGAATACAGTGTGATATATGATTTGGAGTGCATTGTGATGTAAGATATGGATTACATTGTGATATATGATTTGGAGTGCATTGTGATATATGATCTGGAACACAGTGTTATTTATGATTTGCAATACATTGTGATATATGGTTTGGAACATAGTGTGATATATGATTTGGAGTGCATTGTGATATGTGATTTGGAGTGCATTGCAATGTATGATATGGAACATAGCATGTTATATGAATGTGAGTGCATTGTGATGTATGATATGGATTACATTGTGATGTATGATGTGGAACACTGACATATGTTGTTCAGTGCATTGTGATGTATGATATGGAATACATTGTGATATATGATTTGGAGTGCATTGTGATGTATGATATGAAATACATTGTCATATATGATTTGGAACACAGTTTGATATATGGTTTGGAGTGCATTGTGATGTATGATATGGAATACAGTGTGATATATGATTTGGAGTGCATTGTGATGTATGATATGGATTACATTGTGATGTATGATGTGGAACACTGACATATGTTGTTCAGTGCATTGCAGTGCATTGTGATGTATGATATGGAATATAGTGTGAAGTGTGATATGGAATACATTGTGATATATGATTTTCAGTGCATTGTGATCTATGATATAGAATACATTGTGATATGTGATTTGGAGTGCATTGTGATGTATGATATGGAATACAGTGTGATATATGATTTGGAGTGCATTGTGATGTAAGATATGGATTACATTGTGATATATGATTTGGAGTGCATTGTGATGTATGATATGAAATACATTGTGATATATGATTTGGAAAACAGTTTGATATATGGTTTGGAGTGCATTGTGATGTATGATATGGAATACAATGTGATATATGATTTGGAACACTGATATATGATTTGCAGTGCATTGTGATGTATGATATGAAATACATTGTGATATATGATTTGGAACACAGTTTGACATATGATTTGGAGTGCATTGTGATGTATGATATGGAATACAATGTGATATATGATTTGGAACACTGATATATGATTTGCAGTGCATTGTGATGTATGATATGGAATATTGTGTGATATATGATTTGGAGTGCATTGTGATATATGGTTTGGAACACTGATATATGATTTGGAGTGCATTGTGATGTATGATGTGGAATACAGTGTGATATATGATTTGGAACACTGATATATGATTTGGAGTGCATTGTGATGTATGATATGGAACACAGTGTGATATATGATTTTGAGTGCATTGTGATATATGGCTTGGAACACTGATATATGATTTGGAGTGCATTGTGACGTATGATATAGAATACATTGTGACATATGATTTGGAACACTGATATATGATTTTCAGTGCATTGTGATGTATGATATGGAATACATTGTGATATGTGATTTTGAGTGCATTGTGATGTATGATATGAAATACATTGTGATATATGGTTTGGAGTGCATTGTGTTGTATGATATGGAATACATTGTGACATATGGTTTGGAGTGCATTGAGACAGATTATCTGGAACACAGTTTAATTTATGATTTCGAGTGCATTGTGATGTATGATATGGAACAGTGTGATGTATGATTTGGAGTGCATTGTGATATATGATATGGAATACAGTGTGATATATGATTTGGAGTGCATTGTGATGTATGATATGGAAAACAGTGTGATATATGATTTGGAGTTCATTGTGATGTATGATATGGAATACAGTGTGATATATGATATGGATTAAATTGTGATATGTGATTTGGAGTGCATTATGGTATATTATTTGAAGTGCATTGTGATGTATGATATGGAATACAGTGTCATATATGATTTGGAGTGCATTGTGATATATGGTTTGGAACACTGATATATGATTTGGAGTGCATTGTGATGTATGATATGGAATACAGTGTGATATATGATTTGGAATGCAGTGTGATGTTTTGGAGTGCATTGTGATGTGTGATATGGAACACAGTGATATTTGATATATGATATGGAATACATTGTGATATATCATTTGGAATACAGTTTGATCTATGATATGGAATACATTGTGATGTATGATGTGGAACGCTGATATATGATTTGCAGTGCATTGTCGTGTATGATTTGGAATACAGTGTGATATATGATTTGGAGTGCATTGTGACGTATGATATAGAATACATTGTGACATATGATTTGGAACACTGATATATGATTTTCAGTGCATTGTGATGTATGATATGGAATACATTGTGATATGTGATTTTGAGTGCATTGTGATGTATGATATGAAATACATTGTGATATATGGTTTGGAGTGCATTGTGTTGTATGATATGGAATACATTGTGACATATGGTTTGGAGTGCATTGAGACAGATTATCTGGAACACAGTTTGATTTATGATTTCGAGTGCATTGTGATGTATGATATGGAACAGTGTGATGTATGATTTGGAGTGCATTGTGATATATGATATGGAATACAGTGTGATATATGATTTGGAGTGCATTGTGATGTATGATATGGAAAACAGTGTGATATATGATTTGGAGTTCATTGTGATGTATGATATGGAATACAGTGTGATATATGATATGGATTACATTGTGATATGTGATTTGGAGTGCATTATGATATATTATTTGGAGTGCATTGTGATGTATGATATGGAATACAGTGTGATATATGATATGGATTACATTGTGATATGTGATTTGGAGTGCATTATGGTATATTATTTGAAGTGCATTGTGATGTATGATATGGAATACAGTGTCGTATATGATTTGGAGTGCATTGTGATATATGGTTTGGAACACTGATATATGATTTGGAGTGCATTGTGATGTATGATATGGAATACAGTGTGATATATGATTTGGAATGCAGTGTGATGTTTTGGAGTGCATTGTGATGTGTGATATGGAACACAGTGATATATGATATGGAATACATTGTGATATATCATTTGGAATACAGTTTGATCTATGATATGGAATACATTGTGATGTATGATGTGGAACGCTGATATATGATTTGCAGTGCATTGTCGTGTATGATTTGGAATACAGTGTGATATATCATTTCGAGTGAATTGTGATATATGGTTTGGAGTGCATTGTGTTGTATGATATGGAATACATTGTGACATATGGTTTGGAGTGCATTGAGACAGATTATCTGTAACACAGTTTGATTTATGATTTCGAGTGCATTGTGATGTATGATATGGAACAGTGTGATGTATGATTTGGAGTGCATTGTGATATATGATATGGAATACAGTGTGATATATGATTTGGAGTGCATTGTGATGTATGATATGGAAAACAGTGTGATATATGATTTGGAGTTCATTGTGATGTATGATATGGAATACAGTGTGATATATGATATGGATTACATTGTGATATGTGATTTGGAGTGCATTATGGTATATTATTTGAAGTGCATTGTGATGTATGATATGGAATACAGTGTCATATATGATTTGGAGTGCATTGTGATATATGGTTTGGAACACTAATATATGATTTGGAGTGCATTGTGATGTATGATATGGAATACAGTGTGATATATGATTTGGAATGCAGTGTGATGTTTTGGAGTGCATTGTGATGTGTGATATGGAACACAGTGATATATGATATATGATATGGAATACATTGTGATATATCATTTGGAATACAGTTTGATCTATGAAATGGAATACATTGTGATGTATGATGTGGAACGCTGATATATGATTTGCAGTGCATTGTCGTGTATGATTTGGAATACAGTGTGATATATCATTTGGAGTGAATTGTGATATATGGCTTGGAACACTGATATATGATTTGGAGTGCATTGTGATGTATGATATGGAATACATAGTGATATGTGATTTGGAGTGCATTGTGATGTATAATATGGAATACATTGTGATGTATGGTTTGGAGTGCATTGTGATGTATGATATTGAATACATTGTGATATTTGGTTTGGGGTGCATTGTGATATATGGTTTGGAATGCAGTGTGATATATGATTTGGAGTGCATTGTGATGTGTGATATGGAATACAGTGTGATATATGATTTGCAGTGCATTGTGATGTATGAAATGGAAAACATTGTGATGTATGATGTGGAACACTGTTTAATGTGTTGCAGTGCATTGTGATGTATGATATGGAATGCAGTGTGATATATGTTTTGGAGTGCATTGTGATATATGGTTTGGAACACTGATATATGATTTGGAGTGCATTGTGATGTATGATGTGGAATACAGTGTGATATATGATTTGGAACACTGATATATGATTTGGAGTGCATTGTGATGTATGATATGGAACACAGTGTGATATATGATTTTGAGTGCATTGTGATATATGGCTTGGAACACTGATATATGATTTGGAGTGCATTGTGACGTATGATATAGAATACATTGTGACATATGATTTGGAACACTGATATATGATTTTCAGTGCATTGTGATGTATGATATGGAATACATTGTGATATGTGATTTTGAGTGCATTGTGATGTATGATATGAAATACATTGTGATATATGGTTTGGAGTGCATTGTGTTGTATGATATGGAATACATTGTGACATATGGTTTGGAGTGCATTGAGACAGATTATCTGGAACACAGTTTAATTTATGATTTCGAGTGCATTGTGATGTATGATATGGAACAGTGTGATGTATGATTTGGAGTGCATTGTGATATATGATATGGAATACAGTGTGATATATGATTTGGAGTGCATTGTGATGTATGATATGGAAAACAGTGTGATATATGATTTGGAGTTCATTGTGATGTATGATATGGAATACAGTGTGATATATGATATGGATTAAATTGTGATATGTGATTTGGAGTGCATTATGGTATATTATTTGAAGTGCATTGTGATGTATGATATGGAATACAGTGTCATATATGATTTGGAGTGCATTGTGATATATGGTTTGGAACACTGATATATGATTTGGAGTGCATTGTGATGTATGATATGGAATACAGTGTGATATATGATTTGGAATGCAGTGTGATGTTTTGGAGTGCATTGTGATGTGTGATATGGAACACAGTGATATATGATATATGATATGGAATACATTGTGATATATCATTTGGAATACAGTTTGATCTATGATATGGAATACATTGTGATGTATGATGTGGAACGCTGATATATGATTTGCAGTGCATTGTCGTGTATGATTTGGAATACAGTGTGATATATCATTTGGAGTGAATTGTGATATATGGTTTGGAACACTGATATATGATTTGGTGTGCATTGTGATGTATGATATGGAATACATAGTGATATGTGATTTGGAGTGCATTGTGATGTATGATATGGATTACATTGTGATGTATGATGTGGAACACTGACATATGTTGTTCAGTGCATTGCAGTGCATTGTGATGTATGATATGGAATATAGTGTGAAGTGTGATATGGAATACATTGTGAGAAATGATTTTCAGTGCATTGTGATCTATGATATAGAATACATTGTGATATATGATTTGCAGTGCATTGTGATGTATGACATGGTATACATTGTGATATGTGATTTGGAGTGCATTGTGATGTATGATATGGAATACAGTGTGATATATGATTTGGAGTGCATTGTGATGAAAGATATGGATTACATTGTGATGTATGATGTGGAACACTGACATATGTTGTTCAGTGCATTGTGATGTATGATATGGAATACATTGTGATATATGATTTGGAGTGCATTGTGATGTATGATATGAAATACATTGTGATATATGATTTGGAACACAGTTTGATATATGGTTTGGAGTGCATTGTGATGTATGATATGGAA
Source organism: Chiloscyllium punctatum (assembly GCF_047496795.1). Taxonomy (NCBI): domain Eukaryota; kingdom Metazoa; phylum Chordata; class Chondrichthyes; order Orectolobiformes; family Hemiscylliidae; genus Chiloscyllium; species Chiloscyllium punctatum. The sequence continues at coordinate 9,334,380 of NC_092741.1, forward strand.
TACAATGTGATATATGATTTGGAACACTGATATATGATTTGCAGTGCATTGTGATGTATGATATGAAATACATTGTGATATATGATTTGGAACACAGTTTGACATATGATTTGGAGTGCATTGTGATGTATGATATGGAATACAATGTGATATATGATTTGGAACACTGATATATGATTTGCAGTGCATTGTGATGTATGATATGGAATATTGTGTGATATATGATTTGGAGTGCATTGTGATATATGGTTTGGAACACTGATATATGATTTGGAGTGCATTGTGATGTATGATGTGGAATACAGTGTGATATATGATTTGGAACACTGATATATGATTTGGAGTGCATTGTGATGTATGATATGGAACACAGTGTGATATATGATTTTGAGTGCATTGTGATATATGGCTTGGAACACTGATATATGATTTGGAGTGCATTGTGACGTATGATATAGAATACATTGTGACATATGATTTGGAACACTGATATATGATTTTCAGTGCATTGTGATGTATGATATGGAATACATTGTGATATGTGATTTTGAGTGCATTGTGATGTATGATATGAAATACATTGTGATATATGGTTTGGAGTGCATTGTGTTGTATGATATGGAATACATTGTGACATATGGTTTGGAGTGCATTGAGACAGATTATCTGGAACACAGTTTGATTTATGATTTCGAGTGCATTGTGATGTATGATATGGAACAGTGTGATGTATGATTTGGAGTGCATTGTGATATATGATATGGAATACAGTGTGATATATGATTTGGAGTGCATTGTGATGTATGATATGGAAAACAGTGTGATATATGATTTGGAGTTCATTGTGATGTATGATATGGAATACAGTGTGATATATGATATGGATTACATTGTGATATGTGATTTGGAGTGCATTATGGTATATTATTTGGAGTGCATTGTGATGTATGATATGGAATACAGTGTGATATATGATATGGATTACATTGTGATATGTGATTTGGAGTGCATTATGGTATATTATTTGAAGTGCATTGTGATGTATGATATGGAATACAGTGTCATATATGATTTGGAGTGCATTGTGATATATGGTTTGGAACACTGATATATGATTTGGAGTGCATTGTGATGTATGATATGGAATACAGTGTGATATATGATTTGGAATGCATTGTGATGTTTTGGAGTGCATTGTGATGTGTGATATGGAACACAGTGATATATGATATGGAATACATTGTGATATATCATTTGGAATACAGTTTGATCTATGATATGGAATACATTGTGATGTATGATGTGGAACGCTGATATATGATTTGCAGTGCATTGTCGTGTATGATTTGGAATACAGTGTGATATATCATTTCGAGTGAATTGTGATATATGGTTTGGAGTGCATTGTGTTGTATGATATGGAATACATTGTGACATATGGTTTGGAGTGCATTGAGACAGATTATCTGGAACACAGTTTGATTTATGATTTCGAGTGCATTGTGATGTATGATATGGAACAGTGTGATGTATGATTTGGAGTGCATTGTGATATATGATATGGAAAACAGTGTGATATATGATTTGGAGTTCATTGTGATGTATGATATGGAATACAGTGTGATATATGATTTGGAGTGCATTGTGATGTATGATATGGAAAACAGTGTGATATATGATTTGGAGTTCATTGTGATGTATGATATGGAATACAGTGTGATATATGATATGGATTACATTGTGATATGTGATTTGGAGTGCATTATGGTATATTATTTGGAGTGCATTGTGATGTATGATATGGAATACAGTGTCATATATGATTTGGAGTGCATTGTGATATATGGTTTGGAACACTGATATATGATTTGGAGTGCATTGTGATGTATGATATGGAATACAGTGTGATGTATGATTTGGAATGCAGTGTGATGTTTTGGAGTGCATTGTGATGTGTGATATGGAACACAGTGATATATGATATATGATATGGAATACATTGTGATATATCATTTGGAATACAGTTTGATCTATGATATGGAATACATTGTGATGTATGATGTGGAACGCTGATATATGATTTGCAGTGCATTGTCGTGTATGATTTGGAATACAGTGTGATATATCATTTAGAGTGAATTGTGATATATGGTTTGGAACACTGATATATGATTTGGAGTGCATTGTGATGTATGATATGGAATACAGTGTGATATATGATTTGGAATGCATTGTGATGTTTTGGAGTGCATTGTGATGTGTGATATGGAATACAGTGTGATATATGATATGGATTACATTGTGATATGTGATTTGGAGTGCATTATGGTATATTATTTGGAGTGCATTGTGATGTATGATATGGAATACAGTGTGATATATGATATGGATTACATTGTGATATGTGATTTGGAGTGCATTATGGTATATTATTTGAAGTGCATTGTGATGTATGATATGGAATACAGTGTCATATATGATTTGGAGTGCATTGTGATATATGGTTTGGAACACTGATATATGATTTGGAGTGCATTGTGATGTATGATATGGAATACAGTGTGATATATGATTTGGAATGCATTGTGATGTTTTGGAGTGCATTGTGATGTGTGATATGGAACACAGTGATATATGATATGGAATACATTGTGATATATCATTTGGAATACAGTTTGATCTATGATATGGAATACATTGTGATGTATGATGTGGAACGCTGACATATGATTTGCAGTGCATTGTCGTGTATGATTTGGAATACAGTGTGATATATCATTTCGAGTGAATTGTGATATATGGTTTGGAGTGCATTGTGTTGTATGATATGGAATACATTGTGACATATGGTTTGGAGTGCATTGAGACAGATTATCTGGAACACAGTTTGATTTATGATTTCGAGTGCATTGTGATGTATGAAATGGAACAGTGTGATGTATGATTTGGAGTGCATTGTGATATATGATATGGAAAACAGTGTGATATATGATTTGGAGTTCATTGTGATGTATGATATGGAATACAGTGTGATATATGATTTGGAGTGCATTGTGATGTATGATATGGAAAACAGTGTGATATATGATTTGGAGTTCATTGTGATGTATGATATGGAATACAGTGTGATATATGATATGGATTACATTGTGATATGTGATTTGGAGTGCATTATGGTATATTATTTGGAGTGCATTGTGATGTATGATATGGAATACAGTGTCATATATGATTTGGAGTGCATTGTGATATATGGTTTGGAACACTGATATATGATTTGGAGTGCATTGTGATGTATGATATGGAATACAGTGTGATATATGATTTGGAATGCAGTGTGATGTTTTGGAGTGCATTGTGATGTGTGATATGGAACACAGTGATATATGATATATGATATGGAATACATTGTGATATATCATTTGGAATACAGTTTGATCTATGATATGGAATACATTGTGATGTATGATGTGGAACGCTGATATATGATTTGCAGTGCATTGTCGTGTATGATTTGGAATACAGTGTGATATATCATTTGGAGTGAATTGTGATATATGGTTTGGAACACTGATATATGATTTGGAGTGCATTGTGATGTATGATATGGAATACATTCTGATATGTGATTTGGAGTGCATTGTGATGTATAATATGGAATACATTGTGATGTATGGTTTGGAGTGCATTGTGATGTATGATATTGAATACATTGTGATATTTGGTTTGGGGTGCATTGTGATATATGGTTTGGAATGCAGTGTGATATATGATTTGGAGTGCATTGTGATGTGTGATATGGAATACAGTGTGATATATGATTTGCAGTGCATTGTGATGTATGAAATGGAAAACATTGTGATGTATGATGTGGAACACTGTTTAATGTGTTGCAGTGCATTGTGATGTATGATATGGAATGCAGTGTGATATATGTTTTGGAGTGCATTGTGATATATGGTTCAGAACACTGATATATGATTTGGAGTGCATTATGATGTATGATATGTATTACATTATGATATGGAATACAGTGTCATATCTGATTTGGAGTGCATTATGATGTATGATATGTATTGCATTATGATTTGGAACACAGTGTCATATCTGATTTGGAGTGCATTGTGATGCCTTATATGGAATACATTGTGATATATGATTTGGAACACAGTTTGATATATGATTTGGAGTGCATTGTGATATATGGTTTGGAACACTGATATATGATTTGGAGTGCATTGTGATGTATGATCTGGAATACATTGTGATGTATGATATGAAACACTGTGTGATATATGATTTGGAATGCAGTGTGATATATGATTTAGAATGCAGTGTGATATAAGATATGGAATACATTGTGATATATGATTTGGAGGGCATTGTGATGTATGATATGGAACACATTGTGGTATATGATTTGGAGTGCATTGTGATGTATGATATGGAATAAATTGTGGTATATGATTTGGAGTGCATTGTGATATATGATCTGGAACACAGTGTTATTTATGATTTGCAATACATGTGATATATGGTTTGGAACATAGTGTGATATATGATTTGGAGTGCATTGTGATATGTGATTTGGAGTGCATTGCAATGTATGATATGGAACACAGTGTGTTATATGAATGTGAGTGCATTGTGATGTATGATATGGATTACATTGTGATGCATGATGTGGAACACTGACATATGTTGTTCAGTGCATTGTGATGTATGATATGGAATACATTGTGATATATGATTTGGTGTGCATTGTGATGTATGATATGAAATACATTGTGATATATGATTTGGAACACAGTTTGATATATGGTTTGGAGTGCATTGTGATGTATGATATGGAATACAATGTGATATATGATTTGGAACACTGATATATGATTTGCAGTGCATTGTGATGGGTGGGTTGCGCTTCAGCGGGGCGGTGTAGACTTGTTGGGCCGAAGGGCCTGTTTCCACACTGTAAGTAATCTAATCTAATCTAATCTTATCTAATGTGTAATCTAATCTAATCTAATCTAATATCTAATGAAATACAGTGTCATATCTGATTTGGAGTGCATTATGATGTATGATATGTATTGCATTAATACTAAATCAATACTTTTCATCAGTATTCACTCAGGAACAGGACATTGTTGCCGATGTGAATACTGATTCACAATTAATTAGAATGGACGGCTTTGAGGTATGTAGGGAAGAGGTGTTGGAAATTCTGGAAAGGTTGAAAATAGATAAGTCCCCTGGGCCTGATGGCATTTATCCCAGGATCCTCTGGGAAGCTAGGGAGGAGATAGCGGAGCAATTGGCCTTGATTTTTATGTCACACTATGTTCCAAACCATATATCACAATGTATTGCAAATCATAAATAACACTGTGTTCCAGATCATATATCACAATGCACTCCAAATCATATACCACAATGTGTTCCATATCATACATCACAATGCCCTCCAAATCATATATCACACTGCATTCTAAATCATATATCACACTGCATTCCAAATCATATATCACACAGTGTTTCATATCATACATCACAATGTATTCCAGATCATATATCACAATGCACTCCAAATCATATACCACAATGTGTTCCATATCATACATCACAATGCCCTCCAAATCATATAACACAATGTATTCCATATCTTATATCACACTGCATTCCAAATCATATATCACACAGTGTTTCATATCATACATCACAATGTATTCCAGATCATACATCACAATGCACTCCAAATCATATATCACACAATATTCCATATCATACATCACAATGCACTGCAAATCATATATCAGTGTTCCAAATCACATATCACATTGTATTCCATATCATACATCACAATGCACTCCAAATCATATGTCAAACTGTGTTCCAAATCATATATCACAATGTATTTCCTATCATACATCACAATGCACTCCAAATCATATATCAGTGTTCCAAATCAAATATCACATTGTATTCCATATCATACATCACAATGCACTCCAAACCATATATCAAACTGTGTTCCAAATCATATATCACAATGTACTCCAATTAATATACCATAATGCACTCCAAATCACATATCACAATGTAATCCATATCATATATCACACTGTATTCCATATCATACATCACAATGCACTCCAAATCATATATCACACTGTATTCCATATCATATATCACAATGCACTCCAAATCATATATCACACTGTTCCATATCATACATCACAATGTATTCCAGATCATATATCACAATGCACTCCAAATCATATACCACAATGTGTTCCATATCATACATCACAATGCCCTCCAAATCATATATCACAATGTATTCCATATCTTATATCACACTGCATTCCAAATCATATATCACACAGTGTTTCATATCATACATCACAATGTATTCCAGATCATACATCACAATGCACTCCAAATCATATATCACACAATATTCCATATCATACATCACAATGCACTCCAAATCATATATCAGTGTTCCAAATCACATATCACATTGTATTCCATATCATACATCACAATGCACTCCAAATCATATGTCAAACTGTGTTCCAAATCATATATCACAATGTATTTCATATCATACATCACAATGCACTCCAAATCATATATCAGTGTTCCAAATCAAATATCACATTGTATTCCATATCATACATCACAATGCACTCCAAACCATATATCAAACTGTGTTCCAAATCATATATCACAATGTACTCCAAATAATATACCATAATGCACTCCAAATCACATATCACAATGTAATCCATATCATATATCACACTGTATTCCATATCATACATCACAATGCACTCCAAATCATATATCACACTGTATTCCATATCATATATCACAATGCACTCCAAATCATATATCACACTGTTCCATATCATACATCACAATGCACTCGAAATCATAAATCAAACTGTGTTCCAGATAATCTGTCTCAATGCACTCCAAACCATATGTCACAATGTATTCCATATCATACAACACAATGCACTCCAAACCATATATCACAATGTATTCCATATCATACATCACAATGCACTGAAAATCATATATCAGTGTTCCAAATCATATGTCACAATGTATTCTATATCATACGTCTCAATGCACTCAAAATCATATATCACACTGTGTTCCATATCATACATCACAATGCACTCCAAATCATATATCAGTGTTCCAAATCATATATCACACTGTATTCCACATCATACATCACAATGCACTCCAAATCATATATCAGTGTTCCAAACCATATATCACAATGCACTCCAAATCATATATCACACAATATTCCATATCATACATCACAATGCACTGCAAATCATATATCAGTGTTCCAAATCATATATCACATTGTATTCCATATCATACATCACAATGCACTCCAAATCATATGTCAAACTATGTTCCAAATCATATATCACAATGTATTTCATGTCATACATCACAATGCACTGCAAATCATATATCAGTGTTCCAAATCATATATCACATTGTATTCCATATCATACATCACAATGCACTCCAAACCATATATCAAACTGTGTTCCAAAACATATATCACAATGTATTTCATATCATACATCACAATGCACTGCAAATCATATATCAGTGTTCCACATCATACATCACAATGTAATCCATATCATACATCACAATGCACTCCAAATCACATATCACAATGTATTCCATATCATACATCACAATGCACTCCAAATCATATATCAGTGTTCCAAACCATATATCACAATTCACTCCAAATGATATATCACACTGTATTCCAAATCATACACGACAATGCACTGCAAATCATATATCAGCGTTCCACATCATACATCACAATGTATTCCATATCATAGATCAAACTGTATTCCAAATGATATATCACAATGTATTCCATATCATATATCATATATCACTGTGTTCCATATCATACATCACAATGCACTCCAAATCATATATCACACTGTATTCCATATCATACATCACAATGCACTCCAAATAATATACCATAATGCACTCCAAATCACATATCACAATGTAATCCATATCATATATCACACTGTATTCCATATCATACATCACAATGAACTCCAAATCATATATCACACTGTTTTCCATATCATACATCACAATGCACTCCAAATCAAATATCACACTGTATTCCATATCATATATCACAATGCACTCCAAATCACATATCACACTGTTCCATATCATACATCACAATGCACTCGAAATCATAAATCAAACTATGTTCCAGATAATCTGTCTCAATGCACTCCAAACCATATGTCACAATGTATTCCATATCATACAACACCATGCACTGCAAATCATATAACACAATGTATTTCATATCATACATCACAATGCACTCAAAATCATATATCACGCTGTGTTCCATATCATACATCACAATGCACTGAAAATCATATATCAGTGTTCCAAATCATACATCACAATGTATTCTAAATCATACGTCACAATGCACTCCAAATCATATATCAGTGTTCCAAACCATATATCACAATGCACTCAAAATCATATATCACACTGTGTTCCATATCATACATCACAATGCACTCCAAATCATATATCAGTGTTCCAAATCATATATCACACTGTACTCCATATCATACATCACAATGCACTCCAAATCATATATCAGTGTTCCAAACCATATATCACAATGCACTCCAAATCATATATCACGCAATATTCCATATCATACATCACAATGCACTGCAAATCATATATCAGTGTTCCAAATCATATATCACATTGTATTCCATATCATACATCACAATGCACTCCAAATCATATGTCAAACTGTGTTCCAAATCATATATCACAATTTATTTCATATCATACATCACAATGCACTGCAAATCATATATCAGTGTTCCAAATCAAATATCACATTGTATTCCATATCATACATCACAATGCACTCCAAACCATATATCAAACTGTGTTCCAAATCATATATCACAATGTATTTCATATCATACATCACAATGCACTCCAAATCATATATCACAATGTATTCCATATCATACATCACAATGCACTGAACAACATATGTCAGTGTTCCACATCATACATCACAATGTAATCGATATCATACATCACACTGCATTCCAAATCATATATCACACTGTATTCCATATCATACATCACAATGCACTCCAAATCATATATCAGTGTTCCAAACCATATATCACAATGCACTCCAAATCATATATGACACTGTATTCCATATCATACATCACAATGTACTCCAAATAATGTACCATAATGCACTCCAAATCACATATCACAATGTAATCCATATCATATATCACACTGTATTCCAAATCACACATCACAATGTCATCCATATCATATATCACACTGTATTCCATATCATACATCACAATGAACTCCAAATCATATATCACACTGTATTCCATATCATATATCACAATGCACTCCAAATCACATATCACACTGTTCCATATCATACATCACAATGCACTCGAAATCATAAATCAAACTATGTTCCAGATAATCTGTCTCAATGCACTCCAAACCATATGTCACAATGTATTCCATATCATACAACACAATGCACTGCAAATCATATAACACAATGTATTTCATATCATACATCACAATGCACTCAAAATCATATATCACGCTGTGTTCCATATCATACATCACAATGCACTGAAAATCATATATCAGTGTTCCAAATCATACATCACAATGTATTCTAAATCATACGTCACAATGCACTCCAAATCATATATCAGTGTTCCAAACCATATATCACAATGCACTCAAAATCATATATCACACTGTGTTCCATATCATACATCACAATGCACTCCAAATCATATATCAGTGTTCCAAATCATATATCACACTGTACTCCATATCATACATCACAATGCACTCCAAATCATATATCAGTGTTCCAAACCATATATCACAATGCACTCCAAATCATATATCACGCAATATTCCATATCATACATCACAATGCACTGCAAATCATATATCAGTGTTCCAAATCATATATCACAATTTATTTCATATCATACATCACAATGCACTGCAAATCATATATCAGTGTTCCAAATCAAATATCACATTGTATTCCATATCATACATCACAATGCACTCCAAACCATATATCAAACTGTGTTCCAAATCATATATCACAATGTATTTCATATCATACATCACAATGCACTCCAAATCATATATCACAATGTATTCCATATCATACATCACAATGCACTGAACAACATATGTCAGTGTTCCACATCATACATCACAATGTAATCGATATCATACATCACACTGCATTCCAAATCATATATCACACTGTATTCCATATCATACATCACAATGCACTCCAAATCATATATCAGTGTTCCAAACCATATATCACAATGCACTCCAAATCATATATGACACTGTATTCCATATCATACATCACAATGTACTCCAAATAATGTACCATAATGCACTCCAAATCACACATCACAATGTCATCCATATCATATATCACACTGTATTCCATATCATACATCACAATGAACTCCAAATCATATATCACACTGTATTCCATATCATATATCACAATGCACTCCAAATCATATATCACACTGTTCCATATCATACATCACAATGCACTCGAAATCATAAATCAAACTATGTTCCAGATAATCTGTCCCAATGCACTCCAAACCATATGTCACAATGTTTTCCATATCATACAACACAATGCACTCCAAACCATATATCACAATGTATTTCATATCATACATCACAATGCACTGAAAATCACATATCACAATGTATTCCATATCATATATCACAATGCACTGAAAATCATATATCAGTGTTCCAAATCATATGTCACAATGTATTCTATATCATACATCACAATGCACTCCAAATCATATATCAGTGTTCCAAGCCATATATCACAATGCACTCAAAATCATATATCACACTGTGTTCCATATCATGCATCACAATGCACTCCAAATCATATATCAGTGTTCCAAATCATATATCACACTGTATTCCACATCATACATCACAATGCACTCCAAATCATATATCAGTGTTCCAAACCATATATCACAATGCACTCCAAATCATATATCACACAATATTCCATATCATACATCACAATGCACTGCAAATCATATATCAGTGTTCCAAATCATATATCACATTGTATTCCATATCATACATCACAATGCACTCCAAATCATATGTCAAACTGTGTTCCAAATCATATATCACAATGTATTTCATATCATACATCACAATGCACTGCAAATCATATATCAGTGTTCCAAATCATATATCACATTGTATTCCATATCATACATCACAATGCACTCCAAACCATATATCAAACTGTGTTCCAAATCATATATCACAATGTATTTCATATCATACATCACAATGCACTCCAAATCATATATCACAATGTATTCCATATCATACATCACAATGCACTGAACAACATATGTCAGTGTTCCACATCATACATCTCACTGTCAACCCTATCTAAACCCCTAATCATCTTGTACACCTCTATCAAATCTCCCCTAAACCTTCTTTTCTCCAATTAGAAAAGCCCCCTCCTCCAGGTCATTTATAAAAATGACAAACAGCAATGGTCCCAAAACAGATCCTTGTGGAACACCGCTAGGAACTGCGCTCCAAGATGAACCTATACCATCAACTACTACCCTCTGTCTCCTTCCAGCCAGCCAATTCCTAATCCAAACCTCTAATGCACCCTCAATGCCATACCTCCATAGTTTTTGCATTAGCCTGCCATGGGGTACCTTATCAAACGCCTTGCTAAAATCCATATACACCACATCTACCGCTTTACCCTCGTCCACTTCCTTGGTCACCTTCTCAAAGAATTCAATAAGGTTTGTGAGGCACAACCTGCCCTTCACAAAACCATGCTGACTATCCTTGATCACATTATTCCTATCCAGATGTTCATAAATCCTATCCCTTACAATTCTCTCTAAGACTTTGCCCACAACAGAAGTGAGACTCACCGGCCTATAGTTACTAGGGTTATCCCTACTCCCCTTCTTGAACAAGGGGACCACATTCGCTATCCTCCAGTCCTCTGGCACTATTCCCGTAGACAACGATGACATAAAAATCAAGGCCAATTGCTCCGCTATCTCCTCCCTAGCTTCCCAGAGGATCCTGGGATAAATGCCATCAGGCCCAGGGGACTTATCTATTTTCAACCTTTCCAGAATTTCCAACACCTCTTCCCTACATACCTCAAAGCCGTCCATTCTAATTAATTGTGAATCAGTATTCACATCGGCAACAATGTCCTGTTCCTGAGTGAATACTGATGAAAAGTATTGATTTAGTATTAATGCAATACATATCATACATCATAATGCACTCCAAATCAGATATGACACTGTATTTCATTAGATATTAGATTAGATTAGATTAGATTACACATTAGATTAGATTAGATTAGATTAGATTACTTACAGTGTGGAAACAGGCCCTTCGGCCCAACAAGTCTACACCGCCCCGCTGAAGCGCAACCCACCCATCACAATGCACTGCAAATCATATATCAGTGTTCCAAATCATATATCACATTGTATTCCATATCATACATCACAATGCACTCCAAACCATATATCAAACTGTGTTCCAAATCATATATCACAATGTATTTCATATCATACATCACAATGCACACCAAATCATATATCACAATGTATTCCATATCATACATCACAATGCACTGAACAACATATGTCAGTGTTCCACATCATACATCACAATGTAATCCATATCATACATCACAATGCACTCACATTCATATAACACACTGTGTTCCATATCATACATTGCAATGCACTCCAAATCACATATCACAATGCACTCCAAATCACATATCACAATGTATTCTATATCATAGATCACAATGCACTCAAAATCATATATCACGCTGTGTTCCATATCATACATCACAATGCACTGAAAATCATATATCAGTGTTCCAAATCATACATCACAATGTATTCTAAATCATACGTCACAATGCACTCCAAATCATATATCAGTGTTCCAAACCATATATCACAATGCACTCAAAATCATATATCACACTGTGTTCCATATCATACATCACAATGCACTCCAAATCATATATCAGTGTTCCAAATCATATATCACACTGTACTCCATATCATACATCACAATGCACTCCAAATCATATATCAGTGTTCCAAACCATATATCACAATGCACTCCAAATCATATATCACGCAATATTCCATATCATACATCACAATGCACTGCAAATCATATATCAGTGTTCCAAATCATATATCACATTGTATTCCATATCATACATCACAATGCACTCCAAATCATATGTCAAACTGTGTTCCAAATCATATATCACAATTTATTTCATATCATACATCACAATGCACTGCAAATCATATATCAGTGTTCCAAATCAAATATCACATTGTATTCCATATCATACATCACAATGCACTCCAAACCATATATCAAACTGTGTTCCAAATCATATATCACAATGTATTTCATATCATACATCACAATGCACTCCAAATCATATATCACAATGTATTCCATATCATACATCACAATGCACTGAACAACATATGTCAGTGTTCCACATCATACATCACAATGTAATCGATATCATACATCACACTGCATTCCAAATCATATATCACACTGTATTCCATATCATACATCACAATGCACTCCAAATCATATATCAGTGTTCCAAACCATATATCACAATGCACTCCAAATCATATATGACACTGTATTCCATATCATACATCACAATGTACTCCAAATAATGTACCATAATGCACTCCAAATCACACATCACAATGTCATCCATATCATATATCACACTGTATTCCATATCATACATCACAATGAACTCCAAATCATATATCACACTGTATTCCATATCATATATCACAATGCACTCCAAATCACATATCACACTGTTCCATATCATACATCACAATGCACTCGAAATCATAAATCAAACTATGTTCCAGATAATCTGTCTCAATGCACTCCAAAGCATATGTCACAATGTATTCCATATCATACAACACAATGCACTGCAAATCATATAACACAATGTATTTCATATCATACATCACAATGCACTCAAAATCATATATCACGCTGTGTTCCATATCATACATCACAATGCACTGAAAATCATATATCAGTGTTCCAAATCATACATCACAATGTATTCTAAATCATACGTCACAATGCACTCCAAATCATATATCAGTGTTCCAAACCATATATCACAATGCACTCAAAATCATATATCACACTGTGTTCCATATCATACATCACAATGCACTCCAAATCATATATCAGTGTTCCAAATCATATATCACACTGTACTCCATATCATACATCACAATGCACTCCAAATCATATATCAGTGTTCCAAACCATATATCACAATGCACTCCAAATCATATATCACGCAATATTCCATATCATACATCACAATGCACTGCAAATCATATATCAGTGTTCCAAATCATATATCACATTGTATTCCATATCATACATCACAATGCACTCCAAATCATATGTCAAACTGTGTTCCAAATCATATATCACAATTTATTTCATATCATACATCACAATGCACTGCAAATCATATATCAGTGTTCCAAATCAAATATCACATTGTATTCCATATCATACATCACAATGCACTCCAAACCATATATCAAACTGTGTTCCAAATCATATATCACAATGTATTTCATATCATACATCACAATGCACTCCAAATCATATATCACAATGTATTCCATATCATACATCACAATGCACTGAACAACATATGTCAGTGTTCCACATCATACATCACAATGTAATCGATATCATACATCACACTGCATTCCAAATCATATATCACACTGTATTCCATATCATACATCACAATGCACTCCAAATCATATATCAGTGTTCCAAACCATATATCACAATGCACTCCAAATCATATATGACACTGTATTCCATATCATACATCACAATGTACTCCAAATAATGTACCATAATGCACTCCAAATCACACATCACAATGTCATCCATATCATATATCACACTGTATTCCATATCATACATCACAATGAACTCCAAATCATATATCACACTGTATTCCATATCATATATCACAATGCACTCCAAATCATATATCACACTGTTCCATATCATACATCACAATGCACTCGAAATCATAAATCAAACTATGTTCCAGATAATCTGTCCCAATGCACTCCAAACCATATGTCACAATGTTTTCCATATCATACAACACAATGCACTCCAAACCATATATCACAATGTATTTCATATCATACATCACAATGCACTGAAAATCACATATCACAATGTATTCCATATCATATATCACAATGCACTGAAAATCATATATCAGTGTTCCAAATCATATGTCACAATGTATTCTATATCATACATCACAATGCACTCCAAATCATATATCAGTGTTCCAAGCCATATATCACAATGCACTCAAAATCATATATCACACTGTGTTCCATATCATGCATCACAATGCACTCCAAATCATATATCAGTGTTCCAAATCATATATCACACTGTATTCCACATCATACATCACAATGCACTCCAAATCATATATCAGTGTTCCAAACCATATATCACAATGCACTCCAAATCATATATCACACAATATTCCATATCATACATCACAATGCACTGCAAATCATATATCAGTGTTCCAAATCATATATCACATTGTATTCCATATCATACATCACAATGCACTCCAAATCATATGTCAAACTGTGTTCCAAATCATATATCACAATGTATTTCATATCATACATCACAATGCACTGCAAATCATATATCAGTGTTCCAAATCATATATCACATTGTATTCCATATCATACATCACAATGCACTCCAAACCATATATCAAACTGTGTTCCAAATCATATATCACAATGTATTTCATATCATACATCACAATGCACTCCAAATCATATATCACAATGTATTCCATATCATACATCACAATGCACTGAACAACATATGTCAGTGTTCCACATCATACATCTCACTGTCAACCCTATCTAAACCCCTAATCATCTTGTACACCTCTATCAAATCTCCCCTAAACCTTCTTTTCTCCAATTAGAAAAGCCCCCTCCTCCAGGTCATTTATAAAAATGACAAACAGCAATGGTCCCAAAACAGATCCTTGTGGAACACCGCTAGGAACTGCGCTCCAAGATGAACCTATACCATCAACTACTACCCTCTGTCTCCTTCCAGCCAGCCAATTCCTAATCCAAACCTCTAATGCACCCTCAATGCCATACCTCCATAGTTTTTGCATTAGCCTGCCATGGGGTACCTTATCAAACGCCTTGCTAAAATCCATATACACCACATCTACCGCTTTACCCTCGTCCACTTCCTTGGTCACCTTCTCAAAGAATTCAATAAGGTTTGTGAGGCACAACCTGCCCTTCACAAAACCATGCTGACTATCCTTGATCACATTATTCCTATCCAGATGTTCATAAATCCTATCCCTTACAATTCTCTCTAAGACTTTGCCCACAACAGAAGTGAGACTCACCGGCCTATAGTTACTAGGGTTATCCCTACTCCCCTTCTTGAACAAGGGGACCACATTCGCTATCCTCCAGTCCTCTGGCACTATTCCTGTAGACAACGATGACATAAAAATCAAGGCCAATTGCTCCGCTATCTCCTCCCTAGCTTCCCAGAGGATCCTGGGATAAATGCCATCAGGCCCAGGGGACTTATCTATTTTCAACCTTTCCAGAATTTCCAACACCTCTTCCCTACATACCTCAAAGCCGTCCATTCTAATTAATTGTGAATCAGTATTCACATCGGCAACAATGTCCTGTTCCTGAGTGAATACTGATGAAAAGTATTGATTTAGTATTAATGCAATACATATCATACATCATAATGCACTCCAAATCAGATATGACACTGTATTTCATTAGATATTAGATTAGATTAGATTAGATTACACATTAGATTAGATTAGATTAGATTAGATTACTTACAGTGTGGAAACAGGCCCTTCGGCCCAACAAGTCTACACCGCCCCGCTGAAGCGCAACCCACCCATCACAATGCACTGCAAATCATATATCAGTGTTCCAAATCATATATCACATTGTATTCCATATCATACATCACAATGCACTCCAAACCATATATCAAACTGTGTTCCAAATCATATATCACAATGTATTTCATATCATACATCACAATGCACACCAAATCATATATCACAATGTATTCCATATCATACATCACAATGCACTGAACAACATATGTCAGTGTTCCACATCATACATCACAATGTAATCCATATCATACATCACAATGCACTCACATTCATATAACACACTGTGTTCCATATCATACATTGCAATGCACTCCAAATCACATATCACAATGCACTCCAAATCACATATCACAATGTATTCTATATCATAGATCACAATGCACTCAAAATCATATATCACGCTGTGTTCCATATCATACATCACAATGCACTGAAAATCATATATCAGTGTTCCAAATCATACATCACAATGTATTCTAAATCATACGTCACAATGCACTCCAAATCATATATCAGTGTTCCAAACCATATATCACAATGCACTCAAAATCATATATCACACTGTGTTCCATATCATACATCACAATGCACTCCAAATCATATATCAGTGTTCCAAATCATATATCACACTGTACTCCATATCATACATCACAATGCACTCCAAATCATATATCAGTGTTCCAAACCATATATCACAATGCACTCCAAATCATATATCACGCAATATTCCATATCATACATCACAATGCACTGCAAATCATATATCAGTGTTCCAAATCATATATCACATTGTATTCCATATCATACATCACAATGCACTCCAAATCATATGTCAAACTGTGTTCCAAATCATATATCACAATTTATTTCATATCATACATCACAATGCACTGCAAATCATATATCAGTGTTCCAAATCAAATATCACATTGTATTCCATATCATACATCACAATGCACTCCAAACCATATATCAAACTGTGTTCCAAATCATATATCACAATGTATTTCATATCATACATCACAATGCACTCCAAATCATATATCACAATGTATTCCATATCATACATCACAATGCACTGAACAACATATGTCAGTGTTCCACATCATACATCACAATGTAATCGATATCATACATCACACTGCATTCCAAATCATATATCACACTGTATTCCATATCATACATCACAATGCACTCCAAATCATATATCAGTGTTCCAAACCATATATCACAATGCACTCCAAATCATATATGACACTGTATTCCATATCATACATCACAATGTACTCCAAATAATGTACCATAATGCACTCCAAATCACACATCACAATGTCATCCATATCATATATCACACTGTATTCCATATCATACATCACAATGAACTCCAAATCATATATCACACTGTATTCCATATCATATATCACAATGCACTCCAAATCACATATCACACTGTTCCATATCATACATCACAATGCACTCGAAATCATAAATCAAACTATGTTCCAGATAATCTGTCTCAATGCACTCCAAAGCATATGTCACAATGTATTCCATATCATACAACACAATGCACTGCAAATCATATAACACAATGTATTTCATATCATACATCACAATGCACTCAAAATCATATATCACGCTGTGTTCCATATCATACATCACAATGCACTGAAAATCATATATCAGTGTTCCAAATCATACATCACAATGTATTCTAAATCATACGTCACAATGCACTCCAAATCATATATCAGTGTTCCAAACCATATATCACAATGCACTCAAAATCATATATCACACTGTGTTCCATATCATACATCACAATGCACTCCAAATCATATATCAGTGTTCCAAATCATATATCACACTGTACTCCATATCATACATCACAATGCACTCCAAATCATATATCAGTGTTCCAAACCATATATCACAATGCACTCCAAATCATATATCACGCAATATTCCATATCATACATCACAATGCACTGCAAATCATATATCAGTGTTCCAAATCATATATCACATTGTATTCCATATCATACATCACAATGCACTCCAAATCATATGTCAAACTGTGTTCCAAATCATATATCACAATTTATTTCATATCATACATCACAATGCACTGCAAATCATATATCAGTGTTCCAAATCAAATATCACATTGTATTCCATATCATACATCACAATGCACTCCAAACCATATATCAAACTGTGTTCCAAATCATATATCACAATGTATTTCATATCATACATCACAATGCACTCCAAATCATATATCACAATGTATTCCATATCATACATCACAATGCACTGAACAACATATGTCAGTGTTCCACATCATACATCACAATGTAATCGATATCATACATCACACTGCATTCCAAATCATATATCACACTGTATTCCATATCATACATCACAATGCACTCCAAATCATATATCAGTGTTCCAAACCATATATCACAATGCACTCCAAATCATATATGACACTGTATTCCATATCATACATCACAATGTACTCCAAATAATGTACCATAATGCACTCCAAATCACACATCACAATGTCATCCATATCATATATCACACTGTATTCCATATCATACATCACAATGAACTCCAAATCATATATCACACTGTATTCCATATCATATATCACAATGCACTCCAAATCATATATCACACTGTTCCATATCATACATCACAATGCACTCGAAATCATAAATCAAACTATGTTCCAGATAATCTGTCCCAATGCACTCCAAACCATATGTCACAATGTTTTCCATATCATACAACACAATGCACTCCAAACCATATATCACAATGTATTTCATATCATACATCACAATGCACTGAAAATCACATATCACAATGTATTCCATATCATATATCACAATGCACTGAAAATCATATATCAGTGTTCCAAATCATATGTCACAATGTATTCTATATCATACATCACAATGCACTCCAAATCATATATCAGTGTTCCAAGCCATATATCACAATGCACTCAAAATCATATATCACACTGTGTTCCATATCATGCATCACAATGCACTCCAAATCATATATCAGTGTTCCAAATCATATATCACACTGTATTCCACATCATACATCACAATGCACTCCAAATCATATATCAGTGTTCCAAACCATATATCACAATGCACTCCAAATCATATATCACACAATATTCCATATCATACATCACAATGCACTGCAAATCATATATCAGTGTTCCAAATCATATATCACATTGTATTCCATATCATACATCACAATGCACTCCAAATCATATGTCAAACTGTGTTCCAAATCATATATCACAATGTATTTCATATCATACATCACAATGCACTGCAAATCATATATCAGTGTTCCAAATCATATATCACATTGTATTCCATATCATACATCACAATGCACTCCAAACCATATATCAAACTGTGTTCCAAATCATATATCACAATGTATTTCATATCATACATCACAATGCACTCCAAATCATATATCACAATGTATTCCATATCATACATCACAATGCACTGAACAACATATGTCAGTGTTCCACATCATACATCTCACTGTCAACCCTATCTAAACCCCTAATCATCTTGTACACCTCTATCAAATCTCCCCTAAACCTTCTTTTCTCCAATTAGAAAAGCCCCCTCCTCCAGGTCATTTATAAAAATGACAAACAGCAATGGTCCCAAAACAGATCCTTGTGGAACACCGCTAGGAACTGCGCTCCAAGATGAACCTATACCATCAACTACTACCCTCTGTCTCCTTCCAGCCAGCCAATTCCTAATCCAAACCTCTAATGCACCCTCAATGCCATACCTCCATAGTTTTTGCATTAGCCTGCCATGGGGTACCTTATCAAACGCCTTGCTAAAATCCATATACACCACATCTACCGCTTTACCCTCGTCCACTTCCTTGGTCACCTTCTCAAAGAATTCAATAAGGTTTGTGAGGCACAACCTGCCCTTCACAAAACCATGCTGACTATCCTTGATCACATTATTCCTATCCAGATGTTCATAAATCCTATCCCTTACAATTCTCTCTAAGACTTTGCCCACAACAGAAGTGAGACTCACCGGCCTATAGTTACTAGGGTTATCCCTACTCCCCTTCTTGAACAAGGGGACCACATTCGCTATCCTCCAGTCCTCTGGCACTATTCCTGTAGACAACGATGACATAAAAATCAAGGCCAATTGCTCCGCTATCTCCTCCCTAGCTTCCCAGAGGATCCTGGGATAAATGCCATCAGGCCCAGGGGACTTATCTATTTTCAACCTTTCCAGAATTTCCAACACCTCTTCCCTACATACCTCAAAGCCGTCCATTCTAATTAATTGTGAATCAGTATTCACATCGGCAACAATGTCCTGTTCCTGAGTGAATACTGATGAAAAGTATTGATTTAGTATTAATGCAATACATATCATACATCATAATGCACTCCAAATCAGATATGACACTGTATTTCATTAGATATTAGATTAGATTAGATTAGATTACACATTAGATTAGATTAGATTAGATTAGATTACTTACAGTGTGGAAACAGGCCCTTCGGCCCAACAAGTCTACACCGCCCCGCTGAAGCGCAACCCACCCATCACAATGCACTGCAAATCATATATCAGTGTTCCAAATCATATATCACATTGTATTCCATATCATACATCACAATGCACTCCAAACCATATATCAAACTGTGTTCCAAATCATATATCACAATGTATTTCATATCATACATCACAATGCACACCAAATCATATATCACAATGTATTCCATATCATACATCACAATGCACTGAACAACATATGTCAGTGTTCCACATCATACATCACAATGTAATCCATATCATACATCACAATGCACTCACATTCATATAACACACTGTGTTCCATATCATACATTGCAATGCACTCCAAATCACATATCACAATGCACTCCAAATCACATATCACAATGTATTCTATATCATAGATCACAATGCACTGAAAATCATATATCACAATGTATTCCATATCACACTTCACACTATATTCCATATCATACATCACAATGCACTGCAATGCACTGAACAACATATGTCAGTGTTCCACATCATACATCACAATGTAATCCATATCATACATCACAATGCACTCCAAATCATATATCACACTGTATTCCATATCATACATCACAATGCACTCCAAACCATATCTCAAACTGTGTTCCAAATCATATATGACAATGTATTTCATATCATACATCACAATGCACTCCAAATCATATATCACAATGTATTCCATATCATACATCACAATGCACTGAACAACATATGTCAGTGTTCCACATCATACATCACAATGTAATCCATATCATACATCACAATGCACTCACATTCATATAACATGCTGTGTTCCATATCATACATTGCAATGCACTCCAAATCACATATCACAATGCACTCCAAATCATATATCACACTATGTTCCAAACCATATATCACAATGTATTGCAAATCATAAATAACACTGTGTTCCAGATCATATATCACAATGCACTCCAAATCATATACCACAATTTATTCCATATCATACATCACAATGCACTCCAAATCATATACCACAATGTGTTCCATATCATACATCACAATGCCCTCCAAATCATATATCACAATGTATTCCATATCTTATATCACACTGCATTCTAAATCATATATCACACTGCATTCCAAATCATATATCACACAGTGTTTCATATCATACATCACAATGTATTCCAGATCATACATCACAATGCACTCCAAATCATATATCAGTGTTCCAAACCATATATCACAATGCACTCCAAATCATATATCAAACTGTGTTCCAAATCATATATCACAATGTATTCCATATAAGGCATCACAATGCACTCCAAATCAGATATGACACTGTGTTCCATATCATAATGCAATACATATCATACATCATAATGCACTCCAAATCAGATATGACACTGTATTCCATATCATAATGTAATACATATCATACATCATAATGCACTCCAAATCATATATCAGTGTTCTGAACCATATATCGCAATGCACTCCAAAACATATATCACACTGCATTCCATATCATACATCACAATGCACTGCAACACATTAAACAGTGTTCCACATCATACATCACAATGTTTTCCATTTCATACATCACAATGCACTGCAAATCATATATCACACTGTATTCCATATCACACATCACAATGCACTCCAAATCATATATCACACTGCATTCCAAACCATATATCACAATGCACTCCAAACCATATATCACAATGTATTCAATATCATACATCACAATGCACTCCAAACCATACATCACAATGTATTCCATATTATACATCACAATGCACTCCAAATCACATATCACAATGTATTCCATATCATACATCACAATGCACTCCAAATCATATATCAGTGTTCCAAACCATATATCACAATGCACTCCAAATCATATATCACACAATATTCCATATCATACATCACAATGCACTGCAAATCATATATCAGTGTTCCAAACCATATATCACAATTCACTCCAAATGATATATATCACACTGTATTCCAAATCATACACGACAATGCACTGCAAATCGTATATCAGCGTTCCACATCATACATCACAATGTATTCCATATCATAGATCAAACTGTATTCCAAATGATATATCACAATGTATTCCATATCATATATCATATATCACTGTGTTCCATATCACACATCACAATGCACTCCAAAACATCACACTGCATTCCAAATCATATATCACACTGTATTCCATATCATACATCACAATGCACTCCAAATCATATATCAGTGTTCCAAACCAAATATCACAATGCACTCCAAATCATATATGACACTGTATTCCATATCATACATCACAATGCACTCCAAATAATATACCATAATGCACTCCAAATCACATATCACAATGTAATCCATATCATATATCACACTGTATTCCATATCATACATCACAATGAACTCCAAATCATATATCACACTGTTTTCCATATCATACATCACAATGCACTCCAAATCATATATCACACTGTATTCCATATCATATATCACAATGCACTCCAAATCATACATCACACTGTTCCATATCATACATCACAATGCACTCGAAATCATAAATCAAACTGTGTTCCAGATAATCTGTCTCAATGCACTCCAAACCATATGTCACAATGTATTCCATATCATACAACACAATGCACTCCAAACCATATATCACAATTCACTCGAAATGATATATCACACTGTATTCCAAATCATACACGACAATGCACTGCAAATCATATATCAGCGTTCCACATCATACATCACAATGTATTCCATATCATAGATCAAACTGTATTCCAAATGATATATCACAATGTATTCCATATCATATATCACTGTGTTCCATATCACACATCACAATGCACTCCAAAACATCACACTGCATTCCAAATCATATATCACACTGTATTCCATATCATACATCACAATGCACTCCAAATCATATATCAGTGTTCCAAACCATATATCACAATGCACTCCAAATCATATATGACACTGTATTCCATATCATACATCACAATGCACTTCAAATAATATACCATAATGCACTCCAAATCACATATCACAATGTAATCCATATCATATATCACACTGTATTCCATATCATACATCACAATGAACTCCAAATCATATATCACACTGTTTTCCATATCATACATCACAATGCACTCCAAATCATATATCACACTGTATTCCATATCATACATCACAATGCACTCCAAATCATACATAACACTGTTCCATATCATACATCACAATGCACTCGAAATCATAAATCAAACTGTGTTCCAGATAATCTGTCTCAATGCACTCCAAACCATATGTCACAATGTATTCCATATCATACAACACAATGCACTCCAAACCATATATCACAATGTATTTCATATCATACATCACAATGCACTCAAAATCACATATCACAATGTATTCCATATCATACATCACAATGCACTGAAAATCATATATCAGTGTTCCAAATCATATGTCACAATGTATTCTATATCATACGTCACAATGCACTCCAAATCATATATCAGTGTTCCAAGCCATATATCACAATGCACTCAAAATCATATATCACACTGTGTTCCATATCATACATCACAATGCACTCCAAATCATATATCAGTGTTCCAAATCATATATCACACTGTATTCCACATCATACATCACAATGCACTCCAAATCATATATCAGTGTTCCAAACCATATATCACAATGCACTCCAAATCATATATCACACAATATTCCATATCATACATCACAATGCACTGCAAATCATATATCAGTGTTCCAAATCATATATCACATTGTATTCCATATCATACATCACAATGCACTCCAAATCATATGTCAAACTGTGTTCCAAATCATATATCACAATGTATTTCATGTCATACATCACAATGCACTGCAAATCATATATCAGTGTTCCAAATCATATATCACATTGTATTCCATATCATACATCACAATGCACTCCAAACCATATATCAAACTGTGTTCCAAATCATATATCACAATGTATTTCATATCATACATCACAATGCACTCCAAATCATATATCACAATGTATTCCATATCATATATCACAATGCACTGAACAACATATGTCAGTGTTCCACATCATACATCACAATGTAATCCATATCTTACATCACAATGCACTCCAAATCATATATCACACTGTATTCCATATCATACATCACAATGCACTCCAAATCACATATCACAATGTATACCATGTCATACATCACAATGCACTGCAAATCATATATCACAATGTATTCTATATCATAGATCACAATGCACTGAAAATCATTTCTCACAATGTATTCCATATCACACTTCACACTGTATTCCATATCATACATCACAATGAACTCCAAATCATATATCACACTGTTTTCCATATCATATATCACAATGCACCCCAAATCATATATGACACTGTATTCCATATCATACATCACAATGCACTCCAAATAATATACCATAATGCACTCCAAATCACATATCACAATGTAATCCATATCATATATCACACTGTATTCCATATCATACATCACAATGAACTCCAAATCATATATCACACTGTTTTCCATATCATACATCACAATGCACTCCAAATCATATATCACACTGTATTCCATATCATATATCACAATGCACTCCAAATCATACATCACACTGTTCCATATCATACATCACAATGCACTCGAAATCATAAATCAAACTGTGTTCCAGATAATCTGTCTCAATGCACTCCAAACCATATGTCACAATGTATTCCATATCATACAACACAATGCACTCCAAACCATATATCACAATTCACTCGAAATGATATATCACACTGTATTCCAAATCATACACGACAATGCACTGCAAATCATATATCAGCGTTCCACATCATACATCACAATGTATTCCATATCATAGATCAAACTGTATTCCAAATGATATATCACAATGTATTCCATATCATATATCACTGTGTTCCATATCACACATCACAATGCACTCCAAAACATCACACTGCATTCCAAATCATATATCACACTGTATTCCATATCATACATCACAATGCACTTCAAATAATATACCATAATGCACTCCAAATCACATTTCACAATGTAATCCATATCATATATCACACTGTATTCCATATCATACATCACAATGAACTCCAAATCATATATCACACTGTATTCCATATCATACATCACAATGCACTCCAAACCATATCTCAAACTGTGTTCCAAATCATATATCACAATGTATTTCATATCATACATCACAATGCACTCCAAATCATATATCACAATGTATTCCATATCATACATCACAATGCACTGAACAACATATGTCAGTGTTCCACATCATACATCACAATGTAATCCATATCATACATCACAATGCACTCACATTCATATAACATGCTGTGTTCCATATCATACATTGCAATGCACTCCAAATCACATATCACAATGCACTCCAAATCATATATCACACTATGTTCCAAACCATATATCACAATGTATTGCAAATCATAAATAACACTGTGTTCCAGATCATATATCACAATGCACTCCAAATCATATACCACAATTTATTCCATATCATACATCACAATGCCCTCCAAATCATATATCACAATGTATTCCATATCTTATATCACACTGCATTCTAAATCATATATCACACTGCATTCCAAATCATATATCACACAGTGTTTCATATCATACATCACAATGTATTCCAGATCATACATCACAATGCACTCCAAATCATATATCAGTGTTCCAAACCATATATCACAATGCACTCCAAATCATATATCAAACTGTGTTCCAAATCATATATCACAATGTATTCCATATAAGGCATCACAATGCACTCCAAATCAGATATGACACTGTGTTCCATATCATAATGCAATACATATCATACATCATAATGCACTCCAAATCAGATATGACACTGTATTCCATATCATAATGTAATACATATCATACATCATAATGCACTCCAAATCATATATCAGTGTTCTGAACCATATATCGCAATGCACTCCAAAACATATATCACACTGCATTCCATATCATACATCACAATGCACTGCAACACATTAAACAGTGTTCCACATCATACATCACAATGTTTTCCATTTCATACATCACAATGCACTGCAAATCATATATCACACTGTATTCCATATCACACATCACAATGCACTCCAAATCATATATCACACTGCATTCCAAACCATATATCACAATGCACTCCAAACCATATATCACAATGTATTCAATATCATACATCACAATGCACTCCAAACCATACATCACAATGTATTCCATATTATACATCACAATGCACTCCAAATCACATATCAGAATGTATTCCATATCATACATCACAATGCACTCCAAATCATATATCACACTGCATTCCAAACCATATATCACAATGCACTCCAAATCATATATCACACTGTATTCCATATCATATATCACAATGCACTCCAAATCATACATCACACTGTTCCATATCATACATCACAATGCACTCGAAATCATAAATCAAACTGTGTTCCAGATAATCTGTCTCAATGCACTCCAAACCATATGTCACAATGTATTCCATATCATACAACACAATGCACTCCAAACCATACATCACAATTCACTCGAAATGATATATCACACTGTATTCCAAATCATACACGACAATGCACTGCAAATCATATATCAGCGTTCCACATCATACATCACAATGTATTCCATATCATAGATCAAACTGTATTCCAAATGATATATCACAATGTATTCCATATCATATATCACTGTGTTCCATATCACACATCACAATGCACTCCAAAACATCACACTGCATTCCAAATCATATATCACACTGTATTCCATATCATACATCACAATGCACTCCAAATCATATATCAGTGTTCCAAACCATATATCACAATGCACTCCAAATCATATATGACACTGTATTCCATATCATACATCACAATGCACTTCAAATAATATACCATAATGCACTCCAAATCACATATCACAATGTAATCCATATCATATATCACACTGTATTCCATATCATACATCACAATGAACTCCAAATCATATATCACACTGTTTTCCATATCATACATCACAATGCACTCCAAATCATATATCACACTGTATTCCATATCATATATCACAATGCACTCCAAATCATACATCACACTGTTCCATATCATACATCACAATGCACTCGAAATCATAAATCAAACTGTGTTCCAGATAATCTGTCTCAATGCACTCCAAACCATATGTCACAATGTATTCCATATCATACAACACAATGCACTCCAAACCATATATCACAATGTATTTCATATCATACATCACAATGCACTCAAAATCACATATCACAATGTATTCCATATCATACATCACAATGCACTGAAAATCATATATCAGTGTTCCAAATCATATGTCACAATGTATTCTATATCATACGTCACAATGCACTCCAAATCATATATCAGTGTTCCAAGCCATATATCACAATGCACTCAAAATCATATATCACACTGTGTTCCATATCATACATCACAATGCACTCCAAATCATATATCAGTGTTCCAAATCATATATCACACTGTATTCCACATCATACATCACAATGCACTCCAAATCATATATCAGTGTTCCAAACCATATATCACAATGCACTCCAAATCATATATCACACAATATTCCATATCATACATCACAATGCACTGCAAATCATATATCAGTGTTCCAAATCATATATCACATTGTATTCCATATCATACATCACAATGCACTCCAAATCATATGTCAAACTGTGTTCCAAATCATATATCACAATGTATTTCATATCATACATCACAATGCACTGCAAATCATATATCAGTGTTCCAAATCATATATCACATTGTATTCCATATCATACATCACAATGCACTCCAAACCATATATCAAACTGTGTTCCAAATCATATATCACAATGTATTTCATATCATACATCACAATGCACTCCAAATCATATATCACAATGTATTCCATATCATATATCACAATGCACTGAACAACATATGTCAGTGTTCCACATCATACATCACAATGTAATCCATATCTTACATCACAATGCACTCCAAATCATATATCACACTGTATTCCATATCATACATCACAATGCACTCCAAATCACACATCACAATGTATACCATGTCATACATCACAATGCACTGCAAATCATATATCACAATGTATTCTATATCATAGATCACAATGCACTGAAAATCATTTCTCACAATGTATTCCATATCACACTTCACACTGTATTCCATATCATACATCACAATGAACTCCAAATCATATATCACACTGTTTTCCATATCATATATCACAATGCACCCCAAATCATATATGACACTGTATTCCATATCATACATCACAATGCACTCCAAATAATATACCATAATGCACTCCAAATCACATATCACAATGTAATCCATATCATATATCACACTGTATTCCATATCATACATCACAATGAACTCCAAATCATATATCACACTGTTTTCCATATCATACATCACAATGCACTCCAAATCATATATCACACTGTATTCCATATCATATATCACAATGCACTCCAAATCATACATCACACTGTTCCATATCATACATCACAATGCACTCGAAATCATAAATCAAACTGTGTTCCAGATAATCTGTCTCAATGCACTCCAAACCATATGTCACAATGTATTCCATATCATACAACACAATGCACTCCAAACCATATCTCAAACTGTGTTCCAAACCATATATCACAATGTATTTCATATCATACATCACAATGCACTCAAAATCACATATCACAATGTATTCCATATCATACATCACAATGCACTGAAAATCATATATCACAATGTATTCCATATCATACATCACAATGCACTGAACAACATATGTCAGTGTTCCACATCATACATCACAATGTAATCCATATCATACATCACAATGCACTCACATTCATATAACATGCTGTGTTCCATATCATACATTGCAATGCACTCCAAATCACATATCACAATGCACTCCAAATCATATATCACACTATGTTCCAAACCATATATCACAATGTATTGCAAATCATAAATAACACTGTGTTCCAGATCATATATCACAATGCACTCCAAATCATATACCACAATTTATTCCATATCATACATCACAATGCACTCCAAATCATATACCACAATGTGTTCCATATCATACATCACAATGCCCTCCAAATCATATATCACAATGTATTCCATATCTTATATCACACTGCATTCTAAATCATATATCACACTGCATTCCAAATCATATATCACACAGTGTTTCATATCATACATCACAATGTATTCCAGATCATACATCACAATGCACTCCAAATCATATATCAGTGTTCCAAACCATATATCACAATGCACTCCAAATCATATATCAAACTGTGTTCCAAATCATATATCACAATGTATTCCATATAAGGCATCACAATGCACTCCAAATCAGATATGACACTGTGTTCCATATCATAATGCAATACATATCATACATCATAATGCACTCCAAATCAGATATGACACTGTATTCCATATCATAATGTAATACATATCATACATCATAATGCACTCCAAATCATATATCAGTGTTCTGAACCATATATCGCAATGCACTCCAAAACATATATCACACTGCATTCCATATCATACATCACAATGCACTGCAACACATTAAACAGTGTTCCACATCATACATCACAATGTTTTCCATTTCATACATCACAATGCACTGCAAATCATATATCACACTGTATTCCATATCACACATCACAATGCACTCCAAATCATATATCACACTGCATTCCAAACCATATATCACAATGCACTCCAAACCATATATCACAATGTATTCAATATCATACATCACAATGCACTCCAAACCATACATCACAATGTATTCCATATTATACATCACAATGCACTCCAAATCACATATCACAATGTATTCCATATCATACATCACAATGCACTCCAAATCATATATCACACTGCATTCCAAACCATATATCACAATGCACTCCAAATCATATATCACACTGTATTCCATATCATATATCACAATGCACTCCAAATCATACATCACACTGTTCCATATCATACATCACAATGCACTCGAAATCATAAATCAAACTGTGTTCCAGATAATCTGTCTCAATGCACTCCAAACCATATGTCACAATGTATTCCATATCATACAACACAATGCACTCCAAACCATATATCACAATTCACTCGAAATGATATATCACACTGTATTCCAAATCATACACGACAATGCACTGCAAATCATATATCAGCGTTCCACATCATACATCACAATGTATTCCATATCATAGATCAAACTGTATTCCAAATGATATATCACAATGTATTCCATATCATATATCACACTGTATTCCATATCATACATCACAATGAACTCCAAATCATATATCACACTGTTTTCCATATCATACATCACAATGCACTCCAAATCATATATCACACTGTATTCCATATCATACATCACAATGCACTCCAAATCATACATAACACTGTTCCATATCATACATCACAATGCACTCGAAATCATAAATCAAACTGTGCTCCAGATAATCTGTCTCAATGCACTCCAAACCATATGTCACAATGTATTCCATATCATACAACACAATGCACTCCAAACCATATATCACAATGTATTTCATATCATACATCACAATGCACTCAAAATCACATATCACAATGTATTCCATATCATACATCACAATGCACTGAAAATCATATATCAGTGTTCCAAATCATATGTCACAATGTATTCTATATCATACGTCACAATGCACTCCAAATCATATATCAGTGTTCCAAGCCATATATCACAATGCACTCAAAATCATATATCACACTGTGTTCCATATCATACATCACAATGCACTCCAAATCATATATCAGTGTTCCAAATCATATATCACACTGTATTCCACATCATACATCACAATGCACTCCAAATCATATATCAGTGTTCCAAACCATATATCACAATGCACTCCAAATCATATATCACACAATATTCCATATCATACATCACAATGCACTGCAAATCATATATCAGTGTTCCAAATCATATATCACATTGTATTCCATATCATACATCACAATGCACTCCAAATCATATGTCAAACTGTGTTCCAAATCATATATCACAATGTATTTCATATCATACATCACAATGCACTGCAAATCATATATCAGTGTTCCAAATCATATATCACATTGTATTCCATATCATACATCACAATGCACTCCAAACCATATATCAAACTGTGTTCCAAATCATATATCACAATGTATTTCATATCATACATCACAATGCACTCCAAATCATATATCACAATGTATTCCATATCATATATCACAATGCACTGAACAACATATGTCAGTGTTCCACATCATACATCACAATGTAATCCATATCTTACATCACAATGCACTCCAAATCATATATCACACTGTATTCCATATCATACATCACAATGCACTCCAAATCACATATCACAATGTATACCATGTCATACATCACAATGCACTGCAAATCATATATCACAATGTATTCTATATCATAGATCACAAT
This sequence comes from Chiloscyllium punctatum, assembly GCF_047496795.1. NCBI lineage: Eukaryota > Metazoa > Chordata > Chondrichthyes > Orectolobiformes > Hemiscylliidae > Chiloscyllium > Chiloscyllium punctatum. Next base: position 9,368,090 of record NC_092741.1, read on the forward strand.
GCACTGAAAATCATTTCTCACAATGTATTCCATATCACACTTCACACTGTATTCCATATCATACATCACAATGAACTCCAAATCATATATCACACTGTTTTCCATATCATATATCACAATGCACCCCAAATCATATTTGACACTGTATTCCATATCATAATGCAATACATATCATACATCATAATGCACTCCAAATCAGATATGACACTGTATTCCATATCATAATGTAATACATATCATACATCATAATGCACTCCAAATCATATATCAGTGTTCTGAACCATATATCGCAATGCACTCCAAAACATATATCACACTGCATTCCATATCATACATCACAATGCACTGCAACACATTAAACAGTGTTCCACATCATACATCACAATGTTTTCCATTTCATACATCACAATGCACTGCAAATCATATATCACACTGTATTCCATATCACACATCACAATGCACTCCAAATCATATATCACACTGCATTCCAAACCATATATCACAATGCACTCCAAACCATATATCACAATGTATTCAATATCATACATCACAATGCACTCCAAACCATACATCACAATGTATTCCATATTATACATCACAATGCACTCCAAATCACATATCACAATGTATTCCATATCATACATCACAATGCACTCCAAATCATATATCACACTGCATTCCAAACCATATATCACAATGCACTCCAAATCATATATCACACTGTATTCCATATCATATATCACAATGCACTCCAAATCATACATCACACTGTTCCATATCATACATCACAATGCACTCGAAATCATAAATCAAACTGTGTTCCAGATAATCTGTCTCAATGCACTCCAAACCATATGTCACAATGTATTCCATATCATACAACACAATGCACTCCAAACCATATATCACAATTCACTCGAAATGATATATCACACTGTATTCCAAATCATACACGACAATGCACTGCAAATCATATATCAGCGTTCCACATCATACATCACAATGTATTCCATATCATAGATCAAACTGTATTCCAAATGATATATCACAATGTATTCCATATCATATATCACACTGTATTCCATATCATACATCACAATGAACTCCAAATCATATATCACACTGTTTTCCATATCATACATCACAATGCACTCCAAATCATATATCACACTGTATTCCATATCATACATCACAATGCACTCCAAATCATACATAACACTGTTCCATATCATACATCACAATGCACTCGAAATCATAAATCAAACTGTGCTCCAGATAATCTGTCTCAATGCACTCCAAACCATATGTCACAATGTATTCCATATCATACAACACAATGCACTCCAAACCATATATCACAATGTATTTCATATCATACATCACAATGCACTCAAAATCACATATCACAATGTATTCCATATCATACATCACAATGCACTGAAAATCATATATCAGTGTTCCAAATCATATGTCACAATGTATTCTATATCATACGTCACAATGCACTCCAAATCATATATCAGTGTTCCAAGCCATATATCACAATGCACTCAAAATCATATATCACACTGTGTTCCATATCATACATCACAATGCACTCCAAATCATATATCAGTGTTCCAAATCATATATCACACTGTATTCCACATCATACATCACAATGCACTCCAAATCATATATCAGTGTTCCAAACCATATATCACAATGCACTCCAAATCATATATCACACAATATTCCATATCATACATCACAATGCACTGCAAATCATATATCAGTGTTCCAAATCATATATCACATTGTATTCCATATCATACATCACAATGCACTCCAAATCATATGTCAAACTGTGTTCCAAATCATATATCACAATGTATTTCATATCATACATCACAATGCACTGCAAATCATATATCAGTGTTCCAAATCATATATCACATTGTATTCCATATCATACATCACAATGCACTCCAAACCATATATCAAACTGTGTTCCAAATCATATATCACAATGTATTTCATATCATACATCACAATGCACTCCAAATCATATATCACAATGTATTCCATATCATATATCACAATGCACTGAACAACATATGTCAGTGTTCCACATCATACATCACAATGTAATCCATATCTTACATCACAATGCACTCCAAATCATATATCACACTGTATTCCATATCATACATCACAATGCACTCCAAATCACATATCACAATGTATACCATGTCATACATCACAATGCACTGCAAATCATATATCACAATGTATTCTATATCATAGATCACAATGCACTGAAAATCATTTCTCACAATGTATTCCATATCACACTTCACACTGTATTCCATATCATACATCACAATGAACTCCAAATCATATATCACACTGTTTTCCATATCATATATCACAATGCACCCCAAATCATATATGACACTGTATTCCATATCATACATCACAATGCACTCCAAATAATATACCATAATGCACTCCAAATCACATATCACAATGTAATCCATATCATATATCACACTGTATTCCATATCATACATCACAATGAACTCCAAATCATATATCACACTGTTTTCCATATCATACATCACAATGCACTCCAAATCATATATCACACTGTATTCCATATCATATATCACAATGCACTCCAAATCATACATCACACTGTTCCATATCATACATCACAATGCACTCGAAATCATAAATCAAACTGTGTTCCAGATAATCTGTCTCAATGCACTCCAAACCATATGTCACAATGTATTCCATATCATACAACACAATGCACTCCAAACCATATATCACAATTCACTCGAAATGATATATCACACTGTATTCCAAATCATACACGACAATGCACTGCAAATCATATATCAGCGTTCCACATCATACATCACAATGTATTCCATATCATAGATCAAACTGTATTCCAAATGATATATCACAATGTATTCCATATCATATATCACTGTGTTCCATATCACACATCACAATGCACTCCAAAACATCACACTGCATTCCAAATCATATATCACACTGTATTCCATATCATACATCACAATGCACTCCAAATCATATATCAGTGTTCCAAACCATATATCACAATGCACTCCAAATCATATATGACACTGTATTCCATATCATACATCACAATGCACTTCAAATAATATACCATAATGCACTCCAAATCACATATCACAATGTAATCCATATCATATATCACACTGTATTCCATATCATACATCACAATGAACTCCAAATCATATATCACACTGTTTTCCATATCATACATCACAATGCACTCCAAATCATATATCACACTGTATTCCATATCATACATCACAATGCACTCCAAATCATACATAACACTGTTCCATATCATACATCACAATGCACTCGAAATCATAAATCAAACTGTGTTCCAGATAATCTGTCTCAATGCACTCCAAACCATATGTCACAATGTATTCCATATCATACAAGACAATGCACTCCAAACCATATATCACAATGTATTTCATATCATACATCACAATGCACTCAAAATCACATATCACAATGTATTCCATATCATACATCACAATGCACTGAAAATCATATATCAGTGTTCCAAATCATATGTCACAATGTATTCTATATCATACGTCACAATGCACTCCAAATCATATATCAGTGTTCCAAGCCATATATCACAATGCACTCAAAATCATATATCACACTGTGTTCCATATCATACATCACAATGCACTCCAAATCATATATCAGTGTTCCAAATCATATATCACACTGTATTCCACATCATACATCACAATGCACTCCAAATCATATATCAGTGTTCCAAACCATATATCACAATGCACTCCAAATCATATATCACACAATATTCCATATCATACATCACAATGCACTGCAAATCATATATCAGTGTTCCAAATCATATATCACATTGTATTCCATATCATACATCACAATGCACTCCAAATCATATGTCAAACTGTGTTCCAAATCATATATCACAATGTATTTCATATCATACATCACAATGCACTGCAAATCATATATCAGTGTTCCAAATCATATATCACATTGTATTCCATATCATACATCACAATGCACTCCAAACCATATATCAAACTGTGTTCCAAATCATATATCACAATGTATTTCATATCATACATCACAATGCACTCCAAATCATATATCACAATGTATTCCATATCATACATCACAATGCACTGAACAACATATGTCAGTGTTCCACATCATACATCACAATGTAATCCATATCTTACATCACAATGCACTCCAAATCATATATCACACTGTATTCCATATCATACATCACAATGCACTCCAAATCACATATCACAATGTATACCATGTCATACATCACAATGCACTGCAAATCATATATCACAATGTATTCTATATCATAGATCACAATGCACTGAAAATCATTTCTCACAATGTATTCCATATCACACTTCACACTGTATTCCATATCATACATCACAATGAACTCCAAATCATATATCACACTGTTTTCCATATCATATATCACAATGCACCCCAAATCATATATGACACTGTATTCCATATCATACATCACAATGCACTCCAAATAATACACCATAATGCACTCCAAATCACATATCACAATGTAATCCATATCATATATCACACTGTATTCCATATCATACATCACAATGAACTCCAAATCATATATCACACTGTTTTCCATATCATACATCACAATGCACTCCAAATCATATATCACACTGTATTCCATATCATATATCACAATGCACTCCAAATCATACATCACACTGTTCCATATCATACATCACAATGCACTCGAAATCATAAATCAAACTGTGTTCCAGATAATCTGTCTCAATGCACTCCAAACCATATGTCACAATGTATTCCATATCATACAACACAATGCACTCCAAACCATATATCACAATTCACTCGAAATGATATATCACACTGTATTCCAAATCATACACGACAATGCACTGCAAATCATATATCAGCGTTCCACATCATACATCACAATGTATTCCATATCATAGATCAAACTGTATTCCAAATGATATATCACAATGTATTCCATATCATATATCACTGTGTTCCATATCACACATCACAATGCACTCCAAAACATCACACTGCATTCCAAATCATATATCACACTGTATTCCATATCATACATCACAATGCACTTCAAATAATATACCATAATGCACTCCAAATCACATTTCACAATGTAATCCATATCATATATCACACTGTATTCCATATCATACATCACAATGAACTCCAAATCATATATCACACTGTATTCCATATCATACATCACAATGCACTCCAAACCATATCTCAAACTGTGTTCCAAATCATATATCACAATGTATTTCATATCATACATCACAATGCACTCCAAATCATATATCACAATGTATTCCATATCATACATCACAATGCACTGAACAACATATGTCAGTGTTCCACATCATACATCACAATGTAATCCATATCATACATCACAATGCACTCACATTCATATAACATGCTGTGTTCCATATCATACATTGCAATGCACTCCAAATCACATATCACAATGCACTCCAAATCATATATCACACTATGTTCCAAACCATATATCACAATGTATTGCAAATCATAAATAAAACTGTGTTCCAGATCATATATCACAATGCACTCCAAATCATATACCACAATTTATTCCATATCATACATCAAAATGCACTCCAAATCATATACCACAATGTGTTCCATATCATACATCACAATGCCCTCCAAATCATATATCACAATGTATTCCATATCTTATATCACACTGCATTCTAAATCATATATCACACTGCATTCCAAATCATATATCACACAGTGTTTCATATCATACATCACAATGTATTCCAGATCATACATCACAATGCACTCCAAATCATATATCAGTGTTCCAAACCATATATCACAATGCACTCCAAATCATATATCAAACTGTGTTCCAAATCATATATCACAATGTATTCCATATAAGGCATCACAATGCACTCCAAATCAGATATGACACTGTGTTCCATATCATAATGCAATACATATCATACATCATAATGCACTCCAAATCAGATATGACACTGTATTCCATATCATAATGTAATACATATCATACATCATAATGCACTCCAAATCATATATCAGTGTTCTGAACCATATATCGCAATGCACTCCAAAACATATATCACACTGCATTCCATATCATACATCACAATGCACTGCAACACATTAAACAGTGTTCCACATCATACATCACAGTGTTTTCCATTTCATACATCACAATGCACTGCAAATCATATATCACACTGTATTCCATATCACACATCACAATGCACTCCAAATCATATATCACACTGCATTCCAAACCATATATCACAATGCACTCCAAACCATATATCACAATGTATTCAATATCATACATCACAATGCACTCCAAACCATACATCACAATGTATTCCATATTATACATCGCAATGCACTCCAAATCACATATCACAATGTATTCCATATCATACATCACAATGCACTCCAAATCATATATCAGTGTTCCAAACCATATATCACAGTTCACTCCAAATGATATATATCACACTGTATTCCAAATCATACACGACAATGCACTGCAAATCGTATATCAGCGTTCCACATCATACATCACAATGTATTCCATATCATAGATCAAACTGTATTCCAAATGATATATCACAATGTATTCCATATCATATATCATATATCACTGTGTTCCATATCACACATCACAATGCACTCCAAAACATCACACTGCATTCCAAATCATATATCACACTGTATTCCATATCATACATCACAATGCACTCCAAATCATATATCAGTGTTCCAAACCAAATATCACAATGCACTCCAAATCATATATGACACTGTATTCCATATCATACATCACAATGCACTCCAAATAATATACCATAATGCACTCCAAATCACATATCACAATGTAATCCATATCATATATCACACTGTATTCCATATCATACATCACAATGAACTCCAAATCATATATCACACTGTTTTCCATATCATACATCACAATGCACTCCAAATCATATATCACACTGTATTCCATATCATATATCACAATGCACTCCAAATCATACATCACACTGTTCCATATCATACATCACAATGCACTCGAAATCATAAATCAAACTGTGTTCCAGATAATCTGTCTCAATGCACTCCAAACCATATGTCACAATGTATTCCATATCATACAACACAATGCACTCCAAACCATATATCACAATTCACTCGAAATGATATATCACACTGTATTCCAAATCATACACGACAATGCACTGCAAATCATATATCAGCGTTCCACATCATACATCACAATGTATTCCATATCATAGATCAAACTGTATTCCAAATGATATATCACAATGTATTCCGTATCATATATCACTGTGTTCCATATCACACATCACAATGCACTCCAAAACATCACACTGCATTCCAAATCATATATCACACTGTATTCCATATCATACATCACAATGCACTCCAAATCATATATCAGTGTTCCAAACCATATATCACAATGCACTCCAAATCATATATGACACTGTATTCCATATCATACATCACAATGCACTTCAAATAATATACCATAATGCACTCCAAATCACATATCACAATGTAATCCATATCATATATCACACTGTATTCCATATCATACATCACAATGAACTCCAAATCATATATCACACTGTTTTCCATATCATACATCACAATGCACTCCAAATCATATATCACACTGTATTCCATATCATACATCACAATGCACTCCAAATCATACATAACACTGTTCCATATCATACATCACAATGCACTCGAAATCATAAATCAAACTGTGTTCCAGATAATCTGTCTCAATGCACTCCAAACCATATGTCACAATGTATTCCATATCATACAACTCAATGCACTCCAAACCATATATCACAATGTATTTCATATCATACATCACAATGCACTCAAAATCACATATCACAATGTATTCCATATCATACATCACAATGCACTGAAAATCATATATCAGTGTTCCAAATCATATGTCACAATGTATTCTATATCATACGTCACAATGCACTCCAAATCATATATCAGTGTTCCAAGCCATATATCACAATGCACTCAAAATCATATATCACACTGTGTTCCATATCATACATCACAATGCACTCCAAATCATATATCAGTGTTCCAAATCATATATCACACTGTATTCCACATCATACATCACAATGCACTCCAAATCATATATCAGTGTTCCAAACCATATATCACAATGCACTCCAAATCATATATCACACAATATTCCATATCATACATCACAATGCACTGCAAATCATATATCAGTGTTCCAAATCATATATCACATTGTATTCCATATCATACATCACAATGCACTCCAAATCATATGTCAAACTGTGTTCCAAATCATATATCACAATGTATTTCATATCATACATCACAATGCACTGCAAATCATATATCAGTGTTCCAAATCATATATCACATTATATTCCATATCATACATCACAATGCACTCCAAACCATATATCAAACTGTGTTCCAAATCATATATCACAATGTATTTCATATCATACATCACAATGCACTCCAAATCATATATCACAATGTATTCCATATCATATATCACAATGCACTGAACAACATATGTCAGTGTTCCACATCATACATCACAATGTAATCCATATCTTACATCACAATGCACTCCAAATCATATATCACACTGTATTCCATATCATACATCACAATGCACTCCAAATCACATATGACAATGTATACCATGTCATACATCACAATGCACTGCAAATCATATATCACAATGTATTCTATATCATAGATCACAATGCACTGAAAATCATTTCTCACAATGTATTCCATATCACACTTCACACTGTATTCCATATCATACATCACAATGAACTCCAAATCATATATCACACTGTTTTCCATATCATATATCACAATGCACCCCAAATCATATATGACACTGTATTCCATATCATACATCACAATGCACTCCAAATAATATACCATAATGCACTCCAAATCACATATCACAATGTAATCCATATCATATATCACACTGTATTCCATATCATACATCACAATGAACTCCAAATCATATATCACACTGTTTTCCATATCATACATCACAATGCACTCCAAATCATATATCACACTGTATTCCATATCATATATCACAATGCACTCCAAATCATACATCACACTGTTCCATATCATACATCACAATGCACTCGAAATCATAAATCAAACTGTGTTCCAGATAATCTGTCTCAATGCACTCCAAACCATATGTCACAATGTATTCCATATCATACAACACAATGCACTCCAAACCATATATCACAATTCACTCGAAATGATATATCACACTGTATTCCAAATCATACACGACAATGCACTGCAAATCATATATCAGCGTTCCACATCATACATCACAATGTATTCCATATCATAGATCAAACTGTATTCCAAATGATATATCACAATGTATTCCATATCATATATCACTGTGTTCCATATCACACATCACAATGCACTCCAAAACATCACACTGCATTCCAAATCATATATCACACTGTATTCCATATCATACATCACAATGCACTTCAAATAATATACCATAATGCACTCCAAATCACATTTCACAATGTAATCCATATCATATATCACACTGTATTCCATATCATACATCACAATGAACTCCAAATCATATATCACACTGTTTTCCATATCATACATCACAATGCACTCCAAATCATATATCACACTGTATTCCATATCATACATCACAATGCACTCCAAATCATACATCACACTGTTCCATATCATACATCACAATGCACTCGAAATCATAAATCAAACTGTGTTCCAGATAATCTGTCTCAATGCACTCCAAACCATATGTCACAATGTATTCCATATCATACAACACAATGCACTCCAAACCATATATCACAATGTATTTCATATCATACATCACAATGCACTCAAAATCACATATCACAATGTATTCCATATCATACATCACAATGCACTGAAAATCATATATCAGTGTTCCAAATCATATGTCACAATGTATTCTATATCATACGTCACAATGCACTCCAAATCATATATCAGTGTTCCAAGCCATATATCACAATGCACTCAAAATCATATATCACACTGTGTTCCATATCATACATCACAATGCACTCCAAATCATATATCAGTGTTCCAAATCATATATCACACTGTATTCCACATCATACATCACAATGCACTCCAAATCATATATCAGTGTTCCAAACCATATATCACAATGCACTCCAAATCATATATCACACAATATTCCATATCATACATCACAATGCACTGCAAATCATATATCAGTGTTCCAAATCATATATCACATTGTATTCCATATCATACATCACAATGCACTCCAAATCATATGTCAAACTGTGTTCCAAATCATATATCACAATGTATTTCATATCATACATCACAATGCACTGCAAATCATATATCAGTGTTCCAAATCATCTATCACATTGTATTCCATATCATACATCACAATGCACTCCAAACCATATATCAAACTGTGTTCCAAATCATATATCACAATGTATACCATATCATACATCACAATGCACTGAACAACATATGTCAGTGTTCCACATCATACATCACAATGTAATCCATATCTTACATCACAATGCACTCCAAATCATATATCACACTGTATTCCATATCATACATCACAATGCACTCCAAATCACATATCACAATGTATACCATGTCATACATCACAATGCATGTCATTTCATATATCACAATGTATTCTATATCATAGATCACAATGCACTGAAAATCATTTCTCACGATGTATTCCATATCACACTTCACACTATATTCCATATCATACATCACAATGCACTGCAATGCACTGAACAACATATGTCAGTGTTCCACATCATACATCACAATGTAATCCATATCATACATCACAATGCACTCCAAATCACATATCACTATGTATTCCATATCATACATCACAATGCACTCCAAATCATATATCAGTGTTCCAAACCATATATCACAATTCACTCCAAATGATATATCACACTGTATTCCAAATCATACACGACAATGCACTGCAAATCATATATCAGCGTTCCACATCATACATCACAATGTATTCCATATCATAGATCAAACTGTATTCCAAATGATATATCACAATGTATTCCATATCATATATCATATATCACTGTGTTCCATATCACACATCACAATGCACTCCAAAACATCACACTGCATTCCAAATCATATATCACACTGTATTCCATATCATACATCACAATGCACTCCAAATCATATATCAGTGTTCCAAACCATATATCACAATGCACTCCAAATCATATATGACACTGTATTCCATATCATACATCACAATGCACTTCAAATAATATACCATAATGCACTCCAAATCACATTTCACAATTTAATCCATATCATATATCACACTGTATTCCATATCATACATCACAATGAACTCCAAATCATATATCACACTGTTTTCCATATCATACATCACAATGCACTCCAAATCATATATCACACTGTATTCCATATCATATATCACAATGCACTCCAAATCATACATCACACTGTTCCATATCATACATCACAATGCACTCGAAATCATAAATTAAACTGTGTTCCAGATAATCTGTCTCAATGCACTCCAAACCATATGTCACAATGTATTCCATATCATACAACACAATGCACTCCAAACCATATATCACAATGTATTTCATATCATACATCACAATGCACTCAAAATCACATATCACAATGTATTCCATATCATACATCACAATGCACTGAAAATCATATATCAGTGTTCCAAATCATATATCACAATGCACTCAAAATCATATATCACACTGTGTTCCATATAATACATCACAATGCACTCCAAATCATATATCAGTGTTCCAAATCATATATCGCACTGTATTCCACATCATACATCACAATGCACTCCAAATCATATATCAGTGTTCCAAACCATATATCACAATGCACTCCAAATCATATATCACACAATATTCCATATCATACATCACAATGCACTGCAAATCATATATCAGTGTTCCAAATCATATATCACATTGTATTCCATATCATACATCACAATGCACTCCAAATCATATGTCAAACTGTGTTCCAAATCATATATCACAATGTATTTCATATCATACATCACAATGCACTGCAAATCATATATCAGTGTTCCAAATCATATATCACGTTGTATTCCATATCATACATCACAATGCACTCCAAACCATATATCAAACTGTGTTCCAAATCATATATCACAATGTATTTCATATCATACATCACAATGCACTCCAAATCATATATCACAATGTAATCCATATCTTACATCACAATTCACTCCAAATCATATATCACACTGTATTCCATATCATACATCACAATGCACTCCAAATCACATATCACAATGTGTTCTATATCATAGATCACAATGCACTGAAAATCATATATCACAATGTATTCCATATCACACTTCACACTATATTCCATATCATACATCACAATGCACTGCAATGCACTGAACAACATATGTCAGTGTTCCACATCATACATCACAATGTAATCCATATCATACATCACAATGCACTCCAAATCATATATCACACTGTATTCCATATCATACATCACAATGCACTCCAAACCATATATCAAACTGTGTTCCAAATCATATATGACAATGTATTTCATATCATACATCACAATGCACTCCAAATCATATATCACAATGCATTCCATATCATACATCACAATGCACTGAACAACATATGTCAGTGTTCCACATCATACATCACAATGTAATCCATATCATACATCACAATGCACTCACATTCATATAACATGCTGTGTTCCATATCATACATTGCAATGCACTCCAAATCACATATCACAATGCACTCCAAATCATATATCACACTATGTTCCAAACCATATATCACAATGTATTGCAAATCATAAATAACACTGTGTTCCAGATCATATATCACAATGCACTCCAAATCATATACCACAATTTATTCCATATCATACATCACAATGCACTCCAAATCATATACCACAATGTGTTCCATATCATACATCACAATGCCCTCCAAATCATATATCACAATGTATTCCATATCTTATATCACACTGCATTCTAAATCATATATCACACTGCATTCCAAATCATATATCACACAGTGTTTCATATCATACATCACAATGTATTCCAGATCATACATCACAATGCACTCCAAATCATATATCAGTGTTCCAAACCATATATCACAATGCACTCCAAATCATATATCAAACTGTGTTCCAAATCATATATCACAATGTATTCCATATAATGCATCACAATGCACTCCAAATCAGATATGACACTGTGTTCCATATCATAATGCAATACATATCATACATCATAATGCACTCCAAATCAGATATGACACTGTATTCATATACCATAATGCACTCCAAATCACATATCACAATTTAATCCATATCAATTTAATCCATATCATATATCACACTGTTCCATATCATACATCACAATGCACTCGAAATCATAAATCAAACTGTGTTCCAGATAATCTGTCTCAATGCACTCCAAACCATATGTCACAATGTATTCCATATCATACAACACAATGCACTCCAAACCATATATCACAATGTATTTCATATCATACATCACAATGCACTCAAAATCACATATCACAATGTATTCCATATCATACATCACAATGCACTGAAAATCATATATCAGTGTTCCAAATCATATGTCACAATGTATTCTATATCATACGTCACAATGCACTCCAAATCATATATCAGTGTTCCAAGCCATATATCACATTGTATTCCATATCATACATCACAATGCACTCCAAATCATATGTCAAACTGTGTTCCAAATCATATATCACAATGTATTTCATATCATACATCACAATGCACTGCAAATCATATATCAGTGTTCCAAATCATATATCACATTGTATTCCATATCATACATCACAATGCACTCCAAACCATATATCAAACTGTGTTCCAAATCATATATCACAATGTATTTCATATCATACATCACAATGCACTCCAAATCATATATCACAATGTAATCCATATCTTACATCACAATGCACTCCAAATCATATATCACACTGTATTCCATATCATACATCACAATGCACTCCAAATCACATATCACAATGTATTCTATAACATAGATCACAATGCACTGAAAATCATATATCACAATGTGTTCCATATCACACTTCACACTATATTCCATATCATACATCACAATGCACTGCAATGCACTGAACAACATATGTCAGGTGTTCCACATCATACATCACAATGTAATCCATATCATACATCACAATGCACTCCAAATCATATATCACACTGTATTCCATATCATACATCACAATGCACTCCAAACCATATATCAAACTGTGTTCCAAATCATATATGACAATGTATTTCATATCATACATCACAATGCACTCCAAATCATATATCACAATGTATTCCATATCATACATCACAATGCACTGAACAACATATGTCAGTGTTCCACATCATACATCACAATGTAATCCATATCATACATCACAATGCACTCACATTCATATAACATGCTGTGTTCAATATCATACATTGCAATGCACTCCAAATCATATATCACACTATGTTCCAAACCATATATCACAATGTATTGCAAATCATAAATAACACTGTGTTCCAGATCATATATCACAATGCACTCCAAATCATATACCACAATTTATTCCATATCATACATCACAATGCACTCCAAATCATATACCACAATGTGTTCCATATCATACATCACAATGTCCTCCAAATCATATATCACAATGTATTCCAGATCTTATATCACACTGCATTCTAAATCATATATCACACTGCATTCCAAATCATATATCACACAGTGTTTCATATCATACATCACAATGTATTCCAGATCATACATCACAATGCACTCCAAATCATATATCAGTGTTCCAAACCATATATCACAATGCACTCCAAATCATATATCAAACTGTGTTCCAAATCATATATCACAATGTATTCCATATAATGCATCACAATGCACTCCAAATCAGATATGACACTGTGTTCCATATCATAATGCAATACATATCATACATCATAATGCACTCCAAATCAGATATGACACTGTATTCCATATCATAATGTAATACATATCATACATCATAATGCACTCCAAATCATATATCAGTGTTCTGAACCATATATCACAATGCACTCCAAAACATATATCACACTGCATTCCATATCATACATCACAATGCACTGCAACACATTAAACAGTGTTCCACATCATACATCACAATGTTTTCCATTTCATACATCACAATGCACTGCAAATCATATATCACACTGTATTCCATATCACACATCACAATGCACTCCAAATCATATATCACACTGCATTCCAAACCATATATCACAATGCACTCCAAACCATATATCACAATGTATTCAATATCATACATCACAATGCACTCCAAACCATACATCACAATGTATTCCATATTATACATCGCAATGCACTCCAAATCACATATCACAATGTATTCCATATCATACATCACAATGCACTCCAAATCATATATTAGTGTTCCAAACCATATATCACAATTCACTCCAAATGATATATCACACTGTATTCCAAATCATACACGACAATGCACTGCAAATCATATATCAGCGTTCCACATCATACATCACAATGTATTCCATATCATAGATCAAAATGTATTCCAAATGATATATCACAATGTATTCCATATCATATATCATATATCACTGTGTTCCCTATCACACATCACAATGCACTCCAAAACATCACACTGCATTCCAAATCATATATCACACTGTATTCCATATCATACATCACAATGCACTCCAAATCATATATCAGTGTTCCAAACCATATATCACAATGCACTCCAAATCATATATGACACTGTATTCCATATCATACATCACAATGCACTCCAAATAATATACCATAATGCACTCCAAATCACATATCACAATGTAATCCATATCATATATCACACTGTATTCCATATCATACATCACAATGAACTCCAAATCATATATCACACTGTTTTCCATATCATACATCACAATGAACTCCAAATCATATATCACACTGTTTTCCATATCATACATCACAATGCACTCCAAATCATATATCACACTGTATTCCATATCATATATCACAATGCACTCCAAATCATACAACACACTGTTCCATATCATACATCACAATGCACTCGAAATCATAAATCAAACTGTGTTCCAGATAATCTGTCTCAATGCACTCCAAACCATATGTCACAATGTATTCCATATCATACAACACAATGCACTCCAAACCATATATCACAATTCACTCGAAATGATATATCACACTGTATTCCAAATCATACACGACAATGCACTGCAAATCATATATCAGCGTTCCACATCATACATCACAATGTATTCCATATCATAGATCAAACTGTATTCCAAATGATATATCACAATGTATTCCATATCATATATCACTGTGTTCCATATCACACATCACAATGCACTCCAAAACATCACACTGCATTCCAATCATATATCACACTGTATTCCATATCATACATCACAATGCACTCCAAATCATATATCAGTGTTCCAAACCAAATATCACAATGCACTCCAAATCATATCTGACACTGTATTCCATATCATACATCACAATGCACTCCAAATAATATACCATAATGCACTCCAAATCACATATCACAATGTAATCCATATCATATATCACACTGTATTCCATATCATACATCACAATGAACTCCAAATCATATATCACACTGTTTTCCATATCATACATCACAATGCACTCCAAATCATATATCACACTGTATTCCATATCATATATCACAATGCACTCCAAATCATACATCACACTGTTCCATATCATACATCACAATGCACTCGAAATCATAAATCAAACTGTGTTCCAGATAATCTGTCTCAATGCACTCCAAACCATATGTCACAATATATTCCATATCATACAACACAATGCACTCCAAACCATATATCACAATGTATTTCATATCATACATCACAATGCACTCAAAATCACATATCACAATGTATTCCATATCATACATCACAATGCACTGAAAATCATATATCAGTGTTCCAAATCATATGTCACAATGTATTCTATATCATACGTCACAATGCACTCCAAATCATATATCAGTGTTCCAAGCCATATATCACAATGCACTCAAAATCATATATCACACTGTGTTCCATATCATACATCACAATGCACTCCAAATCATATATCAGTGTTCCAAATCATATATCACACTGTATTCCACATCATACATCACAATGCACTCCAAATCATATATCAGTGTTCCAAACCATATATCACAACGCACTCCAAATCATATATCACACAATATTCCATATCATACATCACAATGCACTGCAAATCATATATCAGTGTTCCAAATCATATATCACATTGTATTCCATATTATACATCACAATGCACTCCAAATCATATGTCAAACTGTGTTCCAAATCATTTTTCACAATGTATTTCATATCATACATCACAATGCACTGCAAATCATATATCAGTGTTCCAAATCATATATCACATTGTATTCCATATCATACATCACAATGCACTCCAAACCATATATCAAACTGTGTTCCAAATCATATATCACAATGTATTCCATATCATACATCACAATGCACTGCAAATCATATATCACAATGTATTCTATATCATAGATCACAATGCACTGAAAATCATTTCTCACAATGTATTCCATATCACACTTCACACTATATTCCATATCATACATCACAATGCACTGCAATGCACTGAACAACATATGTCAGTGTTCCACATCATACATCACAATGTAATCCATATCATACATCACAATGCACTCCAAATCACATATCACTATGTATTCCATATCATACATCACAATGCACTCCAAATCATATATCAGTGTTCCAAACCATATATCACAATTCACTCCAAATGATATATCACACTGTATTCCAAATCATACACGACAATGCACTGCAAATCATATATCAGCGTTCCACATCATACATCACAATGTATTCCATATCATAGATCAAAATGTATTCCAAATGATATATCACAATGTATTCCATATCATATATCATATATCACTGTGTTCCCTATCACACATCACAATGCACTCCAAAACATCACACTGCATTCCAAATCATATATCACACTGTATTCCATATCATACATCACAATGCACTCCAAATCATATATCAGTGTTCCAAACCATATATCACAATGCACTCCAAATCATATATGACACTGTATTCCATATCATACATCACAATGCACTCCAAATAATATACCATAATGCACTCCAAATCACATATCACAATGTAATCCATATCATATATCACACTGTATTCCATATCATACATCACAATGAACTCCAAATCATATATCACACTGTTTTCCATATCATACATCACAATGCACTCCAAATCATATATCACACTGTATTCCATATCATATATCACAATGCACTCCAAATCATACATCACACTGTTCCATATCATACATCACAATGCACTCGAAATCATAAATCAAACTGTGTTCCAGATAATCTGTCTCAATGCACTCCAAACCATATGTCACAATGTATTCCATATCATACAACACAATGCACTCCAAACCATATATCACAATTCACTCGAAATGATATATCACACTGTATTCCAAATCATACACGACAATGCACTGCAAATCATATATCAGCGTTCCACATCATACATCACAATGTATTCCATATCATAGATCAAACTGTATTCCAAATGATATATCACAATGTATTCCATATCATATATCACTGTGTTCCATATCACACATCACAATGCACTCCAAAACATCACACTGCATTCCAAATCATATATCACACTGTATTCCATATCATACATCACAATGCACTCCAAATCATATATCAGTGTTCCAAACCATATATCACAATGCACTCCAAATCATATATGACACTGTATTCCATATCATACATCACAATGCACTTCAAATAATATACCATAATGCACTCCAAATCACATATCACAATGTAATCCATATCATATATCACACTGTATTCCATATCATACATCACAATGAACTCCAAATCATATATCACACTGTTTTCCATATCATACATCACAATGCACTCCAAATCATATATCACACTGTATTCCATATCATACATCACAATGCACTCCAAATCATACATAACACTGTTCCATATCATACATCACAATGCACTCGAAATCATAAATCAAACTGTGTTCCAGATAATCTGTCTCAATGCACTCCAAACCATATGTCACAATGTATTCCATATCATACAAGACAATGCACTCCAAACCATATATCACAATGTATTTCATATCATACATCACAATGCACTCAAAATCACATATCACAATGTATTCCATATCATACATCACAATGCACTGAAAATCATATATCAGTGTTCCAAATCATATGTCACAATGTATTCTATATCATACGTCACAATGCACTCCAAATCATATATCAGTGTTCCAAGCCATATATCACAATGCACTCAAAATCATATATCACACTGTGTTCCATATCATACATCACAATGCACTCCAAATCATATATCAGTGTTCCAAATCATATATCACACTGTATTCCACATCATACATCACAATGCACTCCAAATCATATATCAGTGTTCCAAACCATATATCACAATGCACTCCAAATCATATATCACACAATATTCCATATCATACATCACAATGCACTGCAAATCATATATCAGTGTTCCAAATCATATATCACATTGTATTCCATATCATACATCACAATGCACTCCAAATCATATGTCAAACTGTGTTCCAAATCATATATCACAATGTATTTCATATCATACATCACAATGCACTGCAAATCATATATCAGTGTTCCAAATCATATATCACATTGTATTCCATATCATACATCACAATGCACTCCAAACCATATATCAAACTGTGTTCCAAATCATATATCACAATGTATTTCATATCATACATCACAATGCACTCCAAATCATATATCACAATGTATTCCATATCATACATCACAATGCACTGAACAACATATGTCAGTGTTCCACATCATACATCACAATGTAATCCATATCTTACATCACAATGCACTCCAAATCATATATCACACTGTATTCCATATCATACATCACAATGCACTCCAAATCACATATCACAATGTATACCATGTCATACATCACAATGCACTGCAAATCATATATCACAATGTATTCTATATCATAGATCACAATGCACTGAAAATCATTTCTCACAATGTATTCCATATCACACTTCACACTGTATTCCATATCATACATCACAATGAACTCCAAATCATATATCACACTGTTTTCCATATCATATATCACAATGCACCCCAAATCATATATGACACTGTATTCCATATCATACATCACAATGCACTCCAAATAATACACCATAATGCACTCCAAATCACATATCACAATGTAATCCATATCATATATCACACTGTATTCCATATCATACATCACAATGAACTCCAAATCATATATCACACTGTTTTCCATATCATACATCACAATGCACTCCAAATCATATATCACACTGTATTCCATATCATATATCACAATGCACTCCAAATCATACATCACACTGTTCCATATCATACATCACAATGCACTCGAAATCATAAATCAAACTGTGTTCCAGATAATCTGTCTCAATGCACTCCAAACCATATGTCACAATGTATTCCATATCATACAACACAATGCACTCCAAACCATATATCACAATTCACTCGAAATGATATATCACACTGTATTCCAAATCATACACGACAATGCACTGCAAATCATATATCAGCGTTCCACATCATACATCACAATGTATTCCATATCATAGATCAAACTGTATTCCAAATGATATATCACAATGTATTCCATATCATATATCACTGTGTTCCATATCACACATCACAATGCACTCCAAAACATCACACTGCATTCCAAATCATATATCACACTGTATTCCATATCATACATCACAATGCACTTCAAATAATATACCATAATGCACTCCAAATCACATTTCACAATGTAATCCATATCATATATCACACTGTATTCCATATCATACATCACAATGAACTCCAAATCATATATCACACTGTATTCCATATCATACATCACAATGCACTCCAAACCATATCTCAAACTGTGTTCCAAATCATATATCACAATGTATTTCATATCATACATCACAATGCACTCCAAATCATATATCACAATGTATTCCATATCATACATCACAATGCACTGAACAACATATGTCAGTGTTCCACATCATACATCACAATGTAATCCATATCATACATCACAATGCACTCACATTCATATAACATGCTGTGTTCCATATCATACATTGCAATGCACTCCAAATCACATATCACAATGCACTCCAAATCATATATCACACTATGTTCCAAACCATATATCACAATGTATTGCAAATCATAAATAAAACTGTGTTCCAGATCATATATCACAATGCACTCCAAATCATATACCACAATTTATTCCATATCATACATCAAAATGCACTCCAAATCATATACCACAATGTGTTCCATATCATACATGACAATGCCCTCCAAATCATATATCACAATGTATTCCATATCTTATATCACACTACATTCTAAATCATATATCACACTGCATTCCAAATCATATATCACACAGTGTTTCATATCATACATCACAATGTATTCCAGATCATACATCACAATGCACTCCAAATCATATATCAGTGTTCCAAACCATATATCACAATGCACTCCAAATCATATATCAAACTGTGTTCCAAATCATATATCACAATGTATTCCATATAAGGCATCACAATGCACTCCAAATCAGATATGACACTGTGTTCCATATCATAATGCAATACATATCATACATCATAATGCACTCCAAATCAGATATGACACTGTATTCCATATCATAATGTAATACATATCATACATCATAATGCACTCCAAATCATATATCAGTGTTCTGAACCATATATCGCAATGCACTCCAAAACATATATCACACTGCATTCCATATCATACATCACAATGCACTGCAACACATTAAACAGTGTTCCACATCATACATCACAGTGTTTTCCATTTCATACATCACAATGCACTGCAAATCATATATCACACTGTATTCCATATCACACATCACAATGCACTCCAAATCATATATCACACTGCATTCCAAACCATATATCACAATGCACTCCAAACCATATATCACAATGTATTCAATATCATACATCACAATGCACTCCAAACCATACATCACAATGTATTCCATATTATACATCGCAATGCACTCCAAATCACATATCACAATGTATTCCATATCATACATCACAATGCACTCCAAATCATATATCAGTGTTCCAAACCATATATCACAGTTCACTCCAAATGATATATATCACACTGTATTCCAAATCATACACGACAATGCACTGCAAATCGTATATCAGCGTTCCACATCATACATCACAATGTATTCCATATCATAGATCAAACTGTATTCCAAATGATATATCACAATGTATTCCATATCATATATCATATATCACTGTGTTCCATATCACACATCACAATGCACTCCAAAACATCACACTGCATTCCAAATCATATATCACACTGTATTCCATATCATACATCACAATGCACTCCAAATCATATATCAGTGTTCCAAACCAAATATCACAATGCACTCCAAATCATATATGACACTGTATTCCATATCATACATCACAATGCACTCCAAATAATATACCATAATGCACTCCAAATCACATATCACAATGTAATCCATATCATATATCACACTGTATTCCATATCATACATCACAATGAACTCCAAATCATATATCACACTGTTTTCCATATCATACATCACAATGCACTCCAAATCATATATCACACTGTATTCCATATCATATATCACAATGCACTCCAAATCATACATCACACTGTTCCATATCATACATCACAATGCACTCGAAATCATAAATCAAACTGTGTTCCAGATAATCTGTCTCAATGCACTCCAAACCATATGTCACAATGTATTCCATATCATACAACACAATGCACTCCAAACCATATATCACAATTCACTCGAAATGATATATCACACTGTATTCCAAATCATACACGACAATGCACTGCAAATCATATATCAGCGTTCCACATCATACATCACAATGTATTCCATATCATAGATCAAACTGTATTCCAAATGATATATCACAATGTATTCCGTATCATATATCACTGTGTTCCATATCACACATCACAATGCACTCCAAAACATCACACTGCATTCCAAATCATATATCACACTGTATTCCATATCATACATCACAATGCACTCCAAATCATATATCAGTGTTCCAAACCATATATCACAATGCACTCCAAATCATATATGACACTGTATTCCATATCATACATCACAATGCACTTCAAATAATATACCATAATGCACTCCAAATCACATATCACAATGTAATCCATATCATATATCACACTGTATTCCATATCATACATCACAATGAACTCCAAATCATATATCACACTGTTTTCCATATCATACATCACAATGCACTCCAAATCATATATCACACTGTATTCCATATCATACATCACAATGCACTCCAAATCATACATAACACTGTTCCATATCATACATCACAATGCACTCGAAATCATAAATCAAACTGTGTTCCAGATAATCTGTCTCAATGCACTCCAAACCATATGTCACAATGTATTCCATATCATACAACTCAATGCACTCCAAACCATATATCACAATGTATTTCATATCATACATCACAATGCACTCAAAATCACATATCACAATGTATTCCATATCATACATCACAATGCACTGAAAATCATATATCAGTGTTCCAAATCATATGTCACAATGTATTCTATATCATACGTCACAATGCACTCCAAATCATATATCAGTGTTCCAAGCCATATATCACAATGCACTCAAAATCATATATCACACTGTGTTCCATATCATACATCACAATGCACTCCAAATCATATATCAGTGTTCCAAATCATATATCACACTGTATTCCACATCATACATCACAATGCACTCCAAATCATATATCAGTGTTCCAAACCATATATCACAATGCACTCCAAATCATATATCACACAATATTCCATATCATACATCACAATGCACTGCAAATCATATATCAGTGTTCCAAATCATATATCACATTGTATTCCATATCATACATCACAATGCACTCCAAATCATATGTCAAACTGTGTTCCAAATCATATATCACAATGTATTTCATATCATACATCACAATGCACTGCAAATCATATATCAGTGTTCCAAATCATATATCACATTATATTCCATATCATACATCACAATGCACTCCAAACCATATATCAAACTGTGTTCCAAATCATATATCACAATGTATTTCATATCATACATCACAATGCACTCCAAATCATATATCACAATGTATTCCATATCATATATCACAATGCACTGAACAACATATGTCAGTGTTCCACATCATACATCACAATGTAATCCATATCTTACATCACAATGCACTCCAAATCATATATCACACTGTATTCCATATCATACATCACAATGCACTCCAAATCACATATGACAATGTATACCATGTCATACATCACAATGCACTGCAAATCATATATCACAATGTATTCTATATCATAGATCACAATGCACTGAAAATCATTTCTCACAATGTATTCCATATCACACTTCACACTGTATTCCATATCATACATCACAATGAACTCCAAATCATATATCACACTGTTTTCCATATCATATATCACAATGCACCCCAAATCATATATGACACTGTATTCCATATCATACATCACAATGCACTCCAAATAATATACCATAATGCACTCCAAATCACATATCACAATGTAATCCATATCATATATCACACTGTATTCCATATCATACATCACAATGAACTCCAAATCATATATCACACTGTTTTCCATATCATACATCACAATGCACTCCAAATCATATATCACACTGTATTCCATATCATATATCACAATGCACTCCAAATCATACATCACACTGTTCCATATCATACATCACAATGCACTCGAAATCATAAATCAAACTGTGTTCCAGATAATCTGTCTCAATGCACTCCAAACCATATGTCACAATGTATTCCATATCATACAACACAATGCACTCCAAACCATATATCACAATTCACTCGAAATGATATATCACACTGTATTCCAAATCATACACGACAATGCACTGCAAATCATATATCAGCGTTCCACATCATACATCACAATGTATTCCATATCATAGATCAAACTGTATTCCAAATGATATATCACAATGTATTCCATATCATATATCACTGTGTTCCATATCACACATCACAATGCACTCCAAAACATCACACTGCATTCCAAATCATATATCACACTGTATTCCATATCATACATCACAATGCACTTCAAATAATATACCATAATGCACTCCAAATCACATTTCACAATGTAATCCATATCATATATCACACTGTATTCCATATCATACATCACAATGAACTCCAAATCATATATCACACTGTTTTCCATATCATACATCACAATGCACTCCAAATCATATATCACACTGTATTCCATATCATACATCACAATGCACTCCAAATCATACATCACACTGTTCCATATCATACATCACAATGCACTCGAAATCATAAATCAAACTGTGTTCCAGATAATCTGTCTCAATGCACTCCAAACCATATGTCACAATGTATTCCATATCATACAACACAATGCACTCCAAACCATATATCACAATGTATTTCATATCATACATCACAATGCACTCAAAATCACATATCACAATGTATTCCATATCATACATCACAATGCACTGAAAATCATATATCAGTGTTCCAAATCATATGTCACAATGTATTCTATATCATACGTCACAATGCACTCCAAATCATATATCAGTGTTCCAAGCCATATATCACAATGCACTCAAAATCATATATCACACTGTGTTCCATATCATACATCACAATGCACTCCAAATCATATATCAGTGTTCCAAATCATATATCACACTGTATTCCACATCATACATCACAATGCACTCCAAATCATATATCAGTGTTCCAAACCATATATCACAATGCACTCCAAATCATATATCACACAATATTCCATATCATACATCACAATGCACTGCAAATCATATATCAGTGTTCCAAATCATATATCACATTGTATTCCATATCATACATCACAATGCACTCCAAATCATATGTCAAACTGTGTTCCAAATCATATATCACAATGTATTTCATATCATACATCACAATGCACTGCAAATCATATATCAGTGTTCCAAATCATCTATCACATTGTATTCCATATCATACATCACAATGCACTCCAAACCATATATCAAACTGTGTTCCAAATCATATATCACAATGTATACCATATCATACATCACAATGCACTGAACAACATATGTCAGTGTTCCACATCATACATCACAATGTAATCCATATCTTACATCACAATGCACTCCAAATCATATATCACACTGTATTCCATATCATACATCACAATGCACTCCAAATCACATATCACAATGTATACCATGTCATACATCACAATGCATGTCATTTCATATATCACAATGTATTCTATATCATAGATCACAATGCACTGAAAATCATTTCTCACGATGTATTCCATATCACACTTCACACTATATTCCATATCATACATCACAATGCACTGCAATGCACTGAACAACATATGTCAGTGTTCCACATCATACATCACAATGTAATCCATATCATACATCACAATGCACTCCAAATCACATATCACTATGTATTCCATATCATACATCACAATGCACTCCAAATCATATATCAGTGTTCCAAACCATATATCACAATTCACTCCAAATGATATATCACACTGTATTCCAAATCATACACGACAATGCACTGCAAATCATATATCAGCGTTCCACATCATACATCACAATGTATTCCATATCATAGATCAAACTGTATTCCAAATGATATATCACAATGTATTCCATATCATATATCATATATCACTGTGTTCCATATCACACATCACAATGCACTCCAAAACATCACACTGCATTCCAAATCATATATCACACTGTATTCCATATCATACATCACAATGCACTCCAAATCATATATCAGTGTTCCAAACCATATATCACAATGCACTCCAAATCATATATGACACTGTATTCCATATCATACATCACAATGCACTTCAAATAATATACCATAATGCACTCCAAATCACATTTCACAATTTAATCCATATCATATATCACACTGTATTCCATATCATACATCACAATGAACTCCAAATCATATATCACACTGTTTTCCATATCATACATCACAATGCACTCCAAATCATATATCACACTGTATTCCATATCATATATCACAATGCACTCCAAATCATACATCACACTGTTCCATATCATACATCACAATGCACTCGAAATCATAAATCAAACTGTGTTCCAGATAATCTGTCTCAATGCACTCCAAACCATATGTCACAATGTATTCCATATCATACAACACAATGCACTCCAAACCATATATCACAATGTATTTCATATCATACATCACAATGCACTCAAAATCACATATCACAATGTATTCCATATCATACATCACAATGCACTGAAAATCATATATCAGTGTTCCAAATCATATATCACAATGCACTCAAAATCATATATCACACTGTGTTCCATATAATACATCACAATGCACTCCAAATCATATATCAGTGTTCCAAATCATATATCGCACTGTATTCCACATCATACATCACAATGCACTCCAAATCATATATCAGTGTTCCAAACCATATATCACAATGCACTCCAAATCATATATCACACAATATTCCATATCATACATCACAATGCACTGCAAATCATATATCAGTGTTCCAAATCATATATCACATTGTATTCCATATCATACATCACAATGCACTCCAAATCATATGTCAAACTGTGTTCCAAATCATATATCACAATGTATTTCATATCATACATCACAATGCACTGCAAATCATATATCAGTGTTCCAAATCATATATCACGTTGTATTCCATATCATACATCACAATGCACTCCAAACCATATATCAAACTGTGTTCCAAATCATATATCACAATGTATTTCATATCATACATCACAATGCACTCCAAATCATATATCACAATGTAATCCATATCTTACATCACAATTCACTCCAAATCATATATCACACTGTATTCCATATCATACATCACAATGCACTCCAAATCACATATCACAATGTGTTCTATATCATAGATCACAATGCACTGAAAATCATATATCACAATGTATTCCATATCACACTTCACACTATATTCCATATCATACATCACAATGCACTGCAATGCACTGAACAACATATGTCAGTGTTCCACATCATACATCACAATGTAATCCATATCATACATCACAATGCACTCCAAATCATATATCACACTGTATTCCATATCATACATCACAATGCACTCCAAACCATATATCAAACTGTGTTCCAAATCATATATGACAATGTATTTCATATCATACATCACAATGCACTCCAAATCATATATCACAATGCATTCCATATCATACATCACAATGCACTGAACAACATATGTCAGTGTTCCACATCATACATCACAATGTAATCCATATCATACATCACAATGCACTCACATTCATATAACATGCTGTGTTCCATATCATACATTGCAATGCACTCCAAATCACATATCACAATGCACTCCAAATCATATATCACACTATGTTCCAAACCATATATCACAATGTATTGCAAATCATAAATAACACTGTGTTCCAGATCATATATCACAATGCACTCCAAATCATATACCACAATTTATTCCATATCATACATCACAATGCACTCCAAATCATATACCACAATGTGTTCCATATCATACATCACAATGCCCTCCAAATCATATATCACAATGTATTCCATATCTTATATCACACTGCATTCTAAATCATATATCACACTGCATTCCAAATCATATATCACACAGTGTTTCATATCATACATCACAATGTATTCCAGATCATACATCACAATGCACTCCAAATCATATATCAGTGTTCCAAACCATATATCACAATGCACTCCAAATCATATATCAAACTGTGTTCCAAATCATATATCACAATGTATTCCATATAATGCATCACAATGCACTCCAAATCAGATATGACACTGTGTTCCATATCATAATGCAATACATATCATACATCATAATGCACTCCAAATCAGATATGACACTGTATTCATATACCATAATGCACTCCAAATCACATATCACAATTTAATCCATATCAATTTAATCCATATCATATATCACACTGTTCCATATCATACATCACAATGCACTCGAAATCATAAATCAAACTGTGTTCCAGATAATCTGTCTCAATGCACTCCAAACCATATGTCACAATGTATTCCATATCATACAACACAATGCACTCCAAACCATATATCACAATGTATTTCATATCATACATCACAATGCACTCAAAATCACATATCACAATGTATTCCATATCATACATCACAATGCACTGAAAATCATATATCAGTGTTCCAAATCATATGTCA
Source organism: Chiloscyllium punctatum (assembly GCF_047496795.1). Lineage (NCBI taxonomy): Eukaryota > Metazoa > Chordata > Chondrichthyes > Orectolobiformes > Hemiscylliidae > Chiloscyllium > Chiloscyllium punctatum. The sequence continues at coordinate 9,398,462 of NC_092741.1, forward strand.
CAATGTATTCTATATCATACGTCACAATGCACTCCAAATCATATATCAGTGTTCCAAGCCATATATCACATTGTATTCCATATCATACATCACAATGCACTCCAAATCATATGTCAAACTGTGTTCCAAATCATATATCACAATGTATTTCATATCATACATCACAATGCACTGCAAATCATATATCAGTGTTCCAAATCATATATCACATTGTATTCCATATCATACATCACAATGCACTCCAAACCATATATCAAACTGTGTTCCAAATCATATATCACAATGTATTTCATATCATACATCACAATGCACTCCAAATCATATATCACAATGTAATCCATATCTTACATCACAATGCACTCCAAATCATATATCACACTGTATTCCATATCATACATCACAATGCACTCCAAATCACATATCACAATGTATTCTATAACATAGATCACAATGCACTGAAAATCATATATCACAATGTGTTCCATATCACACTTCACACTATATTCCATATCATACATCACAATGCACTGCAATGCACTGAACAACATATGTCAGGTGTTCCACATCATACATCACAATGTAATCCATATCATACATCACAATGCACTCCAAATCATATATCACACTGTATTCCATATCATACATCACAATGCACTCCAAACCATATATCAAACTGTGTTCCAAATCATATATGACAATGTATTTCATATCATACATCACAATGCACTCCAAATCATATATCACAATGTATTCCATATCATACATCACAATGCACTGAACAACATATGTCAGTGTTCCACATCATACATCACAATGTAATCCATATCATACATCACAATGCACTCACATTCATATAACATGCTGTGTTCAATATCATACATTGCAATGCACTCCAAATCATATATCACACTATGTTCCAAACCATATATCACAATGTATTGCAAATCATAAATAACACTGTGTTCCAGATCATATATCACAATGCACTCCAAATCATATACCACAATTTATTCCATATCATACATCACAATGCACTCCAAATCATATACCACAATGTGTTCCATATCATACATCACAATGTCCTCCAAATCATATATCACAATGTATTCCAGATCTTATATCACACTGCATTCTAAATCATATATCACACTGCATTCCAAATCATATATCACACAGTGTTTCATATCATACATCACAATGTATTCCAGATCATACATCACAATGCACTCCAAATCATATATCAGTGTTCCAAACCATATATCACAATGCACTCCAAATCATATATCAAACTGTGTTCCAAATCATATATCACAATGTATTCCATATAATGCATCACAATGCACTCCAAATCAGATATGACACTGTGTTCCATATCATAATGCAATACATATCATACATCATAATGCACTCCAAATCAGATATGACACTGTATTCCATATCATAATGTAATACATATCATACATCATAATGCACTCCAAATCATATATCAGTGTTCTGAACCATATATCACAATGCACTCCAAAACATATATCACACTGCATTCCATATCATACATCACAATGCACTGCAACACATTAAACAGTGTTCCACATCATACATCACAATGTTTTCCATTTCATACATCACAATGCACTGCAAATCATATATCACACTGTATTCCATATCACACATCACAATGCACTCCAAATCATATATCACACTGCATTCCAAACCATATATCACAATGCACTCCAAACCATATATCACAATGTATTCAATATCATACATCACAATGCACTCCAAACCATACATCACAATGTATTCCATATTATACATCACAATGCACTCCAAATCACATATCACAATGTATTCCATATCATACATCACAATGCACTCCAAATCATATATTAGTGTTCCAAACCATATATCACAATTCACTCCAAATGATATATCACACTGTATTCCAAATCATACACGACAATGCACTGCAAATCATATATCAGCGTTCCACATCATACATCACAATGTATTCCATATCATAGATCAAAATGTATTCCAAATGATATATCACAATGTATTCCATATCATATATCATATATCACTGTGTTCCCTATCACACATCACAATGCACTCCAAAACATCACACTGCATTCCAAATCATATATCACACTGTATTCCATATCATACATCACAATGCACTCCAAATCATATATCAGTGTTCCAAACCATATATCACAATGCACTCCAAATCATATATGACACTGTATTCCATATCATACATCACAATGCACTCCAAATAATATACCATAATGCACTCCAAATCACATATCACAATGTAATCCATATCATATATCACACTGTATTCCATATCATACATCACAATGAACTCCAAATCATATATCACACTGTTTTCCATATCATACATCACAATGAACTCCAAATCATATATCACACTGTTTTCCATATCATACATCACAATGCACTCCAAATCATATATCACACTGTATTCCATATCATATATCACAATGCACTCCAAATCATACAACACACTGTTCCATATCATACATCACAATGCACTCGAAATCATAAATCAAACTGTGTTCCAGATAATCTGTCTCAATGCACTCCAAACCATATGTCACAATGTATTCCATATCATACAACACAATGCACTCCAAACCATATATCACAATTCACTCGAAATGATATATCACACTGTATTCCAAATCATACACGACAATGCACTGCAAATCATATATCAGCGTTCCACATCATACATCACAATGTATTCCATATCATAGATCAAACTGTATTCCAAATGATATATCACAATGTATTCCATATCATATATCACTGTGTTCCATATCACACATCACAATGCACTCCAAAACATCACACTGCATTCCAATCATATATCACACTGTATTCCATATCATACATCACAATGCACTCCAAATCATATATCAGTGTTCCAAACCAAATATCACAATGCACTCCAAATCATATCTGACACTGTATTCCATATCATACATCACAATGCACTCCAAATAATATACCATAATGCACTCCAAATCACATATCACAATGTAATCCATATCATATATCACACTGTATTCCATATCATACATCACAATGAACTCCAAATCATATATCACACTGTTTTCCATATCATACATCACAATGCACTCCAAATCATATATCACACTGTATTCCATATCATATATCACAATGCACTCCAAATCATACATCACACTGTTCCATATCATACATCACAATGCACTCGAAATCATAAATCAAACTGTGTTCCAGATAATCTGTCTCAATGCACTCCAAACCATATGTCACAATATATTCCATATCATACAACACAATGCACTCCAAACCATATATCACAATGTATTTCATATCATACATCACAATGCACTCAAAATCACATATCACAATGTATTCCATATCATACATCACAATGCACTGAAAATCATATATCAGTGTTCCAAATCATATGTCACAATGTATTCTATATCATACGTCACAATGCACTCCAAATCATATATCAGTGTTCCAAGCCATATATCACAATGCACTCAAAATCATATATCACACTGTGTTCCATATCATACATCACAATGCACTCCAAATCATATATCAGTGTTCCAAATCATATATCACACTGTATTCCACATCATACATCACAATGCACTCCAAATCATATATCAGTGTTCCAAACCATATATCACAACGCACTCCAAATCATATATCACACAATATTCCATATCATACATCACAATGCACTGCAAATCATATATCAGTGTTCCAAATCATATATCACATTGTATTCCATATTATACATCACAATGCACTCCAAATCATATGTCAAACTGTGTTCCAAATCATTTTTCACAATGTATTTCATATCATACATCACAATGCACTGCAAATCATATATCAGTGTTCCAAATCATATATCACATTGTATTCCATATCATACATCACAATGCACTCCAAACCATATATCAAACTGTGTTCCAAATCATATATCACAATGTATTCCATATCATACATCACAATGCACTGCAAATCATATATCACAATGTATTCTATATCATAGATCACAATGCACTGAAAATCATTTCTCACAATGTATTCCATATCACACTTCACACTATATTCCATATCATACATCACAATGCACTGCAATGCACTGAACAACATATGTCAGTGTTCCACATCATACATCACAATGTAATCCATATCATACATCACAATGCACTCCAAATCACATATCACTATGTATTCCATATCATACATCACAATGCACTCCAAATCATATATCAGTGTTCCAAACCATATATCACAATTCACTCCAAATGATATATCACACTGTATTCCAAATCATACACGACAATGCACTGCAAATCATATATCAGCGTTCCACATCATACATCACAATGTATTCCATATCATAGATCAAAATGTATTCCAAATGATATATCACAATGTATTCCATATCATATATCATATATCACTGTGTTCCCTATCACACATCACAATGCACTCCAAAACATCACACTGCATTCCAAATCATATATCACACTGTATTCCATATCATACATCACAATGCACTCCAAATCATATATCAGTGTTCCAAACCATATATCACAATGCACTCCAAATCATATATGACACTGTATTCCATATCATACATCACAATGCACTCCAAATAATATACCATAATGCACTCCAAATCACATATCACAATGTAATCCATATCATATATCACACTGTATTCCATATCATACATCACAATGAACTCCAAATCATATATCACACTGTTTTCCATATCATACATCACAATGAACTCCAAATCATATATCACACTGTTTTCCATATCATACATCACAATGCACTCCAAATCATATATCACACTGTATTCCATATCATATATCACAATGCACTCCAAATCATACAACACACTGTTCCATATCATACATCACAATGCACTCGAAATCATAAATCAAACTGTGTTCCAGATAATCTGTCTCAATGCACTCCAAACCATATGTCACAATGTATTCCATATCATACAACACAATGCACTCCAAACCATATATCACAATTCACTCGAAATGATATATCACACTGTATTCCAAATCATACACGACAATGCACTGCAAATCATATATCAGCGTTCCACATCATACATCACAATGTATTCCATATCATAGATCAAACTGTATTCCAAATGATATATCACAATGTATTCCATATCATATATCACTGTGTTCCATATCACACATCACAATGCACTCCAAAACATCACACTGCATTCCAATCATATATCACACTGTATTCCATATCATACATCACAATGCACTCCAAATCATATATCAGTGTTCCAAACCAAATATCACAATGCACTCCAAATCATATCTGACACTGTATTCCATATCATACATCACAATGCACTCCAAATAATATACCATAATGCACTCCAAATCACATATCACAATGTAATCCATATCATATATCACACTGTATTCCATATCATACATCACAATGAACTCCAAATCATATATCACACTGTTTTCCATATCATACATCACAATGCACTCCAAATCATATATCACACTGTATTCCATATCATATATCACAATGCACTCCAAATCATACATCACACTGTTCCATATCATACATCACAATGCACTCGAAATCATAAATCAAACTGTGTTCCAGATAATCTGTCTCAATGCACTCCAAACCATATGTCACAATATATTCCATATCATACAACACAATGCACTCCAAACCATATATCACAATGTATTTCATATCATACATCACAATGCACTCAAAATCACATATCACAATGTATTCCATATCATACATCACAATGCACTGAAAATCATATATCAGTGTTCCAAATCATATGTCACAATGTATTCTATATCATACGTCACAATGCACTCCAAATCATATATCAGTGTTCCAAGCCATATATCACAATGCACTCAAAATCATATATCACACTGTGTTCCATATCATACATCACAATGCACTCCAAATCATATATCAGTGTTCCAAATCATATATCACACTGTATTCCACATCATACATCACAATGCACTCCAAATCATATATCAGTGTTCCAAACCATATATCACAACGCACTCCAAATCATATATCACACAATATTCCATATCATACATCACAATGCACTGCAAATCATATATCAGTGTTCCAAATCATATATCACATTGTATTCCATATTATACATCACAATGCACTCCAAATCATATGTCAAACTGTGTTCCAAATCATTTTTCACAATGTATTTCATATCATACATCACAATGCACTGCAAATCATATATCAGTGTTCCAAATCATATATCACATTGTATTCCATATCATACATCACAATGCACTCCAAACCATATATCAAACTGTGTTCCAAATCATATATCACAATGTATTCCATATCATACATCACAATGCACTGCAAATCATATATCACAATGTATTCTATATCATAGATCACAATGCACTGAAAATCATTTCTCACAATGTATTCCATATCACACTTCACACTATATTCCATATCATACATCACAATGCACTGCAATGCACTGAACAACATATGTCAGTGTTCCACATCATACATCACAATGTAATCCATATCATACATCACAATGCACTCCAAATCACATATCACTATGTATTCCATATCATACATCACAATGCACTCCAAATCATATATCAGTGTTCCAAACCATATATCACAATTCACTCCAAATGATATATCACACTGTATTCCAAATCATACACGACAATGCACTGCAAATCATATATCAGCGTTCCACATCATACATCACAATGTATTCCATATCATAGATCAAACTGTATTCCAAATGATATATCACAATGTATTCCATATCATATATCATATATCACTGTGTTCCATATCACACATCACAATGCACTCCAAAACATCACACTGCATTCCAAATCATATATCACACTGTATTCCATATCATACATCACAATGCACTCCAAATCATATATCAGTGTTCCAAACCATATATCACAATGCACTCCAAATCATATATCACACAATATTCCATATCATACATCACAATGCACTGCAAATCATATATCAGTGTTCCAAATCATATATCACATTGTATTCCATATCATACATCACAATGCACTCCAAATCATATGTCAAACTGTGTTCCAAATCATATATCACAATGTATTTCATATCATACATCACAATGCACTCCAAATCATATATCACACTGTTCCATATCATACATCACAATGTACTCCAAATCATATACCACAATGTATTCCATATCATACATCACAATACCCTCCAAATCATATGTCACAATGTATGCCATATCATACACCACAATGCACTCCAAATCATATATCACACGATATTCCATATCATACATCACAATGCACTGCAAATCATATATCAGTGTTCCAAATCATATATCACATTGTATTCCATATCATACATCACAATGCACTCCAAACCATATATCAAACTGTGTTCCAAATCATATATCACAATGTATTCCATATCATACATCACAATGCACTGAACAACATATGTCAGTGTTCCACATCATACATCACAATGTAATCCATATCATACATCACAATGCACTCACATTCATATAACACACTGTGTTCCATATCATACATCGCAATGCACTCCAAATCACATATCACAATGCACTCCAAATCATATATCACACTATGTTCCAAACCATATATCACAATGTATTGCAAATCATAAATAACACTGTGTTCCAGATCATACATCACAATGCCCTCCAAATCATATATCACAATGTATTCCATATCTTATATCACACTGCATTCTAAATCATATATCACACTGCATTCAAAATCATATATCACACAGTGTTTCATATCATACATCACAATGTATTCCAGATCATACATCACAATGCACTCCAAATCATATATCAGTGTTCCAAACCATATATCACAATGCACTCCAAATCATATATCACACAATATTCCATATCATACATCGCAATGCACTACAAATCATATATTAGTGTTCCAAATCATTTATCACATTGTATTCCATATCATTCATCACGATGCACTCCAAATCATATTTCAAACTGTGTTCCAAATCATATATCACAATGTATTCCATATAATGCATCACAATGCACTCCAAATCAGATATGACACTGTTTTCCATATCATAATGCAATACATATCGTACATCATAATGCACTCCAAATCAGATATGACACTGTATTCCATATCATAATGTAATACATATCATACATCATAATGCACTCCAAATCATATATCAGTGTTCTGAACCATATATCGCAATGCACTCCAAAACATATATCACACTGCATTCCATATCATACATCACAATGCACTGCAACACATTAAACAGTGTTCCACATCATACATCACAATGTTTTCCATTTCATACATCACAATGCACTGCAAATCATATATCACACTGTATTCCATATCACACATCACAATGCACTCCAAATCATATATCACAATGCACTCCAAACCATATATCACAATGTATTCAATATCATACATCACAATGCACTCCAAACCATACATCACAATGTATTCCATATCATACATCACAATGCACTCCAAATCACATATCACTATGTATTCCATATCATACATCACAATGCACTCCAAATCATATATCAGTGTTCCAAACCATATATCACAATGCACTCCAAATCATATATGACACTGTATTCCATATCATACATCACAATGCACTTCAAATAATATACCATAATGCACTCCAAATCACATATCACAATGTAATCCATATCATATATCACACTGTATTCCATATCATACATCACAATGAACTCCAAATCATATATCACACTGTTTTCCATATCATACATCACAATGCACTCCAAAACATATATCACACTGTATTCCAAATCATATATCACACAGTGTTTCATATCATACATCACAATGTATTCCAGATCATACATCACAATGCACTCCAAATCATATATCAGTGTTCCAAACCATATATCACAATGCATTCCAAATCATATATCAAACTGTGTTCCAAATCATATATCACAATGTATTCCATATAATGCATCATAATGCACTCCAAATCAGATATGACACTGTATTCCATATCATAATGTAAGACATATCATACATCATAATGCACTCCAAATCATATATCAGTGTTCTGAACCATATATCACAATGCACTCCAAAACATATATCACACTGCATTCCATATCATACATCACAATGCACTGCAACACATTAAACAGTGTTCCACATCATACATCACAATGTTTTCCATTTCATACATCACAATGCACTGCAAATCATATATCACACTGTATTCCATATCACACATCACAATGCACTCCAAATCATATATCACACTGCATTCCAAACCATATATCACAATGCACTCCAAACCATATATCACAATGTATTCAATATCATACATCACAATGCACTCCAAACCATACATCACAATGTATTCCATATCATACATCACAATGCACTCCAAATCACATATCACTATGTATTCCATATCATACATCACAATGCACTCCAAATCATATATCAGTGTTCCAAACCATATATCACAATTCACTCCAAATGATATATCACACTGTATTCCAAATCATACACGACAATGCACTGCAAATCATATATCAGCGTTCCACATCATACATCACCATGTATTCCATATCATAGATCAAACTGTATTCCAAATGATATATCACAATGTATTCCATATCATATATCATATATCACTGTGTTCCATATCACACATCACAATGCACTCCAAAACATCACACTGCATTCCAAATCATATATCACACTGTATTCCATATCATACATCACAATGCACTCCAAATCATATATCAGTGTTCCAAACCATATATCACAATGCACTCCAAATCATATATGACACTGTATTCCATATCATACATCACAATGCACTCCAAATAATATACCATAATGCACTCCAAATCACATATCACAATGTAATCCATATCATATATCACACTGTATTCCATATCATACATCACAATGAACTCCAAATCATATATCACACTGTTTTCCATATCATACATCACAATGCACTCCAAATCATATATCACACTGTATTCCATATCATATATCACAATGCACTCCAAATCATACATCACACTGTTCCATATCATACATCACAATGCACTCGAAATCATAAATCAAACTGTGTTCCAGATAATCTGTCTCAATGCACTCCAAACCATATGTCACAATGTATTCCATATCATACAACACAATGCACTCCAAACCATATATCACAATGTATTTCATATCATACATCACAATGCACTCAAAATCACATATCACAATGTATTCCATATCATACATCACAATGCACTGAAAATCATATATCAGTGTTCCAAATCATATGTCACAATGTATTCTATATCATACGTCACAATGCACTCCAAATCATATATCAGTGTTCCAAGCCATATATCACAATGCACTCAAAATCATATATCACACTGTATTCCATATCATACATCACAATGCACTCCAAATCATATATCAGTGTTCCAAACCATATATCACAATGCACTCCAAATCATATATCACACAATATTCCATATCATACATCACAATGCACTGCAAATCATATATCAGTGTTCCAAATCATATATCACATTGTATTCCATATCATACATCACAATGCACTCCAAATCATATGTCAAACTGTGTTCCAAATCATATATCACAATGTATTTCATATCATACATCACAATGCACTCCAAATCATATATCACACTGTTCCATATCATACATCACAATGTACTCCAAATCATATACCACAATGTATTCCATATCATACATCACAATACCCTCCAAATCATATGTCACAATGTATGCCATATCATACACCACAATGCACTCCAAATCATATATCACACGATATTCCATATCATACATCACAATGCACTGCAAATCATATATCAGTGTTCCAAATCATATATCACATTGTATTCCATATCATACATCACAATGCACTCCAAACCATATATCAAAGTGTGTTCCAAATCATATATCACAATGTATTTCATATCATACATCACAATGCACTCCAAATCATATATCACAATGTATTCCATATCATACATCACAATGCACTGAACAACATATGTCAGTGTTCCACATCATACATCACAATGTAATCCATATCATACATCACAATGCACTCACATTCATATAACACACTGTGTTCCATATCATACATCGCAATGCACTCCAAATCACATATCACAATGCACTCCAAATCATATATCACACTATGTTCCAAACCATATATCACAATGTATTGCAAATCATAAATAACACTGTGTTCCAGATCATACATCACAATGCCCTCCAAATCATATATCACAATGTATTCCATATCTTATATCACACTGCATTCTAAATCATATATCACACTGCATTCAAAATCATATATCACACAGTGTTTCATATCATACATCACAATGTATTCCAGATCATACATCACAATGCACTCCAAATCATATATCAGTGTTCCAAACCATATATCACAATGCACTCCAAATCATATATCACACAATATTCCATATCATACATCACAATGCACTACAAATCATATATTAGTGTTCCAAATCATTTATCACATTGTATTCCATATCATTCATCACGATGCACTCCAAATCATATTTCAAACTGTGTTCCAAATCATATATCACAATGTATTCCATATAATGCATCACAATGCACTCCAAATCAGATATGACACTGTTTTCCATATCATAATGCAATACATATCGTACATCATAATGCACTCCAAATCAGATATGACACTGTATTCCATATCATAATGTAATACATATCATACATCATAATGCACTCCAAATCATATATCAGTGTTCTGAACCATATATCGCAATGCACTCCAAAACATATATCACACTGCATTCCATATCATACATCACAATGCACTGCAACACATTAAACAGTGTTCCACATCATACATCACAATGTTTTCCATTTCATACATCACAATGCACTGCAAATCATATATCACACTGTATTCCATATCACACATCACAATGCACTCCAAATCATATATCACACTGCATTCCAAACCATATATCACAATGCACTCCAAACCATATATCACAATGTATTCAATATCATACATCACAATGCACTCCAAACCATACATCACAATGTATTCCATATCATACATCACAATGCACTCCAAATCACATATCACTATGTATTCCATATCATACATCACAATGCACTCCAAATCATATATCAGTGTTCCAAACCATATATCACAATTCACTCCAAATGATATATCACACTGTATTCCAAATCATACACGACAATGCACTGCAAATCATATATCAGCGTTCCACATCATACATCACCATGTATTCCATATCATAGATCAAACTGTATTCCAAATGATATATCACAATGTATTCCATATCATATATCATATATCACTGTGTTCCATATCACACATCACAATGCACTCCAAAACATCACACTGCATTCCAAATCATATATCACACTGTATTCCATATCATACATCACAATGCACTCCAAATCATATATCAGTGTTCCAAACCATATATCACAATGCACTCCAAATCATATATGACACTGTATTCCATATCATACATCACAATGCACTCCAAATAATATACCATAATGCACTCCAAATCACATATCACAATGTAATCCATATCATATATCACACTGTATTCCATATCATACATCACAATGAACTCCAAATCATATATCACACTGTTTTCCATATCATACATCACAATGCACTCCAAATCATATATCACACTGTATTCCATATCATATATCACAATGCACTCCAAATCATACATCACACTGTTCCATATCATACATCACAATGCACTCGAAATCATAAATCAAACTGTGTTCCAGATAATCTGTCTCAATGCACTCCAAACCATATGTCACAATGTATTCCATATCATACAACACAATGCACTCCAAACCATATATCACAATGTATTTCATATCATACATCACAATGCACTCAAAATCACATATCACAATGTATTCCATATCATACATCACAATGCACTGAAAATCATATATCAGTGTTCCAAATCATATGTCACAATGTATTCTATATCATACGTCACAATGCACTCCAAATCATATATCAGTGTTCCAAGCCATATATCACAATGCACTCAAAATCATATATCACACTGTGTTCCATATCATACATCACAATGCACTCCAAATCATATATCAGTGTTCCAAATCATATATCACACTGTATTCCATATCATACATCACAATGCACTCCAAATCATATATCAGTGTTCCAAACCATATATCACAATGCACTCCAAATCATATATCACACAATATTCCATATCATACCTCACAATGCACTGCAAATCATATATCAGTGTTCCAAATCATATATCACATTGTATTCCATATCATACATCACAATGCACTCCAAATCATATGTCAAACTGTGTTCCAAATCATATATCACAATGTATTTCATATCATACATCACAATGCACTCCAAATCATATATCACACTGTTCCATATCATACATCACAATGCACTCGAAATCATAAGTCACGCTGTGTTCCAGATCATATATCACAATGTACTCCAAATCATATACCACAATGTATTTCATATCATACATCACAATGTACTCCAAATCATATACCACAATGTATTCCATATCATACACCACAATGCACTCCAAATCATATATCACATGATATTCCATATCATACATCACAATGCACTGCAAATCATATATCAGTGTTCCAAATCATATATCACATTGTATTCCATATCATACATCACAATGCACTCCAAACCATATATCAAACTGTGTTCCAAATCATATATCACAATGTATTTCATATCATACATCACAATGCACTCCAAATCATATATCACAATGTATTCCATATCATACATCACAATGCACTGAACAACATATGTCAGTGTTCCACATCATACATCACAATGTAATCCATATCATACATCACAATGCACTCACATTCATATAACACACTGTGTTCCATATCATACATTGCAATGCACTCCAAATCACATATCACAATGCACTCCAAATCATATGTCACACTATGTTCCAAACCATATATCACAATGTATTGCAAATCATAAATAACACTGTGTTCCAGATCATATATCACAATGCACTCCAAATCATATACCACAATTTATTCCATATCATACATCACAATGCACTCCAAATCATATACCACAATGTGTTCCATATCATACATCACAATGCCCTCCAAATCATATATCACAATGTATTCCATATCTTATATCACACTGCATTCTAAATCATATATCACACTGCATTCAAAATCATATATCACACAGTGTTTCATATCATACATCACAATGTATTCCAAACCATACATCACAATGCACTCCAAATCTGATATCACAATGTATTCCATATCATATATCACACTGTGTTCCAAACCATATATCACAATATATTACATATTACACATCACAATGCACTCCAAATCATATGTCAAACTGTGTTCGAAATCATATATCACAATGGATTCCATATCATCCATCACAATGCACTCCATATCATATACCACATTTCAATCCAAATCATATATCACAATGCATTGTATATCATATAACACTGTGCACTCCAAATCATATCTCACAATGTATTACATATTATACAATAGGTGCAGGAGTAGGCCATTTGACCCTTTGAGCCAGCACCACCATTCATTATGATCATGGCTGATCTTCCACAATCAGTATCCTGTTCCTGCCTTATCCCCATAACCCTGCATTCCACTATCTTTAAGAACTCTATCCATCTCTTTCTTGAAAGTATCCAGAGACTTAGACTCCACTGCCTTCTGGGGCAGAGCATTCCATACACCCACCACTCTCTGGGTGAAGACGTTTCTCCTCAACTCTGTTCTAAATGGCTTAACCCTTATTTTTAAGCTGTGTCCTCTGGTTCGGGACTCCACCATCAGCGGAAACATGCTTCCTGCCTCCAGAGTGTCCAACCCTTTAATAATCTTATATGTCTCAATCAGATCCCCTCTCAGTCTTCTAAACTCAAGTGTATACAAGGATTCGGGCAAAAGCCCTTCATCAGGAATAAAGGCAGTGAGCCTGCAGCATGGAGAGATAAGCTAGAGGAGGGTGGGGGTGGGGAGAGAGTAGCATAGAGTACAATGGGTGAGTGGGGGAGGAGATGAAGGTGATAGGTTAAGGAGGAGAGGGTGGAGTGGATAGGTGGAAAAGAGGATAGGCAGATCGGACAAGTCAAGGAGTCAGTAACTGGGCTGGAAGTTTGAAACTAGGATGAGGTGGGGGAAGGGGAAATGAGGAAGCTGTTGAAGTCCACATTGATGCCCTGGGGTTGAAGTGTTCCGAGGCGGAAGATGAGGCGTTCTTCCTCCAGGCGTCTGGTGGTGAGGGAGCGGCGGTGAAGGAGGCCCAGGACCTCCATGTCCTCGGCAGAGTGGGAGGGGGAGTTGAAATGTTGGGCCACGGGGCGGTTTGGTTGATTGGTGCGGGTGCCTCGGAGATGTTCCCTAAAGCGCTCTGCTAGGAGGCGCCCAGTCTCCCCAATATAGAGGAGACCACATCGGGAGCAACGGATACAATAAATGATATTGGTGGATGTGGAGGTGAAACTTTGATGGATGTGGAAGGCTCCTTTAGGGCCTTGGATAGAGGTGAGGGAGGAGGTGTGGGCACAGGTTTTACAGTTCCTGCGGTGGCAGGGGAAAGTGCCAGAATGGGAGGGTGGGTCGTAGGGGGGTGTGGACCTGACCAGGTAGTCACGGAGGGAACGGTCTTTGCGGAAGGCGGAAAGGGGTGGGGAGGGAAATATATCCCTGGTGGTGGGGTCTTTTTGGAGGTGGCGGAAATGTCGTTGGATGATTTGGTTGATGCGAAGGTTTGTAGGGTGGAAGGTGAGCACTAGGGGCGTTCTGTCCTTGTTACGGTTGGAGGGGTGGGGTCTGAGGGCGGAGGTGCGGGATGTGGACGAGATGCGTTGGAGGGCATCTTTAACCACATGGGAAAGGAAATTGCGGTCTCTAAAGAAGGAGGCCATCTGGTGTGTCCTATGGTGGAACTGGTCCTCCTGGGAGCAGATACGGCGGAGGCGGAGAAATTGGGAATACGGGATGGCATTTTTGCAAGAGATAGGGTGGGAAGAGGAGTAATCCAGGTAGCTATGGGGGTCAGTGGGTTTGTAAAAAATGTCAGTGTCAAGTCGGTCGTCACTAATGGAGATGGAGAGGTCCAGGAAGGGGAGCGAGGTGTCAGAGATAGTCCAGGTAAATTTAAGGTCAGGGTGGAATGTGTTGGTGAAGTTGATGAATTGCTCAACCTCCTCGCGGGAGCACGAGGTGGCGCCAATGCAGTCATCAATGTAGCAGAGGAAGAGGTGGGGAGTGGTGCCGGTGTAATTACGGAAGATCAACTGTTCTACATAGCCAACAAAGGGACAGGCATAGCTGGGGCCCATACGTGTGCCCATGGCTACGCCTTTGGTCTGGAGGAAGTGGGAGGATTCAAAGGAGAAATTGTTAAGGGTGAGGACCAGTTCGGCCAAACGAATGAGAGTGTCAGTGGAAGGGTACTGTTGGGGACGTTTGGAGAGGAAAAAACGGAGGGCTTGGAGTCCCTGGTCGTGGCGGATGGAGGTGTAGAGGGATTGGATATCCATGGTGAAGATAAGGCGTTGGGGGCTGGGGAAACGGAAGTCTTGGAGGAGGTGGAGGGTGTGGGTGGTGTCTCGAATGTATGTGGGGAGTTCCTGGATTAGGGGGGATAGGACAGTGTCGAGGTAGGTAGAGATGAGTTCAGTGGGGCAGGAGCATGCTGAGACAATGGGTCGGCCAGGGTGGTCAGGCTTGTGGATCTTGGGAAGGAGGTAGAACCAGGCAGTGCGGGGTTCCCGGACTATGAGGTTGGAAGCTGTGGGTGGGAGATCTCCTGAGGTGATGAGGTTCTGTATGGTCTGGGAGATGATGGTTTGGTGATGGGGGGTGGGGTCATGGTCGAGGGAGCAGTAGGAAGAGGTGTCCTCGAGTTGGCGTTTGGCTTCAGCGGTGTAGAGGTCAGTGCGCCAGACTACCACTGCGCCCCCTTTATCCGCTGGCTTGATGGTGAGGTTGGGATTGGAGCAGAGGGATTGGAGGGCTGCGCGTTATGAGGGTGAGAGGTTGGAGTGGGGGAGGGGGGACGACAGGTTGAGGCGGTTTTTGCCAACAAAGAGACAGGCATAGCTGGGGCCCATACGTGTGCCCATGGCTACGCCTTTGGTCTGGAGTAAGTGGGAGGATTCAAAGGGGAAATTGTTAAGGGTGAGGACCAGTTCGGCCAAACGAATGAGAGTGACACTCTCATTCGTTTGGCCGAACTGGTCCTCACCCTTAACAATTTCTCCTTTGAATCCTCCCACTTCCTCCAGACCAAAGGCGTAGCCATGGGCACACGTATGGGCCCCAGCTATGCCTGTCTCCTTGTTGGCTATGTAGAACAGTTGATCTTCCGTAATTACACCGGCACCACTCCCCACCTCTTCCTCTGCTACATTGATGACTGCATTGGCGCCACCTCGTGCTCCCGCGAGGAGGTTGAGCAATTCATCAACTTCACCAACACATTCCACCCTGACCTTAAATTTACCTGGACTATCTCTGACACCTCGCTCCCCTTCCTGGACCTCTCCATCTCCATTAGTGACGACCGACTTGACACTGACATTTTTTACAAACCCACTGACCCCCATAGCTACCTGGATTACTCCTCTTCCCACCCTATCTCTTGCAAAAATGCCATCCCGTATTCCCAATTTCTCCGCCTCCGCCGTATCTGCTCCCAGGAGGACCAGTTCCACCATAGGACACACCAGATGGCCTCCTTCTTTAGAGACCGCAATTTCCCTTCCCATGTGGTTAAAGATGCCCTCCAACGCATCTCGTCCACATCCCGCACCTCCGCCCTCAGACCCCACCCCTCCAACCGTAACAAGGACAGAACGCCCCTAGTGCTCACCTTCCACCCTACAAACCTTCACATCAACCAAATCATCCACCGACATTTCCGCCACCTCCAAAAAGACCCCACCACCAGGGATATATTTCCCTCCCCACCCCTTTCCGCCTTCCGCAAAGACCGTTCCCTCCGTGACTACCTGGTCAGGTCCACACCCCCCTACGACCCACCCTCCCATTCTGGCACTTTCCCCTGCCACCGCAGGAACTGTAAAACCTGTGCCCACACCTCCTCCCTCACCTCTATCCAAGGCCCTAAAGGAGCCTTCCACATCCATCAAAGTTTCACCTCCACATCCACCAATATCATTTATTGTATCCGTTGCTCCCGATGTGGTCTCCTCTATATTGGGGAGACTGGGCGCCTCCTAGCAGAGCGCTTTAGGGAACATCTCCGAGGCACCCGCACCAATCAACCAAACCGCCCCGTGGCCCAACATTTCAACTCCCCCTCCCACTCTGCCGAGGACATGGAGGTCCTGGGCCTCCTTCACCGCCGCTCCCTCACCACCAGACGCCTGGAGGAAGAAAGCCTCATCTTCCGCCTCGGAACACTTCAACCCCAGGGCATCAATGTGGACTTCAACAGCTTCCTCATTTCCCCTTCCCCCACCTCATCCTAGTTTCAAACTTCCAGCTCAGTTACGGACTCCTTGACTTGTCCGACCTGCCTATCCTCTTTTCCACCTATCCACTCCACCCTCTCCTCCTTAACCTATCACCTTCATCTCCTCCCCCACTCACCCATTGTACTCTATGCTACTCTCTCCCCACCCCCACCCTCCTCTAGCTTATCTCTCCATGCTGCAGGCTCACTGCCTTTATTCCTGATGAAGGGCTTTTGCCCGAAACGTTGATTTCGCTGCTCGTTGGATGCTGCCTGAACTGCTGTGCTCTTCCAGCACCACTAATCCAGTATTTGATTTTCAGCATCTGCAGTCATTGTTTTTATCAAGTGTATACAAGCCCAGTCGCTCCAATCTTTCAGCGTAAGATAGTCCTGCCATTCCGGGAATTGACCTCATGAACCTACGCTGCACTCCCTCAATAGCCAGAATGTCCTTCCACAAATTTGGAGACTAGAACTGCACACAGTACTCCAGGTGCGGTCTCACCAGGGCCCTGTACAGCTGCAGAAGGACCTCTTCGCTTCTATACTCAATTCTTCTTGTTATGAAGGCCATTAGCTACTAGCCTTCTTCACTATCTGCTGTACCTGCATGCTTACCTTCATTGACTGATGTACAAGAACACCCAGATCTCCTTGTACTGTCCCTTTACCTAACTTGACTCTATTTAGATAGTAATCTGCCTTCCTGTTCTTGCCACCAAAGTGGATAACCACACATTTATCCACATTAAACTGCATCTGCCATGCATCTGACCACTCACCTAACCTGTCCAGGTCACCCTGTAATCTCCTAACATTCTCCTCACATTTCACCCTGCCACCCAGCTTTATATCATCAGTAAATGCGCTAATATTACTTTTAATGCCTTCATCTATATCATTAATGTATATTGCAAACAGCTGCGGTCCCAGCACTAATCCCTGCGGTACCCCACTGGTCACCGCCTGCCATTCCGAAAGGGAGCCGTTTATCACTCCTCTTTGTTTCCTGCCAGCCAACCAATTTTCAATCCAAGTCAGTATTTTGCCCCCAATACCATGTGCCCTACTTTTGCTCACTAATCTCCTTATCAAAGGCTTTATCAAAGGCTTTCTGAAAGTCCAGGTACACTATATCCACTGGCTCTCCATTGACCATCCTCAATGTTACATCCTCAAAAAATTCAAGATTAGTCAAGCACGATTTCCCCTTCGTAAATCCATGCTGTTTCTGACCTATCCTGTTACTGCTATCCAAATGAGTCGTAAGTTCATCTTTTATAATTGACTCCAGCATCTTTCACACACAGACATCAGGCTAACCGGTCTATAATTCCCTTTTTTCTCTCTCGCTCGTTCCTTAGAAAGTGGGACAACATTAGCCACCCTCCAATCCGCAGGAACTGATCCTGAATCTGTAGAACATTGGAAAATGATCACCAATGCATCCATGATTTCTAGAGCCACCTCCTTCAGTACCTTGGGATGTAGACCATCAGGCCCTGGGGACTTATCAACCTTCAGACCTAATTGTCTCTCCAACACCATTTCCTGCCAAATATAAATTCCCTTCAGTTCATCCATTACCCTCGGTCCTTTAGCCACTATTATATCTGGGAGATTGCTCATGTCTTCCCCAGTGAAGACAGATCCAAAGTACCTATTCAACTCTCTGCCATTTCCTTGTTCCCCATAATAAATGCACCCGTTCGTGTCTTCAAGGACCCAATTTTCTTTCCTTTCACATACCTAAAAAAGCTTTTGTTATCCTCCTTTATATTTTTGGCCAGTTTGCCTTCATACCTCATTTTTTTCTCTGCGTACTGCCTTTTTGGAGATCCTCTGTTGCTCTTTAAAAGTTTCCCAGTCCTCTGGCTTCCCACTCATCTTTGGTATGTTACACTTCTCTTTTATCTTTATGCAGTCCCCATCAGCCTGGGGAATACATCACAATGCACTCCTTATCAAATATCATAATGTATTCCATAGCATATATCACAATGTATTCTATATCATACATCACAATGCACTCCCTATCATAAAGCACAATTCACTCCAATGCATTCTGTATCATATATCAAAATGCACACCAAATCATATATCAGAATGTATTCTATATCACACACATTAATGCACACCAAATCATATCTCAGGATGTATTCTATATTACACATCAAAGTGCACTCCAAATCATATATCACATAGCACTCTAAATCATACATCACAATGCACACTATATCATATAGCACAATGTATTCCATACCATATATCGCAATGCATTCTATATTATATATCACAATGCACCCCAAATCATATATCACAATGTATTCCATATCAGACATCACAATGCACTCCATATCATATATCACAATGTATTCCATATCATTTATCACAATGCACCCCATATCATATATCACGCTGTGTTCCAGATCATATATCACAATGCACTCCAAGCCATATATCACAATGCTCTTCAAATCATATTCCGGAGTAGAGTGGTGCTGGAAGAGCACAGCAGTTCAGGCAGCATCCAAGGAGCAGGAAAATCGATGTTTCGGGCAAAAGCCCTTCATCAGGAATACAGGTAGAGAGCCTGAAGCGTGGAGAGATAAGTGAGAGGAGGGTGGGGGTGGGGAGAAAGTAGCATAGAATATAATAGGTGAATGGAGGTGGGGACGGAGGGGATAGGTCAGAGAGGACGGTGGAGTGGATAGGTGGAAAAGGAGATAGGCAGGTAGGACAGGTCATGGGGACAGTGCTGAGCTGGAAGGTTGGAACTGGGGTGAGGTGGGGGAAGGGCAAATGAGGAAACTGTTGAAGTCCATATTGATGCCCTGGGGTTGAAGTGTTCCGAGGCGGAAGATGAAGCGTTCTTCCTCCAGGCGTCTGGTGGTGAGGGAGCGGCGGTGAAGGAGGCCCATGTCACCAGCAGAGTGGGAGGGGGAGTTGAAATGTTGGGCCACAGGGCGGTGAGGTTGATTGGTGCGGGTGTCCCAGAGACGTTCCCTAAAGCGCTCTGCTAGGAGGCGTCCAGTTGGGGAGAGGAAGAAACGGGGGCCCTGGTCTTGGTGGATGGAGGTGCAGAGGGATTGGATATCCATGGTGAAGGTGAGGCATTGGGGGCCAGGGAAATGGAAGTCTTGGAGGAGGTGGAGGGCGTGGGTGGTGTCTCAAAAGTACGTGTGGAGTTCCGGACTAGGGGGGATAGGACAGTGTCGAGGTAGGTAGAGATGAGTTCAGTGGGGCAGGAGCATGCTGAGACAATGGGTGGGCCAGGGTGGTCAGGCTTGTGGATCTTGGGAAGGAGGTAGAATCGGGCAGTGCGGGGTTCCTGGACTATGAAGTTGGAAGCTATGGGTGGGAGATCTCCTGAGGTGATGAGGTTCTGTATGGTCTGGGAGATGATGGTTTGGTGATGGGGGTGTGGGGTCATGGTCGAGGGGGGGTAGGAGGAGGTGTCTTCAAGTTGGCGAGTGGCTTCAGCGGTGTAGAGGTCAGTGCGCCAGACTACCAGTAGCTCACCTCAAACACCATGGGCCCTCACCTTTCTCAGCAGCCTCCCATGAGACACATTATCAAAGGCCTTTTGGAAGTCTAGGCGATAACATCCACTGGGTTTCCCTGGTTTAACTTACTTGTTATCTCTTCAAAGAATTATAACAGGTTTGTCAGACATGACCTCCCCTTACTAAATCCATGCTGACTTGTTCTAATGTGACCCTGCACTGCCAAGAATTTTATCTACAACTGAGGTTAGGCTAATCGGCCTATAAATTTCCATCTTGTGTCTTGATTCTTTCTTGAACAAGAGGGTTACAACAGAGATTTTCCAATCATCTGGGACGTTCCCTGACTCCAGTGATTTTTGAAAGATCACAGTCAGAGCATCCGCTATTTCCTCAGCCACCTCCCTCAGAACTCTAGGATGTAGCCCATCGAGGCCAGGAGATTTATCAATTTTTAGACCTTTTAGTTTTTCTAGCACTTTCTCTTTTGTAATGGCTACCATACTCAACTCTGCCCCCAACTCTCCTTAATTATTGGGATATTACTCACGTCTCCCACTGTGAAGACTGACGCAAAGTACTTATTAAGTTCTCCAGCTATTTCCTTATCTCCCATCACTAGCCTTCCTGCATTAATTTGGAGCGGCCCAATGTCTACTTTTGCCTCTTGTTTGTTCCTTATGTATTGAAAGAAACTTTTACTATCATTTTGAATATTACCGGCTAGCCTACCTTCATATTTGATCCTCTCCTTCCTTTTTTCTCTCCTTGCTATCCACTGTTGTTTTTGTAGCCTTCCCAATCTTCTGATTTCCCAGTGCTCTTGGCCACTTTATAGGATCTCTCTTTTTCTTTGATACATTTCCTGACTTCCTTTGTCAGCCCTGGCTATCTAACCCCTCCCCGGGTAATCTTTATTTTCTTTGGGATGAACCTCTGTACTGTTGAGGATCTAAAATTTGAATTTTGAGGCAACAAAATATGTAGATTTTAATTATGACAAGATGGTTCCTCGATTTAAAAGAATACTATAAAATGGCCTGTGAACATACTGCTGATTTGTAGAATTAAGTTGCAGTTCAGAGATAAGAGGACAATAGAGTTTTCAAAAGCTGAATACTGACACATTAATTGACCATTTGAATGAACCTTGAACCAGTACATGGCATGATAATTTACATAAATAAGATATCTTTTAGCATAGAATACCATTGGGTTAGCCTGTCTTCAATCATGTCACCTTATTACAGTTGATTGAACCTTTCCTGTAATTAAGAACCCTTTCACAGGAAGTATCATTGGATTAACTTGCTGTAAATCATGTCACCTTATTATATGTGATTGGTCTTTCTTGTAATTAAGGCCGTACTATTTCTTTAAAAACATATAGATAATGTCTAATTTTCAAATGTAATTGCGCAACTTCATCACGGAACACAGAAGCTTCAATCTCTGTGTTGCTAGATAGAATTGCGTCAAGGCACCTTAATTCAATAAACTAATGACCCTTGCTTTTTGAATAGACCGCATTTGTCGATCCCTTTGACCGATCTTGAACCACGAGGCCCCTCTTGAGGGGACGCAGATCTTCACTGTGCCCTCAATTACACCCAGAAACTCCTGCCATTGTTGCTCTACTGTCTTCCCCACTAGGCTCTGCTTCCAGTCAATTTTCATTGGTTCCTCTCTCATGCCCTCATAATTACCTTTATTTAACTGTAACACCATTACATCTGATTTTGCCTTCCCTCTTTCAAACTGCAGACTGAACTCTACCATATTATGATCGCTGCTTCCTAAGTGTTCCCTTACTTTAAGATCTTTTATAAAGTCTGGCTCATTAGATAGCACTAAGTCCAGAATAGCCTGCTCCCTTGTGGGCTCCATCACAAGCTGTTCCAAAAAGCAGTTCTGTAAACATTCCATGAATTCCCTTTCTTTGGATCCACCGGCAACACTATTCACCCAGTCCATTTACATATTGAAGTCCCCCATGATCACCGTGACCTTGCCTTTCTGACATGCCCTTTCTATTTCCTGGAACATCTTGCACCCCTGGTCCTGACCACTGCTGGGAGGTCTGTACATAACTCCCATTATGGTTTTTTTGCTTTTGTGGTTCCTCAACTCCACCCACACAGACTCCACATCATCTGACCCTATGCCATTCAGTGCTATAGATTTAATTTCGTTCTTAACTAACAAGGCAACTCCACCTCCTCTGCCATCTTTTTGCTATCCTTTTCCTTGGATGTTTAACTGCCAGTCCTGAACCCCCTGTAATCATGTCTCTGTTATGCCTACCACATCATAACATTTATGATGATTTCTGCTGTTAATTCATCTACTTTGTTACAAATACTATGAGCATTTAGGTAAATACCTCAGTTGTCTTATTTTTCCACTGGCTTTTCAACCACAAGAGGCTGCACTCCTACCTGTGAGCTGAAAATGTGTTGCTGGAAAAGTGCAGCAGGTCAGGCAGCATCCAAGGAACAGGAGAATCGATGTTTCGGACATGAGCCCTTCTTCAGGAATGAGGAGAGTGTGCCAAGCAGGCTAAGATAAAAGGTAGGGAGGAGGGACTTGGGGGAGGGGGGTTGGGAATGCGATAGGTGGAAGGAGATTAAGGTGAGGGTGATAGGCTGGAGTCGGGTGGGGGGTGGAGAGGTCAGGAAAAAGATTGCAGGTTAGGAAGGTGGTGCTGAGTTCAAGGGTTGGGACTGAGACAAGGTGGGGGGAGGGGAAATGAGAAAACTGGAGAAATCTGAGTTCATCCCTTGTGGTTGGAGGGTTCCTAGGTGGAAGATGAGGCGCTCTTCCTCCAGCCGCCATGTTGCTATGGTCTGGCGATGGAGGAGTCCAATGACCTGCATGCCCTTGGTGGAGTGGGAGGGGGAGTTGAAGTGTTGAACCACGGGGTGATTGGGTTGGTTGGTCCGGGTGTCCCAGAGGTGTTCTCTGAAATGTTCCTCAAGTAGGTGGCCTGTCTCCCCAATATAGAGGAGGCCACATCGAGTGCAGCGGATGCAGTAAATGATGTGTGTGGAGGTGCAGGTGAATTTGTGGTGGATAAGGAAGGATCCCTTGGGGCCTTGGAGGGAAGTAAGGGGGGAGGTGTGGGCGCACGTTTTGCATTTCTTGCGGTTGCAGGGGAAGGTGCCGGGAGTGGAGGTTGGGTTGGTGGGGTTGCAGACCTGACGAGGGAGTCACGGAGGGAGTAGTCATTTCGGAACGTTGATGGGTAGGGGAGGGAAATATATCCTTGGTGGTGGGGTCCGTTTGGAGGTGGCAGAAATGACGACGTATGATATGATGTATCTGGAGGTTGGTAGAGTGGTAGGTGAGGACCAGTGGGGTTCTGTCCTGGTGGCGATTGGAGGGGTGGGGCTCAAGGGCGGAGGAGCGGGAAGTGGAGGAGATGTGGTGGAGAGCATCGTCGATCACGTCAGGGGGGAAATTGTGGTCTTTGAAGAAGGAGGCCATCTGGGTTGTACAGTATTGGAACTGGTCCTCCTGGGAGCAGATGCGGTGGAGACGAAGGAATTGGGAATATGGGATGGCGTTTTTACAGGGGGCAGGGTGAGAGGAGGTGTAGTCTAGGTAGCTGTGGGAGTCAGTCGGTTTATAGTAAGTGTCCGTGTTGATTTGGTTGCCCGAGATAGAAATGGAGAGGTCTAGGAAGGGGAGGGAGGAGTTTGAGACGGTCCAGGTAAATTTGAGGTTGGGGTGGAAGGTGTTGGTAAAGTGGATGAACTGTTCAACCTCCTTGTGGGAGTACGAGGCAGTCATCGATGTAGCGGAGGAAAAGGTGGGGGTGGTGCCAGTGTAGCTGCGGAAGATGGACTGTTCCACATATCCTACGAAGAGGCAGGCATAGCTGGGGCCCATGCGGGTGCCCATGGCTACTCCTTTGGTTTAGAGGAAGTGGGAGGATTGGAAAGAGAAGTTGTTCAGGGTGAGGACCAGTTTAGTCAGTCGAGGGAGGGTGTCAGTGGAAGGGTACTGGTTGGTACGGCGGGAAAGGAAGAAGCAGAGGGCTTTGAGTCCTTCGTGATGGGGGATGGAGGTGTACAGGGACTGGATGTCCATAGTGAAGATAAGGCATTGGGGACCGAGGAAGCGAAAATCATGGAGGAGGTGGAGGGTGTGGGTGGTGTCCTGAACGTAGGTGGGGAGTTCTTGGACTAAGGGGGACAGGACCGTGTCGAGGTGTGCAGAGATGAGTTTGGTGGGGAAGGAGCAGGCTGAGACAATGGGTCGCCGGGGCAGTCAGGTTTGTGGATTTTGGGCAGGAGGTAGAAACGGGCGGTGCGGGGTTGTGGGACTATGAGGTTGGAGGCGGTGGATGGGAGATCCCCTGAGGTGATGAGGTTATGGATGGTCTGGGAGATGATGGTTTGGTGGTGGGAGGTGGGGTCATGGTCAAGGGGGCAGTAGGAGGAGGTGTCCGCGAGCTGGCGTTTAGCTTCAGCAGTGTAAAGGTCGGTGCGCCAAACTACTACCACGCCTCCCTTGTCTGCTGGTTTGATAGTGAGGTTGGGGTTGGAGCGGAGGGAGTGGAGGGCTGCGCGTTCCGAGGGTGAGAGGTTGGAGTGGGTGAGAGGGATGGAGAGGTTAATGTCGCGGCGGCAGTTGGCTATGAAGAGATCGAGGACAGATAAGAGGCCAGCACGGGGTGTCCAGGTGGATGGGATGGTGTTGGAGGCAGGAGAAGCGGTCGTCAGAGGGTGGGCAAGTGTCTTGGTTGAAGAAGTAGACGCGGAGGCGAAGGTGGCGGAAGAATTGTTCGATGTCAGCCGCGTGTTGAACTCGTTAATCTGGGAACGTAGGGGAATGAAGGTGAGGCCTCTGCTGAGGACTGATCTTTCATCCTCAGAGAGGGGTAGTTCTGGAGGGATGGTGAAAACTCGATAGGGCTGGGAGCTAGGACCTGGTGTGGGGCTAGAGCTGGGAATGGGGGCGGGGTTAGGCGTGGGGGTGGGAATCGGGGCAGGGATTCCCGCACCTCCGCCCTCAGACCCCACCCCTCTAACCGTAACAAGGACAGAACGCCTCTGGTGCTCATCTTTCAATCTACCAACCTTCGCATAAGCCAAATCATCCGCCGACATTTCCGCCACCTCCAAACAGACCCCACTACCAGGGATATATTTCCCTCCCCACCCCTTTCCACCTTCCGCAAAGACCGTTCCCTCCGCTACTACCTGGTCAGGTCCATGCCCCCAAATGACCCACCCTCCAATCCTGGCACTTTCCCCTGCCACCGCAGGAACTGTAAAACCTGCGCCCACACCTCCTCCCTCACCTCTATCCAAGGCCCTAAAGGAGCCTTCCACAAACATCAAAGTTTTACTTGCACATCCACTAATATCATTTATTGTATCCGTTGCTCCCGATGTGATCTCCTTTACATTGGGGAGACTGGGTGCCTCCGAGCAGAGCGCTTTAGGGAACATCTCCGGGACACCCGCACCAATCAACCACACCGCCCCGTGGCCCAACATTTCAACTCCCCCTCCCACTCTGCCGAGGACATGGAGGTCCTGGGCCTCCTTCACCGCCGCTCCCTCACCACCAGACACCTGGAGGAAGAACGCCTCATCTTCCGCCTCGGAACACTTCAACCCCAGGGCATCAATGTGGACTTCAACAGTTTCCTCATTTCCCCTTCCCCCACCTCACCCTAGTTCTAAACTTCCAGCTCAGTAACTGTCCCCATAACTTGTCCGGACTTGTCCTACCTGCCTATCTTCTTTTCCACCTATCCACTCCACCGTCTCCTTCTTGACCTGTCACCTTCATCTCCTCCCCCACTCACCCATTGTTTCTCCCCACCCCCACCCTCCTCTAGCTTATCTCTCCACGCTTCAGGCTCACTGCCTTTATTCCTGATGAAGTACCTTTGCCCAAAACGTCGATTTCGAAGCTACTTGGATGCTACCTGAACTGCTGTGCTCTTCCAGCACCACTAATCCAGAATATTGTACTCCCACCCCACACTCCGACAGGTTATTGTACACCCACCCCACACTCCGACAGGGTATTGTACACCCACCCCACACTCCGACAGGGTATTGTACACCCACCCCACATTTCAACAGGGTATTGTACACCCACCCCACACTCCGACAGGGTATTGTACTCCCACCCCACACTCTGACAGGGTATTGTACACCCACCCCACACTCCGACAGGGTATTGTACACCCATCCCACACTCCAACAGTGTATTGGACACCCACCCCATATTTCAACAAGGTATTGTACACCGACCCCACACTCCAACAGGGTATTGTACACCGACCCCACACTCCAACTGGATATTGTACACCAACTCCACACTCCAACAGGGTATTGTACACCCACCCCACACTCCAACAGGGTATTGTACACCCACCCCACACTCCAACAGGGTATTGTACACCGACTGCACACTCCAACAGGATATTGTACACCGACTGCATACTCCAACAGGATATTGTACACTGACCCCACACTCCGACAGGGTATTGTACCCCCACCCCACACTCTAACAAGATATTGTACACCCATCCCACACTTCGACAGGATATTGTACACCGACCCCACACTCCGACAGGGTATTCTACACCGACCCCACACTCCGACAGGGTATTCTACACCGACCCCACACTCTAACAGTATATTGTACACCCACCCACCCCACACTGACAGGGTATTGTACACCGACCCCACACGCCGAAGGGTATTGTATACCCACCCCACACTCCGACAAGGTATTGTACACCAACCCCACACTCTAACAGGGTATTGTACACCCACCCACCCCACAGTCCGACAGGGTATTGTCCATCCACCCCACACTCCGACAGGGTATTGTACACCCACCCCACACTCCAACAGGGTATTGTACACCCACCCACCCCACACTCCGATAGGATATTGTGCACCGACCCCAAACCCCAACAGGGTATTGTACACCGACCCCACACTCCAACAGGATATTGTACACCCATCCACCCCACACTCCAATAGGATATTGTACACAGACCCCACACTCTAACAGGGTATATTACACTGACCCCACACTCTAACAGGATATATTACACCCACCCCACACTCTAACAGGGTATATTACACCAACCCCATACTCTAACAGGGTATATTACACTGACCCCACACTCTAACAGGGTATATTACACTGACCCCACACTCTAACAGGGTATATTACACTGACAACACTCTCTAACAGGGTATATTACACTGACCCCACACTCTAACAGGATATATTACACCCACCCCACACTCTAGCAGAGTATATTACACCCACCCCACACTCTAACAGGGTATATTACACTGACCCCACACTCTAACAGGGTATATTACACTGACCCCACACTCGAACAGGGTATATTACACTGACCCCACAGTTTAACAGGGGAGATTACACCGCCTCCACACTCTAACAGGGCATATTACACACACCCCACACTCTAACAGGGTATATTACACCCACCCCACACTCTAACAGGGTTAATTACACCGACCCCACACTCTAACAGGGTATATTACACCGGCTCCACACTCTAACAGGGTATATTACACTGACCCCACACGCTAACAGGGTATATTACACTGACCCCACACTCTAACAGGGTATATTACACCGACCCCACACTCTAACAGAGTATATTACACTGACCCCACACTCTAACAGGGTATATTACACCGAACACACACTCTAACAGGGTATATTACACCGACCCCACACTCTAACAGGGGTATATTACACTGACCCCACACTCTAACAGGGTATATTACACCCACCCACCCCACACTCTCACAGGGTATATTACACTGACCCCACACTCTAACAGGGTATTGTACACTCACTCACCCCACACTCTAACTGGGTATATTACACCGACTCCACACTCTAACAGGGTACATTACACTGGCCCCACACTCTAACAGGGTATTGTACACTG
This sequence comes from Chiloscyllium punctatum, assembly GCF_047496795.1. NCBI lineage: Eukaryota > Metazoa > Chordata > Chondrichthyes > Orectolobiformes > Hemiscylliidae > Chiloscyllium > Chiloscyllium punctatum. The sequence continues at coordinate 9,428,723 of NC_092741.1, forward strand.
ACCCCACACTCTAACAGGGTATATTACACTGACCCCACACTCTAACAGGGTATATTATGATACAAAGATAGGTGGAGTTGTGGACAGTGAGGAGGGCTGTTGTCGGCTGCAGAGGGACTTAGATATGATGCAGAGCTGGGCTGAGGAGTGGCAGATGGAGTTCAACCCTGCCAAGTGTGAGGTTGTCCATTTTGGAAGAACAAATAAGAATGTGGAATACAGGGTTAATGGTAGGGTTCTTGGTCAGGTGGAGGAACAGAGGGATCTTGGGGTCTATGTACATAGATCTTTGAAGGTTGCCACTCAGGTGGATAGAGTTTGTAAGAAGGCCTATGGAGTATTATCGTTCATTAGCAGAGGGATTGAATTCAAGAGTCGTGAGGTGATGTTGCAGCTGTACAGGACTTTGGTTAGGCCACAGTTGGAGTACTGTGTGCAGTTCTGGTCGCCTCACTTTAGGAAAGATGTGGAAGCTTTGGAGAGGGTGCAGAGAAGATTTACCAGGATGTTGCCTGGAATGGAGAGTAGGTCGTACGAGGATAGGTTGAGAGTTCTCGGCCTTTTCTCGTTGGAACGGCGAAGGATGAGGGGTGACTTGATAGAGGTTTATAAGATGATCAGAGGAATAGATAGAGTAGACAGTCAGAAACTTTTTCCCCGGGTACAACAGAGTGTTACAAGGGGACATAAATTTAAGGTGAAGGGTGGAAGGTATAGGGGAGATGTCAGGGGTGGGTTCTTTACCCAGAGAGTGGTGGGGGCATGGAATGCGCTGCCCGAGGGAGTGGTAGAGTCAGATTCATTGGCGACCTTTAAGCGGCATTTGGATAGGTACATGGATGGGTGCTTAATCTAGGATAGAGGTTCGGCACAACATCGTGGGCCGAAGGGCCTGTTCTGTGCTGTATTGTTCTATGTTCTATGTTCTATGTTCTATGTTCTATGACCCCACACTCTAACAGGGTATTGTACACCCACTCACCCCACACTCTAACAGTGTATATTGCACTGACCCCACACTCTAACAGGGTATATTACACTGACCCCACACTCTAACAGAGTATTGTACACCCACCCACCCCACACTCTAACAGGGTATATTACACTGACCCCACACTCTAACAGGGTATATTACACTGACCCCACACATTAACAGGGTATATTACACCGCCTCCACACTCTAACAGGGGTATATTACACTGACCCCACACTCTAACAGGGTATATTACACCCACCCCACACTCTAACAGGGTATATTACACTGACCCCACACTCTAACAAAGTATTGTACACCCACTCACCCCACACTCTAACAGTGTATATTACACCGACTCCACACTCTAACAGGGTATATTACACCGACTCCACACTCTAACAGGGTATATTACACCGGCTCCACACTCTAACAGGGTATATTACACTGACCCCAAACTCTAACAGGGTATATTACACCGACCCCACACTCTAACAGAGTATATTACACTGACCCCACACTCTAACAGGGTATATTACACCGAACACACACTCTAACAGGGTATATTACACCGACCCCACACTCTAACAGGGTATTGTACACCCACCACACTCTAACAGGGTATATTACACCCACCCCACACTCTAGCAGAGTATATTACACCCACCCCACACTCTAACAGGGTATATTAGATTACTTACAGTGTGGAATCAGGCCCTTCGGCCCAACAAGTCCACACCGCCCCGCCGAAGCGTAACCCACACATACCCCTACATCTACATCTACCCCTTACCTAACACTACGGGCAATTTAGCATGGCCAATTCACCTGACCTGCACATTTTTGGAGCATGGGAGGAAACCGGAGCACCCGGAGGAAACCCACGCAGACACGGGGAGAACGTGCAAACTCCACACAGTCAGTCGCCTGAGGCGGGAATTGAACCCGGGTCTCCGGCGCTCTGAGGCAGCAGTGCTAACCACTGTGCCACCGTGCCGCCCCCCGTGCCGTATTACACTGACCCCACACTCTAACAGGGTATATTACACCCACCCCACACTCTAACAGGGTATATTACACTGACCCCACACTCTAACAGGGTATATTACACTGACCCCACACTCTAACAGGGTATATTACACCCACCCCACACTCTAACAGGGGAGATTACACCGCCTCCACACTCTAACAGGGTATATTACACCCACCCCACACTCTAACAGGGTATATTACACTGACCCCACACTCTAACAGGGGAGATTACACCGCCTCCACACTCTAACAGGGTATATTACACCCACCCCACACTCTAACAGGGTATATTACACCCACCCCACACTCTAACAGGGTTAATTACACCGACCCCACACTCTAACAGTGTATATTACACCCACCCCACATCTAACAGGGTATATTACACCGCCCCCACACTCTAACAGTGTATATTACACTGACCCCCACACTCTAACAGGGTATATTACACCGACCCCACACTCTAACAGAGTATTGTACACCCACCCCACACTCTAACAGGGTATATTACACTGACCCCACACTCTAACAGGATATATTACACCAACCCCATACTCTAACAGGGTATATTACACTGACCCCACACTCTAACAGGGTATATTACACCCACCCACCCCACACTCTCACAGGGTATATTACACTGACCCCACAATCTAACAGGGTATTGTACACTCACTCACCCCACACTCTAACAGGGTATATTACACCGACTCCACACTCTAACAGGGTATATTACACTGACCCCACACTCTAACAGGGTATATTACACTGACCCCACATGCTAACAGGGTATATTACACCGACCCCACACTCTAACAGGGTATTGTACACCCACTCACCCCACACTCTAACAGTGTATATTACACCGACTCCACACTCTAACAGGGTATATTACACTGACCCCACACTCTAACAGGGTATTGTACACCCACTCACCCCACACTCTAACAGTGTATATTACACTGACCCCACACGCTAACAGGGTATATTACACTGACCCCACACTCTAACAGGGTATATTACACTGACCCCACACTTTAACAGGGTATATTACACCGCCTCCACACTCTAACAGGGGTATATTACACTGACCCCACACTCTAACAAAGTATTGTACACCCACTCACCCCACACTCTAACAGTGTATATTACACCGACTCCACACTCTAACAGGGTATATTACACTGACCCCACACTCTAACAGGGTATATTTCACCGGCTCCACACTCTAACAGGGTATATTACACTGACCCCACACGCTAACAGGGTATATTACACTGACCCCACACTCTAACAGGGTATATTACACCAACCCCACACTCTAACAGAGTATATTACACTGACCCCACACTCTAACAGGGTATATTACACCGAACACACACTCTAACAGGGTATATTACACCGACCCCACACTCTAACAGGGGTATATTACACTGACCCCACACTCTAACAGGGTATTGTACACTCACTCACCCCACACTCTAACTGGGTATATTACACCGACTCCACACTCTAACAGGGTACATTACACTGGCCCCACACTCTAACAGGGTATTGTACACTGACCCCACACTCTAACAGGGTATATTACACTGACCCCACACTCTAACAGGGTATATTATGATACAAAGATAGGTGGAGTTGTGGACAGTGAGGAGGGCTGTTGTCGGCTGCAGAGGGATTTAGATATGATGCAGAGCTGGGCTGAGGAGTGGCAGATGGAGTTCAACCCTGCCAAGTGTGAGGTTGTCCATTTTGGAAGAACAAATAAGAATGTGGAATACAGGGTTAATGGTAGGGTTCTTGGTCAGGTGGAGGAACAGAGGGATCTTGGGGTCTATGTACATAGATCTTTGAAGGTTGCCACTCAGGTGGATAGAGTTTGTAAGAAGGCCTATGGAGTATTATCGTTCATTAGCAGAGGGATTGAATTCAAGAGTCGTGAGGTGATGTTGCAGCTGTACAGGACTTTGGTTAGGCCACAGTTGGAGTACTGTGTGCAGTTCTGGTCGCCTCACTTTAGGAAAGATGTGGAAGCTTTGGAGAGGGTGCAGAGAAGATTTACCAGGATGTTGCCTGGAATGGAGAGTAGGTCGTACGAGGATAGGTTGAGAGTTCTCGGCCTTTTCTCGTTGGAACGGCGAAGGATGAGGGGTGACTTGATAGAGGTTTATAAGATGATCAGAGGAATAGATAGAGTAGACAGTCAGAAACTTTTTCCCCGGGTACAACAGAGTGTTACAAGGGGACATAAATTTAAGGTGAAGGGTGGAAGGTATAGGGGAGATGTCAGGGGTGGGTTCTTTACCCAGAGAGTGGTGGGGGCATGGAATGCGCTGCCCGAGGGAGTGGTAGAGTCAGATTCATTGGCAACCTTTAAGCGGCATTTGGATAGGTACATGGATGGGTGCTTAATCTAGGATAGAGGTTCGGCACAACATCGTGGGCCGAAGGGCCTGTTCTGTGCTGTATTGTTCTATGTTCTATGTTCTATGTTCTATGTTCTATGACCCCACACTCTAACAGGGTATTGTACACCCACTCACCCCACACTCTAACAGTGTATATTGCACTGACCCCACACTCTAACAGGGTATATTACACTGACCCCACACTCTAACAGAGTATTGTACACCCACCCACCCCACACTCTAACAGGGTATATTACACTGACCCCACACTCTAACAGGGTATATTACACTGACCCCACACTCTAACAGGGTATATTACACTGACCCCACACATTAACAGGGTATATTACACCGCCTCCACACTCTAACAGGGGTATATTACACTGACCCCACACTCTAACAGGGTATATTACACCCACCCCACACTCTAACAGGGTATATTACACTGACCCCACACTCTAACAAAGTATTGTACACCCACTCACCCCACACTCTAACAGTGTATATTACACCGACTCCACACTCTAACAGTGTATATTACACCGACTCCACACTCTAACAAGGTATATTACACTGACCCCACACTCTAACAGGGTATATTACACCGGCTCCACACTCTAACAGGGTATATTACACCGACCCCACACTCTAACAGGGTATATTACACTGACCCCACACTCTAACAGAGTATTGTACACCCACCCACCCCACACTCTAACAGGGTATATTACACTGACCCCACACGCTAACAGGGTATATTACACTGACCCCACACTTTAACAGGGTATATTACACCGCCTCCACACTCTAACAGGGGTATATTACACTGACCCCACACTCTAACAGGGTATATTACACTGACCCCACACTCTAACAAAGTATTGTACACCCACTCACCCCACACTCTAACAGTGTATATTACACCGACTCCACACTCTAACAGGGTATATTACACTGACCCCACACTCTAACAGGGTATATTACACCGGCTCCACACTCTAACAGGGTATATTACACTGACCCCACACGCTAACAGGGTATATTACACTGACCCCACACTCTAACAGGGTATATTACACCGACCCCACACTCTAACAGAGTATATTACACTGACCCCACACTCTAACAGGGTATATTACACCGAACACACACTCTAACAGGGTATATTACACCGACCCCACACTCTAAAAGGGCATATTACACTGACCCCACACTCTTAACAGGGTATTGTACACCCACCCACCCCACACTCTAACAGGGTATATTCCACTGACCCCACACTCTAACAGGGTATTGTACACCCACCCCACACTCTAACAGGATACATTACACCCACCCCACACTCTAACAGGGCATATTACACTGACCTAATATTTTCAGCAACATGATGGCAGAGTAGGATCCTCCACCCAAAGCCTTTTCTTTTGCTTTCTTTTCTTTTTTTTCTCTTTTTAGCAGTCACTGAGAAGCACCACAGGGGGAGACACGTGCAGACTGAGGCTCAGTGGGGAGTGGGAGCCATTGTTGGACTGGTGCAGGGGTGGGGCCTGTTGTTGGACTGATGCATGGTGTGGGGTTGGGGCCGATTGTTGGACTGGGGCTTGGTGATGGACTGGTGCCACGTGCAGGCTGGGGCCTGGTGTTGGACTGGGGCCCTGTGCAGAGTGGGGCCTGCTGTTGGCCTGGGGTCCAGTGTTGGACTGGGGCCCGGTACGGGCAGACAGATCACATGCCTGCTAACCAACTGCAATGCAATATTGATCTGAAATTCATTATCTGATTGAATGTCAATACTATAACTAAATTAGTTTTTTGCTTCGGTTTTCACCAAGGGAAGGGACTTGTTGTAAATGAAAACTTAGAGGAGCTGGGACGCAATCTTGACCAGATCAAGATTGATGAAGTTGATGTGCTAGAAATTCTGGAAAATATTGAGATTGATAAGTCCCCAGGGCCAGACCAGATTTATCCTTGGCTGCGCCGGGAAGCGAGAAAGGAGGTTGCTAAGCTGCTGGTGACGATATTTGCCTCCTCACTCTCCACGGGAGTCGTACTGGAGGATTGGAAGGAGGCGAATATTGTTCCACTTTTCAAGAAGGGTAATAGGGAAATCCCTGGCAATTATAGACCAGTCAGTCTTACGTCTGTGGTCAGCAAAGTTTTGGAAAGAATTCTGAGGGATAGGATTTATGACTATTTGGCAAAGCATAGTGTGATTAAAGGCAGTCAGCATGGCTTTGTGAGGGGCAGGTCATGCCTCACAAATCTTATTGAGTTCTTTGAGGAGGTGTCAAGACAGGTCGACAACGGTAGAGTCGTGGATGTGGTGTATTTGGATTTCAGCAAGGCATTTGATAGGGTTCCCCACGGTAGGCTCATGCATAAAGTCAGGAAGTATGGGATACAGGGAGATTTGTGGGTGGCACGGTGGCACAGTGGTTTGCACTGCTGCCTCACAGCGCCAGAGACCCGGGTTCAATTCCCGCCTCAGGTGACTGACTGTGTGGAGTTTGCATGTTCTCTCCGTGTCTGCGTGGGTTTCCTCCGGGTGCTCCGGTTTCCTCCAACAGTCCAAAGATGTGCAGGTCAGGTGAATTGGCCATGCTAAATTACCCGTAGTGTTAGGTAAGGGGTAAATGTAGGGGTATGGGTGGGTTGCGCTTCAGCGGGTCAGTGTGGACTTGTTGGGCCGAAGGCCTGTTCCCACACTGTAATGTAATCTGTAATCTAATTTGGCTATCTGGATTCAGAATTGTTGGCTGACAGAAGGCAAAGAGTGGTTGTTAATGGAAAGTATTCTGCCTGGAGGACAGTGGTGAGTGGGGTCCAGCAGGGCTCTGTTCTTGGGGCCTCTGCTCTTTGTAGTTTTTATAAATGACTTGGATGAGGAGGTTGAGGAGTGAGTTAGTAAATTTTCAGATGACACGAAGGTTGGAGGTGTCGTTGATAGTATCGAGGGCTACTGCAGGCTGCAGTGTGACATCGACAGGATGCAGAGCTGGGCTGAGAAATGGGGATTGGAGTTCAACCTGGATAAATGCAAAGTGATGCATTTTGGAAGGTCGAACTCGAATTCTGAATATAGGATTAAAGACAGGATTCTTGGCAGTGTGGAGGAACAGAGGGATCTGGGTGTGCAAGGACATAGATCCCTCAAAGTTGCCACCCAAGTGGATAGGGTTGTTAAGAAAGCATATGGTGTTTTGGCTTTTATTAACGAATTTAAGAGCCACGAGGTTTTTCAACAGCTCTACAAGTCCCTGGTGAGACCACACTTGGAATATTGTGTCCAGTTCTGGTCACCCAACTGTAGGGAAGATACAGAGGCTTTAGAGAGGGTACAAAGAAGGTTTACCAGGATGCTGCCTGGACTGGAGGGCTTGCCTCATGAAGAAAGGTTGACTAAGCTCAGACTTTTCTCTCTGGAGAGAAGGAGGAAGAGAGGAGACCTGATCAAGGTGTACAAGAGAATGAGAGGCATGGATAGAGTCAATAGCCAGAGATTTTTCCCCAGGACAGGATTGACTGGCACAAGGGGTCATAGTTTGAAGATATTAAGAGAATGGTGCAGAGGGGACATCAGAGAAAGGTTCTTTATTCAGAGAGTTGTGAATGCATGGAATGCGTTGCCAGTGGTGGTGGTGGAAGCAGAGTCATTGGGGACATTTAAGTGACTGCTGGACATTCATATGGATAGCAGTGAATTGAGGGATGTGTTGGTTAGGTTATTTTATATTAGATTAGGATTAATCCTCAGCACAACATTGTGGGCCAAAGGGCCTGTTCTGTGCTGTACATTTCTATGTTCTATTTCGAAGAGGTAATGTTGGGTAAGCTAATAGAGCTAAGGATAGACAAGTCTTCGCGCCCTGCATCCCAGGGTACTAAAAGAAATGGCAGGAGAAATAGCAAGTGCACTGGTGGTAATTTTCCAAAATTCACTTGACTGTGGAGCAGTAGATTGAAAAACAGCCATTGTGTGGAAAGGGAGATAGACAAAAGACAGGGAATTATAGACTGATTAGCTTAACCTCTGAAGTGGGGAAGATGCCTGAGTCTATTATCAAGGAAGAAATAGCAAGGCATCTCGATAGAAATTGTCCTGTTGGGCAGACACAGCATGGGTTCATAAAGGGCAGATTGTGTTTAACAAATCTTTTTAAATTCTATGAAGACATTACAAGCACGGTGCACAACAGGGACCAGTAGATGTGGTGTACCTAGATTTCCAAAAGGCATTCGACAAGGCGCTGCACAAAAGGGCTGCTGCATTAGATGCATGGTGTTACAGGTAAAGTATTCGCATGGATACAGGATTGGTTGATTAACATGAAGCAATGAGTGGGGAATACGTGAGTACTATTCTGGTGTGCCTCAGTGTTGGGACCAAAATTAATAGATGATTTGGAATTGGGGACCACGTGTAGTGTGTCAAAGTTTGCAAATGACACTAAGATGAGTGGCAGAGCAGAGTCGGCAGAGGACTGTGAAACTTTGCAGAGGAACACAGATACATTGAGTGAGTGGGCAAAGGTCCAGCAGAAGGAATACAATGTTAATAAATATGAAGTCATCCATTTTGGTAGCAGAATAGTAAAAAGGACTATTACTTGAATGGTAAAATGTTGCAGCATGCTGCTGTGCAGAGGGACCTGGGTGTCCTTGAATCACAGAGGGTTGGTCTGCAGGTACAACAGGTAATTAGGAAGGCAAATGGAATTTTGTTCTTCATTGCTAAAGGATTGAGTTTAAGAGCAAGGAAGTTACATTGCAGCTGTACAGGATGCTGGTGAGGCCACACCTGGAGGACTGCGTGCTGTTTTGGTCTCCTTACTTGAGAAAGGATGTACTAGTCCTGGAGGGGGTGCAGAGGAGGTGTACTAGGTTAATTCCAGAGTTGAGGGGGTTGGCTTATGGAAGAGAGATTGAGTAGACTGGGATTCTATTCATTGGAATTTAAGAATGGAGGGGAGGGGACCTTATAGAAACATGAAGGGTGGCACAGTGGCTCAGTGGTTAGCACTGCTATCTCAGTGCCAGGGATCTGGGTTCGATTCCAGCCTCAGGCATCTGTCTGTGTGGAGTTTGCACATTCTCCCCGTGTCTGCATGGGTTTCCTCCGGATGCTCCGGTTTCCTCCCACATTCCAAAAGCTGTGCAGATCAGGTGGATTGGCCGTGCTAAATTAGCCCGTAGTGATAGGTGCATTAGTCAGGGGTAAATGTAGGGAAATGGGTCTGGGTGGGTTACTCTTCTGAGGTTCGGTGTGAACTTATTGGGCCGAACGGCCTGTTTCCACACTGTAGGGAATCTAAAAAAAAATCTAAAATTATGAATGGAATACAGAGGATGTTTCTAGTGGCAGGTGAAACTAAGACAAGAGGGCATAGCCTCAAAATTAGACGGAGCAGATTTAGGATTGAATTGCGAAAGAACTTCTTCACCCAGAGGGTTGTGAATGTATGGAATTCCATGCCCAGTGAAGTAGTTGATGTTGCTTCAGTAAAGGTTTTTAAAGCTAAGATACATATGTTTTGAACAATGAAGTAATTAAGGGTTATGGTGAGAGGGTGGGTAAGTGAAGCTGAGGCCTGTAAAGATCAGCCATGACCTTATCGAATGGTGGAGCAGGCTCAAGGGGTCAGATAGCCTACTCCTTATGTTCTACTAGCCACAGATAAAACCGGCTGGTCCATGTAAACCAGTGAAAAGTCTTTGGCACACAACATAGCCACTCTCACCAACTTAGTGTATGTATGGCAGGTGACACGATTTCAAAACAAATAATATTGGATAGGTATATGGAGGATAGTGGGTTGGTGTAGGTTAGGTGGGCTTTGATCGGCGCAACATCGAGGGCCGAAGGGCCTGTACTGCGCTGTATTCTTCTATGTTCTATGTTCTAATATGACCAAGGACACCCCATGACACATTCTCACAGGCTTCTCTCTGATGGAAATGATACACTTCCACCACTGTCACCTACACTGGCTTCCACATCCAAGGAAACCCTGACCGCAGGGAAACAGGTATAACTGGGGGAGAGGAAATTATGATGCCATTAAACAAGATTTAGGATGCATCAGATAGGGAAAGAAACTGTAGGGGCTGGATATCAAGGGATAGCTGCTGTGGGTCCTTGATAAGTATATACCTGTCAGGCAGGGAGGTAGTTGTCGAGAGAGGGAGCCATGGTTTACTAAAGAAGTTGAAGCTCTTGTCAAGAGGAAGAAGGTGACTTATGTGAGGATGAGGTGTGAAGGCTCAGTTAGGGGGATTGAGAGTTATACAGATCAAAGATGAGAGCCAGGAAGGGACATGAGAAGTTGTAGGTGAATAGGATCAAGGAAAATCCTTACGCCTTCTGGAGGTATATCCGGAATAAAAGAATGACGAGAGTAAGATTAGGGCCAATCAAAGATAGTAGTGGGAAGTTATGTGTGGAATCTTAGGACACCGAGGAAGTGCTTAATGAATATTTTCCCCTCAGTATTCACATTGAAAAAGGGCAATGTTGGTGAGAATATAGAGATCCAGGCTCCAAGATTAGATAGATAAAGAGGAGGTTTTGACAATTTTGGAAGATTTGAAAATAGATAAGATCTCGAGGCTAGATGGGAATTATCCTTGGATTCTCTGGGAAGCCAGGGAGGTGATTGCAGAGCATTCAGCTTCAATCTTTATTGTCATCATTGTCAACAGGCGTAGTGCCAGAAGACTGAAGGATAGCCAATGTTGTTCCCTTGTTTAAGAAGGGGAGTCGGGACTACACTGGAACTTATAGGCCAGTGAGCCTTACTTCAGTTGTGGAAAATGTGTTGGAAAAGGTTAAGAGATAGGATTTATAATCATCTGGAAAGGAATAATTTGATTAGGGATAGTCAACACGGTTTTGTGAAGGGTAGGTCGTGCCTCACTAACCTTATTGAGTTCTTGAAGAGGGTGACAAAACAGGTGAAGGTAAAGCGGTTGATGTGGTGTTGATGGACTCTAGTAAGGGATTTGATAAGGTTTCACATGGTAGGCTATTGCACATGGATTAGTGGTGCTGGAAAAGCACAGCAGTTCAGGCAGCATCTGAGGAGCAGTAAAATCGACATTTCGGGCAAAAGCCCTTCATCAGGAATAAAGGCAGTGAGCCTGAAGCGTGGAGAGATAAGCTAGAGGAGGGTGGGGGTGGGGAGAGAGGAGCATAAGCTAGAGGTGAGTGGGGGAGGAGATGAAGGTGATAGGTCAGGGAGGAGAGGGTGGAGTGGATAGGTGGAAAAGAAGATAGGCAGGTAGGACAAGTCCGGACAAGTCATGGAGACAGTTACTGAGCTGGAAGTTTAGAACTAGGGTGAGGTGGGGGAAGGGGAAATGAGGAAACTGTTGAAGTCCACATTGATGTCCTGGGGTTGAAGTGTTCCGAGGCGGAAGATGAGGCGTTCTTCCTCCAGGTGTCTGGTGGTGAGGGAGCGGCGGTGAAGGAGGCCCAGGACCTCCATGTCCTCAGCAGAGTGGGAGGGGGAGTTGAAATGTTGGGCCACGGGGCGGTGTGGTTGATTGGTGCGGGTGTCCCGGAGATGTTCCCTAAAGCGCTCTGCTAGGAGGCGCCCAGTCTCCCCAATATAGAGGAGACCACATCGGGAGCAACAGATACAATAAATGATATTAGTGAATGTGCAGGTGAAACTTTGGTGGATGTGGAAGGCTCCTTTAGGACTTTGGATAAAGGTGAGGGAGGAGGTGTGGGGCACAGGTTTTGCAGTTCCTGCGGTGGCAGGGGAAGGTGCCAGGACGGGAGAGTGCGTTGTAGGGGGGCGTGGACCTGACCAAGTAGTCACGGAGGGAACAATCTTTACGGAAGGCGGAAAGGGGTGGGGAGGGAAATATATCCCTGGTAGTGGGGTCCGTTTGGAGGTGGCGGAAATGTCGATGGATGATGCGGTTTATGTGAAGGTTGGTAGGGTGGAAGGTGAGCACCAGGGGCGTTCTGTCCTTGTTACAGTTGAAGGGGTGGGGTCTGAGGGTGGAGGTGCGGGATGTGGATGAGATACGTTGGAGGGCATCTTTAACCACGTGGGAAGGGAAATTGCGGTCTCTAAAGAAGGAGGCCATCTGGTTTGTTCTGTGGTGGAACTGGTCCTCTTGGGAGCAAATATGGTGGAGGTGGAGGAATTGGGAATACGGGATGGCATTTTTGCAGGAGGTAGGGTGGGAAGAGGTGTAATCCAGGTAGCTGTGGGAGTCGGTGGATTTGTAAAAAATGTCAGTGTCAAGTCGGTCGTCATTAATGGGGATGGAGAGGTCCAGGAAGGGGAGGGAGGTGTCAGAGATGATCCAGGTAAATTTAAGGTCAGGGTGGAATGTGTTGGTGAAGTTGGTGAATTGCACAACCTCCTCGCGAGAGCACGAGGTGGCGCCAATGCAGTCATCAATGTCGCGGAGTAAGAGGTGGGGAGTGGTGCTGGTGTAATTACATAAGATGGACTGCTCTATGTAGCCAACAAAGAGACAGGCATAGCTGGGGCCCATACGGGTTCCCATGGCTACCCCTTTGGTCTAGAGGAAGTGGGAGGATTCAAAGGAGAAATTGTTAAGGGTGAGGACCAGTTCGGCCAAACGAATGAGAGTGTCGGTGGAAGGGTGTTGTTGGGGACGTTGGGAGAGGAAGAAACGGAGAACTTGGAGGCCCTGGTCATGACTGATGGAGGTGTAGAGGGATTGGATATCCATGGTGAAGATGAGGCATTGGGGGCCGGGGAAACGGAAGTCTTGGAGGAGGTGGAGGGCATGGGTGGTGTCTCGAACGTATGTGGGGAGTTCCTGGACTAGGGGGATAGGATAGTGTCGAGGTAGGTAGAGATGAGTTCAGTGGGGCAGGAGCATGCTGAGACAATGGGTCGGCCAGGGTGGTCAGGCTTGTGGATCTTGGGAAGGAGGTAGAACCGGGCTGTGCGGGGTTCCCGGACTATGAGGTTGGAAGCTGTGGGTGGGAGATCTCCTGAGGTGATGAGGTTCTGTATGGTCTGGGAGATGATGGTTTGGTGATGGGGGTTGGGGTCATGGTTGAGGGGGCAGTAGGAAGAGGTGTCCTCGAGTTGACGTTTGGCTTCAGTGGTGTAGAGGTGAGTGCGCCAGACTACCACTGCGCCCCCTTTGTCTGCTGGCTTGATGGTGAGGTCGGGTTTGGAGCAGAGGGATTGGAGGGCTGGAGGATGAGAGGTTGGAGTGGGGGAGGAGAGTAGACAGGTTGGTGCAGTTAATGTCCTGGCAGTAGTTGGAAATGAAGAGGTCGAGGGTTGTAATAGGCCATCACGGGGTGTCCAGGTGGATGTAGTGTGTTGGAGGTGGGCGAAGGGGTCCTCGGAAGGTGGGCAGGAGTCCTGATTGTGAAAGTAAGCTCGGAGGCGGAGGGAGAAGTGTTCAATGTCACGGAGTGTATTAAATTCATTGATGCGTGGGCGGAGGGGGATGAAGGTGAGGCTTTTGCTGAGGACTGATCGTTCGTCCTCAGTGAGGGGAAGGTCTGGAGGGCTGGTGAAAACTCGGCAGGGCTGGGAGCTGGGATCTGCTGTGGGTGTGGAGCTGGGAGTGGGGGCGGAGCCTGTAACCGGAGTCGGTGGTGGTGGGGGAATGGGGGTGGAGTCATGAGCAGGGGTGGAGTTCCCCTCGGGGTTCTGGGGGCCGGGAATGGTGACAGTGGGGTCTGTGGGGGGCGTGTCAGCAGAATGCAGGTGAGTGGTGTTGGTGGGGGGCGGAAGTGGTGGCAGACACAGCAGTAGGGGGGGTGGAAATCACTGAGCGTGTGACATCAGCGATGATGTGAGGGGCGGAAGTGATGTCACATGTGGTGCATGAGGAGTTGTGAGGGGCGGAAGTGGCTGTGGGAGTGGCCGTGATGGGGGCGGAAGTGACATCATCAATCAACTTAGGGGTGGCAGCTGCACCAGCCGCATGGCTAATGGCGTCTCAGAACATCCAGAGGCCAGGGGAATCTACTGGAATGTTTGAGGAGCACTGGTTATGGAGGTGTCCAGAGGCCAGGGGAATCATGGGATTGAGGGTGATTTAGTGGATCAGAAATTGGCTAGCTGAAAGAAGACAGGGTGGTGGTTGATGGGAAATGTTCATCCTGGAGTTCAGTTACGAAAAGTGGTGTGCTGCAAGGATCTGTTTTGGGTCCCTGCTGTGGTCTGTATGATCTGCATGTGGGCATAGGAGGATGGGTTAGTAAATCTATGGATGACACTAAGGTAGGCAGAGTTGTGGATGGTGCTGAAAGATGTTGTGCGTTATAGAGGGACATAGATAAGATGCAGAGCTGGGCTGAGAAGTGGCAAATGGAGTTTAATACAGAATAGTGTGAGGTGGTTCACTTCAGAAGAAGTAACAGGAATGCAGGGTTCTGGACTAATGGTAAAATTCTTGGCAGTGTGGCTGAACAGAGACCTCTCGTTGTCCAGGTGCATAAATCCCTGAAGGTTGCCACCTGGATTGATTGGGTTGTTAAGAAGGCATACGGTGTGTTGGAGTTTAAGGAAAGTCCACATTTGAGATGTGAGAGGCTTTCAAAGATAGGTTAAAGATAATGCAGGACAGGCAGGCCCCTTTGAAAATAAGGGACAGGAAAGGCAAGATTCGTGAAATGTGGATGACAGGAGAAATTGTACGACTAGCCAAGAGGAAAAGGGAAGAGTATATAAATTCTGGGCAGCTAAGAACAGAACGGGCCCTGGAAGAATATCGGAAGAGTAGAACCAGTCTTAAATGAGGAATCAAGCATGCTAAAAGGGGTCATGAAATAGCTTTAGTGAGCAGAATTAAGGAAAATCCCAAGGCCTTTTATTCTTATATAAGAGGGTAACTAGAGAAAGGATTGGTCCACTAAAGGATAATGAAGGAAGGCTGTGTGTCGAACCTGAGAGAATGGGTGAGATTCTCAATGATTACTTTGCATCAGTGTTCACTGAGGAGAGGATATGATGAATGTTGAGATTAGAAATAGAAGTTTGATTAGTCTGGATCACGTTGACATAAGTAGGGGAGATGTGTTGGGTAGGCTAAGGGATATTAAGGTGGACAATTCCCCAGGACCGGATGGGATCTATCCCAGGTTGCTGAGGGAGGCGAGAGAGGAAATAGCTGGGGCCCTGACAGATATCTTTGTAGCATCCTTAAATACAGGAGAGGTGCCGGAAGACTGGAGGGTTGCTCACGTTGTCCCCCTGTACATTCCAGGTAACTACAGACCAATGAGCCTGATGTCAGTGCTGTGGAAGTTGCTAGAGAAGGCACTGAGAGATGAAATCTATTTATATTTGGAAAAGAATGAGCTTATCAGTGATAGGCAACATGGTTTTGTGCGGGGAAGATCATGCCTTACCTGGTGAGGTTGGTAAACTTGAAAGTCTGAGCTATCTGGGGCTCAACACAATTTAACAGAGTCTGTACTCCCAAAGGATCATTCCTTCCAGAGGCACTCCTGCGGATGATTACCATGTGTCCTTAAAACAGGATAAGATATCAACATGGGTTCCCCTTTCTTCTGAAGGCATGGAGTGACCTCCCCAGAGTCACTGTGCTGCCTGGCCCCATGTGGAATGGCCTGCAGAGCTCGGTTCTGGAGCCACTCATCCCGGGGAATATTTCCCTGACCCTGCTGCTCCTCTGTGGGTTCCTTGATCCAATCCCCATTTTCCCTGGCCTGGACTGAAAAGGAATCCCCCAGAAGGTGCCATCTGCAGCTTTACATTGGAGAAGAACATCCCTAGGCAAGGGGTTATAGATTTGGCAGGTTTGGACCAGCCAGCTATGGAAGGGAATTGGCTTCTTTAATTGGGTTAGGGGCCTCATTGATAATGCTTCTAACCTCAGAGGGAGATCAAGGCTTCAGGATTGCTATATCACTGACCATCAGTCGGGGAGGTTCGGTGATGGGAGGGCTGGAACTAGAAGGTTTATATGCATCAGAGGGCGGAGGGTGTCTCAGATGCCATATCCAGGTGACACATTTCAGTCTGACTGAGAGTCCGCATCAGAGTGGGTTGGGTAGAATCAGGTGGGGCTGTAGGCAGGCCAGTAATATGGACTACATCCAGGGCACGTGGAGTATGGACTACATCCTAGTCACGGGGAGTATGGACTACATCCTGGTCACGTGGAGTATAGACTACATCCTGGTCGTGTGGAGTATGGACTACATCTGGCCACGGGGAGTATGGACAACACCCTGGTCATGTGGAGTATGGACTACATCCTGGTCATTGGAGTACGGACAACACCCTGGTCACGTGGAGTATAGACTACATCCTGATCGTGTGGAGTATGGACAACATCCTGGTCACGGGGAGTATGGACAACACCCTGGTCACGTGGAGTATAGACTACATCCTCGTCATGTGGAGGTTGACGAGGCCAGGGCTGCTGTTCTCGCACAGTCGCTGCCAGGAGAATGTTCCCTGTAACTGTATCCTCCTGAGATTCAAGCCAGGGCTTTAGCCCCATCGCAGCACTGGAAGGTGCTTCCTTCTGTGCAGCAGCATCTTTCTTAGGTTTCACTTTGGGAGGTTGATGATGCTTAGCAACTGGGAGAAAGTGAGGACTGCAAATGCTGGAGATCAGAGTCAAAAACGTGTGGTGCTGGAAAAGGACAGCAGGTCAGGCAGCATCCGAGGAGCAGGAGGACATTCCTGAAGAAGGGCTAATGCCCGAAACATTGACTTTCCTGCTCCTCGGCTGCTGCCTGAGGTGCTGTCCTTTTCTAGCAACATACTTTTTGATGCCTAGCAACCTCTAACCATTTAACAAAACAATGCATCATATAGCATTTGTCCCAACTGGGATCACCAACTCCTTCCTGAGTAATTTCTTGCCATTCCTTAATTTTACTGAAGTCAAAAGCCAATGGCCCTGAGAGCAGCCATAAAGATGGTTATAAAGAGGAATGACGTTCCTGGAATCTCATGTTCCATGAAGCACCG
Source organism: Chiloscyllium punctatum (assembly GCF_047496795.1). Taxonomy (NCBI): domain Eukaryota; kingdom Metazoa; phylum Chordata; class Chondrichthyes; order Orectolobiformes; family Hemiscylliidae; genus Chiloscyllium; species Chiloscyllium punctatum. Next base: position 9,446,104 of record NC_092741.1, read on the forward strand.
TATCAGTCAGTGATCCCGATGGAACAGTGGGATCTCCTACCTGTTGCCGTGATCTTATTGCCTCACAGTTTTCTTTGTTTTGTTCATTTTTCCATCTTTGTGCCATCTTCTGGGTGCTTCACATCCATGATTGCAGACAGACACTGACTGCTGGCTTGATTTCCCATTTCCGTAATCTAGACAGAGACATCTCCGACCAAGGAAGGAAAAGGACAGAGAATATTTGCACCCTTATGCACGAATCTACTCTCAGCACTCAGCCTTATTTCTCTTCTCTCCACAAGGTCTTAAAGTCTCGAGCCTATTCCGACTGGGTCGCTGTCTCTTATTAGTCTCTCTCACTGCTCAGGCACATTCAGCCTTCTCCATGATGCTGCCGCAACCTTTCAATAGTCTTGGCTCAGCTGGAGTCCCCAGCCAGTCAGTCTCTACACTCCACCCCCACCCCGAGGGGGAGCACGAGGCCCAGTCCCCCTTTCAGCCAAGACTCACCCACGCACCACTTCCTCCTTTACTTTTGTTTTTTCAGATCCTGTATTAATTGGGATCCTGAACAGCACGGAAACAAACCCTTTGGTCCAACTTGTCCATGCCAACCAGGTCCCTTTTATATCTTTCCCCTCTCACCCTAAGCCTATGCCCTCTAGTTCTGGACTCCCCCACCCCAGGGAAAAGACTTTGTCTATTTACCCTATCCATGCCCCTCATAATTTTGTAAACCTCTATAAGGTCACCCCTCAGCCTCCGATGCTCCAGGGAAAACAGCCCCAGCCTGTTCAGCCTCTCCCTGTAGCTCAGATCCTCTAACCCTGGCAACATCCTTGTAAATCTTTTCTGAACCCTTTAAGGTTTCACAACATCTTTCCAATAGGAAGGTGACCAGAATTGCATGCAATATTCCAACAGTGGCCTAACCAATGTCCTGTACAGCCGTAACATGGCCTCCCTGTACTCAATACTCTCACCAATAAAGGAAAGCATACCAAACGCCTTCTTCACTATCCTATCTACCTGCGACTCCACTTTCAAGGAGCTATGAACCTGCACACCAAGGTCTCTTTGTTCAGCAACACTCCCTAGGACCTTACCGTTAAGTGTATAAGTCCTGCTAAAATTTGCTTTCCCAAAATGCAGCACCTCGCATTTATCTGAATTAAACTCCATCTACCACTTCTCAGCCCATTGGCCCATCTGGTCCAAATCCTGTTGTAATCTGAGGTAACCCTCTTCGCTGTCCACTACACCTCCAATTTTGGTGTCATCTGCGAACTTACTAACTGTACCTCTTATGCTCACATCCAAATCATTTATGTAAATGACAAAAAGTAGAGGACCCAGCACCGATCCTTGTGGCACTCCACTGCTCACAGGCCTCCAGTCTGAAAAACAACTCTCCACCACCACCATCTGTCTTCTACCTTTGAGCCAGTTCTGTATCCAAATGGCCAGTTCTCCCTGTATTCCATGAGATCTAACTTGGCTGACAAATCTACCATGACAGACCTTGTTGAATGCTTTACTGAAGTCCATATAGATCACATCTACCGCTCTGCCTTTATCAATCCTCTTTATTACCTCTTAAAAAAACTCAATCAAGTTTGTGAGACATGATTTCCCACACACAAAGCCATGTTGACTATCCTGAATCAGTCCTTGCCTTTCCAAATACATGTACATCCTGTCCCTCAGGATTCCCTCCAACAACTTACCCAGCACCAATGTCAGGCTCACTGACAATAGACAATAGATGCAGGAGTAGGCCATTCTGCCCCTCGAACCTGCACCACCATTCAATATGATCATGGCTGATCATCCTTAATCAGTATCCTGTTCCTGCCTTATTTCCATTATCCTTGAGAGCTCTATCCAACTCTTTCTTAAATGAATCCAGAGACTGGGCCTCTACTGCCCCCTTGGGCAGAGCATTCCACACTCCCACCACTCTCTGGGTGAAGATGTTTCTCCTCATCTCCGTCCTAAATGGTCTACCCTGTATTTTTAAGCTGTGTCCTCAGGTTCGGCACTCACCCATCAGCGGAAACATGTTTCCTGCCTCCAGAGTGTCCAATCTTTTAATAATCTTATATGTCTCAATCATATCCCCTCTCAGTCTTCTAAACTCAAGGGTATACAAGCCCAGTTGCTCCAGTCTTTCAGCGTAAGGTAGTCCCGCCATTCCGGGAATTGACCTTGTGAACCTACGCTGCACTCACTCAATAGCCAGAGTGTCTTTCCTCAAATTTGGAGACCAGAACTGCACACAGTACTCCAGGTGTGGTCTCACCAGGGCCCTGTACAGCTGCAGAAGAACCTCATTGCTTCTATACTCAATCCCTCTTGTTATGAAGGCCAGCATGCTATTAGCCTTCTTCACTACCTGCTGTACCTGCATGCTTACCTTCATTGACTGGTGTACAAGAACACCCAGATCTCTCTGTACTGCCCCTTTACCTAAATTGATTCCATTTAGGTAGTAATCTGCCTTCGTATTCTTGCCACCAAAGTGGATAACCATACATTTATCCACATTAAACTGCATCTGCCATGCATCTGACCACTCACCTAACCTGTCCAGGTCACCCTGTAATCTCCTAACATCCTCATCACATTTCACCCTGCCACCCAGCTTAGTATCATCAGCAAATTTGCTAATGTTATTGCTAATACCATCTTCTATATCATTAACATATGTTATAAAAAGCTGCGGTCCCAGTACTGATCCCTGCGGTACCCCACTGGTCACTGCCTGCCATTCCGAATTGGAGCCGTTTATCACTACTCTTTGTTTCCTATCAGCCAACCAACTTTCAATCCAAGTTAGTACTTTGCCCCCAATACCATGCGCCCTAATTTTGCTCACTAACCTCCTATGTGGGTCTTTATCAAAAGCTTTCTGAAAGTCCAGGTACACCACATCTACTGAATCTCCCTCATCCATCTTCAGAGTTACATCCTCAAAAAATTCCACAAGATTAGTCAAGCATGATTTCCCCTTCATAAATCCATGCTGACTCTGACCTATCCTGTTACTGCTGTTCAGATCTGTCGTAATTTCATCCTTTATAATTGACTCCAGCATCTTTCCCACCACTGGGGTCAGACTAACTGGTCTATAATTTCCTGTTTTCTCTCGCCCACCTTTCTTAAAAAGTGGTATAACATTAGCCACCCTCCAATCCACAGGAACTGATCCTGAATCTATCAAACTCTGGAAAATAATCACCAACGCATCCACGATTTCTCGAGCCACCTCCTTCAGTACCTGGGATGTAGACCATCAGGCCCTGGGGACTTATCAACCTTCAGACCTAACAGTCTCTCCAACGCAAATTCCTGGCAAATATAAATTCACTTAAGTTCAGGTCCTTCAGCCACTGTTACCTCTGGGAGATTGCTTGTGTCTTCCCCAGTGAACACAGATCTGAAGTACCAATTCAATTCTTCTGCCATTTCTTTGTTCCCCGTAATATATTTCCCTGTTTCTGTCTTCAAGGGCCCAATTTTAGTCTTAACCATTTTTTCGCCTTTCACATACCTAAAAAAGCTTTTACTATCCTCCTTTATATTATTGGCCAGTTTACCTTCGTACCTCATTTTTTCTCTGCGTATTTCCTTCTTAGTAATCCTCTGTTCTTTAAAAGCTTCCCAGTCCTCCGTTTTCCCACTTATCTTTGTTATGTTATACTTTTTCTCTTTTAACTTTATATGTTTCTTAACTTCCCTCGTCAGCCACGGCGACCCTTGCCTACTCCTAGGATCTTTCTTCCTTTTTGGAATGAACTGATCCTCCAACTTCTGCATTATACACAGAAATATACACCATTGTTCCTCCACTGTCATCCCTGCTAAGGTATTGCACCATTGAACTTTGGCCAGCTCCTCCGACATAGCTCCATAGTTCCCTTTGTTCAACAGAAATATTGTCACTTCCAATTGTACCCTCTCCCTCTCAAATTGCAGATTGAAGCTTATTGTATTATGGTCACTACTTCCCAATGGCTCCTTCACTTCGAGGTCCCTGACCAATTCTGGTTTGTTGCACAATACCAGATCCAGAATTGCCTTCTCCCTGGTCGGCTCCAGCACCAGCTTTTCTAAGAATCCATCTTGGAGGCACTCCACAAAGTCTCTTTCTTGAGGTCCAATACCATCCTGATTCTCCTAGTCTATCTGCATGTTAAAATCCCCCATAACAACTGTAGTAACATCTTTGCGACAGGCCAATTTCAGCTCCTGATTTAACTTACCTCCGACATCCAGACCACTGTTTGGGGGCCTGTAGATAACTCCCAAGAGGGTCTTTTTACTCTCAGTATTTCTAAGCTCTATCCACACTGACTCTACATCCCCTGATTCTAGGTCCCCTCCGCACAAGGGACTGAATATCATTCCTTACCAACATGGCCACCCTACCCCCTCTGTCCTTACGATAGCACGTGTAGCCTTGCATATTCATTTCCCAGGCTCTGTCCACTTGAAGCCACGTCTCAGTTATCCCCACAATATCGTATCTGCCAATTTCCAAAAGAGCCTCAAGCTCACCCATCTTATTTCTAATGCTTCATGCATTCATGTATAGTATTTTTAATTTGTTACTGCCCTCACCCTTCCCATCAACTCCTATTTCACTCAACCTTACAGCATGATCCCTTTTTGAGTTTTTTGCCTCATTGAGACAGTTGTCTTTCTTGACTTCCCTTGTTCTAACCTTCCCTTCAATTTCTTTCTTAAACATCCAGTTTGTCCCCCCCCCCCACTGGTCTATAGTTTCCTGGCTTGTCCTTTCCACCCTTCTTAAACAGTGGCACCACATTAGCCAACCTCCAGTCTTCCGGCACCTCACCTGTGACTATCGATGATACAAATATCTGAGCAAGAGGCCCAGCAATCACTTCTCTAGTTTCCCACAGAGTTCTCGGGTGCACCTGATCAGGTCCTGGGGATTTATTCACTCAATTTCTACTTCCGATACCAGACACATCCATACATCTAGGCAAAAGTGAGGACTGCAGATGCTGGAAACCAGAGTCTAGATTGGAGTGGTGCTGGAAAAACAGAGCAGGTCAGGCCGCATCCAAAGAGCAGGAAAATCGACATTTCAGGCAAAAGCCCTTCATCAGGAATAGAGGCAGGAAACCTCCAGGGTAGAGAGATAAATGGGGGGTTGGGGGGGAAGAGGTAGCAAAGAGTACAACAGGTGAATGGAGATGGAGGTGATAGGTCAGATGGGAGGGTGGACTGGATAGGTGGGAAGGGAGATTGGCCGGTAGGACAGGTCATGAGGATGTCCATGGTGGAGATGAGGCATTGGGGGCCAGGGAAACTGAAGTCTTGGAGGAGGTGAATGGCATGGGTGGTGTCCCGAATGTATGTGGGGAGTTCCTGGACTAGGGGGGAATAGACAGCATCGAGGTAGGTAGAGATGAGTTCGGTGGGGCAGGAGCAGGCTGAGACAATGGGTCGGCCAGGGTGGTCAAGCTTGTGGATCTTGGGAAGGAGGTAGAACCGGACAGTGCGGGGTTCTCGGACTATGAGGTTGGAAGCTGTGGGTGGGAGATCTCCTGAGGTGATGAGGTTCTGTATGGTCTGGGAGATGATGGTATGGTGATGGGGGGGTGGGGTCATGGTCGAGGGAGCAGTAGGAAGAGGTGTCCTCAAGTTGACATTTGGCTTCAGCGGTGTAGAGGTCAGTGCGCCAGACTACCACTGCACCCCCTTTATCTCCTGGCTTGATGGTGAGGTCGGGATTGGAGCAGAGGGATTGGAGGGCTGTGCGTTGTGAGGGTGAGAGGTTGGAGTAGGGGAGGGAGATGGTAGACAGATTGAGGCGGTTAATTTCCCTGCAGCAGTTGGAAATGAAGAGGTCGAGGGCGGGTAATAGGCCAGCGCGGGGTGTCCAGGTGGATACAGTGTGTTCGAGGTGGGCGAAGGGGTCCTCGGAAGGTGGGCGGGAGTCCTGATTGTGAAATTAAGCTCGGAGGCGTAGGCGGTGGAAGAAGTGTTCGATGTCACGGAGTGTATTAAATTCATTGATGCGTGGGTGGAGGGGGATGAAGGTGAGTCCTTTGCTGAGGACTGATCGTTCGTCCTCAGCGAGGGGGAGGTCTGGGGGATGGTGAAAACTTGGCAGGGCTGGGAGCTGGGATCTGGTGTGGGTGTAGAGCTGGGAGTGGGTGCGGAACCTGTAACTGGAGTGGGTGTGATGGTGGGGGGAATGGGGGTGGAGTCATGAGCAGGGGTAGTGTTCCCCTCGGGGTTCTGGGGGGTGGGGATAGTGACAGTGGGGTCTGTGGGGGGCGTGTCAGCAGAATGCAGGTGAGTGGCGTTGGTGGGGCGGAAGTAGTGGTGATCATGGCAGTAGAGGGGCGGAAGTCACTGAATTTGTCTTCCTCTCCAGACGTCCCCAACAGTACTCTTCCACCGACACTCTCATTCATTTGGCTGAACTGGTCCTCACCCTTAACAATTTCTCCTTTGAATCCTCCCACTTCCTCGAGACCAAAGGGATAGCCATGGGCACACGTATGGGCCCCAGCTATGCCTGTCTCTTTGTTGGCTACGTAGAGCAGTTGATCTTCCGTAATTACACCGGCACCACTCCCCACCTCTTCCTCCGCTACATTGATGACTGCATTGGCACCACCTCGTGCTCTCGTGAGGAGGTTGAGCAATTCATCAACTTCACCAACACATTCCAACCTGACCTTAAATTTACTTGGACCATCTCTGACACCTCCCTCCCCTTCCTGGACCTCTCCACCTCCATTAATGGCGACCGACTTGATACTGACATTTTTTACAAACCCACTGACTCCCACAGCTACCTGGATTACACCTCTTCACACCCTACCTCTTGCAAAAATGCCATCCCGTATTCCCAATTCCTCCGCCTCCGCCATATCTGCTCCCAGGAGGACCAGTTCCACCACAGAACACACCAGATGGCCTCCTTCTTTAGAGACCACAATTTCCCTTCCCACGTGGTTAAAGATGCCCTCCAACGCATCTCATCCACATCCCGCACCTCCGCCCTCAGACTCCACCCCTCCAACCGTAACAAGAACAGAACGCCCCTGGTGCTCAACTTCCACCCTACCAACCTTCGCATCAACCAAATCATTCGCCGACATTTCCGTCACCTCCAAAAAGCCCCCACCACCAGGGATATATTTCCCTCTCCACCCCTTTGCGCCTTCTGCAAAGACCGTTCCCTCCGTGACTACCTGGTCAGGTCCACGCCCCCCGACAATCCACCCTCCCATCCTGGCACCTTCCCCTGCCACCGCAGGAACTGTAAAACCTGCGCCCACACCTCCTCCCGCACCTCCATCCAAGGTCCTAAAGGAGCCTTCCAAATCCATCAAAGTTTTACTTGCACATCCACTAATATCATTTACTGTATCCATTGCTGCCGATGCGATCTCCTCTACATTGGGGAGACCGGACGCCTCCTAGCAGAGCGCTTTAGGGAACATCTCCGAGACACCCACACCAATCAACCACACCGCCCCGTGGCCCAACATTTCAACTCCCCCTCCCACTCTGCCGAGGACATGGAGGTCCTGGGCCTCCTTCACCGCTGCTCCCTCACCACCAGACACCTGGAGGAAGAACGCCTCATCTTCCACCTCGGAACACTTCAACCCCAGGGCATCAATGTGGACTTCAACAGTTTCCTCATTTCCCCTTTCCCCCCCCCCCATGTCACCCCAGTTCCAGCCTTCCAGCTCAGCATCGCCCTCATGACCTGTCCTGTCCTACCTGCCTATCTTCCTTTCCACCTGTCCCCTCCATCCAACCCTCTGACCTATCACCTCCACCCCCATTCACCCATTGTACTCTTTGTTATCTCCTCCCCTACAACCCCCCCCCCCCATTTATCTTTCTACCCTGGAGGCCTCCTGCCTCTTTTCCTGATGAAGGGCTTTTGCCCGAAGTATTGGTTTTCCTGCTCCTCGGATGCTGCCTGACCAGCTGAGCTTTTCCAGCACCACTCTGATCTAAACATACATACATCTTTTTCTTCACTAAAACTAAGAATTCGAGTCTTATTTCAAGAAGTTTTATTTTTTCATGAATTCAGTGAGAGGCTGAGACCGTCTCCACTGTCTCACTGCACTCTCTCTTGAGCTGAAAAGTCAGCCTATACTTAAACAATGATACAAACAACTTTGCTTCCATTCCGCAGTTTACAATAATTCATGATAAAGATAAGGACAGTGCAGCTCTCTCCTTGTTGCTCAAGGACAGAGAAGTTAACGAGCTCAGGAAGCACCCCCACTAACGAGCCTCTGATATACTCCCTACATTTCATCAAATTATAATTACACAACCTCAGTCTTTATCGCCAGCAGTATTTTCTGAGTAAGCAAGACGCTGAAAATCAAGATACCTTTTACCGTGGTCAAGTATCCCATCATGCAGCAATGTGCCAAGTCCTTAGTACTTCCACATCGGGTTCGGATGGAGTTGGAGGGTCTGGTTTGGATGGTCTTTGGAAGGTTGGTGTGGCCTGTTTTCACACTATAGGGATTTTACGATTTTGTGAAAGGTTGAGGAGGTTACTGATGGAACAGCGTAAAAGAGAATGTAAGTGCAATAAAATTCACCACATCTCCTTTCAGAATGGTTCAATCCAAGGTGCATGAACATAGCTGCAAGGGAATACTGTATTTAATGTGCATCATGACAGGCAGCGCCTGCTGCGCTTTTCCAGCACCATACTTTTCAACTCTGGTCTCCAGCATCTGCAGTCCTCACTTTCTCCTAGTTGGTCTTAACCTACTGTGAATCCCCTTGTAAGGATGCCTTCCTTGAAGAAGCTCTCCTCCTCCCTGTATAAGGATCTCAGTGAGTCCCTCTCTCACTGCACCACCAGGACAGAACCCCACTGGTCCTCACCTACCACCCCACCAACCTCCGGATACATCGTATCATCCGTTGTCATTTCCGCCACCTCCAAACAGACCCCACCACCAGGGCTATATTTCCCTTCCCTCCCCTATCAGCGTTCCGGAGAGACCACTCCCTCCGCGACTCTCTCGTCAGGTCCACACCCCCCACCAACCCAATCTCCACTCCCGGCACCTTCCCCTGCAACCGCAAGAAGTGCAAAATTGCGCCCACACCTCCCCCCTCACCTCCCCCCAAGACCCCAATGGATCCTTCCATATCCATCACAAATTCACCTGCACCTCCACACGCATCATTTACTGTATCCACTGCACCCGATGTGGTCTCCTCTACATTGGGGAGACAGGCCGCCTACTTGCGGAACATTTCAGGGAACACCTCTGGGACACCAGCACCAACCAACCCAACCGCCCCGTGGCTGAACACTTTAACTCCCCCTCCCACTCCGCCAAGGACATGAAGGTCCTTGGCCTCCTCCATCGCCAGACCATGGCAACACGACGCCTGGAGGAAGAGCGCCTCATCTTCCGCCTAGGAACCCTCCAACCACAAGGGATGAATGCAGATTTCTCCAGCTTCCTCATTTCCCCTCCCCCCACCTTGTCACAGTCCCAACCCCTGGATTCAGCACCGCCCTCTTGACCTGCAATCTTCGTCCTGACCTCTCCGCTCCCACCCCCTCTCCGGCCTATCGCCCTCACCTCCTTCCACCTATTGTATTCCCAACACCCTTCCCCCAAATTTTCCCCCTCCCCCCACCTTTTATCTCAGCCCGCTTGGCACACCAGCCTCATTCCTGAAGAAGGGCTTATGCCCGAAACATCGATTCTCCTACTCCTCAGACTGCCTGGCCTGCTGCGCTTTTCCAGCAAACACTTTTCAACCTTTAATGTGCATCATGCCAGCAAAATTGCCCAAAGACAATGCAGAGGAAATACATGCACTTCTGAACTTGGTTAAAAATCACACAACATGGGGTTAGAGTCCAACAAGTTTATTTGGAAGCACTAGCTTTCGGAACGCAGCTCCTTCATCAGGAGATTGTGGAGAATAAGATCGTAAGACACAGAATTTATAGTAAAAATTTACAGTGTGATGAAACTGGAATTATATATTGAAAAAAAGACCTGGATTGTTTGTTAAGCCTCTCATCTTTTAGAATGAAGATGTTGGTTTCAGTTCTTTCATATGTAAACAGCAGAACATTTAAAAGTTACATTCTAAAGTGAACTTGAACAATTGGTGTCACGTCGGCCCAGATAATACATTGAAGGTGTTAGCTGCCCTGTGTGAGGCTGTCTGTGCCACAATGGTCAGACTGATTCTCATCTAAAAATGGATTTCCAGAATCTTACAAGGATTCATGCAGTTTTTGAGCAAAGTAAAATGCAATTCTTGCAAGTACAAATTCACCCCACAAACTTGTATGTGTACATGTGTGCATGTGGGGGGATGCAGGGCTTATGAGTGTCTGTGAGAGAGTGTGTGTACGTGCGTGAGTGTAAACGGGTATAAGTCTGTGAGATGGTGCATTTGTGAGTGTGCAAGTGTATGAGATAGGGTCTGTGTGTGCGTGTGCAATGGTGTCGCCTGCAGTGTGACGTGAACCCAAGGTCCCGGTTGAGGCCATCCCCATGGATACTGAACTTGCCTATCAGCCTCTGCTCAGCCACTTTGTGTTGTTGCCTGCCCAGAGGTCCACCTTGGAGGATGGTCACCTGAAGATCCAAGGTTGAATGGTCCCGGACCACTGAAGTATTTTCCAACTGGGAGAGAACACTCCTGTCTGTTGATTGTTGTGTGGTGCCCATTCATCCATTGTTGTAGCCTCTGCTTGGTTTCCCCAATGTACCATGCCTCGGGGCATCCTTACCTGCAGTGTATGAGATAGACAACGTTGGCTGAATCGCATGAGTAGCTGTCACGTACATGATGGGAGGTGTCCCCATGTGTAATAGTGGTGTCTGAGTCAACACTGTGACCTCTTCTGGACACAGATACGTGCTGCAACCGACAGGGTAGCCTTCATTGTCCAGTACTTCCCAAGAGCTGAACGACTGCACCATTTTCTCCACAGCCTGCAACACATTATCAATGAGGATGTGCATCTCACCAAGACCTTCCCCACACCTCCACTGCTCACCTTTAAACAACCACCGAATCTCAAACAGATCATTGTTTGTAGCAAACTACCTGGCTTTCTGGACAACACCATTTAACCTTGTTGTGGTGGACGCTGCAAGACATGTCAGAGTGTGGACATGGACACCACCATTACACTGGGGACACCTCCCACCTTGTACGCGGCAGGTACTCATGTGACTCAGCCAACGTTGTCTATCTTATACGCTACAGGCAAGGATGCCCGGAGGCATGGTACGTTGGGGAAACCAAACAAAGGTTACAACAACAAATGAATGGGCACCACGCAACAATCAACAGACAGGAATGTTCCCTCCCAGTCGGAGGACACTTCAGCATTCCTCGGACCTATGGGTTTCCCTCCTTCAAGGTGGACAGGCAGCAGCAAAAAGTGGCCAAGCAGAGGCTGATAGCTAAGTTCCGTACCCATAGGGAGGGCCTCAACCGGGACATTGGGTTCATGTCACATTACAGGTGACCACCAATGCACTATACACACATACACATACAATTCCACACGCACCCTCTCACAGACTTGTACCCCTTTACATTCACACACACTCTCAGACACTCATAAACCCCAACCCCCAACCACACATTCCCGTGCAAACAAGTTTGTGGGGTGAATCTGTACTTGCAGAATTACATTTTACTTTGCTCAAAGACTGCATGAATCCTTGTAAGATTCTGTAAATCCATATTTTAGATTAAAATCAGTCTGACCGTTGTGGCACACAGTTTCACGCATGGCACCTCACACCTTCCATGCATTAACTGGGCCGACAAAACACCGTAGACCCCATCTACCACCCCCTGAGAAAAAGAACAGGAAATAACATCACCAACCCAAAGTAAACCAAACATATCAATAGAAAGCAGGAATCATGTACACTGCTTCGCCTGAGGCCCACTGAAGATGTTACCTGGTAGGGTGATGAAACGTCTAGAAATGAACCTTCCAGCTCAGCGAGCAAACCTACAGCAATGGCACCAATTGTTAAAGTTCACTTGAGAATGTAACTTTTAAACGTTCTTCCATTTACGTATGAAAGAACTGAAACCAACATGTTCATTCTAAAAGGCACTTATATATTGACTAATATATTGAAAAACACCTGGAATATTTAAGTTCAGTTGCATCACACATGCTATAAATTCTGTCTTACAATCTTGTACTCCACAACCATCTGATGAAGGAGCAGTGCACTGAAAGCTAGTGTGCTTCCAAATAAATCTGTTGTACTATAACCTGGTGTTGTGTGATTTTTAACTTTGTATACTGCAGTCCAACACCGGCATCTCCGAATCAATTCTGAACCTGAGTATGTTTCACTCTGAAGAGCCTCAGTACAATTACAATCCTCTCCACACCAGCATAGTGTGTGTGTGTGTGTGTGTGTGTGTGTGTGTGTGTTTCTGCTGACACTGCTGAGAGTTACTCTCTCAGACTGAACCCCAGATGATTTTCACCCTCCACTGTTCCATGGTGTGTGGAAGACAGCTGAGGGTGGCATTGTATCACATTAAACACAGAGGGAGCAATCTGGAGAGAGGCCCAGAACTTTCTCTCTCTCCCTTACTCTATATGTTACAGCTTTTCTCCCTGTGTGTCCATACGCTTGTACATCTGTGTGTGTGTCAGCATGTGCGCATGTTTCAGTGTCTCTGTATGAGTGTACGTATGTGTGTGTTAGTGTCTCAGTGTGTGCCTGTTAGTTTCTGCATTTGTCTGTGTTTCCGCAAATGTTTTTATCTCTGTCGATCTGTCTGTGTGCTTGTAGCTGAGTCTGTGTGCTGATACACATGAGTGTATGCACTTGTATGTCTATGCCTGTGTCTCTGTGCAATGGTTTCGCTGTTCTCTTAGGGGTGAATCCATTGAAATAGTCTCACCCCTTTCTCCTTTTTGTCTCTTGTGTTTAAGATGATACAACACTGATGGTTGTGTTCATGCGTGTTTGCTACTGTAACACAGGTATGTTTAAACTAAGAACTGGGGCAGAGGGGACAATCTGGAAATTTAAGAAGGAAGTTCTGCGTGGCTACAGGGATGGTGCAGGAGGGAGGGATTCCGGTATTTGGATAACTGGGGTTCTTTCTGGGGAAGGTGGGACCTCTATAAACAGGATGGTCTATACCTGAACCTGAGGGGTACCAGTATCCTTGGCGGGAGGTTTGCTAGTGCTCTTGGAGGGGGTTTAAACTAACTCTGCAGGGGCATGGGAACCTAGACTGTAGCTTAGGGTGCAGGACCTGGAGTGTAGGGAGGTTAGGAATATGGCATCAATGTCAAAGGAGGGTGCCTGTAAACAGAAGAATGGCTTGAAGTGTGTATACTTCAATGCAAGAAGTATACGAAATGAGGTAGGTGAACTTGCAGCGTGGGTTGGTACCTGGGACTTCGATGTTGTGGCTATTACGGAGACATGGGTAGAGCAGGGACAGGACTGGCAGTTGCAGGTTCCAGGCTTTAAATGTTTTAGTAGGGTCAGAAGTGGGGGTAAAAGAGGGGGAGGTGTGGCATTGCTTGTCAAAGATAGTATTACAGCGGTGGAAAGGACGATGGATGAAGACTCGCCATCTGAAGTAGTTTGGGCTGGGGTTAGGAATAGGAAAGGTGAGGTCACCCTGTTAGGAGTCTTTTACAGGCCTCCTAATAGTCCTAGAAATGTAGAAGAAAGGATTGCGAGGATGATTCAGGAGAAGAGTGAAAGTATTAGGGTGGTTGTTATGGGGGACTTTAACTTTCCTGATATTGATTGGAAAAGCTATAGCTCAAGTTCGTTAGATGGGTCAGTGTTTGTCCAATGTGTGCAGGAGGGTTTCCTGACACAATATGAAGACAGGCCAACAAGAGGTGAGGCCATACTGGATTTGGTTCTGGGTAACGAACCAGGCCAGGTGTTAGAATTAGAGGTAGGTGAGCACTTTGGGGACAGTGACCACAATTCGGTGACTTTTACTTTAGTGATGGAGAGGGATAAGTGTGCACTGCAGGGTAAGAGTTATAGCTGGGGGCAGGGAAATTATGATGCGGTGAGGCATGAATTAGGTTGCGTGGCTTGGAGAAGTAGGCTTCAAGGCAAGGGCGTAATTGATATGTGGAGCTTATTCAAGGAGCAACGTTTGAGTGTCCTTGAAAGGTATGTACCTGTCAGGCAGGGAGGAAAGGGTCGTGTGAGGGAGCCGTGGTTTAATAAGGAATTGGAATCCCTTGTTAAATGGAAGAGGGCGGCCTATGTAAAGATGAGGCGTGAAGGTTCAATTGGGGTGATTGAGAGTTATAAGGTAGCCAGGTAGGACCTGAAGAGAGAGCTAAGAGCAGCAAGGACGGGACATGAAAGGTCCTTAGTTGGTAGGATTAGGGAAAATCCTAAGGCTTTCTATAGGTATGTCAGGAATAAAAGAATGACTAGGGTAGGAATAGGTCCAGTCAAGGATAGTAGTGGGAAGTTGCGTGTGGAGGCTGAAGAGATTGGGGAGACACTGAATGAATACTTTTCATCAGTATTCACTCAGGAACAGGATATTGTTGCAGATGAGAATACTGAGTCACAATTAAGTAGAATAGATGGCTTTGAGGTATGTAGGGAAGAGGTGTTGGAAATTCTGGAAAGGGTGAAAATAGATAAGTCCCCTGGGCCTGATGGCATTTATCCTAGGATTCTCTAGGAAGCAAGGGAGGAGATTACAGAGCCATTGGCCTTGATTTTTATGTCCTCATTGTCTACAGGAATCGTGCCAGAAGACTGGAAGCTAGCAAATGTGGTTCCCTTGTTCAAGAAGGGGAGTAGGGATAACCCTAGTAACTATAGGCCGGTGAGTTTCACTTCTGTTGTGGGCAAAGTCTTAGAGAGAATTGTAAGGGATAGGATTTATGAATATCTGGATAGGAATAATGTGATCAAGGATAGTCAGCATGGTTTTGTGAAGGGCAGGTCGTGCCTCACAAACCTTATTGAATTCTTTGAGAAGGTGACTAAGGAGGTGGACGAGGGGAAAGCGGTAGATGTGGTGTATATGGATTTGAGTAAGGCGTTTGATAAGGTTCCCCATGGTAGGCTACTGCAAAAAATACGGAGGTATGGCATTGAGGGTGAGTTGGAGGTTTGGATTAGGAATTGGCTGGCTGGAAGAAGACAGGGGGTAGTAGTTGATGGTAAAGGTTCATCTTGGAGTGCTGTTACTAGTGGTGTTCCACAAGGATCTGTTTTGGGACCATTGCTGTTTGTCATTTTTATAAATGACCTGGAGGAGGGGTTAGAAGGTTGGGTGAGCAAGTTTGCGGATGATACAAAAGTCGGAGGAGTTGTTGACAGTGAGGAAGGATGTGGCAGGTTACAGCAGGATATAGATAAGCTGCAGAGCTGGGCAGAAAGGTGGCAAATGGAGTTCAATGTAGCTAAGTGTGAGGTGATTCACTTTGGTAAGAGTAACAAAAAGATGGGGTACTGGGCTAATGGTCGGATACTTTGTAGTGTGGATGAGCAGAGGGATCTTGGAATCCATGTACACAGATCTTTGAAAGTTGCCACCCAGGTAAATAGTGCAGTGAAGAAGGCATATGGCATACTGGCTTTTATTGGTAGAGGAATTGAGTTCCGGAGTCCTGAGGTCATGTTGCAGTTGTATAAGACTCTGGTGCGGCCGCATCTGGAGTATTGTGTGCAGTTTTGGTCGCCATACTACAGGAAGGATGTGGAGGCACTGGAACGGGTGCAGAGGAGGTTTACCAGGATGTTGCCTGGTATGGTAGGAAGATCGTATGAGGAAAGGCTGAGGCACTTGGAGTTGTTTTCATTGGAGAAAAGAAGGTTTATGAGTGACTTGATAGAGGTGTACAAGATGATTAGGGGTTTAGATAGGGTTGACCGTGAGAACCTTTTTCCACGTATGGAGTCAGCTATTACAAGGGGGCATAGCTTTAAATTAAGGGGTGGTAGATACAGGACAGATGTTAGGGGTAGGTTCTTTACTCAGCGAGTCGTGAGTTCATGGAATGCCCTGCCAGTAGCAGTGGTGGACTCTCCCTCTTTATGGGTATTTAAGCGGGCATTGGATAGGCATATGGAGGATAGTGTAGGTTAGGTGGGCTTGGATCGGTGCAACATCGAGGACCAAAGGGCCTGTACTGCGCTATATTCTTCTATGTTCTATGTTCTAAGTTAAAGAGAGAGTGAGAATAACAGAAGTTAAGACAGACAACAGAATCAACAAAGCAGAAAACTCAAGAAGAGATCATACGTTGTGGTCAAGTGAAATAGGGATTGATAGGAAGGGTGAGGGGAGTAACAAATTAAAAATATTAGACATGAATGCACAAAGCATAAGAACGAAGGTGGATGAGCTTGAGCCTCAGTTGGAAATTGGCAGTTACGATGTTGCGAGGATAATTGAGACATGGCTTCAAGTGGACAGGGCCTGGGAAATGAATATTCAAGGCTATACTTGATATCGTAAGGACAGACTGACGAGCAGAGGGGGTGGGGTGGCCCTGTTGGTGAGGTATGATATTCAGTCCTTGCAGAGGGGAGGGAATAGAATCAGAGGATGTAGAGTCAGTATGGATAGAGCTGAGAAATTCTCAGAGTTGAAAGCCCCTAATGGGAGTTATCTACAGGCCCCCAAACAGTCGCCTGGATGTAGGGTGTAAGTTGAATAGGAAGTTGAAATTGGTCTGTTGCAAAGATATTACTACAGTTGTTATAGGGGATTGCAGCATGCAGGTAGACTGGGAGAATCAGGATGGTACTGGACCCCAAGAAAGGGAGTTTGTGGAGTGCCTCCGAAATGGATTCTTAGAACAGTTTATACTGGAGCCTACCAGGGAGAAAGCAATTCTGGATCTGGTATTGTGTAATGAACCAGATTTGATCAGGGACCTCAAAGTAAAGGAGTCATTAGGAGGTAGTGACCATAATATGATAAGTTTTAATCTGCGATGTGAGAGGGAGAAGGGAGAATCGGGAGTGTCAGTATTGCAGTTGAATAAAGGGAACTATGGAGCTATGAGGGAGGAGCTGGCCAAAGTTCAATGGTTCAATACCCGAGCAGTGGAGCAATAATGGCAGGTATTTCTGGGTATAATGCAGAAGGTGCAGGATCAGTTCATTCCAAAGAGGAAGAAAGATCCGAAGGAGAGGCAGGGTTGGCCATGGCTGATGAGGGAAGTGAAGAACTATATAAAGGTAAAAGAGAAGAAACATAACAAAGATGAGTGGGAAACCGGAGGACTGGGAAACTTTTGAGGAGCAGCAGAGGATAACTAAAAAGGCAATACATGGAGAAAAAAGACAAGGTATGAAGGCAAACTGGCCAAAAATATAAAGGAGGAGAGTAAAAGCTGTTTTTTTTTAAAAAGGTATGTGAAAGGAAATAAATGGTTAAGACTAAAATTGGGCCCTTGAAAACACGAACAGGTGCATTTATTATGGGGAACGAGGAAATGGCAGAGAGTTGAATAGGTACTTTGGATCTGTCTTCACTGGGGAAGACACGAGCAATCTCCCAGATATAATAGTGGCTAAAGGACCTAGGGTAATGGATGAACTGAAGGGAATTTATATTAGGCAGGAATTGGTGTTGGAGAGACAGTTAGGTCTGAAGGTTGATAAGTCCCCAGGGCCTGATGGTCTACATCCCAAGGTACTGAAGGAGGTGGCTCTAGAAATCATGGATGCATTGGTGATCATTTTCCAATGTTCTACAGATTCAGGATCAGTTCCTGCGGATTGGAGGGTGGCTAATGTCCCACTTTTTAAGAAAGGAGGGAGAGAGAAAACAGGAAATTATAGACCAGTTAGTCTGACCTCAGTGGTGGGAAGGTGCTGGAGTCAATTGTAAAGGATGAAATTACGACACATCTGGATAGCATTAACAGGATAGGTCAGAGTCAGCATGGATTTATGAAGGGGAAATCAATTTCTGCAATGGCGGGACTATCATATATTGAAAGATTGGAGCCAATCGGCTTGTATACCCTTGAGTTTAGAAGGATAAGAGGGGATCTGATTGAGACGTATAAGATTATTAAAGGATTGGACACTCTGGAGGCAGGAAGCATGTTTCCGCTGATGGGTGAGCCCAGAACCAGAGGCAACAGTTTAAAAATAAGGGGTAGGCCATTTAGAACAGAGTTGAGGAGAAATTTCTTCACCCAGAGAGTGGTGGGTGTGTCGAATGTTCTGCCCCAGAAGGCAGTGGAGGCCAAGTATCTGGATACTTTCAAGAAAGAGTTGGATAGAGCTCTTAAAGATAGTGGAATCAAGGGTTATGGGGATAAGGCAGGAACAGGATACTGATTGAGGATGATCAGCCATGATCATAATGAATAGTGGTTTGGATCAGAAATTGGCGAACTGAAAGAAAACAGAGGGTGGTGGCTGATGGGAAATGTTCATCCTGGAGCTCAGTTACCAAAGGTGTGCTGCAAGAACCTGTTTTGGGGCCACTGCTGTTTGTCATTTTTATAAATGATCTGGAGGTGGGCATAGAAGGATGGGTTAGTAAATTTGCAAATGACACTAAGGTAGGCAGAGTTGAGGATAGAGCCAAAGGATGTTGTGGGTAACAGGAGGGACATAGATAAGATGCAGAGCTGGGCTGAGATGTGGCAAATGGAGCTTAATGCAGAAAAGTGTGAGGTAGTTCACTTTAGAAGAAGTAACAGGAATGCAGAGTACTGGGCTAATGGTAAAATTCTTGGCAGTGTAGATAAACAGAGATCTCTATGTCCAGGTGCATAAATCTCTGAAAGTTGCCACCAGATTGATAAGGCTGTCAAGAAGGCATTATGGTGTATTGGTGTTTATTGGTAGGGGATTGGGTTTCAGAGCCATGAGGTCATCCTTCAGCTTTACAAGACACTGGTGCAGCCGCATCTGGTGTATTGTGTACAGTTCTGGTCACCGCATTATAGGAAGGATATGGAAGCTTTGGAAAAGGGTTCAGAGGAGATTTCCTGGGCTGTTGCCTGGTATGGTCGGTCCTACGAGGAAAGGCTGAGGAAACTGAGGCTGTTTTGGTTGGAGAGAAGGTTGAGAGGTGAGACATATAAGATAATCAAAGGGTTAGATAGGGTGGACAGTGAGAGCCTTTTTCCTTGGATGGTGAAGGCTAACACGAGGGGACACAACTTTAAATTGAGGGGTGATAGATTTCGGACAGAGATCAGGGGTAGTTTCTTTACTCAGAGTAATAGGGGTGTGGAACAGCCTGCCTGCAACAGTAGTTGACTCGCCGACATTAAGAGCATTTAGATGAGCATTGGCCATATAGATGGATAATGATGGAATGGTGTAGGATAGACGGGCATCAGATTATTTTTACAGGTCGATGCAAAATCGAGGGCCGAAGGGCCTGTACTGCACTGTAACATTCTATGCTTTGTGTTCTAATGATTTTAAATGGCCAAATAGGAGATTGTCTGACAGATTGTAAATCACTCACTACTCAGTGACAATATGGATAATTCACAGATTCCCAAGAACTCCCTGACAGACAGGCAAACCGAACATTCCTGACTCACTATAACTCAGACCCCTAACAACATCCCTGCACCATGGACATGAGACAATGCAAAAAGGTTAGTACGGACTGAAGAAACAGTCCTCAGATTGCTAGACAGCAATTCCTGGTGCCTCCAATAGGGGGAATGATAGTTACCCAACAGGGAAACAGAGAGAATTACAGACTGACCAAACTATCCGGATGGTAATTCCAGATGTATCCAATAGATGGCACGGCAAAGCACAACTATGGGAACCAAGGATGAAACAACCAACACAAACACTCAGATGGCAATTCCACATTTCTCCAATAGGGGGACTGATAGCACACCAACAGGAGGACAGGGAGGATTTCATCCAGACACCCCAGAGCGAAAGGATTTGGAGATGCCGGAGGCGCCACAACCGCAAAATTAGATGGAGTCCACGCTCTGATCCTGCGCTCAGGATACAGCATTACAATTACCTGATATTGCCAAACAGATAAGGCAACAAAACTACACCACGTACACGCACACCAAGAACAAAAAACTGGTGAAACTTGGCATTCTCACCAGTAATTGCAAAGCCCACCCTGACACCACAGTAGACAACATTATCACTGCGAGGAAGTCTATTATCAACTTATCAGACCACACCCTTCAACTGGAAGAGATTGAAGTCCTAAGCAGGGATCTCAACTTCTGCCCCACCGCCGAAACGGTTGGTTCTTGCAGCAGACACGGAGGAGTTCATCAGACGAATGACACTCCAGGAATTCTTTCAAGGTGCCAGTGATCCCATTGATGAACTGGAATAGTTATGGGGGATTTCAACATGCAGGTAGACTGGGAGAATCAGGAAAGAGAGTTTGTGGACTGCCTCCGAGATGGATTCTTCGAACAGCTGGTGCTGGAGCTGACCAGGGAGAGGGCAATTCTGGATCTGGTCTTGTGCAATGAACCGGATTTGATCAGGGACCTCTAAGTGAAGGAGCCATTAGGAGGTAGTGACCATAATACAATAAGCTTTAATCTGCAATTTGAAAGGGAGAGGGTACAATTGGAAGTGACAATATTTCTGTTGAATAAAGGGAACTATGGCGCCATGAGGGAGGAGCTGGCCAAAGTTCAATGGTGGAATACCTTGGCAGGGATGGCAGTGGAGGAACAATGGTGGATATTTCTGTGTATAATGCAGAAGCTGCAGGATCAGTTCATTCCAAAAAGGAAGAAAGATCCTAGGAGGAGGCATGGGCGGCCGTGGCTGACGAGGGAAGTTAAGAAACATATAAAGTGAAAAGAGAAAAAGTATAACATAGTAAAGATAAGTGGGAAATCAGAGGACTGGGAAGCTTTTAAAGAACAACAGAGGATAACTAAGAAGGAAATACGCAGAGAAAAAATGAGGTATGAAGGTAAACTGGCCAAAAATATCAAGGGGGATAAGTAAAAGTTTTTTTCGGTATGTGAAAGGAAAAAAATGGTTAAGACTAAAATTGGGCCTTTGAATACAGAAACAGGTGAATATATTACGGGGAACAAAGAAATGGCAGAAGAGTTGAATAGGTACTTCAGATCTGTGTTCACTGGGGAAGACACAAGCAATCTCCCTGAGGTAATAGTGGCTGAAGGAACTGAACTGAAGGGAATTTATATTTGCCAGGAAATGGTGTTGGAGAGACTGTTAGGTCTGATGACTGATAAGTCCCCGGGACCTGACGGTCTACATCCCAGGGTACTGAAGAAGGTGGCTCTAGAAATCATGGATGTGTTGGTGATCATTTTCCAATGTTCTATACATTCAGGATCAGTTCCTGTGGATTGGAGGGTGGCTAATGTTGTCCCACTTTTTAAGAAAGGAGGGAGAGAGAAAACAGGGAATTACACACCAGTTAGTCTGACCTCAGTGGTGGGAAAGATGCTGGAGTCTATTATAAAGGATGAAATTATGACACATCTGGATAGCATTAACAGGATAGGTCAGTCAGCATGGATTTATGAAGGGGAAATCATGCTTGACTAATCTTGTGGAATTTTTTGAGGATGTAACTCTGAAGATGGACAAGGGAGATCCAGTGGATGTAGTGTACCTGGACTTTCAGAAAGCCTTTGATAAAGTCCCACATAGGAGGTTAGTGAGCAAAATTAGGGCGCATGATATTGGGGGCAAAATACTGACTTGGATTGAAAATTGGTTGGCTGACAGGAAACAAAGAGGAGTGATAAACGGCTCCCTTTCGGAATGGCAGGCGGTGACCAGTGGGGTACCGCAGGGATCAGTGCTGGGACCGCAGCTTTTTACAATATACATTAATGATATAGATGAAGGTCGTAAAAGTAATATTAGCAAATTTGCTGATGATATAAAGCTGCGTGCCAGGGTAAATGTGAGGTGGATGTTCAGAGATTACAGGGTGACCTGGACAGGCTGGATGAGTGGACGGATGCATGGCAGATGCAATTTAATGTGGATAAATGTGTGGTTATCCACTTTGGTGGCAAGAACAAGAAGGCAGGTTACTATCTAAATGGAGTCAAGTTAGGTAAAGGGGCAGTACAACAAGATCTGGGTGTTCTTGTACACCAGTCAATGAAAGCAAGCATGCAGGTACAGCAGGTAGTGAAGAAAGCGAATAGAATGTTGGCCTTCATAACAAGAGGAATTGAGTAGAGAAGCAAAGAGGTTCTTCTGCAGCTGTAGGGGGCCCTGTAAGACCACACCTGGAATATTGTGCACAGTTTTGGTCTCCAAATTTGAGGAAGGACATTCTGGCTATTGAGGGAGTGCAGCATAGGTTCACGAGGTCAATTCCCGGAATGGCGGGACTATCTTACGTTGAAATATTGGACCAACTGGGCTTGTATATCCTTGGGTTTAGAAGGCTGAGCGGAGATCTGATTGAGACGTCTAAGATTATTAAAAGATTGGACACTCTGGAGGCAGGAAGCATGTTTCCACTGATGGGGGAGTCATGAACCAGAGGACACAGTTTAAGAATTAGAACAGAGTTGAGGAGAAACTTCTTCACCCAGAGAGTGGTGGGTGTATGGAATGCTCTGCCCAAGAAGGCAGTGGAGGCCAAGTATCTGGATACTTTCAAGAAAGAATTGGATAGAGCTCTTAAAGATAGTGGAATCAAGGGTTATGGGGATACTGATTGAGGATGATCAGCCATGATCATAATGAATGGTGGTAATGGCTCGAAGGGCAGAATGGCCTACTCCTGCACCTATTGTCTATTGTAGAGGAGTGACCAAAGAACGAGTCAACATGGACCCCACCGGAGGGCCGCTGCCCTGGGCTTGACATGTATGCTCAAACAGTCAGGTAATATATAAATGCCAGATTCATCAGCCGCACCCACAAGGTCGAGCAAAACATCACCCGTTCACAATGCAATGCCATCCATGCTGTCAAAACCAATCATAACATTGTCATCAAACCAGCAGATAAAGAAGGAGCCATTGTCATTCAGAATAGAACAGATTACTGCAAGGAAGTGTACCGACAACTGAACAACCAGGAACACTACAGGCAACTACCGGCCGATCCGACCAAAGAACACACCCGTGAACTAAACACATTGATCAGGACTTTGGATCCAGTCCTTCAGAGTTCCCTACGCTCCCTTATCCCACGTACTTCTCATGTCGGCAACTTCTACTGCCTTCCAAAGGTACACGAAGCCAACACACCAGGATGTCCCATCGTGTCAGGCAATGGGACCCTTTGTGAGAGTCTCTCCGGCTACGTCAAAGGCATCTTGAAACCTATTGTACGGGAGATTCCCAGCCTCTGTCGCGACACTACAGATTTCTTACAGAAACTCAGCACCCATGGACCAGTCGAACCGGGAACATTCCTCGTCATTTCCGCACTCTACACCAGTATCCCCCACAATGATAGCATCACGGCAACAGCCTCAGTACTCAATACCAATAACTGCTAATCTCCAAACACCATCCTACATCTCATCTGTTTTATCCTCGATCATAACATCTTCACCTTTGACAACCAGTTCTTCATCCAGACACATGGAACAGCTATGGGGACCAAATTTGCACCCCAATATGCCAACATCTTCATGCACAGGTTCGAACAAGACTTTTTCTCTACGCAGGATCTCCAACCAACATTATACACTAGGTACATTGACAACATTTTCTTCCTCTGGACCATAGCGAGGAGTCACTGATAAAACTACACAGAGATATCAACAAGTTTCATCCCACCATCAGACTCACCATGGACTACTCTCAACTATCTGCCTCATTCTTGGACACATGCGTCTCCATCAAGGATGGACACCTCAGCACCACACTCTACCGCAAACCCACAGACAACCTCACAATGCTACACTTCTCCAGCTTCCACCCTAAACATATTAAAACAGCCATCCCCTATGGACAAGCCCTACACATACACCGGATCTGCTCAGATGAGAAGGAACGTGACAGAGACCTGGAAGTACTCAGGGATGCCCTCACAAGAACAGGGTACGATGCCCAACTCATCAACCGCCAGTTCCGACGTGCCACAGCAAGGAACCGTAATGACCTCCTCAAGAGATAGACACGTGCTGCGACTGACAGGGTACCCTTCGTTGTTCAGTACTTCCCAGGGGCTGAAAAACTATGCCATGTTCTCTGTGACCTGCAACATATTATCAGTGAGGATGAGCACCTCACCAAGACCTTCTCCACACCTCCACTACTTGCCTTTAAACAACCGCCAAACCTCAAACAGATCATTGTTCATAGCAAGCTGCTCGGCTCTCAGGACAACTCCATACAACCCTGTCACGGTAGGCGCTGCAAGACGTGTCAGATTATGAACATGGATACCACCATTTCACGTGGGAACATCTCCCACCTTGTACATGGCAGGTACTCATGTGACTCAGCCAACATTGTCTATCTTATACGTTGCAGGCAAGGATGCCCGGAGGCATGGTACATTGGAGAAATCAAGCAAAGGCTACGACAACAGATGAATGGGCACTGCACAACAATCAACAGACAGGAATGTTCCCTCCCAGTTGGGGAACACTTCAGTGTTCCAGGACATTCGACCTCGGACCTTCGGGTGACCATCCTCCAAGGCAGACTTCGGGACAGGCAGCAGCGAAAGGTGGCCGAGCAGAGGCTGATTGCTAAGTTCGGTACCCATAGGGAGGGCCTCAACCGGGACCTTGGGTCCATGTCACATTACAGGTGACCACCATTGCACTATGCACACACAGTTACTCCTACACACACACACAGGCACTCCTATACACACACGACACGCACAGACACACACACAACCTTACAGACACACACTCCCATACTCAAACATGCATCCTCTCAGAGACTTAGACCACTCTACACTCATGCACACACATATACACTCTCTGACACTCACAACCCACCCCAGACACACAATCCCACATGTACCCCCTCACAGTAAGACACACATCCTATATACACACACACATACACACACACATATAAAAACATACACACACACACACTCTCTCTCTCACACACGCACAATCCCCCAACCCAGACAGACACACACACACAGACACAAAGACCCACATTGTTACAGTTAACCTGAGAATGCAACTTATAAAAAAAAGTTTTGTGATTTATACATGAAAGAAGTTAAGTTATCATGATATTCTAACAGATAAAAGACTCAACAAACAATCAAGGTATTTTTCAATGTATAATTTCAGTTAAATCACACTAACCGTTTGCCAAAAATTCTGTGCCTTACAATTGAGCCCTCCACAACCACCTGATGAAGGAGCAGTGCTCTGAAAGCTAGTGCTTCCAATTAAACCTGTTGGATTATAACCTGGTGTTGTGATTTTTAACCCAGAAAGGATTCAGACCCTCTGTTTTTGACAAATGCACTGATTCAGTGATCCAAGTGATGAAACAGCTCCAGACAGCCAGACAAGGCAAGGTGTAACTGTTTCTGATATATCAAAACTCAAATGGATCTCACTTCTTCCTGATAAAGGAGCAACAATCCAACAGCTCGTCCTTCCCAATAAACCTGTGGACTCAACTCTCCTGCTCCTCAGATGCTGCCTGACCAGCTAAGAGTTTCCAGCACCACACGCTTTGACTCTGATCTCCAACATCTGCGGTTCTCACTTTTTCCCCTATGTAACCTACTGTTGTGTGATTTTTAACTTTGTTCAACCCAGTCCAACACTGGCACCACCACATCACAACTTTATTTCTTTGCATACTGATAAAATTCGAAGTTGGCTAAGTCCTTCAAATTTTCTGCACATTGGATAGTCTCCAAATCAGATCCCTACCTCCCCTTTGCTTTCACCTTCATTTCTATTACCTACATTTAAAGTGGTCTCTTGTCCGACAGGTCAGCTCCATTTTCACTTTTATTTAAAATGATTGATCTCTTGCAGTCCTCTGCATAATCACTCGTCTCTGAAACATTGGTCTTCATGACCATTGTATCTCAGGTTCTTTTTCCTAACCACATCATGGTCAGGGCGTTTAAACACTCCTAACCCCTACCATGGGAAAGAGGTTGGAGCATAACAGGCCTCTGAACCCGATCTAATTTGCCACCTGGGATTCACATAATCATGTTTCATTAGTTGTAAAAAAAGTTGGGGAGGGTTAGGGCATAGGCATCATGGGCATATATCATATTCACCAAATCAGGGAGAAGCTAACCTGGAACAATGGCCCCTCAGCAGCCACCCACAGGCCACGCCAGGGGATTCGGAACACAGTCAGGGTAACTGAAGGTAGTGGAGGAGTGTACATCAGTTGATCAGACTGTGTGAGTGAAGAAGATTCTGTTGGAGTGCGATGGATTCCAAGCAGCAGAAGTTTGGTCGTGGGGCAACAATAGCCATGCCTCAGGCCTGGGTATCTTGTTGCGAGGAGGCAAACTTCACCATCTCCGAGGTTAAGGTGGTGGTGGGTGGGTGCCTCCTCGTTGCTGATGTCATGTACAGAAACGCTGTCGAAACTAATCAATGTGTATGCCCCAGTGGGTAAGAGTGAACGGTTGGCCGTCCTGCAGCAGCTTCCACTGTTGCTGGCTATGTCCAGGCCGGTCATTCTGGCCGGAGACTTCAACTGTATCAGTGATGCAGATAGACGACCTGGCGGGGGGGAGCAGTAAACTGGACGCCACATCCAGAGCCCTGATGGAAACGGTCAAAGATGCCAAGCTGCATGACATCTTCAGCACCCCTGCAGATGGAGCACAGCGTAGATACACCTGGTCATGGGCAGACGGGTCTATCCGCTCAAGAATAGATTACCTGTTTGTGTCCCGAACGCTCTCGGTCAGATCCACCGACGTCAAGCCGGTGTTCTTATCTGACCACTGCCTCCTGCTGGCCGACTGTCACCTACAGGACGAGCAGCGGGATAAGGGAACGTGGAAGCTGAGCACAAAGCTGTTGACCCTGGGAAACATTGAGGAGCTCAAAAGGAACTACGCAGGTTGGAGAACCGTGAAGCCCCTCTTTGATTCCCCAGCAGACTGGTGGGAAACAGTAAAAGGGAACATCAAGAGATTCTTCATCCTCAAGGTGTTTAGGAGGCGAGAGAGAGGCGGGGAAAACCTGTGGGAGGTCAGGGCACATCACGGCCGAGTGCAAGATGACTGTGTACAGGAACTATAAACAGGACGGGCACCTGACCAGAGACTGCCAGCAATGCAAGGAACCACAACCTGTGGTAGGGGGAGCAGACCCTGTATAAGACATATCCAAGACCATGGTGGGGGGGGGGGCACATCCTCAAAATGGTGAGCAGTAGCAATGTGAACAGAGCACCCCCAAAACGACAGTAAGGGGTCATCCTCCAGCAAGAAGGAAAAAAACAAAGTGAGGATTCCACAGAAGGAGGGACAGAGAGAGAGGAGAGACAGGGAACCAGCACAGAAACCGACTCAACCTCCACCCAAGAATCCAGTCAATGGAGGAGGAGGGGGAGGAAACAAAGCACTTGGGGGAATTGGAAACCATCCAGAAACTACACAGGGCCCCCACAACAAAACGAGGGGCAGCTGCACAATGGACACTTGAGGTCCTAGAGGGTCGTAATCTCTGGATTATTGGCCGAGCCACGTGCTAATTGGCATAGAGATAAGAAGATTAGGGAAGTAAACACATGGCTAAGAAATTGGTGTGGGAAAGAGGGATTCCATTCATGGGACATTGGCATCAGTTTTAGAACTGGGCGGGATCTGTACTGATGGGACGGTCTCACCTGAACCGACCTGGAAGCAGTGTTCTGGTGAACAGGATAAATAGGGTGGTCACTAGGACTTTAAACTCGTGAGTGGGGGGGTGGGGAAGAGGGAAAGGGAAAGGGCAACGGGGGTAAGGAGTCATGTAGAAAGATAAGCAGCAGGTTAGCACGTGTGTATGGTTTAAGTTCGAGGCAGACTAGGAATGAAGCGAAAAGGATATTACTAGAGGTGATGGAAATCATGAGGATATAAAGTTAACATTAAGGTGCTTTACTGGAATGTTCGTAGTATTCGTAACAAAGTAGATGAATTAACAGCATAAATCATCAGTGGTAGGCATCACAGAGAGGTGGTTGCAGGGGGTCCAGGACTGGCAGTTAAACATCCAAGGATATACAACTGATCAAAAAACCAGGGAGATTGGCAGAGGTGAGCTTGCCTAATTAGTTAAGAATGAAATTAAATCTATGGCACTGAATGACAGAGTCAGATGATGTGGAGCCTGTGTGGGTGGAGTTCAGGAACCACAAAGACAAAAAAGCTGGAATGAGAGTTATGTACTGTGGGGAAAGCTCTGCCACCCTGCCTACCCATTGTAGGCCCACACAGAATATAGGAAAGCAAACTTGGCCAAACTATACCAGAATAACCCAGAATGCCTCAGCAGTGACCGAACAGACTGACAAGTGAAACCAGACAGCACTTGCAGACAAGGGAATACACTTCCTAAAACCCACTATCAATACCTGGTAAACACAGCTGTCCCAAAGCCTGGAGGGCAGTCTCATAACACAGCAATACCTAAGCCACACAAAGGACACGTCAGAAGGAGAGGCATCACCAAGGACATCGCTCCCAAGACACGAACAATGGAAACACCTCTGTTTCAAAAGAGCCATGCTCCCCTACCAAAGAGTGCTGGAATCTCCTGATCCCATCAGGAACTCACTGATACTGTCAGGATGTTACATTGTCAATACTATCAGGACATTCTTCCAAGAACGGCTTTACAATTATCACCATTGTAACGGGATTATTCCATTTCCCAATACATTATATCTTTCCCCATTTTAATTAACCTCATTGTCCAAGATTCCTATAAAACCTGGCTTCACCCTCAGCTCGAGGAAGAGAACCCTTGAACTACCTGCACTGACTGTCAGTTCTGGGTCAGCCTCGTCAATTCCTCTTCCAGCGATATCACTTATAATAAACAGCTTGTCAATTTCACCTGATCTGGTTTGTGTGGTCTCTGCTTCATTGGACTAATTTCTCCAACAATTTGGCGTTAGTCACCTGCCCCTTTTTTTTTCAACAGGGTAAGCGAATACGATGTTTCAAATTGGCACTGGCAGCCGGCCCTACCCCAGCGGGTCAGACCAGAGAAAGGCTGGACGACTGTGGAGGGTGGCCACAATTCTTATCTAGCAACTGCGGCAAATTGGCTTCAGCTCCCATGACTTGTGTGGGGAGGTAGTTGGGTAAGCGAATAAATTAATCAACAAAACTGTAAACTGATTTGGCAGCTACTGCAGCAATTCGAAGGTTGAGCAACCACAGACTTGGCCTGAGGTGGTAGTCAAGTGGACTCCCAAATTCATGAACTAAATTTAAAAGAAACAATTTGGCTCACGCGTGATCCAACTGGAGCCAGGATGTGTCACGATTCTGATCCAGCCAGGGAAAAAGGGTCGGGCAGAGAAAATATGGCAAGATAGACACAGAGATCGCCGATTACATTTACACTTTAATACTAAGAAATCCACACATCGTGGGAAATTGACAGGGGCCCTGCTGTCGTTTGTCTGTCTTGTGTTAGTCCTGTTTGTTTCCGTATATGTCAGTGCTGCAGTCTCTTCTCCATTCCCAGCTCAAATCAGAGATCCATGAGGTTATGGGACCCTAAACCTCTGGAGAAGGATTGCCCCAGGGGTCAGGTCTAACTTGTCCTGCTGAGGCAGGGGACCGAGGACACCGACTCTCTCAAGGAAGTAGCAAGCATCGGGGTAACCACTTACATTCAGAGAGTAAGGTAGGTCTCCAGCCAATATTGTCTGGGAGCAGAATCGGGAAGGTAGGTTTGGCAACTCTCCGTCGCTGAGTTAAATAAATTTCAGGAAGTGGTGAGCAACCCCCCCCCCCCCCCCAACCCCCTCCCCTCCCCAACCCCCACCCCCCCAACCCCCTCCCCTCCCCTCCCAACCCCCTCCCCTCCCCTCCCCACCCCCTCCCTCCCAACCCCCTCCCTCCCTCCCAACCCCCTCCCTCCCCAACCCCCTCCCCTCCCAACCCCCTCCCCCCCCCCAACCCCCACCCCCCCCAACCCCCTCCCCTCCCCTCCCAACCCCCACCCCCCCAACCCCCTCCCCTCCCCTCCCAACCCCCACCCCCCCCACCCCCTCCCCTCCCCTCCCAACCCCACCCCCCCCAACCCCCTCCCCTCCCCAACCCCCTCCCCTCCCCTCCCAACCCCCACCCCCCCCCAACCCCCACCCCCCCCAACCCCCTCCCTCCCCAACCCCCTCCCCTCCCCTCCCGACCCCCACCCCCCCCCAACCCCCTCCCCTCCCCAACCCCCTCCCCTCCCCAACCCCCTCCCCTCCCCCAACCCCCACCCCCCCAACCCCCTCCCCTCCCCTCCCAACCCCCTCCCCCCCAACCCCCACCCCTCCCCTCCCAACCCCCACCCCCCCAACCCCCCTCCCCTCCCCCCCCAACCCCCACCCCTCCCCCCCCAACCCCCACCCCCACCCCCCCCAACCCCCTCCCCTCCCCTCCCAACCCCCCACCCCCCCAACCCCCTCCCCTCCCTCCCAACCCCCACCCCCCCACCCCCTCCCCTCCCAACCCCCTCCCCTCCCCTCCCAACCCCCACCCCCCCCCACCCCCTCCCCTCCCCTCCAACCCCCACCCCCCCCAACCCCCTCCCCTCCCCTCCCAACCCCCACCACCCCCCAACCCCCCACCCCCCAACCCCCTCCCCTCCCCTCCCCAACCCCCACCCCCCCCAACCCCCTCCCCTCCCCTCCCAACCCCCACCCCCCCAACCCCCTCCCCTCCCCTCCCAACCCCCACCCCCCCCCCCCCCCCAACCCCCACCCGCCTTAAATCAGAGTCCAGAAAACTCGGGAAAAAATGATGCCTCCCAGCCCCCTTCTCTCAGGACCTGACCACTTACCTTGTTATTGAGGGGAGAGAGAGAGAGAGGGAGAGAGGGAAAGGCGAGAGGGGGGAGAGAGAGGGGGAGAGAGATGGAGGGAGGGAGAGAGGGAGAGTGAGGGAGAGAGGGAGAGGGAGAGAGGGAGAGCGAGAGAGGGGAGAGAGAGAGAGAGGGGGAGATGGAGGGAGGGAGAGAGCGAGAGGGAGAGTGAGGGAGAGAGGGGTGAGGGGGAGAGAGAGGGACTGACTGTCAAAGTTCATGTTAGTCTAAACAGGGTCCTAGTGCCCGGTTGCAATTACTCACTAAACCTTGGAGAAACTTTGACTCTGTTTGGACTTGTATGCACATTTGCTTAGTGTTCGAATGTCTGTTTCAATCCCTGCAGCTCAAGATCCAGAGATGACTTGATTTATTTTGCATTTGGTGATCCATGATGGTTTTTCTTTTAAGGAACCATTAGTGCTTATGAAATGAAACTTCTGCTTAAGTTTTATTAATAAGGTATTAACGCTCCCTCCCTTCTTAGACACCATGACTGGCACTCTCTAACGAGTCAAAGAATTGACTAAAGTAGATCAAAACAGTTGGATTATAACTAAATTGGCATCAGACTGTACACTGCTTCTCTATTAGAGTTTACGGCAGTATGTTTATTTAAAAAATAATACATTAAAATTCAATGATATGGTATAATACAGCGAAAGTAACACTTGGCATCCTGGACTGAGGTACAGAACGATTCTGCATGAGAATAAACGTGAACTTTATATGGCTTAATTAAAATACAAAAGAAAATTGTAAAACCGACTCTAAAGACTGTTCTAGATCTCCCAAACCACCAACACTGCATTCAGAAAATTATACTGGCATAATTAAATTTTGTTTTTGGGGGGCCCACATAACTTTAAAGATTGCTGCATCTCATCAGAGAATATGGAGTACCCATGGTACGGTTACTATCTGATCCTGTCAACTTCAGCATAGGACCCGTCACTGTCCCCAATACTGCAATAATTTCTGCTTCATGCCCAGTGACCCTCCTGGGTGGGCAGACATTGTGCAAGTTGGATGCCAGCATCCACTGCTCCCCTTAGGGTCTCACGCTGGAAATCCCATAGACACTACTCCATGCTGCGGGTAGCAATTTCCCACAGTCCTGAAACCTCCGACACTTCTAAGTCCAGCTGCACCTGGTCCTGTTCACATGCATTTAAGAGTCATTTTGGTTGAACCAGGGTTGGGGTCTCTTTTATAACTATACCCGTCCAATTTGCACCCTTTAGTCTGGTCCCATCCCCCTGGTAGAGGTTGCCCAACTTGGGCAGGATGAGTTCTGTGTACGCTGTGCTCCTACAACACCCCAGGCCATGTTTACAACCACACCCCAGGCACTGCCCCCTCCTACAAAAACCCCCTGTTGCTAGCGGACCTCCCGGCATCACTATGGGCGCAACACCCCAACCATGCAGGCCAGGTGAGGTCTGCCTCACCCCGCCACATTGTCAGAGTCACACTCAAACAGAGAGCCATCCTGCCGTTTCTACGGCAATACCCACTATTCCCAGCGGCAGTAGAAGGGATCAAGCTGGTGACTGACTCCCTCCTACTACAGGGTGTCCTGGCTCCAACGACCAGTCCCTGTAATACACCCATCCCAAAACCCAGGTGGCCAGTGTTCCCGGACACGAATGAGAGTATCCCTGCCTCCACAATCTGCTTTTCTGTGACATAGAACATAGAACAATACAGCACAGAACAGGCCCTTCGGCCCACGATGTTGTGCCGAACCTCTAACCTAGATTAAGCACCCATCCATGTACCTATCCAAATGCCGCTTAAAGGTCGCCAATGATTCTGACTCTACCACTCCCACGGGCAGCGCATTCCATGCCCCCACCACTCTCTGGGTAAAGAACCCACCCCTGACATCTCCCCTATACCTTCCACCCTTCACCTTAAATTTATGTCCCCTTGTAACACTCTGTTGTACCCGGGGAAAAAGTTTCTGACTGTCTACTCTATCTATTCCTCTGATCATCTTATAAACCTCTATCAAGTCACCCCTCATCCTTCGCCGTTCCAACGAGAAAAGGCCGAGAACTCTCAACCTATCCTCGTACGACCTACTCTCCATTCCAGGCAACATCCTGGTAAATCTTCTCTGCACTCTCTCCAAAGCTTCCACATCTTTCCTAAAGTGAGGCGACCAGAACTGCACACAGTACTCCAACTGTGGCCTAACCAAAGTCCTGTACAGCTGCAACATCACTTCGCGACTCTTGAATTCAATCCCTCTGCTAATGAACGATAATACTCCATAGGCCTTCTTACAAACTCTATCCACCTGAGTGGCAACCTTCAAAGATCTATGTACATAGACCCCAAGATCCCTCTGCTCCTCCACCTTACTAAGAACCCTACCATTAACCCTGTATTCCGCATTCTTATTTGTTCTTCCAAAATGGACAACCTCACACTTGGCAGGGTTGAACTCCATCTGCCACTCCTCAGCCCAGCTCTGCATCATATCTAAGTCCCTCTGCAGCCGACAACAGCCCTCCTCACTGTCCACAACTCCACCTATCTTCGTATCATCTGCAAATTTACTGACCCAATATCTTCAGTATCAAGTTTAGAAACAATTTTTTTTAAGATTAGATTCCCTACAGTGTGGAGACAGGCCCTTCAACCCAACCAGTCCACACTGACCCTCCAAAGAGTAACTCACCCAGACCCATTGACTAATGCACCTAACACTATGGGCATTTTAGCATGGCCAATTCACCTGACCCACACATCTTTGGCCAATGGGAGGAAACCCACATAGACATCGGGAGAATATGCAACCTCCACACAGACAGTCATTCAAGGCTGGAATTGAACCTGGGACCCTGGTACTATGAGGCAGCAGTGCTAACCACTGTTCCACCATGCTGCCCCATACTGACCATCCTCTGTTCGGCCTTTTTCCTCCATCTAATTGTCCCGAGTCAGTACCTTTTCGCTTTTATGTATGGCAGCTGCCAGTACACATGGACACGGCTTCCCCAGGGTTACATGGAGAGCCCCACACAGTCTACACCATACCCTTTCCACCCTACACCTGCCACACCACAGCACCCTCTTCCAAATCACAGAGTTTGTTACTGGCCTCCACCTCCACTGAATCATGTATGCAGGACACTGTCGCATTGCTCTGCTGTCTGGCAAAGAATGGACACAGGGTCTCCATGGAGAAAATGCAACTCTGCCGGTACACAATACAGTACTTGGGGTACAAACTCTCACATGGCCTCAGGGCACTATCTAGAGAGAAAGCCACGGCCATCACTGAGCTTCCCCGCCAGCCACAAGAACTCCGCTGCAGGCTTTCCTGGGGATGGTGAATTATTGAAAGCACTGGATCGCGGACCACTGTGCCATTGACCAGCCCCTACCAGAGGCAACCTCACCAAAGCAGCCAACGAAAGTGCACTGGACACCAAAGATGGAACAGGCATTAACCGAATTAAAACAGTGACTGGTCTCTGCTCCTGCCCTGGAAGTCCCAGACTATACTCTGCCCTTCTACCTCTGTGTCAGTGAATCCGAGGGGTTTGTATCCAACATCTGGTTTGTTTTATTCTTAGGTGCTGTCTGATTTCCAGCATTTACTGCTTCATAATTTCTGGTTGTGTCAGAAGATGCAACCTAATTATCAAAAATTGTAATAGGAAATCCAAATAATTTAAAATCTGGCACAAAGTTTCCTGAGCTCTCTTCCCAAAATGTTGTTATGGCTATGCTGCTGTGTTTTCTGTGCAATTACTGTCTCAGTTATCAGACAGGCGACGAAACGTCTGCAACACAAATTCCCAGCTCGGCGAACAGAACCACAACAACGAGCACCCGAGCTACAAATCTTCTCACAAACTTTGAACACCTACAGGTGAGAGATGCTAAGACAAGCCAGGAAATGGGAATCCTGTGTCAACCACCTAAGCGCCACATATGAATAACTCTGGTTCCTGCACGAATGCCGAAAGAATTGAATCCTTACACCACGTGTCAGCAGAGAGCTGGAACTGACAACCGGAAGTGGCAGAGACAAACCACTATAAATGCCGGAGGAAAGATCACAGAAGCGCTTCACAGGAGGCTCCCAAGCACTGAGGATGTCACCTAGAAGGGGACGAAATGTCTGCAACACAAATTCCCAGCTCAGCGAACAGAACCACAGCAATAGAGGAAAACTAGCGTGCAGAATTCCATCATATTTAGCAAATTGAACGATCTAGTAGTTTGATGGTATAGCCAAAGTGTCTCTCAGCTGAACATCCCAATGCCCAGAGGTACGTGTTGATCTGAAGAGGGTGGAGTAGAAAAGAAATGCATGAAATCTGCGAGACCTTGGATTAGTACTTTGATAGACAAGAACTGAAGTTATTATCGTTAATACCTGATAAAATGGCATTAGGGCTGTGAGCAGGACATTCTTCATTCTTCTTACGGCTCCAACTACTGCCTTCTGTCACTAGGATGAGTTTTTTAAATCTAGAAGCTGAACAATTGAGACCACATCCACCTTCCTAGCCTCTGTTATTGTCATTTTGAGCTGATCAAAGTGATGTGTGCAGGGGAGGAAACAGGTCTTTCCCATTGTTCCACATTACAATTGAAAAGTTACTGCCCCATGATATTCTCTTTCAGAAAATAAATATACCCAACAAATAAAGAGAAAAGTATTTGAATGACATGTGAAAGCTGAATTTATAATTAGAAGGCTGATGAATTTGGATAGCAGTACCAACTTGGAATTGCTACTGAGACTGCAAGTACAAGAGAGCTTAATTAGCATGCACACTGAAACCAAGACAGTATTGGCTTAATAACTTAATGTTTATTGATATAATTCCCTCGAACAGTAAAGAATGAATAAATTACTGAGGCCAATACTTTAATAATGTAATTAATGTATTTTAGGCAAATATTTCTAAACATAAACATAAATAAATGAAAATACAATGCAATGATTATGAATAATTTCTTGTGACTTTCTTATTTTAAAAAAAATTCCATATTTTTTCAGAACCAGTCATAGTTGTGAGTATGTTTGCCGAGCTGGGAGGTTGATTTGCAGACGTTTCGTCCTCTTTCTGGGTGAGATCTGCAGAGCTCTGGAGCCTCCTGTGAAGCGCGGCTGTACTGTGTCGCTTCTAATTTGTTTGGTTCCGTTCCTGCTACTCCCGGTTGTCAGTTCAGGTTGTTCGTTGTCGTGGCCGGTATGTTGGGTCTCGGTCTGTGTGCTTGTTGATGAAGTCTGTGGATGAGTGCCACGCTTCTGGGAGTTCTCTGGCTGTCCTCTGTTTGGGCTTGTCCAATGATTGTTGTGTTGGCACAGTCAAATTTGTGGCCCATGATGTCTGTGTGCGACGACTGGGGACATTTGGTTGTGGCATTTGGTGCCTAGTTGGTGTTCATGGATGCGGATTGCTGGTTGTCTGCCTGTTGGCTCTGTATGGTGTTTTGTGCAGTCTTTGCGTGGAATCCTGTAAATTGTATTTGTCTGGCACATGATGAGTATCAGGTCTTTTGTCCTAATGAGTTGCTGTCCGAGTGTGGCTGTCAGTTTACGGGCTGCCGTGAATCCCAGTGACCGGAGGCATCTGGCTGTCAGTTCTGAGGTGTTTTTAATGTAGAGTGGCTAGTGAGTTAGGTCGTGGCATGTCCTCATCACATTGGTTTGTCTGTTAGGTATCTGCTGATGAAAGAGGAGAAAGTGAGGACTGCAGATGCTGGAGATCAGAGCTGAAAAATGTGTTGCTGGAAAAGCACAGCAGGTCAGGCAGCATCCAAGGAGCAGGAGAATCAATGTTTCGGGCATAAGCCCTTCTTCAGGAATGAGGAGGGTGTGCCAAGCAGGCTAAGATAAAAGGTAGGGAGGAGGGACTTGGGGGAGGGACGTTGGAAATGCGATAGGTGGAAGGAGGTTAAGGTGAGGGTGATGGGCCTGAGAGGGGGTAGGGGCGGAGAGGTCGGGAAGAAGATTGCAGATCAAGAAGGCGGTGCTGAGTCCGAGGGTTGGGACTGAGATAAGGTGGGGGGAGGGGAGATGAGGAAGCTGGAGAAATCTGCTGATGAAGTTGGCAAATAAACTTTAAAGGTCCCTTCATATGTCGAGAGTGCTGCAGTGTGCTGTAGACCTTTTGAACAGGGTCCCAATACAGCTTCTCTTTTGTGTGTTTACATAGTTGCTGTTGTAGTTCAGGACCTGGTCAGTGTGTGCGGCTTTTCTGTACACTTTTGTAGTGCATTAACTATTCCATGTTCTTTTCACCATCACATCGAGGAATGAGAGTTGATTGTTGGTTTCCTCCTCTCTTGTAAATCTGATCCCTGTGACCAAGGTGTTGATTTCTGTTCTCTTAATGATAATAAAAGTGTCATCCATGTATCTCATCCAGAGTTTGGGTAGGATTTGTGGAAGGGCTGTTTGTTTTAGTCTTAGCAGAAGCAGTGATGCAATGAGCCCCAAGATGGGAGAGCACATAGGTGTTCTGTTGATCTGTTAAATATTTGGTTGTTGAACGATCCTATACCCATTATGTGCAGGACAGACATGGTTTGCAGGATTCCGTGCAAGGACTGCATGCAGTCAGGTGTAGGGCTGGCGGTCCACATCCACAGACACCAGCTGACCACTAAGCGCCATGACCGGCTGCCCCTAGTAGCCACATACACAGATGACAAGGCAGCATGGTGGCACAGTGGTTAGCACTGCTGCCTCAAAGCACCAGAGACCTGGGTTCGCTTCCCGCTTCAGGCGACTGTCTGGGTGGAGTTTGTACATTCTCCCAGTGACTGCGTGGGTTTCCTCCGGGTGCTTCGGTTTCCTCCCACAATCCAAAAATGTGCAGGTCAGGTGAATTGGCCATGCTAAATTGCTTGTAGTGTTAGGTGAATGCGGTAAGTGTAGGGGAATGGGTCTGGGTGGGTTGCTCTTCGGAGGGTCAGTGTGGACTTGTTGGGTCGAAGGGCCTGTTTCCACACTGTAAGCAATCTAATCTAATCTTAACAGAGCTCCATGGGGATCTCCAGTGCCCTGTTGCTTTTTACTCTGTACACTTCCCACCTGTTGTAAGGGGAATGCCGGTGTGTTAGAGCGCTGTGGCAGCAGCCACAGTAACAGTAGAGAAGGCCACTCCCATCGTGCTGGATCACCCATGCACTGTTTTGGTTCCCCATTCAGTCTCCCTGCTGCTCAATTCAGCAGCAACCCAACATTTCACTCCACCCGGAGAACTGGCTATGAGGTCGCTTTACTGTTCAAAGCTAACCTGTCCCTGAACCCCACCACCCTGCTCCCATTCACTCAGGACGCCATTGCGGAAGACCACAACTGCTTAGACCTGGTTCAGCAGGTCATCATACCGCACCCCGGCCTCTCTGAAACAGCTCTAGACAATCCTGACCTCATTCTCTCTCCGGATGGCTCATCCTTCAGGCCCTCAGACCATCGCACACTGGCAGGTTATGGCGTGTGCAAACCTTTCACAATCCTGGAATCAGCTGCGCTACCAGATGGCACACCCACACAGGCTGCAGAGCTGTTCGCATTCACTAGGGCTCGTGTCATTGATAAAGGTCACACAGCCAACATTCACACCGACTTCGGAGTCATTCACAACTTTGGCACACTCTGGAAACAGAGAGGGTTCATCACTTCAGCAGAGAGACAACTACAATACGCTGTCACATAATCCTGGTACACACCAGGATTTGCTGCAGCTGCCCAAGCCCTGCTGTTACAGAGCCTGCAGAACAACACAGGAAAGCCTGTTGCCAGGTATAACCACATTACCAGCTCCTGAGGGGCCTTTCAGCCACTTGCAGATGGACTTTGTTCACATGTTCCAACAACAAGATTGTAAATACATCTTTGTCATCATCGACATGTGGGGAATGCTTCCATCCATTTAGAGAGAACAAGAAAAGGGTAGCACACGGGCAGTGGGAAAATGCTTCCTAAGGGATGTCATCCCCAGATTCAGGGCCCCCAGTAACACAGACAGACAGGGGACTCGCTTCACTGATTGGCTCACGACTGACATTAGTGAGGCATTGGGGCTACTGTGGAGACACCACATCCCCTACCAACCCCAGACATCAGGCATGATCAAGCAGATGAATGACACCCTTAAAACCACACTGACCAAGATCCCCCAAAACACAGGACTGATGCCTTGCTGCTAACTCTTTACACTATATGTCGTCAAGCAAACCCCATGACCGGACTCACCCCTTTTGAGGTGCTCTTGGAGCGACGTATGCCCACCACTACCAGGTCCCCAAAGCTCTCCACGGACACAGCCCTTCCCCTAACACAAGAGGCCTTGCTGAATTATGTACAAGCCCTCAGCAGCAGCATTAATGTAAAGCATGACCAGGCCAGAGCCGTGCTGCTCACACCCCAATCAGTGCCCATTCATCCATTCCGACCCAGTCCCTTCCATTCCCAAGGCCCATGACCCACAGCAGACGTGCCCTTGCTGCCCTCAACCCGATGACACCCCCTATACAACCCTGCGGTTGCACATGGGAGCCCACAAACTCACCGCCACACTAGAGGAGGTGGCGAACTCCACAGCAGACGCACTCGCCCAGCTGAATGCAGAGGCTGTTGCCCTCCGTACTGTGGCTCTGCAGAACAGGATGGCCCTGGACTACCTGCTCGCTGCAAAAGGTGGTACATATGACCTCATTGGTGCTGACTGCTGCATTTACATTCCTGACCCCAGTGAAAACATCACACACCTGGCCCAATATATCCAGAGGCAGCTTCTGTCCTGTGTGATCAGAGCTCCCACAGGGACCTATGGGACTAGGCAGCCTCTTGGCTGGCGTCATGGGGTACAGCCCTACTACAGGGACTGATAGCGTTCATTGTTATCATTGCTGGGATTGTGGCACTGACCATGGCCCTCTGACTGTGCTGTTCACACCTTTGCCACCCCTCACTACTCAGCTAGCACCGATCCACTGGGGGAACGTCCCTGCCAGTGACATTCCCACAACCTGCTGTACATCTCTATGACTCTATGCCCTCTTCTCCGTAACAGTTCCAATAACTTCACTAGGAAATGCTCATCCTGGAGTTCAGTTACTAGTGGTGTACTGCATTGATCTGTTTTGGGCCCTTTGCTGTTTGTCATTTTTATAAGTGATCTGTTTGAGGGCCTAGAAGGATGGGTTAGTAAATTTGTGAATGACACTAAGGTTGGTGGAGTTGTGGATAGTGCCAAAGGATATTGCAGGTTACAGAGGGACATAGATCAGCTGCAGTGCTGGGCTGAGAGGTGGCAAATGGAGTTTAATGCAGAAAAGTGTGAGGTGATTCATCCTGGAAGGAGCAACAGGAATAAACAGTTTAATAGGCTAACAGTAAGATTCTTGGCAGTGTAGATTAGCAGAGGGATCTCTGTGTACAGGTACATAAATCCCTGAAAGTAGCCACCCAGGTTGATAAGAAGGCATACGG
Organism: Chiloscyllium punctatum; assembly: GCF_047496795.1. Classification (NCBI taxonomy): domain Eukaryota; kingdom Metazoa; phylum Chordata; class Chondrichthyes; order Orectolobiformes; family Hemiscylliidae; genus Chiloscyllium; species Chiloscyllium punctatum. Next base: position 9,486,560 of record NC_092741.1, read on the forward strand.
TGTATTAGCTTTTACGGGTAGGGGGATTGAGTTTCGGAACCATGAGGTCATGTTGCAGCTGTACAAAACTCTGGTGCGGTCAACTTAGAGTACTAGGTACAGTTCTGGTCACCGCATTATAGGAAGGATGTGGAAGCTTTGGAAAGTGTTCAGAGGAGATTTACTGGGATGTTGCCTGGTATGGAGGGAAAGGTGCAGTTACACTGTTGGGGCTGTATTACAGGCCTCCCAACAGTGAGCGTGAGTTGGAAGAACAAATAGGTAAACAGATTATGGAAAGATGTAGAGGCAACAGGGTAGTGGCGATGGGATACACTTAACGTCAGAGGTCTGGATGAGGTAGCATTTGTTAGAAGCGTCCAGAATAGCTTTCTAGAGCAGCATGTCAATAGTCTGACGAGGGAAGGGGCCACATTGGACCTGGTATTGGGAAATGAGCCAGGACAGGTGGCAGAAGTTGCGGTGGGGGATTTCTTTGGGAACAGTGACCACAATTCTGTAAGTTTTAGAATACACGTGGATAAAGAAGAGAAGAGAAGGGAAGAGTACTAAACTGGCCAATTATATCAAAATCAGGCAGGAGCTGGGAAATGTGGATTGGACACAACTATTTGAAGGGAAGTCCACATTTGAGATATTGGAGGCTTTCAAAGATAGGTTAAAGATAGTGCAGGATAGGCATGTCCCGTTGAAGGCAAGGGATAGGAAGGGCAAGATTCGTGAACTGTGGATGACAGGAGAAATTGTACGACTAGCCAAGAGGAAAAGGGAAGTGTACATAAGGTCTAGGCAGCTAAGAACAGAACGGGCCCGAGAAGACTATCGGAAGAGTAGAACAAGTCTTAAACAAGGAAACAAGCAGGCGAAAAGGGGTCATGAAATAGCTTTAGAGAGCAGAATTAAGAAGAATCCCAAAGCATTTTATTCTTATATAAGAAGCAAGTGGGTAACCAGAGAAAGGATTGGTCCACTAAAGGATAACGAAGGAAGGCTGTGTATCGAACCTGAGAGAATGAGTGAGATTCTGAATGATTACTTAGCATCAGTGTTCATGTTGTGGATCACGTTGACATAAGTAGGGAAGATGTGTTGGGTAGGTTAGAGGTTATTAAGGTAGAAAAATCCCCAGGACGTGATGGGATCTATCCCAGGTTACTGATGAAGGCGAGAGAGGAAATAGCTGGGACCCTGACAGATATCTCTGTGACATCCTTAAACACAGGTGAGGTGCCGGAGGACTGGAGGGTTGCTCATGTTGTCCCCCTGTACATCAGTGGTGGCGAAGTTGGAGAAGGTACTGAGGGATAGGATCTATTTATATTTAGAAAAGAATGGGCTTATCAGTGATAGGCAACATGGTTTGTGTGGGGGAGATCGTGCCTTACCAACTTAAGAGTTCTTTGAGGAAGTGACCAAGTTGTTAGATGAAGGAAGGGCTGTTGGTGTCATATACATGGATTTTAGTAAGGCGTTTGATAAGGTTCCCATTGGTAGACGATTGGAGAAAGTGAAGTCACATGGTGTGCAGGGTGTTCTAGCTCAGTGGGTAAAGAACTGGTTGAGCAACAGGAGACAGAGAGTAGTAGTTGAAGGGAGTTTCTCGAAATGGAGAAAGGTGATCAGTGGTGTTCCACAGGGGTCAATGTTGGGGCCGTTGTTGTTTGTAATATACATAAATGATCTGGAAGAGGGCACTGTTGGTATGATCAGCAAGTTTGCAGATGTCACGAAGATTGGTGGAATATCAGAAAGCATAGGGGACTGTCAAAGAATACAGGAGGATATAGATAGTCTGGAGAATTGGGCGGAAAAGTGGCAGATGGAGTACAATCCAGGCAAATGTGAGGTGATGTATTTAGGAAAGACCAATTCCAGAGTGAATTATACAATGAATGGAAGAGCCTTGGGAAAAGTTGAAGAGCAGAGAGATCTGGGAGTGCAGGTCCATTGTACCCTCAAGGTTGCTGCACAGGTGGATAGCGTGGTCAAGAAGGCATATGGTATGCTTGCCTTCATCGGACGGGGTATTGAGTATAAGAGCTGGCGGGTCATGTTAAAATTGTACAAGACATTGGTTCGGCCACATTTAGAATACCGTATACAGTTCTGGTCACCACTTTACCAAAAGGATGTGGACGCTTTGGAGAGGGTGCAGAGAAGGTTTACGAGATGTTGCCTGGTAAGGAAGGTGCTAGCTACGAAGAGGAGGTTGAGTAGGTTAGGTTTGTTTTCACTAGAAAAAAGGAGATTGAGCGGGGACCTGATTGAGGTTTACAAAATCCTGAAGGGTAAAGACAGGGTAGATAGAGACAAGCTTTTTCCCAGGGTGAAGGATTCAATCACACTTTCAAGGTGAGAGGTGGAAAGTTTAAGGGAAATACATGCGGTAAGTACCTCACACAGAGGGTGGTGGGCGTTTGGAATGCATTGCCAGCAGATATGGTAGAGGCAGGCACGGTAGATTCATTTAAGATGCGTCTGGACAGATGCATGAGTAGGTGGGGAGCAGAGGGATACAGATGCTTAGGAATTGACCAACAGGTTTAGTCAGTACATTTGGATCACCTTGGAGGGCCGAAGGGCCTGTTCCTGGGCTGTAAATTGTCTTTGTTCTTTGAGTAGTAGGGGCGTGGAACGGCCTGCCTGCAACAGTAGTAGACTCACAAAGGTTAAGGGATTTTAATCAGTATTTGGATAAACTATGGAAGAAATGGAATAGTGTAGGTGAGATGGGCTTCAGATTGTTGCACCAACCTGTGGATCCATCAAGGGCTGAAGGGCCTGTACTGCACTGTAACATTCTACATTCTGTAAATAACTAAAGTGGGCTGAGTTGAGCATCCCCCAAGTTTCTGGGGCTCAGGGAAAATCCCTCCATGATACAGTACATCTCCATATTCAGGAAGGCTACAAGGCTAATGCCAAAAAGCATTCAAAACACTCCCTCAGCAAATTCAGGAAAGAAAATGCAACACAGACTCAGACTCTAACCCACAAAACCAGGCCTGAGTGCAACTGACCCTACGTACTCATTTTCATAATTGAGAAGGCATAGAATTCACTTGCGTTTATCAACCATAGTAGTGAGTATAAAGTCCAGGGAGGCTCTATTGGAGCTGCCCAGGACTAGTTAGGCCACAGCTGGAGTACTGTGTGCAGTTCTGGTCACCACACTATAGGAAGAAAGTGATTGACAGGAAGGAGTATACAGGACATCCACCAGGATGTTCCCTGGGATGGAGCATTTCAGCTATAAAGGAGGCTGGATAAGCTCAGGCTGTTTTCTTTGGAACAGAGAGAGTGATCTATAGAGATCAAAGGTTGAGGACACAGACTGATAGAAAACAGCTTTCCCCCTTAGTAGAACATAATGGCAGCACAGCAGCAGCTCACAGCAGCCTCTCCTGACCTTGGGCTATTTAATGTTCAGTTTTCTAAAGGAACAGGAGCAGGAAACCTGGTGTTTGCAGATACTGTTACAGTCTGTAAACACTGCTACAGTCCACGATCCAGCCAAAAACAAACCCGAATGGATAGCTGTTGAAGGGTTACGTGATCTTGGTTCGTTGCAGAGACCAGGCCTTCAGTCCTCAGCCTCGCCTGATGCCGGTGGCCGGGTGTTAAAACATTGGAAGCGGTGTACAAGGAAGGGGAAGCGGGGTAAGGCAGGCAGGAGTTCATGCTAGGCTAAAAGCAAACCCTAGCCGGCCAGCTCTCCCACCCACTCTGCTCTTGTGTCTGCTCCCTGGACAACAGGTTGGACTGCATCCATCTGAGGCAGGTTTCTCTGTGAGTTCAGAGACTGCTGCATCCTTGTTTTCATGGAAACATAGATCAGTGACAGAGTTCCAGACACCGCCATCCAGCTAGACTGGCTCGCCTTGTTTCATGCAGACGTGTACTGCCTGCAGGATTTCCCCAGTGCTGGGTATTTCCACGTGACCATCAGGAATGCGAAGCAATGTGAGCAGCTCCTGAAGGTGTTCAAGGAGAAGGAAGGGGAGCCTCTGTTCTCCATCCTGTCTACGGTGCCATTGTGCGTGCTTCCTGCACAGAGGAGTCGGGTTGTTACAATCCACATGTACAACCCCCACGTCCCAGCAGCTGATGTCCTGACCTTCCTGAGAGGGTACGCCCAGGTGGGAGGAGACAGCACTGATGTAGTGGAGCCATTCCGAATCTGGACCAGCAATCAGCAGGTCAAGGTAACCCTGAGGGTGGACCCCAGTGGGAACATGCCCCATCCTGACTCCAGCTTCGCAATCGGAGGGAGCAGGGGCTACTTCACACATGCAGAGCAGCTTAAAGTGTGCCAAACCTGCAGGAGGTCAGGACACATGGCAGTGGGCTGTGAGGTGACCATCTGCAGGAACTGTAAGCAGGAGGGTCACCTGACCAAGGACTGTAAGGAGGTTAACAACCGTGTGGACAGGCAGGTCACATGTACAAGACCGGCCCAAGACGACAGGCTGCCACCTACACACAGATGGCCAGAGGTGGCAATGTGAGCCGTGGACCCCCAAAGACCAGCAGATCCAACCAGACAGCAGGGAAACGGAGTCTGGGGGCACCCAGAAGGAAGCACAGGCTGAGGCGGAGCAGATGGCAGCCAGCGGAGAGGTCCAGCAGCTGACCCAAGCTCCAGCTGGACAGGCAGAGGCAATGGAGGAGGAGGGAACCAAGGAGGCAGAAGAATAGATACCTGTGAAAAACAGGAAAAGGAAAACCCACCAGGTCCCCAAAACCTCCCAGCAAAGGAGGAAACAGCAGGTGCACGAGGAGGATACAGGCAGCTCTTCAAATGGTGAAGAGGGGCGCGATGAGGGTCATCACCAGAAGAAGAGACAGAGCGCCGCAGGGAGAAAGGAGGGTAACACCCTCCCAACCAGGAAACGACGAACCCTCTGACGGAACTGGTAAAGCCCAGCACACACCCGGGGAGAACCAGGAGGTACCCACAGCTCCAGGTAACCTCTCGGCCTTTTGACGAAGAGCAAATGTCTATTCTTATCAGAACGAGTGTTGAGTTGCGAGTCATCAGAGCTAGCAGAGATCATCACTGGATCATCATTTGGCAGAATGCCTCATCATCAGAACTTTCCAACAAGCACCAGGACTTGGCTGATGGTGAGAAGGGCTCTGCCTGTGAGATCCTTTATGCAACGCCCAGACTCTCTGCTGCACCGCACGCTGCCCTCGAAGCGGCTGACATCCCGCAGGTTCGGCACACGGGACTCCGTGCTCTACGGCTTGTTCCCCGGGACGCACACCAAGACGAACATCAACTGCGCCTGGAGGATCATCAACTCAGTGAAGGACGCTCTCTGGGCGGTCCGAAACCTGTTGATCTTCCAACTGAAGGAGTTGACCCTGACTGAGTGTTGCAGACTGGCACATTCCAAGGTCCAGAACTACATGTTGAGGGACGCGCTGAAGCTTGGGGCAGCTGCCGCCAAGACGCGGTGGGGAAAGACCACCGTGTAACGTCTGCCTGCCTAAAGAAAAACAGGGGGCCCGTGCAGTCATTTGGGCTCTGCTGACACCTCAGCTAAAAATGTAATCGTACAGACCTGTAAATAGGAATGATTACTCTGTTTCGGTATGCAAAGAAATGGAATATTTACATATGTATGGCATGTCCAACTGTACAGACTATCAAAGTATTTTATGAATAAAGCATATTTTTGAAATAAAAAAAAGTGTGTACTCCCTCAGCCCAGCCAAGGTCCAGCAGTTCGTGCTCACCATGGGGTTGCAGACAGCTAACCCAGAGACAGGACAGTCAAATGGACAATGGTAACCCCATAAACTGGGGGTTAAAGAAGGTTCCTTTGCTATCGTATAACAGGGCAACCACTCAGTAGGTGGGTTCTGCTGGAGACACAGCTAAATAATAAGAGACTGGATGGTTAATAAAGGGAACTGTAAATAGGATAACTGTAAATTCGATTAATTCAATCTGTTCTCTGTAATGTTAAGACATGCAATGGATATATCTATGAACGACATGACAAATTGTACAGGTACCAAAGATTTATTTCTATGAATAAAGTATATTTTGAAATTAAAAAAGGGTGTGTACTGCCTGTGCACATGAATGGCATAACCGATTGTATAGAGATCCAAATAATTTTGTGAATAAAGTATATTTTTGAAATAACAAAAAAGGATGTGTACTGCCTGCAGGATTTCCCTGGGGCAGGCTACTTTAACGTCACCTTCTGGAGTGTGAAGCAACAGGAGTAGCTCCTGAAGGTCTTCAAAGAAAAGGAAGGGGAGCCTCTGTTCTCCGTCTTGTCGGCCGTCCCGTTGTGTGTGCTTCCTGCACAGAGGAGTCGGGTTGTTACGATCCACATGTACAACCTCTATGTTCCAGCAGAAAGGGAGAAAGCGTCAATGTGGTTGACCCTTTCGGGATCTGGACTAGCAAACGGCAGGTCAGGGTAACCCTGAGGGTCGGCACCATCCTCCACCCACCCTCCAGCTTTGCTATCGGAGGGAGCAGAGGGCACATAACGTACGCAGGGCAGCCGAAAGTGTGCCAAACCTGCGGGATGTCAGGCCACATGGCGGCCGATTGTAAGGGCACGATCTGTCGGAACTGTAAGCAGGAGGGTCACCCGACCAAGGAATACAAAGAGGCTAAGAACTGCAATCTGTGCGGAGAGATGGGCCACGTGTACAAGGCGTGCCCAGGACGCGGGGCCGCCACCTACCTGCAGATGGCCAGGGGTGGGCCACAAAAGGACAGCAAGGCACCACTAACCAGCAAGGGAACAGTGTCTGGGGGCACACAAAAGGAAGGGCAGGCCGGAGAGGAGCAGATGTCAGCTACTGGAGAGGGACAGCGGCCAAGCGAAGCTCCGACAGGACAGACAGACGCAATGGAGGAGGAGGGAATGAAGGAGGCAGAGGAATAGATTCCTGTAAAAAACAGGAGGAAGAAAACCCACCAAACCGCCAAAACCTCCTAAAGGGGAAATGGCAGCTGCACAGGGAAGACACAGACAGCTCTTTGGCAGGTGTGGACGGGCACAGGAGGGTCATCACCAAAAGAGACAGAGCGCTGCAGGGAGAAAGGAGGGCAGCACCTGCCAAACAGAAAATGACGAACCTCCTGAGGCAACTGGTAAAGACCACCCCCCACAAAGTGAAAGCCAGGAGGTATCTAGCACCCCACAGCTCCAGCTCACTGGGAGCAGCGACCCTCTGACAGCCCCACTGTCAGATATAGAACCGGACTGCGCAAACCCTGGTCCCAGCCAGATGACACCGGAGCGGGAAAACGGCCCCAGTGAGGAGCTGGACAGCTACCTCAGCCCCGTGAGGGTCCAGCAGTTCGTGTTCACCACGGGGATGCAGACAGCTACCGCAGAGGGGCAGGACCAGCAACAAATGGACATGGGTAACCTCAAACTGTTAAAATGGTGATAAAAATTGCCTGTATTAACGTGCATAGCATCAAATCGGCTACGCGATGTGTTTCAACGTCGGCCTTCCTGGCCAACATTAAAGCCGACGTCCTGTTTCTGCAGGAGTGTGGGATACTGCACCTCAGCAGTTACAGGAGATGGTCGAGCTTGTGGACCTATGGGCCATCAGTTTGGTCGGGGGGCAATGATAACCCCTCCTCAAGCCTGGGCATCTTGTTGCGAGGAGGCAACTTCACCAGCTCCGAGGTTAAGGAGGTGGTGGGCGGGCGCCTCCTCGTCGCGGACGTTAAATACAGAAACACCCTCTTGAGACTAATCAATGTGTACGCCCCAGTGGGTAAGAGTGAACGGTTGGCCGTCCTGCAGCAGCTTCCACTGTTGCTGGCTACGTCCAGGCCAGTCATTCTGGCCGGAGACTTCAACTGCATCATTGATGCAGATAGACGATCCAGCGGGGGGGGGGGGGGTGGGGGGACAGTAAACTGGATGCCACGTCCAGAGCCCTGATGAACACAGTAAAAGATGTCAAGCTGCACGATGTCTTCATCACCCCTGCAGACAGAGCACAGCGTAGATACACCTGGTCACGGGCAGACGGGTCTATCCGCTCGGGACACAAACGCTCTCGGTCAGATCCACAGACGTCAAGCCGGTGTTCTTCTCTGACCACTGCCTCCTGCTGGCCAACTGTCACCTACAGGATGAGCAGCGGGCTGGTAAGGGAACGCAGAAACTGAACACTAAGCTGTTGTCCCCAGGAAACATTGAGGAGCGCAAGAGGGATTACGCAGATTGGAGAACCATGAAGCCCCTCTTTGAGTCTCCGGCTGACTGGTGGGAAACAGTAAAAGGGAACATGAAGAGGTTCTTCATCCTCAAGGTGTTCAGGAGGTGAGAGAGAGGCGGGGAAACTGCCCCAACTCCAGGAAAGTATGCAAAACCTGCTCCTGCTGCAGACATTGGGGGTTGATGTCACGGAGGACTTCCAGGAGGTGAAGGGCCAGCAAGCCTCGCTCTTTGCCTCGGAGGCCTCCAGGATAATCTTCCGGTCCAGAGTCCGCTCAGTGGAGCAGGACGAGACGTGCTCACGTTTCTTCTTCCAGGAGGTGCACAAAGAGAGCTCCGTGCTCAGCAGCCTGAAGAAAGAAGATGGCTCGGTAATGTCATCTCAGGCTGACATCAGCAAATCCTTCTATGCCAGTCTGTATGACTCGAAGCCGACCGACAGCACGACCTCCCAGTTGTTCCTGTCCTCTATCTCGGAGGTCTTAGACGACGGGACACGAGAGAGGCTGGACCAGCCACTTTCCCTGGATTAGCTGACCAAGGCCTTAAGAGTCCTTCCAAAAGGATAAAACTCCCAGAAGCGATGGCTTACCGGTCGAGCTCTATTCTGCTCTGTGGGACTTGATCGGCCAGGACCTGCTGGAGGTATATGTCAGTATGCTTCGGGCAGGTACCATGAGTGAATCCATGAGGAAAGGCATCATCACCCTCATCTACAAGCGGAAGGGGGAGAGGGAGGAAATTAGAAATTGGAGACCAATCTCACTATTAAACACAGATTACAAAATCTTGTCATCACCAACTGGGTCAGGTCTGCTCTGGGATCAGTGATCCACCCTGACCAAACCTGTGCTGTACCAGGCAGGAAGATCGCTGAGAGTCTCGCACTCTTCAGGGATACAATTGCCTATGTGCAGGACAGAGAGTTGGACATCTGCCTCATCAGCCTGGACCAGGAGAAAGCCTTCAACAGGATATCGCATACGTATATGAGGGATGTTCTCTCCAAAATGGGCTTTGGGGAGGGAATCTGCAATTGGATCAGACTGCTCTACACCAACATTGTCAGTGCAGTCTCAATCAATGGGTGGGAATCAGATAGCTTCCCAGTCAGATCTGGAGTCAGGCAGGGCTGCCCTCTCTCTCCTGCCTTGTTTATGTGCTACATAGAGCCATTTGTCAAGTCCATCAGGAAGGATGCGAGCCCGAGAGGGGTGACTATTCCTAGCAGCGGGGGCTGCAGGTTAAGGCCTCTCTGTACATGGATGACGTTGTTGTTTCCTGCTTAGATCTGCTGTCCGTGCACAGACTCATGTGCATCTGTGACCAGTTCGAACGGGCCTCGGGGGCCAAGGTAAACCGAGGCAAGAGCAAAGCCATGATCTTCAGGAACTGGGCCAACCAATCCTCTATCCCAGGGGTGAGGAACTTGCCACCTTAAGGCTGCATGCGGCCTTCTAGGCCGAGTTTGGTACGTTTTGGCACTGGCATTATGGCACGGCTGTTTGGGCGCCAAACCTATTTGGCGCCAGCCCATTTGGCAATGGACATTTTGGCGCTCAGAACATTTCTTTAATTTGTAAATCTGTCTATATGGACAGCTTTAGTGTAACAAAATTACAATATATCTGTTATATAACCATCTGTTGTTATGTTGAATAACCACGCATGTTTATCGAATGGTGTAGATAAGTTTAATTTCAACATAAATATACTATTTGTACATATGAACATATAATTGCATGCGTTTTTTTGTACTAAGTGTTTTTGTAGATAGTAGTTGAGCATGCAGCCTCGAAAAGACCAATAGGTATGTTGCTATTTGCATTTCCTTTGTATAAATTGAGCTAGTACATATTTGGAAACCGGAAAATCTAGCTCTCTCCTTGTTTAGCTGTTTGCTCAAGCTACAGTTAGTCCGCAGCCTCAGTTGAGTTAACTGTGGGTGCGCTGCCACATGTGTTTCATTCCTTTGCCATCTTTTTATTTTTTTTTAATCGTTTTATCCATATGGCTGACTGAGGAGGTATTAACAAAACATGGTAAAGAAAAATTTGCATATAATGGCTCGATACTAAAGCTGAAGAGATGGTGAGGGAGCTGAACAACCATTCGCATGAAGCCTCTGCTGCACAATTAGAGGTTACACTTGTGAAAACTAAAATACAAAAAAAGAGAGCAGAGGAGACTCGAGTCACCGACTGTAGTTGTTAATGCATATTTGACAGACATATCCCAAGCTAGTCCAGCCGTCCTCGTCATTCCTAATATGTCTGCTTTGAGGAAAATAATATGCAGAAAGTGTAATTCAGGGATGAACACCCCACCAATCCAACTGATTTGCAACAATTTGTGCCAGAATGCTACAGAATATATGTCCCTCAAACAGTTGTGGAAGAAAATTTTTTACCATGCGATAGCTGACCAGGTCCCGACCGGATATTAACCTTCGGAAGACAGAGCTGGCTCCACCACTCCAACATCTGATATGTGGTTTGCCAATGGCACATTCAGTATTGCTCCCAGCCTCTTTTCTCAGATTTATGTAATTCTGGCAAAAAAAACCTTTTAGTGTATGTTCTTTTGCCCAACAAGCAACAGCAATAGATTAGATCAGATTAGATTACTTACAGTGTGGAAACAGGCCCTTCGGCCCAACAAGTCCACACCGCCCCGCCGAAGCGCAACCTACCCATACCCCTACATTTACCCCTTACCTAACACTATGGGCAATTTAGCATGGCCAATTCACCTGACCTGCACATCTTTGGAGTGTGGGAGGAAACCGGAGCACCCGGAGGAAACCCACACAGACACGGGGAGAACGTGCAAACTCCACACAGTCAGTCGCCTGAGGCGGGAAATGAACCCGGGTCTCATACACCACATACGTGAGAATGTTAGAGTCATTGAAAGAAATGGAACCCAATTTGAAACCCATTTTAGTCGTCTGCAATTTTGAACAAGCTGTGCACAGTGCTATGAAGGACATATTTCCTGATGATCAAATAAAAAGGATGCTTTTTTTTTCATTTAGCTCAAAACATGCAAAAACATTTAGCTAGATTGGGGTTCACTGGTTTGTATAACACTGATCCTGATTTCGGGTTAAAAGCTAGAATGATTATTGCCCTTGCCTTTGTAACCTTTGAACAAGATTGATGAAGATCTGGATGCTCTAGCAACCGAACTGCTGCAAGAACTTCAAGATTTACTGAACTGGTTTGAAGATACATATGTTGGTTGTCAGACCAGACGAGGAAATGGAACACAAACTCCTCTATTTCTCCATGAGATTTAGAACCTTCATCAGAGAATATTAAACGGGAAAGACCGCACAAACAATCATGCGGAGGCAGCCCACCCCGTCAATTACAATACGAACTTCGCATGCAACCTCCCACCATATGGAAACAAATAGATGGCCAGTGTAAAATACAGAAGGGTAGAGATGCATATTATGAAGGGTTACTAGCTCAGCATGAACCTCCACAGAAATTTAAAAAGTATAGAGATGCAGCTAGAAGGATACATAATACTTCTTAGATTTGAAAACATGGATGTTATCGAGTACTTGAGGAGCCTTGCTCATAATTACAAAATGAACTAAATAAAGCTACGATACAGTTTTTAGTGATTAACAGATTTAATGTTTTTATTTTTCAATAAAGTTAGTTTTAAAACCCTTTAAAGTTCTACCCTTGAATGATGATGAATCAATCAACATTTATTTTCCAAGACCCACAACGACTGTCGCCAAAACGGCTGTGCCCAATTGTCCCATTCTGTCTAGACCATCGTGTGTGGCCTTTTGAATGAATCCAAATTTTGCAGAACAAATCTTTTATTTTTTATTAATATGTTTTTTTGTCCTTTATTATTTTTATTTTGATCTTAAAATGAATGCATTTAAAATACCAGAGAGTAAAAGAAAATTCAATGAAATAATCCTCACAGACTGACCGCCACAATTAAAAATTTAGTAAGTCATAAGAGCTATTTCGACACCTGCTATGCTCATGATTTAGTTATAATGCGACTCTAGAATGTACGTTATCTTCCCCGCCTGACTGGTGCCACTACCGCCTGAGGCTGGTTGGAGAGAGCCTGTGGATATCCAGTACGCCAGTGTTTATCAACTTATGACAACAGTGCACCTGGCTTTCCATTTGAAGTGAAATTTGAGAATGGTAACACAGTCTAACCATATCAACACTGATTTTTTTTTTATTTTGTCACTTAACAGCCCGTCATGTCAAAGATGACCAGGAGAACGCTGAAGGAAGAAAACAGGTTTTAATGAGGATTGGGAACTGCAATGCTATTTTGTGTCTGCTAAAGAAAGGATGATACTGCAATATCAACATTTCAGAAATATAATGCTTATCAGCATTATTCCACTCATAAGGTCCACAAATATTTAAATTAGAGGGAGGTGTGGAAGGTGGCATTGCAGAAATTCAAAGATGAAAAGCAAAAGTACTATTATTTGAAGCACTATTAAGACCCGGAGAAAATGCCACTGAAGCAACATATAAAGTAGCTTATATACTCGGGAAAAGGGGGAAGCCTTTCAGCGATGTGGAAATCGTAAAAGAATGTATTGTCGAAGTTGTGGGGTGCTTAGACCCCAATAATGTTCCAAAGTACAAACAACTGTTTCTTTCAAGGAGAACCATAACTGATCGGCAGCATGAATTAGCCCTCAACGTAACACAACTCCTCCAACAAATACTCCAAAAGGAAAGCACATATTATTCAATCGCTTTGGATGAATCAACTGATACTACTGACTCAGTGCAGGTTTTATACTCCATTCGGGCCATAACAGAAGATTTTATTTGGTACGAAGAGTTACTGGCTTTGGGCGCTCTTACAGGTAGAACACGAGGAATAGATATCTTCACAAACTTTCAAGATAAATGTCGTGAATTTAAACTGAATTTGGTTAATTTAGTGAGTGTATGTACAGACAGTGCACCTTCCATGACAGGAAAATATGAAGGGTTTATTGCACAGATAAAAAGTAGTATTATCAGATCCAGATGCTCTCATTTCTTTTCATTGTATCTTACATCAGCAAAATCTCGGTGCTAAATCTACTATTTTAAGTGACACTTTGCAACGAGTTTTAGATTAGATTAGATGACTTACAGTGTGGAAACAGGCCCTTCGGCCCAACAAGTCCACACCGCCCCGCCGAAGCGCAACCCACCCATACCCCTACATCTACCCCTTACCTAACACTATGGGCAATTTAGCATGGCCAATTCACCTGACCTGCACATCTTTGGAGTGTGGGAGGAAACCGGAGCACCCGGAGGAAACCCACGCAGACACGGGGAGAATGTGCAAACTCCACACAGTCAGTCACCTGAGGCAGGAAATGAACTCGGGTCTCTGGCGCTGTGAGGCAGCAGTGCTAACCACTGTGCCACCCCCAACTACTCTGGCACAGTGGTTAGCACTGCTGCCTCACAGCGCCAGAGACCCGGGTTCATTTCCTGCCTCAGGTGACTGACTGTGTGGAGTTTGCACGTTCTCCCCGTGTCTGCGTGGGTTTCCTCCGGGTGCTCCGGTTTCCTCCCACAGTCCAAAGATGTGCAGGCCAGGTGAATTGGCCATGCTAAATTGTCCATAGCGTTAGGTAAGGGGTAGATGTAGGGGTATGGGTGGGTTATGCTTCGGCGGGGCGGTGTGGACTTGTTGGGCCGAAGGGCCTGTTTCCACACAGTTAGTAATCTAATCTAATCTAACCTAATCTAATCTAATCTAAAAAAAACGAGTTATAAGTATTGTTAACTATATTCATACAAATGCAACACGGCATCGTCATTTTCGTAACATGCTGAAGTTGGATGATGAGGTATTCAGTGTGGATTTGCCGTATCATTCTAAAGAGCGTTGGCTATCGCAGGAACAGGTGTTAGCACAAATTTTATCTTTGCAAGAACAGATAATTGCTGCTCTTTGGATGCTGCCTGAACTGCTGTGCTCTTCCAGCACCACTAATCCAGAATGCTAATTCATGGAAGATTTCTATAGAAATGCTGCATTTCTGTGTAATATCATGACAAAGCAAAATGACTTGAATATTTCTTTGCAAGGTAAAACTAGGTCTATATAAGAAATGTGGAAAACAAATCCAAGCATTTCGAAAAAAGCTATCTTTTTTCAAAACACGTCTTCAAAAGGAAGTTTTAGATGAACATTTTCCCCAGTTAGCAAAGATCATTGATGAACAGGAGGATTCTTGCGAATCATTTGAAGAATACGCAGCTGTTATAGACTTATTAATTGGAGAATACAATGAAAGTTTCTCTGACTTTGAAAAACATGACATCACACTCAAATTAGCATTTCAACCTCACCGAGTTGATGTCTCCAAGGCTCCTAAAGAACTACAGATGGAAATGATTGCGCTCTCAGAAGATGACATTTTAAAGTCCTTATTTGACGCTGAGAAAGATCAAATTGAAATATGGAAAAATGCAATAGAATACCCATGCTTTCAGCGACATGCACGAAAAATGCTTTCTTGCTTTTCAACCACTTATTGCTGCGAATCTACATTCTCCTATGTAACCAAAATCAAGATGCCCTTAAGGTCACAAATGACGGATACCCATCTAAAGGATCAGCTAAACCTGCAGACCTCCACACGGCAACCAAATATTCAAATGTTTTCATACAAAAAGCAGTCACAACAAAGTCATTATAAGGTTAGTTAACTTTAGAATTAACTTTTTTTTCATTTTTTTTGTTAATTTGTACTATAGTAGTTAGACTTTTAAAAAATAATGTGAATTTTGAAGAATATATAATTGAAGTTTCTTGGATGCGGCCTTATTAGATTACAACTAACATAATGTGGCCTTCCAACATGAAAAGGTTCCCCACCTCTGCTCTATTCCCTTCACTGTTAGGACTGACCAGCTGAAGGTGCTGGGTATTTGGTTCTGAGAGGCTGGGTCATGCGCCAAGTCTTGGGACGAGTGAGTGTATCAGCAAATTAAGGCAGAAACTAGGTAAATGAGAGCAACAGTCACTCTCCATCGTGGATAAAAACCTGGTCATCAAGTGTGAGGTTCTGTCAGTATTGTTATATGTGGCACAGGTCTGGCCTATTCCCAGAACCTGTGCTGTGGCAGTCACCCGGGCCATCTTCCACTTCATGTGGAGATCAAAGATGGACCGGGTCCAAAGGGACACCATGTAAAAAGATCTGGACAACAGGGGAAAAACACGCCCAATGTCACCCTCACCCTGATGGCCACCTTTGTGTGTGGCTGCATCAAGATGTGCGTGGATCCCAGGTACGCAAACACCAAGTGTCACTGCGTACTGAGGTTCTACCTGTCCCCGGTGTTGCGAAGGATGGGCCTGGCCTCGCTGCTGCGGAACGCTCAAAGTAGTTGGGGGTGGCACAGTGGTTAGCACTGCTACTTCACAGCACCAGGGTCCCAGGTTCGATTTCAGCCTCGGGCAACTGTCTGTGTGGAGTTTGCACATTCTCCCGTGTCTGCGTGGGTTTCCTCCGGATGCTCCGGTTTCCTCCCACAGTCCAAAGATGTGCAGGTTAGGTGAATTGGCCATGCTAAATTGCCCGTAGTGTTAGGTGCGTTAGTCAGAGGGAAATGGGTCTGGGTGGGTTACTCTTCGGAGGGTCGGCGTGGACAGGTTGGGCTGAAGGGCCTGTTTCCACACTGTAGGGAATCTAATGTAATCTAGTTGGACTGTTCTGTATCACCTGTGATTAGATGGTTTCTGAAAACAGTGTGAGATTAGGTTATTCCTTTAATCCTACTCTGTAAATGCTGCAGTTAGAATTAGATTAGATTTAGATTACTTACAGTGTAGAAACAGGCCCTTCGGCCCAACAAGTCCACACCGACCTGCCGAAGTGCAACCCACTCAGACCCATTCCCCTACATTTACCCCTGCACCTAACACTACAGGCAATTTAGCATGACCAATTCACCTGACTTGCACATTTTTGGATTGTGGGAGTAAACCGGAGCACCCGGAGAAAACCCACGCAGACATGGGGAGAATTTGCAAACTCCAAGTCAGTCGCCTGAGGCGGGAATTGAACGTGGGTCTCTGGTGATGTGAGGCAGCAGTGCTAACTACTTTGCCACCGTGTCACATACTACCTGCAAGGCAGAAAACCACCAGGGACATCCAATTTCTTACATCTCAGCAGAACAAATTAACCCTTTACCATCTCATTCCCTTCTTTTATCATTCCACTAACCAACTAAATGGAGCTGAAGAAAGCACTACCAACTTATTCATAAGAACCTGACAGCCTGTATTTAAGCAAGTTATTGACACACAACATACGATTATAACAAGAATTACTAGTCCATGCAGTAGATCGGATCCCCAGGATCCTCCCAGTCACCACCCTAGCCAGCCATCACCGTTCTTGGGTCCTTGTCTGAAAGTTATCCAATTGGTTATTAATAGATTGGATTGTGTGGGTAATGTTGTATAATTCATCTGTATCATGGGTGATGCATTTGTCTCTTACTATTGTACACACTCCCCCTTGTTGGGCCAATTGATAGTCTACTGCATATCTAGTCTGTTGTGCATAAATCCTTACACCACCAATTCCTGATTAACTGCCTCTAGTCCCCTCACTGTACCGTTTCCCAGGATAGTTAATCCACAAGTGAGGAAATTCCAGTTCTTTGTTACTATTGCTCCTGCTAACCCTCAGAGGGACAGTGCCCCCTGGTAGCCATTGCCAAGGGAAGATCCTAGAGTTACTGGGTCCTTCCAATCAACACAAAAATCCTCACTAACAGCTCGTGTAACTATTCTACGGCAGGTAGTACCTTCTGTGGGCATGGGGCAGTGAGTGGTTCTACTGCCCCTACAGCGAACAGGACCAGGAGAGACGGGGTGGCCAGAGTAAAAGGTACGCTTGAGAAGGAATAGAAACCCTCTTTAGGCCTGGTAGCATTTTATTGCTCAGTTATTGGCAGTCGCAAACTGTTTATGTCTCCAGTTTCTCTCCTGGCTGGAGTTTCCTCCTGATCCGATCAGTTGGTAATCATACGAAGGATATGAACAAACGGCTGAACTGACATGGGCTCTGTTACAGTGCACACAAATAAATGGTCTTCCTGCAGTGACATTTAAACACCTTTCCTTGTCACAGGTGCAGGTGACTATTCCATGGCTCACCTGACAATGCCTGCGAGGTAAAAACAATGACTGCAGATGCTGGAAATCAGACTCTGGATTAGTGGTGCTGGAAGAGCACAGCAGTTCAGGCTGCATCCAATTAGCTTCGAAATTGAACTTTCGGGCAAAAGCCCTTCATCAGGAATGAATGATGAAGGATGAAGGGCTTTTGCCCGAAACGTCGATTTCGAAGCTGACAATGCCTGCGGCACATCGCCTCATGCCCAAAAACATTCATGGGAACCAAAGCGTAGGTTCAGCCCCACTCCTGTCCTGAGATGCAAAGTGGATAGCTCATGGGATCATAACAAATCATACCATTTCTTCCCAGGGTCCTTATGCAGCTAGGGGTCTGAGTCTGAGTCTATCAGCTCTATGCACCATCCTAATGGCACCCTTCTGAAACTTCCTGCTTTGACCTACACGGGTGGGGGGGTGGGGGGGAAGGGGGGGCATCTGAAGTATCTGTGGTGTATAGGTTGAGGGGGGTCCACCCAGGAATGGCTACAAATAACACCTACACTGACAGGGCAAGCAGGTAACAGTTTGATTACCATGTAAATATACATAGGCTTTATAAAACAAGCTGTCCTCCAGGCCTAATACCACGATGGCAGCCATGAAACCATACAGAGAGAGAATATAGTGTTTAGGCCATCTGAGAGGCCCCTCATTTACAGTCACTCCAGTCACTGTCCATGGACTTTGATTGACACTGGCATCTGAAGACACACCTACAATTGTCCCTTCCACCTGGGTCCAAGCTTGGGGGCGATCCCAGTCTTTGATCAGCACGAGGTCTTCCATCTGAGGATTCATTCTGGTTGTCTGAGTTTTGACCCGTCGCTTGTGATGGTGGTCCGAAGGTGTGCTTTACCTGTGAATGGAGAATCTTTGGTGACAATGTTAGCTGCTCAAAGTATCTTTGCATTTCCTCTTCCATAATAAAGTCTACATGAGTAGGTGGGTCTGTGTCAGCATGCGCATCCCAAGGGGTCCTACTGGATCGTGATGCAGAGTCAAAGGCAAGATCTTCAACCAGTTAGAGGCCTGTTTCAGACATTAATTTAGTTTGGTTTCAAGAGTCCATTTGCCCTTTCCACTATTCCTGCCACCTGTGGGTGGTAAACACAATGGAATTGCTGCTGGATATGCAGCACCTCACATAGCTCGTTGTGGATTTTCCCGACAAAATGGGGGCCATTGTCTGAACTAAACTGCAGAGGAACTCCAACTCCTTATGATCTTGGTCAACAGTAATGTTACTATCGTTGAGGCTTTATTATTAGAGGTTGTAAAGGCTTCAATCCATCTACTAAATACATCACCAAGACAATACTTACAGTAATGTACACACTGCAATTCAATGAAAGCAAGCTGAATACACACATGGGCCATCAAGCAAGGATGTTCCCCCTGTCATGCACCACACCCTTAACAGGCATTATTTTGTTGATATTTTAGACATGATCTGACACAGTTTTGGGTTGCTTCGGCCAGACGGGGGTGCGAACATGTACGTGACACATTCCCTCCTTCCCAAGGTGGGTATCAGTATGAAGACAGTTCATAAGCATTGGTAATAAAACATCAGGTATAGATACTTGGCCAGAGCAGTAAATGTGCTGCTGGAAAAGTGCAGCAGGTCAGGCAGCATCCAAGGAGCAAGAGAATTGACGTTTCGGGCATGAGCCCTTCATCAGGAATAAGCCCTTCTTCCTGATGAAGGGCTCATGCCCGAAACGTCGATTCTCCTGCTCCTTGGATGCTGCCTGATCTGCTGCGCTTTTCCAGCAACACATTTTCAGCTCTGATCTCCAGCATCTGCAGTCCTCACTTTCTCCTAGATACTTGGTCAGCTGAGGTGATCCAGAGGCCTTTTGACAAGGAGTGCAAACACCCATGCATCTTCCTTATTTGTTTTTCTAGGTCAGCGTGTCCCCCTGTAAACACTGCACAGTGTTTGAGGTAGGTGGTTGACTTAGCACTTGCCGGTTCCCAGAGGACACCATAGAATTTTTAGCAGCTCTATCTGCTCTGGCACTGCCAATGTCCATATTGTTCATTACATGGGCAGCACATTTGATTATGGCCAATTGCTTGGAGAGGAGGATGGCTTTAAGGAGATTTTGGACATAGTGAGTTCTGAATAGATGTCCCTGAGGAGATTAGAAATCCACATTCTGACCATAGCTGGCCAAAGTTATGGGCCACACCAAAAGCAAACTGCGGGTGTGTATGTAGATTTTCCTGTAGCCAGGATACAAGCCAGTGTGAGAACAAAGAGTTCTGCTTTCTGAGCAGATACTGGGGGATTGAAGGAGGCCAATTCCAAGGTGGCAAAGGGTCATGATTGTGTGTCCTAAATGGGATACTCCTAAGAGTGATAGAGGAACTACCATCCACAAAGTGGGTAAAATCCGGTGTGGGTTTTGGAGAGCCTACGAGGTTTGGTCAAGGGCAGATTAAGAAGTGGTTGCTCTGAAAGCAATCATTGGGTGTCCTGGGATCTCCTCTGGAGGGATACTCAGGAAGGTCGCTGGGTTCACAGCTGAGCAGTAGAAGGTCAGAAGGGGGTCATTGAGAAGAGCTACCTCATAACGACTCAGTCAAGCCTGTGTAAGGTGTTGGGTCTGATGGGAAATCAGAAGGACTACAATAGCATGTGATGAATAGACAGTCAGGGTTTTTGGAGAGTGATATTGGAAGCAGCCGTTACAAGGGAGTAGATAGCCAGGAGAATTTGTGAGCAGGGTGGGAGGCCCATAGCAATAGGGTCAAGGCGAGTTGAGTAATAGGCCACTGTCTATCCCTGTGGGTTTGGGGTTAAAACAGCAGTTGCACAGTCCTCTAGAGTAGTGGTATACAGCTGGAAGGGCCTGTCATACAATGATCTTCCGAATGCTGGGGCACTGGCAAGGGGCCATTCTTAATTCAGTGAAAGCTGACTTTTATTCTTCATTTAGGGTGAAGGTGTTTGAAGCCTTGTTTGAGCCAAAGTGGTTAACTGTTTGGAGTTTAACATTACATTAGGGAGCCACTGTCAGCAGTAGTTAACTAGGCCTAAGGCAGCACACATTTGCTTGGTGCTTGTGGGCAGAGGGGGGCGGTCATGAAAATGGGTGCAATATGCTCCAGGGTCGATTGTCTATCAGAAACACTCAGCAAGGGTCCCAGGAATGTGACTGTGCTCAGTGCGCTGAATCTTGTTGGCTGGTATGACAGATCCCCAACAATGGAGGGCGTTCAGGAGATGGTTGGTATCTGAAGTGAGCCGATTCCGAAAGGCTAGCTAGGAGCAAGTCATCAACGTATTGGACAAAGGTGACACTGCCCAGGAGCCGAAGAATAAAAGTGGGTGAATGGACAAATCCCTGAGGGAGGCACGTCCAAGTGTACTGCTGACCTTTGAAGGTGTAATGGAAAATTATCCATTTACTGTGAAATTGATTATCCATTAACTGTGAAATTTAAAAGAGAATGCTTTGCCTAAATTCAATGCTGTACTGAGCTTTGTAAATGATGCTTTGATGAAGGTCTGCAGTTAGCTTATCTCTGTTTGAATTCGGTAAACATTCAACTCAACCTTGCGATAGTCAAACTCAGCGAAAGCTGAACAACAGTTACGTCTAGGACCAGGGGATGAGAGGATAACAACTTGAGTTTCCCCCAGTCTTTGCCCTTGAGTGTGATAAGGAACGCTATAAGGCAAGCATCTGTACAATGTTTAGTACTTCTTGCATTGAGGCATCTGGCTTAGTGTAATGAGTCAATCCTGCCGGATTTAAAATAAAGATCCTTTCTTTGCTCTTGTTAATAATTGAGTCAAGTTGATTTAATTTCCAAGACAGAAGGTAAAGGCAAATAAATCTTGGGAATCTGCTCACAGGGAGAGTGAAGAAAGCATGCTGTAGGTCAACAGAGTGAAAATACAGGTGCTAGCAGGGATACTGCTAAGAATCAATGCAGGATTTGGCACAACCGGGTGTAAAGGCTGGATGATTGTATTGATCTGTCTGAGACTCTGTCCCAATCACCAATCTGGGCATCCTTGCTTTGGGACAGGTAGAATGAGAGTGTTGCAGGGGACTAGAACACCTTGGAGGGACGTATCTATCAAGGTTGATATCCCTTCTATTGCTTCTGGTCTTAGGGGATTCTGGGGGTATTGAAGGCAGTTTTGTCCTGGTATAATCTGGATCTTTATAGGCTCTATGGGGAAGTATCCTAGCTCATGTTCGAGGCCGAACAGAGATCAGGAAAGGGATCTTCCGAGGGGTGGTGTTGGGGTTGAGGGTGGCAGAGTGGGCCCACTATGGTGAAAGGACTGGAATAAATCAGTTAAATTCCCCTCGGTCAGTTGTTGGGGCATGTCAGTGACACTGGGTACTGACTGCTGCAGGAAACAGTGTGCTAAGAATCCCATGGCCTTTGCTTTATAGCCCTTGTTCACAGACAAGGTGGTCCGGAGAAAAAACAGACCTGGTTGATGACACAGAGGTGGACAGGAATGTCCACTAAGAGGACTGATCCTTTCTTACATTCAATGTGCCCATTATGGTAATGGTGACAGTGGATCCCAGGAAGGGAGCAAAGGTGGCTGCTAGCTCAGTGAAATCATAGCAAAGGGTTACATGGATCAGGGGCCTGGAGGGGTAGAGTAAAATCCTCTGGCCTCAAATTGACATCCCACCACTGGGGGCACAAATTGATCCAAAATTGTCTCAGTGATATTACTTTTTTCATTAGATTAGATTCCCTAAAGTGTGGAAACAGGCCCTTCGGCCCAAAGTCCACATCGACCCTCTGTGGAGGAACCCACCCAGACCCAACTCCCTCTGACTAATGTACCTAACACTACGATTCAAGGACTCTACCCTCCAAATTTCAAGGAGGACTAACCTCCCTTTGAGAACTTATAGTTGAGGACTCTAACCTTCCTGAGACAACTCATTGGTGTACAAGTGCATACGTTCTCAGATTCCATTACTACGGCGTCTGAGGGGACGAATGAGTGATAGGTTTAGTGAGAGATCAAGGTAAATTTTACCTAGTGGGCCCATCATCTCCCATTACTGTCATGCAGACCATCACTTGCTCAAATCTGCCTAGAGGTTTCATATATATGTTTGAATCCCACTCTCATCGCAAAATGTTAGGCTCCTTTCTTGAGATTCTTACACGCCAGCTTTAAACAGCCACAATTTATTTCAGCAAGTACAAGCTTTTTTTGGAGAATCACTTAATACTCTTCACGAGGCTTGCTGAGCCATGTCAAGAAATGTCCTTCGATTAAGGGAACAGTCCTCCCTTTAAAACAGGATTTTACATCACAGTCAGTCAGTCATGAATGCAATACACCACCCACTGCCATTCCCCCATAGTCACATGTTATCCTAAAACATGTGAAATCATTTCTGGAAATAATCTAATGTGTGATTAGATTATTCTTCAAGCAGTGCGTGTTTAGGTTATTCCTTAAACAACAGCATTTACAGAGTATTATTAAATTGTTGCATCCTGCCTGCAAGGCAGAAAACACACTCCCCTGGAGATCAAATTTCTTAATGTCAGCAGAACAATTTAAGCCTTGAACATCTCAGTGGGGCAAGGTCGGATGTGAACCTCATGTCTATGGATTTAATCCCAGTTTCTAGATTACTCGCCCAGTGACATTAGCAGTACCTCTTCTCCATAACAGCTCCAATTAACTAAAGTGGGCTGAGTGGGGCATCCCAGGTTTCTGGGACTCAGGGAGAACCCCCTCCATGATACAGTAGGTCCCTATGTTCAGGAAATGGCTCATAAGACTAATATCAAAAAGCATCCAAAATACTCTGAGCACTTCGGAGCAGCGAGAGGCAGAAGCCAGGAGGAGGTGACGTTGGTGCGAGGTGATTGTCGGGAAGGCCAGTAAGTATATTTAAACTTCTTACCTTCAGGCCAGCGAGGGAGGAGCGAGCAAAGGACTTCTGGGAAGGGTAAGAAGATCAGTTTATATTTGCGTGATTGCTTTACCCGAGACACTACTCGGGTAGTGTCTCCCACCCATCGTCCTCCTCTAACCGAAAAATAAAGGTTGTGAGAGCCAGATTGACAAGGTAACTAGTTTATTTCCTAGTCCTTTTTTTAGTAGTCACTTCGGGAGTTAGAATAGTGGGAATGGAGTTTAGGGCAATGGAATGTTCCTCCTGCAGAATGTGGGAAGTAAGGATCACCACTAGTGTCCCTGCTGACTACATCTGTGGGAAGTGCACCCAATACCAGCTCCTCGAAAACAGAGTTAGGGAACTGGAGCTGGAGTTGGATGAACTTCGGATCATTCGGGAGGCAGGGGTTATTGACAGGATTCAGGTAGTCGCTCCCCAGATAAAAGAAAAAGACAGATGGGTGATAGTTAGGGGACAGAAAGGGAACCGGCAGGCAGTGCAGGGATCCCCTGTAGGCATTCCCCTCAACAATAAGTATACCATTTTGGATACTGTTGAGGGGGGGGGATGACTTGCCAGGGGAAAGCAGTGGGACACCTGCTGCTCAGAAGGGAAGGGGGAAGAGGAGCAGAGCAGTAGTCACTGGGGACTCGATAGTTAGGGGGACAGATAGGAGGTTCTGAGGGGACGAGAGAGACTCACAGTTGATGTGTTGCCTCCCGGGTGCCAGGGTCCATGATGTCTCTGATCTTGTTTTTGGGATCCTTCGAGGGGAGGGAGAGCAGCCCCAAGTCGTGGTTCACATTGGCACCAATGACATAGGTCAGAAAAGAGATTGGGACTTGAGGCAGAAATTTAGGGAGCTAGGATGGAAGCTTAGAGCTAGGACAAACAGAGTTGTTTTCTCTGGTTTGCTGCCCGTGCCACGTGCTAGTGAGGTGAGGAATAGGAAGAGAAAGGAGTTGAACATGTGGCTACAGGGATGGTGCAGGAGGGAGGGTTTCGGGTTTTTGGATAATTGGAGCTCTTTTTGGGGTAGGTGGGACCTCTACAAGCAGGATTGTCTTCATCTAATCCAGAGGGGTACCAATATCCTGGGTGGGAAATTCAATACAGCTATTAAGGTGGATTTAAACTAATACAGCAGGGGGATGGGAACCAAAATTGTAGGACAGGTACAGAAGAGGATAAGAGTAGAGAGTTCCCAAATCAATTATCTGACACTGGCAAGTGAGAACCTGGATTGAGTGTGTGCACTTCAACACGAGGAGCATCCGAAATAAAGTGGGTGAACTGGCAGCGTGGGTTGGTACCTGGGACTTCGATGTTGTGGCCATTACGGAGACATGGATAGAGCAGGGACAGGAATGGCTGTTGCAGGTTCTGGGATTCAGATGTTTCAGTAAGAACAGAGAAGATGATAAAAGAGGGGTAGGTGTGGCATTGTTGATCAGGGACAATATTACAGTTGTAGAAAGGATGCTTGGGGACTCATTAACTGAGGGAGTATGGGCTGAGGTTGGAAACAGGAAAGAAGTCACCACGCTGGGAGTTTTCTATAAGCCTCCGAATAGTCCCAGAGATGTAGAGGAAAGGATAGCAAAGATGATTCTCGATAGGAGTGAGAGAGGCAGGGTAGTTGTCATGGGGGACTTCAACTATCCAAATATTGACTGGGATCACTACAGTATGAGTACTATAGATGGGTCAGTTTTTGTCCAGTGTCTGCAGGAGGGCTTCCTGACAGTATGTAGACAGGCCTACAAGGGGCGAAGCCACTTTAGACTTAGTAACGAGCCTGGCCAGGTGTTGGATTTGGAAGTAGGTGAGCACTTTGGAGACAGCGATCACAATTGTGTCAGGTTTAGTGATGGAAAGGGATAGGTGTACTCCACTGAGCAAGAGTTACAGCTGGTGGGGGGGGACATTACGATGCAATTAATAAAGATTTAGGAAGCGTAGAATGGGGAAGGAAACTGTAGGGGATGGGCACATTAAAAATGTGGAGCTTATTCAAGGAAAAGCTCCTGTCTGTCCTAGATAAGTATGTACCTGTCAGGCAGGGAGGAAGATATAGAACGCGTGAGCTGTAGTTTACTAAGGAAGTGGAATCCCTGGTCAAGAAGGCAGCGGCTTATGTTAGGACAAAATGTGAAAATTCAGTTAGGGCACTTGAAGGTTACAAGGAAGTCAGGAAAAACCTAAAAAGAGCTCAGAAAGGCCAGGAGGAGACAAGAGAAGTTGTTGGCGGATAGGATCAGGGTTAACCCCAAGGCTTTCCATAGATATGTCAGGAATAAAAGAATGCAGAGAGTTAAATTAGGGCCAATCAAGGATAATAGTGGGAAGTTGTGTGTGGAGTCAGAGGAGATAGGGGAAGCACTAAATCAATATTTTTCGACAGTGTTCACTATAGAAAATGAAAATGAAAATGCTGGTGAGGAAGATGGAGATACTTGCATCAAGACTAGAAGAGATTGAGGTTCAGAAGGAAGAGGTATTAGAAATACTAGGTCAAAACAATGACTGCAGATTCTGGAAACCAGATTCTGGATTAGTGGTGCTGGAAGAGCACAGCAGTTCAGGCAGCATTCATGGAGCAGTAAAATCGACGTTTTGGGCAAAAGCCCTTCATCAGGAATAAAGACAGAGAGCCTGAAACGTGGAAAGAATGTGTGTGTGTGTGTGTGTGTGTGTGAGAGAGAGAGAGAGAGAGAGAGAAACTTCTTCAAGGCAGGCATCCTTGTAAGAGGATTCGCAGTAGGGTTAAAATCAACTAGGTCAAAACAATGACTGCAGATGCTGGAAACCAGATTCTGGATTAATGGTGGTGGATACTGCAGAGTGTGAAAGTAGACAAGTCCCCTAGGCCGGATGTGATCTATCCTAGGATCCTCTGGGAAGCAAGGGAAGAGATTGCCAAGCCTTTGGCATTGATCTTCAAATCATTGTTGTCTACAGGAATAGTGCCTAAGGACCGGAGGATAGCAAATGTGACTCCCTTGTTCAAAAAGGGTAGTAGAGACAACCCTGGTAATTACAGACCAGTGAGTCTCACTTCAGTTGTTGGTAAAGTGTTGGAAAAGGTTATAAGAGATGGTTATAAATCTTATCTAGAAAAGAATAATCTGATCAGGGACAGTCAGCATGGTTTTGTGAAGGGTAGGTCGTGCCTAACGAATCTTGTTGAGTTTTTTGACAAAGTGACCAAACAGGTAGATGAGAGTAAACTGGTTGATGTGGTGTATATAGATTTCAGCAAGGCATTCAATAAGGCTCCCTCCAGTAGGCTATTACACAAAATGCAGAGGAATGGGATTGTGGGAGACATAGCAGTTTGGATCAGTAATTGGCTTGCTGAAAGAAAACAGAGGGTTATAGTTGGTGGAACATGTTCATTTTGGTGTCCAGTTACTAGCGGCGTACCGCAAGGGTCGGTGTTGGGTCCACTGCTGTTCGTCATTTTTATAAATGACCTGGATGAGAGCTTAGAAGGGTGGGTTAGTAAATTTGCAGACGACACTAAGGTCGGTGGAGTTGTGGATAGTGACGAAGGATGTAGCAGGTTGCAGAGAGACATAGATAGGATGCAGAGCTGGGCTGAGGGGTGGAAAATGGAGTTTAATGTGGACAAGTGTGAGGTGATACACTTTGGATGGATTAATCGGAATGCAAAGTATTGGGCTAATGGTAAGATTCTTGGGAGCACAGATGAGCAGAGAGATCTGTGTCCATGTACACTGATCCCTGAAAGTTGCCACCCAGATTGACAGGGTTGTTAAGGAGGCATACAGTATTTTGGCCTTTATTAATAGAGGGATTGAGTTCCGGAACCAGGAGGCTTTGCTGCAGCTGTACAAAACTCTGGTACGGCCACACTTGGAGTATTGTGTACAGTTCTGGTCACCGCATTATAAGAATGATGTGGAAGCTTTGGAAAGGGTGCAGAGGACATTTACTAGGATGTTGCCTGGTATGGAAGGAATGTCTTATGAGGAAAGGCTGAGGGCCTTGAGGTTGTTTTCATTAGAGAGAAGAAGGTTGAGAGGTGACTTAATAGAGACATACAAGATAATCAGAGGGTTAGACAGGGTGGACAGGGAAAGCCTGTTTCCAAGTATGGGGATGGCAAACACGAGGGGACACAACTTTAAAAAGTGAGGGGAGATAAGTATAAGACAGATGTCAGAGGTAGTTCCTTTACTCAGAGTAGTAAGGGTATGGAATGCTTTGCCTGCATCGGTAGTAGATTCGCCAAGTTTAAGTGCATTTAAGTTGTCATTGGACAGGCAAATGGACGTACATGGAATAGTGTAGGTGGGATGGGCTTCAGATTAGTATGATAGGGCAGCGCAACATCGAGGGCCAAAGGGCCTGTACTGTATAGCAAAGGCAGGAAAGAAAACGCAGAGACGGAGACTCAGACTCTGACCCATTAAGACCAGGCCTAAGTGCAACTGACCCGACATACTAATATTTATAAATGACATGGATGAGGTGGTTGAGGGGTGAGTTAGTAAATTTGCTGATGACACAAAGCTTGGAGGTGCCGTTGATAGTATCGAGGGCTATTGCAGGCTGCAGCACGACATAGACAAGAGCTGAGAAATGGCAGATGGAGTTCAACCTGGATAAATGTGAAGTGATGCATTTTGGAAGGCCAAACTCAAATGCTGATTATAGGATTAAAGACAGGATTCTTGACAGTGTGGAGGATCAGAGGGATCTTGGTGTTCAAGTGCATAGATCCCTCAAAGTTGCCACCCAAGTGGATAGGGTTGTTAAGAAAGCATATGATGGCTTGGTTTTCATTAACAGGGGGATGGAGTTTAAGAGCCGTAAGGTTTTGCTACAATTCTAACAAGTCCTTGGTGAGACCACACTTGGAATATTGTGTCCAGTTCTGATTGCCCTACTACAGGAAAGATAGAGGCTTTGGAGAGGGTGCAAAGAAGGTTTACCAGGATGCTGCCTGGACTGGAGGGCTTGCCTTATGAAGAAAGGTTGACTAAGCTCTGACTTTGCTCTCTGGAGAGAAGGAGGAAGAGGGACGATCTAATCAAGTTGCACAAGATAATGAGAGGAATGGATAGAATCAAAGCCAGACACTTTTCCCAGGGCAAGATTGACTGGCACGAAGGGTCATAGTTTTAAGATATTTGGAGAAAGGTACAGACCAGATGTCAGAGGAAGGTTCTTTATACAGATTTATGAATGCATGGAATGCATTGCCAGCAGTAGTGGTGGAAGCTGAGTCATTGGGGACATTCAAGTGACTGCTGGACATGCGCATTAGGATTAATCCTCAGCACAACATTGTGGGCCAAAGGGCCTGTTCTGTGCTGTACTTTTCTATGTCCTATTTCTATGTTAGGAAAAAAAAGATAGTGCGCTTCCTGCGAGATACTCACCACTCCAAGAAATTAACCTGGGTGAATCAGTTGTAAAAAACTGAATCTGAGTCACCTTGCTGTCCTTTGCAAAAAGGGGAGCTAACTTCTTGGATCTCCATTCCCCACTGGAGATCCATCAGTGTGGTAGGTGTGTCAACGACCCAGTACCAGGTGGTTTGCTCCATTACACTGCCCACTGGGAGATAGCACCTGATAGCAGACGATGACACATCCTTCCCAAATCGTCTCAATGCCTTCTCTGTTCACATTAAGCAGAACTTCAGTGGAGAGGCAATACCTATTCTGACAACTCCTGATAAACCTATTCCAGTCACTGCATCAGAAGTCAGATCAATTTTCCTTTGTGCGAATCCAAGGAAAGTGATGTGACCAGACGGAGTACGAGGCCATGCACTCAGCATGCGCAGATTAACTGAGAGGTCTTCTTGGACATCTTCAACCTCTCCCTGCAGCAGGCCACTATCCCTGCCTGTTTTCAAGAGGGCCAACATCATCCCTGTGCCTAAAGGTGATTCATGCAGTATGTCTCAATGCCTACTGCCCAGTGGCCCTAACTTCAGTGGTCATGAAGTGCTTTGAAAGACTAGTCATGGCATTAATGAACTCCAGCCTCTCCCACTACTCTTGACCCACTCCAAATTTGTCTGTCGGACCAATGGATCCGCTTCAGATGCCATATCACTTGCCCTTAAATCCTCCCTCATATCAAGAACAATTATGTAAGAATCCTACTCATTGACTACAGTTCAGCCTTCAACACCATTAACCCCTTGAGACTGATTACTTGAGTGATCTCAGACTTAGCCCCACTATCTGCAACTGGATCCTCTCTGGCCAGTGGGACAGGAAACTCAGTAAGGTTGGGGACAATATTTCATCCAAACACTCAGCACTGGAGCCACCCCCAGGGGGGTGTACTCAGCCCCCTACTGTAGTCACAATGTCAGACTGATGCCATTTACAAGTTCGCTGATGACACCACCATAGTCATCTCAGATGGCAACAAAACAGATTACTAATGGGAGGTGGAAGACCTGGAAACATACTGCACTGACAACACCCTAGCTCTCAATGGAACTAATTATTGACTTTTGGCAGGATATTACTCATGCACCCCTTTTACATTAACAGCATGGAGGTGGAACGAGTAGAGTGTGTCAAGCTCCTGAGTGAGGTCATTCACATCAAGCTTTCTTGGATTCATGTGGACGCACTGGTTACAAAGGCCAAACAACGCTTCTTCCTCAGTTAAGGACATTTGGCATAATGGCAAATACTTTTGCCAACTTTTATAGATGTGCCACCAAGGGCTTTCTGTCTGGATTATCACTACCTGGTATGGTAACGGTCCCATTCAAGGTCAGAGACTGTTACAGAGAGTGGTGAACTCGGCCCAGACAATCAAAGGCCAATCTCCAATCTATACAATCCATCTACCACACCCATTGTCAAGGAAAGGCCACCAGCATTCTTAATGATCCATCCCACCCTGGCAATGTTTTTCTACAACCTCTACCATCAGGGAGAAGGTATAGAAGCCTGAACACACGCACCAACCAGTTTTGAAACATTTTCTACCCTACTGTTGTTAGAATACTGAATGGACTCAAACTCTTCACATTCGCCTGTACCTGTGTTTTTGCCGGTTTACCTATTATTTACTTATCGATGCTCCTTAACTATGTGATCTGCCTGTATTGCTCGCAAGACAAAGCTTTTCATTGTGCCTTGGTACACTTGACAATAAATTCAACTGCTTCGTCTCTTGCTGTCCAAGAATCCAGTTTTGTGGTACATGGTCCTGAAAAGTCTGGACTTCAAATCAATTGCAGAGGTGCACTGGAGCTACATCAAATCCAAATCTTGTTTGCCACTGGAAATTAAGTGTTACATCCTCTGCTAGTACTACTGTCCTATTGGTGATAGAAGCAGGTCTCAACAGGATGTGGTCAGTTGATTCTCTCTCCTGCTCTGGCCGTAATATATTTAACAAGGAACACCCCAAAAATAGACAGTAGCTTGAAAAACCACAAAACACATTACTTTATCTATTCTCAAAGCCCCTATGGAATAGCTCCATCTCTAGTTGATTTCCACCACCATTGAAATGGATTAGAAGAATACCATTGAGGATGAAATTTGAATTTGCAACTCTTCAAAATATAAGCATCAATTCTCAGTCCCCAGGGTTTCTTACTAGAAAGCTTTGATCAATATAAACAGCTGGTAGGCTCAAATTTCAGCCTATGCTTGTCACTTGCTTCACTCATGGGTTTCCTTAGTGTTAGGAAACAAGCATCCCATCTGATATCGTCTGGAGTAAGGGCGAATGTCATTGCTCTCAAACCCAAGACGTGATCCGTATAAAATGCAGAGAAGCTTTCTCAGGTGGCTTCTTTCCCCCTCTACAAGCAACAGTCATCGTAAGCTTGAAGAAAAATTCCACTGCCATGGACATTTTGGCAGATTATCAAGTGATTGAAACAAAGTAGAACACTGCTGAATGGTTATGGTCAGAAATCATCATAAAACACCAGATTGTAATCCAACCTGACAAAAAGAGCAGCATTCTAAAAACTTGTGATTTCAAATAAATCCATTGGGACGATAACCTAATGTCATGTGACTTCTGACCTAATCCACCCCCAGCACCTCCACTTCACTCTACCGTCATAGCAGACAGACCACCTGAAGTACATTTGACACTTGTTCTTTAAGCTCAGTTTTTTGAGCAAACAGTACAATTGTGTCAATGCAATATCTTACCCAAGGGACTGAATTATAGAGATTGGACAAGCCAGGCTGTTTTTCTTTACAGCATAGAAGACTGAAGGGGAATCTCAGAAGTCTACGAAAAGGTATGGATATGGTGAATGCAGTCTTTTCCACCAGGGTTGGGGAAACCAAGGACTAGAGGGCATCAGTTTAAAGGTAAGGTGAAAAGAATAAATGGGAACCAGAGAGGAAATTTCTTTTCAGACAGAGGGTGGTACACATATGGAATGAGCTGCCAGCCAAACTGGTAGACATTAACATTTAAAAAGACATTGGACAAATATGTGGATAAGAAAGATTTAGAAGGATATGGGCTAACTGCAGGTAAATGGGGTTAGTGTGGACTGACATTTTGGTCAGCATGAACCAGTTTGGACAAAAGGGCATCTCTGTGCTGTAGGACTGACCCAAACCTGGAAAGGAGACAAAAAAATAAAAATTGGTGCAGGGGTTTAAAAAAACGTCTATTGCTCAGATCTGGACAGAAGGGATGGTTAGCAGTTTAAATAAATAAATTTCTTGTTACTTGCAAACATGTCACAAGATTGTTGCTAATTGATGCATAGGATTGTGGTACTACTGTAATGACAATAGACAATAGATGCAGGAGTAGGCCATTTTGCCCTTCGAGCCTGCACCACCATTCAATATGATCATGGCTGATCATCCTTAATCAGTATCCTGTTCCTGCCTTATTTCCATAACCCTTGATTCCACAATCCTTGAGAGCTCTATCCAACTCTTTCTTAAATGAATCCAGAGATTGAGCCTCCACTGCCCTCTGGGACAGAGCATTCCACACAGCCACCACTCTCTGGGTGAAGAAGTTTCTCCTCATCTGTCCTAAATGGTCTACCCTGTATTTTTAAGCTGTGTCCTCTGGTTCGGCACTTACCCATCAGCGGAAACATGTTTCCTGCCTCCAGAGTGTCCAATCCTTAAATAATATTATATGTCTCAATCATATCCCCTCTCAGTCTTCTAAACGCAAGGGTATACAAGACCAGTCGCTCCAGTCTTTCAGTGTAAGGTAATCCCGCCATTCCAGGAATTGACCTCATGAACCTACGCTGCACTCCCTCAATAGCCAGAATGTCTTTCCTCAAATATGGAGACCAGAACTACACACAGTACTCCAGGTGTGGTCTCACCAGGGCCCTGTACAACTGCAGAAGAACGTTTTTGCTTCAATACTCAATCCATCTTGTTATGAAGGCCAGCATGCTATTAGCCTTCTTCACTACCTGCTGTACCTGCATGCTTACCTTCATTGACTGGCGTACAAGAACACCCAGATCTCTCTGTACTGCCCCTTTACCGAAATTGATTCCATTTAGGTAGTAATCTGCCTTCCTGTTCTTGCCACCAAAGTGGATAACCATACATTTATCCACATTAAACTGCATCTGCCATGCATCTGACCACTCACCCAACCTGTCCAGGTCACACTGTAAAATCCTAACATCCTCATCACATTTCACCCTGCCACCCAGCTTAGTATCATCAGCAAATTTGCTAATGTTATTACTAATGATATAGAAGATGGTATTAACATATATTGTAACAAGCTATGGTCCCAGTACTGATCCCTGCGGTACCCCACTGGTCACTGCCTGCCATTCCGAAATGGAGCCGTTTATCACTACTCTTTGTTTCCTATCAGCCAACCAACTTTCAATCCAAGTTAGTACTTTGCCTCCAATACCATGCGCCCTAATTTTGCTCACTAACCTCTTATGTGGGACTTTATCAAAAGCTTTCTGAAAGTCCAGGTACACGACATCTACTGGATCTCCTGAGTTATATCGTCAAAAAATTCCAGAAGATTAGTCAAGCATGATTTCCCCTTCATAAATCTATGCTGACTCTGACCTATCCTGTTATTGCTATCCAGATGTGTCGTAATTTCATCCTTTATAATTGACTCCAGCATCTTTCCCACCACTGAGGTCAGACTAACTGGTCTATAATTCCCTGCTTTCTCTCTCCCACGTTTCTTAAAAAGTGGTATAACATTAGCCACCCTCCAATCTGCAGGAACTGATCCTGAATCTATCGAACTCTGGAAAATAATAACCAACGCATCCACAATTTCGAGCTACCTCCTTCAGTTCCCTGGGGTGTAGACCATCAGGCCCTGAAGACTTATCAATCTTCAGACCTAACAGTCTCTCCAACACCAATTCCTGGCAAATATAAATTCCCTTCAGTTCAGGTCCTTCAGCCACTGTTACCTCAGGGAAATTGCTTGTGTCTTCCCCAGTGAACACACATCTGAAGTACCAATTCAATTCTTCTGCCATTTTTTTGTTCCCTGTAATGTATTCCCCTGTTTCTGTCTTCAAGGGCCCAATTTTAGTCTTAACCATTTTTTTGCCTTTCACATACCTAAAAAAATTTTTACTATCCTCCTTTATATTATTGGCCATTTTTCCTTCGTACCTCATTTTTTCTCTGCGTATTTCCTTCTTAGTAATCCTCTGATGTTAAAAGCTTCCCAGTCTTCCGTTTTCCCACTTATCTTTGCTATGTTATACTTTTTTCTCTTTTAACTTTATATGTTTCTTCACTTCCCTCGTCAGCCACGGCCACCAATGCCTCCTCCTAGGATCTTTCTTCCTTTTTGGAATGACCTGATCCTGCAACTTCTGCATTATACACAGAAATATACACCATTGTTCCTCCACTGTCATCCCTGCTAAGGTATTGCACCATTGAACTTTGGCCAGTTCCTCCATCATAGCTCCATAGTTCCCTTTATTCAACAGAAATATTGTCAGTTCCAATTGTACTCTCTCCCTTTCAAATTTCAGATTGAAGCTTATTGTATTATGGTCACTACTTCCCAATGGCTCCTTCACTTAGAGGTCCTTGACCAATTCTGGTTCGTTGCACAATACCAGATCCAGAATTGCCTTATCCCTGGTCAGCTCCAGCACAAACTGTTCTAAGAATCCATCTCTGAGGCACTCCACAAAGTCTCTATCTTGAGGTCCAGTACCATCCTGATTCTCCCAGTCTACCTGCATGTTGAAATCCCCCATAACAACTGTAGTAACATCTTTGCGACAGGCCAATTTCAGCTCCTGATTTAACTTACCTCCGACATCCAGACCACTGTTTGGGGACCTGTAGATAACTCCCAAGAGGGTCTTTTTACCCTTAGTATTTCTCAGCTCTATCCACACTGACTCTACATTCCCTGATTCTAGGTCATTTGAAGTCCACATTGATGTCCTGGGGTTGAAGTGTTCCGAGGTGGAAGATGAGGCGTTCTTCCTCCAGGCGTCTGGTGGTGAGGGAGCGGCGGTGAAGGAGGCCCAGGACCTCCATGTCCTCGGCAGAGTGGGAGGGGGAGTTGAAATGTTGGGCCACGGGGCGGTGTGGTTGATTGGTGCGGGTGTCCCGGAGATGTTCCCTAAAGCACTCTGCTAGGAGGTGCCCAGTCTCCCCAATGTAGAGGAGATCGCATTGGGAGCAACGGATACAATAAATGATATCAGGGCGTTAGCCCCCAAACATCTCCAGCCCCAGCCCCAGCCCCAGCCCCAACCCCCAGCCTTTCCAGTGCCGTTACCGCTCGGGAATATGTTTTGCTTCAAAATTTATCTTTTTCCGGAGGCCACACGCACCCTTTCCCCAAGCACCACCCTCTTTGTTTAAAATCTGTCTCTGTTCGCTCTTTCATCCCCATCCCTCCATCCCCTTCCCCTTCCCTTCCTCCCTCCCTCCCCCTCCCCTCCCCTCCCCTCCCCACTCTCCACTCCCCCTCTCCCTCCTCCCTCCTCCCTCCTCCCTCCTCCCCCCTCCCCTCTCCCGCACGGGGCAGTCTCTGGGGAAAGGGTGTTACCGGCCGCGCCTTAAATACCCGCCGGCGGTTCTTGGCGGGAGTTGCCATGGAGACGGGATCTGACGGTTGGTCTTGGCGCTAAAATTAAAGTCGCAAGTGCTCGGGTGATCAATGGGAGACCATCGAGGAGACAAGGGATGAGTACTCAGAGATTGAGGGAGAGAATAAAACACCAACCAGAAATGTGGGCCCCACGGGAAGAAAATTAATTGGAAAAGCGATGCCCAGCACTTGTAATGTCAGGGAGGCTGTGGGACATTTCAATGTTAACCACCAAGAGTGGCTTGGCAACAACACCACTTACTGAGCTGACCCTAAAGCACATAGCTTCCTCCTGCCTGGGTCTGCACAAGTGATAAGGACTGAACAACATGGAAAAAGATGTACTTGACTTCAACCTAACAATGATCATTCTACAATCCTTGTGGAGACAAAGTTGGAACACCACATTGACAATATCTTTCATCCTATTGCACAGTATTATCACATTGCTAAATACAATAGATTTCTGACAGATCTTGCAACTCAATTCTGGGCATCCATGAGATGCTGTTGGCCATCAGCAAGCAAATTGTACTCGAAGGCAATCTGTAATCGCATGGCCCAGCATATCGAACAATTAAGAGGTTCAATGGAGCAGCACTGGGCACACCTACAAATGATGTGTCTGCATGATGCAGTGACAAAGTACAGTTATTTGCTAAACAGCAGATAGTCATAGAGGTTAGGCCACTGTTGGACTGTTGTATACAATTCTGCTTTCCTTCCTATTGGAAAGATGTTGTGAAACTTGAAAGGGTTCAGAAAAGATTTACAAGGATGTTGCCAGGGTTGGAGGATCTGAGCTACAGGGAGAGGCTGAACAGGCTGGGGCTGTTTTCCCTGGAGCGTCGGAGGCTGAGGGGTGACCTTATAGAGGTTTACAAAATTATGAAGGGCATGGATAGGATAAAGTCTATTTCCCTGGGGTCGGGGAGTCCAGAACGAGAGGGCATAGGTTTAGGGTGAGAAGGGAAAGATATAAAAGAGACCTACAGGGCAACGTTTTCACACCAAAGGTGGTACGTGTATGGAAAGAGCTGCCAGAGGAGGTGGTGGAGGCTGGTACAATTGCAACATTTAAAAGGCATTTGGATGGATATATGAATAGGAAAGGTTTGGAGGGGTATGGGCCAGGTGCTGGCAGGTGGGACTAGATTGGGTTGGGATATCTGGTTGGCATAGACGGGTTGGACCGAAGGGTCTGTTTCATGATGTACATTTCTATGATTCTGAGGTATACATCATGGAAACTGACCCTTCAGTCTAACTCACCCATGCCAACCAGATATCCTAATCTAATCTAGTCCCATTTGCCAGTACTTTGCCCATATCCCTCTAAACCCTTCCTGTTCGTATACCCATCATTGTATCAGCCTCCACTACTTCCTCTGGCAGCTCATTCCATACACGCAACACTCTCTGTGGGAAAAAGTTGCCCCTTATATCCCCTTCAAGTCTTTCCCCTCTCACCCTAAACCTATGTCCTCTTGTTCTGGACCCACACACCCTGGGGAAAAAACCTTGTCTATTCACTCTTTCCACGTCCCTCATGATTTTATAAGGGCATGCCTCAGCCTCCAACACTCCAGGGAAAACAGTCCCAGCCTATTCAGCCTTTCCCTGTAGCTCAAACCTTGCAATCCTGGCAACAACCTTGTATATGTTTTCTGAACCCTTTCAAGTTTCACAACATCCTTCTGATAGGAGGGAGACCAGAATTGCACACAATGATAGACAGGGCCAAGTGATCTCACAACCAACAGTTCAGATCTAAGCTCTGCAATTTGCCATGTCTGGTCGTGAATAGAGGCAGACAATTAAACAACTCCCTGGAGGAGAAGACTGAATAAATGCCTCCATCCTCAATTATGGAGGACCCGAGCACATCAGTGCAAAGATAAGGCTAAGCATTTATGACAGTCTGCAGTCAGAAGTACCAAGTGAAAGAGTTTAGACTGGCTGGATTTCTTGGAATGTAATCCAGGAGGTTTTTTTTGTAGCAACATGTAGAAGGTGCAACATAGGACAGCATAGTGTTGGAACTGATTCTGGGGAAAGAAGCTGGATGAGTAAAAACAAATTACTGTGGATGCTGGAATCTGAAACCAAAAGAGAAAATGCTGGAAAATCTCAGCAGGTCTGGCAGCATCTGTAAGGAGAGAAAAGAGCTGACGTTTCAAGTCTCACTGACCGTTTGTCAAAGTGTTTGATGTAGCAGTGGGGGAACATTTTCGTGATAGTGAAAACAACATTGTTCAGATTACTTAAGGACAAGTGAAAAGATGGCTTGCAAAAGGTGCTTTGGACGGTGGGGGGAAAGGCATATTTTATTAAAATAAAGCAGAATCTGGCCAAAGTGGACTGGGAACAGTTCCTTGCAAATAATTCTAATACTGGAGCAGTGGAAGGCATCATCAGAAACCCCTCCCACCCCGGTAACACTCTCTTCATCATCATCAGAGACCCCTCCCACTCCGGTAACACTCTCTTCATCATCATCAGAGAGCCCTCCCACACCAGTAACATTCTCTTCATCATCATCAGAGAGCCCTCCCACACCAGTAACATTCTCTTCCAACACCATCAGAGATCCCTCCTACCCCAGTAACACTCTCTTCATCATCATCAGAGACACCTCTCACCCTGGTAACACTCTCATCAACATCATCAGAGACCCCTCCCAACCTGGTAACACTCTCTTCATCATCATCAGAGACCCCTCCCACCCCGGTAACACTCTCTTCATCATCATCAGAGACCCCTCCCACCCCGGTAACACTCTCTTCATCATCATCAGAGAGCCCTCCCACACCAGTAACATTCTCTTCCAACACCATCAGAGATCCCTCCTACCCCAGTAACACTCTCATCAACATCATCAGAGACCCCTCCCAACCTGGTAACACTCTCTTCATCATCATCAGAGACCCCTCCCACCCCGGTAACACTCTCTTCATCATCATCAGAGACCCCCCCCACCCCGGTAACACTCTCTTCATCATCATCAGAGAGCCCTCCCACACCAGTAACATTCTCTTCCAACACCATCAGAGATCCCTCCTACCCCAGTAACACTCTCTTCATCATCATCAGAGACACCTCTCACCCTGGTAACACTCTCATCAACATCATCAGAGACCCCTCCCAACCTGGTAACACTCTCTTCATCATCATCAGAGACCGCTCCCACCCGGTAACACTGTCTTCTTCATCATCATCATCAGAGACTCCTCACACCCTGGTAACACTCTCTCCAACACCATCAGAGACCCCTCTCACTCTGATAACACTCTCTTCATCATCATCAGAGACCCCTCCCAACCTGATAACACTCTCTTCCAACATCATCAGAGATCCCCCCCATACCCCTGTAAGACTGTCGTCATCATCATCAAAGACCCCTCTCACCCCGGTAACACTCTCTTCATCATCATCAGAGACCCCTCCTACCCTGGTAACACTCTCTTCATCATCATCAGAGACCCCTTCCAACCTGGTGACACTCTCTTCCAACATCATCAGAGACTCCCCACACCCCTGTAACACTGTCTTCATCATCATCAGAGACTACCCATACCCCTGTAAGACTGTCGTCATCATCATCAGAGACCCCTCACACCCCGGTAACACTCTCTTCATCATCATCAGAGACCCCTCACACCCCGGTAACACTCTCCTCATCATCGTCAGAGACCCCCCCCATACCCCTGTAACACTCTCTTCATCAACATCGGGGACCCCTCCTACCCTGGTAACACTATCAACATCATCTTCAGAGACCCCTCCTACCCCAGTAACTCTCTCCTCATCACCATCAGAAACCCCTCCCAACCTGGTAACCCTCTCTTCATCACCATCAGAGACCTCTCCCACCCGGTAACACTGTCTTCATCATCATCAGAGAGCCCTCCCACACCAGTAACATTCTCTTCCAACACCATCAGAGACCCTTCCTACCCCGGCAACAATCTCTTCCAACACCATCAGAGTCTCCTCCTAACCCGGAAACACTCTCATCTAACATCAGACACGTCTCCCACCCCAGTAACATTCTCTTCCAACACCATCAGAGACCTCGCCTACCCCGGTAACTCTCTCTTCATCATCATCAGAGACACCTCCCACCCCGGTAACATTCTCTTCCAACACCATCAGAGACCGCTCCTACCCAATTAACTCCTTGAACATCATCAGAGACCCTTCCCACCCCGGTAACACTCTCTTCATCATCATTAGAGACCTCTCCCTCCCCATAACACTCTCTTCCAACACCATGAGAGATCCCTCCTACCCCAGTAACACACTCATTGAACATCATCAGAGACCCCTCCCAGCCAGGTAACACTCTCTTCCAACATCATCAGAGACCCCTCCCACCCCAGTAACAATCTCTTCCAACTTCATCAGAGACTCCTCCCACCCTGGTAACACTGTCTTCATCATCATCAGAGATCCCTCCCACCCCGGTAACACCCTCTTCCAACACCATCAGAGGCCTCGCCTATCCCGGTAACACTCTCATTGAACATTATCGGAGACCCTTCCCACCCTGGTAACACTGTCTTCCAACACCATCAGAGACCTCTCCTACCCAGGTAACACTCTCATCCAACGTCATTAGAGACCCCTCCCACCCAGGTAACAGTCACTTCCACCATCATCAGAGACCCCTCCCAACCTGGTAACACTCTCTTCATCATCATCAGAGACCCCTCTCACCCCGGTAACACTGTCTTCATCATCATCAATGGCCCCTCACACCCTGGTAACACTTTCTTCCAACACCATCAGAGGCCTCTCCTATCCCGGTAACACTCTCATTGAACATCATTGGAGACCCCTTCCGCCTCGGTAACACTCTCTTCCAACATCATCAGAGACCCCTCCCAACCTGGTAACACTCTCTTCATCATCATCAGAGACCACCCACTCCCCGGTAACACTCTCTTCCAACACCATCAGAGACCCCTCCTACCCTGGTTACACTCTCATCTAACATCATCAGAGACTCCTCCCAACCCAGGAACAATCTCTTCCAACATCACCAGAGACCCCTCCCACCCCGGTAACACTCTCTTCATCATCATCAGAGACCCTTCTCACCCCGGTAACACTTTTCATCAGCATCAGAGACCCTCCCACCCAGGTAACAATCTCTTCCAACACCATCAGAGACCCCTCCTACCCTGGTAACACTCTCATTGAACATCATCAGAGTCCCTTCCCACCCCTGTAACACTCGCTTCATCATCATCGGAGACCCCTCCCGCCCCGGTAACACTCTCTTCCAACACCATCAGAGACCCTCCCTACCCTGGTAAAACTCATCGAACATCATCAGAGACCCCTCCCTACCCTGGTAACACTCATCGAACATCATCAGAGACCCCTCACACCCCGGTAACACTCTCTTCATCATCATCAGAGACCCCTCACACCCCGGTAACACTCTCTTCATCATCATCAGAGACCCTCCCACCCTGGTAACATTCTCTTCCAACACCTTCAGAGACCCCTCCCACCCAATAACACTCTGCATCATCATCAGAGACCCCTCCCACCCTGGCAACACTCTCTTCCAACACCATCAGAGACCCCTCCTACCCTGGTAAAACCTCTTCATCATCATCAGAGACCGATCCCAACCTGTAAACACTCTCTTCAACATCATCAGAGACCCCTCCCACCCTGGTAACACTCGCATCATCATCATCAGAGACCCCTCCCACCCCGGTAACACTTTCTTCATCATCATCGTAGACCCATCCTACCCCAGTAATAATCTCTTCCAACATCATCAGAGACCCCTCCCACCCTACTAACACTCTCTTCATCATCATCAGAGACCCTCCCACCCTGGTAACATTCTCTTCCAACACCTTCAGAGACCCCTCCCACCCAGTAACACTCTGCATCATCATCAGAGACCCCTCCCACCCTGGTAACACTCTCTTCCAACATCATCAGAGACCCCTCTCACCCTGGTAACACTCTCTTTAGCACTTGTACCAAGAAGTTGAAGAACAGCTTCTTCCCTGCTGTTATTAGATTGCTGAATGGACCTCACTCTAATTCCAAACCAAATATTGATCATCGAGCCCGGTGTCTCTGCAGAAGGAGCACGTGGTGTCTAATGATACCCTTAAGCTGTTCAGGGAGAGGTGGGCACCGCAGGGAGTGGTGTTTTATTTCCCCCTCCAACTCTATTTTGATTTAATCCCTGCCCTCGCCTTCACTTTTTGATCATGCAGCATTGCCCTTTGATGTGAAGGGCACTGCTTGTCACTTGCCACTTGGGTTTTTTCTTTCTTCCTGGTGGTGGGAAATGAATAAAGATTTATACACCTGTTGTCTTTCACTGCACACACACATCATGGGTGCTGGGGAAAATATAAGCACTACTGCTGTTAGGTGGTAGTGTGGGGGTACAAAAAACCAAATATTGATCTTGCTTTTGTGCACCTCCTGTGCAGCTGTAACCCTGTATGCCTCACTGTCTAATAACTCTATGATCTGTATGTCCTTCTATGTTATGATCTGTCTGTACCACTTGCAAAACAAATCCTTTCACTGTACTTAGGTACATGTGACAATAATAATCAAATCAAATGAAAATCTTGTTAGCTTTCTGCATGGTCTGTTCCTTCTGGCTCACCTTGGTCCACTCGTCCTTCACTCCTGATACCACTTTGTTCCCTGGCCAACTTCTCTGTCTCAGGTTTGCTACAATGCTCTAACGAGGCTCAGCAGAAGCAGGAAGAACAGCACCTCATTATCTACCTGTTAACTCTACAGCCTCCTGGACTCAATATTAAGGTTCAACAACTTTGGGTCTTGAGGCACCTTTTCCCATGTCCTTTGCCCAGCATTCTTATCACACGCACTGATATTACACACATCACATTGTCAGTCATTGATTGTCCCCATTAGCAGCTATTCACTCTCCTAGGCTGACTGTTATTTTTCCCTCACTTTGACCTCTATCTCCACCTATTATTTACTCCTTACCCCCTCCTCCATCATAACTTCTGGACAAAAAACAACTTTTACCTAGCTACCATCAGTTCTGAAGAAGGACCCGATATGTTAACTTTGATTTCTCTCCAGACTTGCTCAGATTTTCCAGCAAATTCTGTTTTAGATTAGATTACTTACAGTGTGGAAACAGGCCCTTCAGCCCAACAAGCCCACACTGACCCGCCGAAGCGCAACCCACCCAGACCCATTCCCCTACATTTACCCCTTCACCTAACACTACGGGCAATTTAGCATCGCCAATTCGCCTAACCTGCACATTTTTGGACTGTGGGAGGAAACCAGAGCACCCAGAGAAAACCCACGCAGACATGGGGAGAATGTGCAAACTCCACACAGACAGTTGCCTGAGACGGGAATTGAACCCAGGTCTCTGGCGCTGAGAGACAGCATTGCTAACCACTGTGCCACCATGCTGCCCAGAATTCTTGTTTCTGATTTCCAGCGTCCACAGTTTTTTCCTTTTTTTATCAGGAGTTGGGACGTCATGTTGAGGTTGTAGAGGACATTGGTGTGGTCACTTTTGAAGTATTGTGCACAATTGAAGTCACACTGCTAAAAGAAGGATAAACCACTAGGTCATCAACTCCCTCTTGTGTTACTGTTGATTCTTTTGATAGTCACCTGAAATTGTTGTCCTGGTTCTCGATCTTTGCATTAATCGGAACAGTTCACCTCTCCCTTTCGAGGTCAAGATTCCATGGTTTTAAATATCCCTGTCAAATAGAATCTCCTAGGAGAAAGTGAGGACTGCAGATGCTGGAGATCAGATCTGAAAAATGTGTTGCTGGAAACGTGCAGCAGGTCAGGCAGCATCCAAGGAGCAGGAGAATCGACGTTTCGGGTATAATCCCCTCTTCAGGAATGAGGAAGGTGTGCCAAACAGGCTAAGATAAAAGGTAGGGAGGAGGGACTTGGGAGAGGGGCGTTGGGAATGCAATAGGTGGAAGGAGGTTAAGGTGAGAGTGATAGGCCGGAGAGGGGGTGGGGGTGGAGAGGTCGGGAAGAAGATTGTAGGTTAAGTTGGTTGGTGCTGGTGTCCCAGAGGTGTTCTCTGAAACGTTCCGCAAGTAGGCAGCCTGTCTCCCCAATGTAGAGGAGGCCACATCGGGTGCAGCGGATGCAGTAACTGATGTGTGTGGAGGTGCAGGTGAATTTGTGAAGGATCCCTTGGGGCCTTGGAGGGAAGTGAGGGGGGAGGTGCAGGCGCAAGCTTTGCATTTCTTGCGGTTGCACGGGAAGGTGCTGGGAGTGGAGGTTGGGTTGGTGGGGGGTGTGGACCTGATGAGGGAGTCACGGAGGGAATGGTCTTTCCGGAACGCTGATAGGAGAGGGGAGGAAAATATATCCTTGGTGGTGGGGTCTGTTTAGAGGTGGCGGAACTGACGAAGGATGATACGATGTATCTGGAGGTTGGTGGGTTGGTAGGTAGGACCAGTGGGGTTCTGTCCTGGTGGCGATTGGAGGGACGGGGTTCAAGGGCGGAGGAGCGGGAAGTGGAGGAAATGCGGTGGGGTTGTTGGTCTGAACGTAGTCCAGAGTCCATGTGGGGTCAGTCGGTTCCGTAGACAGGTGCTGAGGAAGGAGATGTGGCTGTGGTAGTGAGTCTGTTTGAGGATGTGGTTGAAGAGCTTCAGGGCAGAGGAGATGTCTGGGGGGTGCAGTGAGGAGGGACTCACTGAAATCCTTGTAGAAGGAGGAAGAAAGCTTCGTCAAAGAAGGCATCCATGCAAAGGGATTCACAGTCGGTTAAAATCAACACGGAGAAAGTGAAGACTGCAGATGCTGGAGATCAGAGCTGAAAAATGTGTTGCTGGAAAAGCACAGCAGGTCAGGCAGCATCCAAGGAGCAGGAGAAATGACGTTTCGGGCATAAGCCCTTCTTCAGGAATGAGGAGGGTGTGCCAAGCAGGCTAAGATGAAAAGGTAGGGAGGAGGGACTTGGGGGTCATCTCTGCCCTGAAGCTCTTCAGCCACGTCCTCAAACAGACTCACTCACTCACATCTCCTTCCTCAGCATCTGTCTACGGGACCGACTGACCCCGCATGGACTCCGGACTATGTTCAGACCAACAAGCACCAACCAACCCAAACGCCCCGTGGCAGAACACTTTAACTCCCCCTCCCACTCCGCCAAGGACATGCAGGTCCTTGGCCTCCTCCATCGCCAGACCATGGCAACACGATGCCTGGAGGAAGAACACAGAACATAGAACAATACAGCACAGAACAGGCCCTTCGGCCCACAATGTTGTGCCAAACTTCTAACCTAGATGAAGCACCCAGACCACCTCATCTTCCGCCTAGGAACCCTCCAACCACAAGGGATGAATGCAGATTTCTCCAGCTTCCTCATCTCCCCTCCCCCCACCTTATCTCAGTCCCAACCCTTGGACTCAGCACCGCCTTCTTGACCTGCAATCTTCTTCCCGACCTCTCCACCCCCACCCCCTCTCCGGCCTATCACCCTCACCTTAACCTCCTTCCACCTATCGCATTCCCAACGACCCTCTCCCAAGTCCCTCCTCCCTACC
This sequence comes from Chiloscyllium punctatum, assembly GCF_047496795.1. Taxonomy (NCBI): domain Eukaryota; kingdom Metazoa; phylum Chordata; class Chondrichthyes; order Orectolobiformes; family Hemiscylliidae; genus Chiloscyllium; species Chiloscyllium punctatum. Next base: position 9,531,557 of record NC_092741.1, read on the forward strand.
TTTTATCTTAGCCTACTTGGCACACCTTCCTCATTCCTGATGAAGGGCTTATGCCTGAAACGTCGATTCTCCTGCTCCTTGGATGCTGCCTGACCTGATGTGCTTTTCCAGCAACACATTTTTCAGCTCAAATGGAATCTCCTCTTAGCTATCCCAACATCTGTCTACCCACGTAACAGAAGTCCGTCATTCCGGGAGCCATACCCTTATAGCTTTGTGTCATCCTCTCCAAATCCCATTGTATTTTATTTCATTGATCGGCCCTAGGCAAGGTTGATGGATATGAAGCCTCCTTCATTGTTCTCTGACGATGTCACTGAGGTTATGGCGAAATGAGAGTTTAGATTAGAGTGGTGCTGGAAAAGCACAGCAGTTCAGGCAGCATCCCAGAAGCAAGAAAGTCGACGTTTCGGGCAAAAGGTCTTCATCAGGAATAGAGCTCTATTCTATAGAGCACCTTAATAGATGGGGGACCAGCATTCTGGCAGGCAGGTTTGCCACTGCAACACAGCTGCGTTTAAACTAAATAACGGCGGGGAGGGGACAAACTGGAGGTTTAAGAAGGAAATTGCAAGGAAAGTTAGAACAAGAGAAGTCAAGAAAGACAACGGTATCAATGGAGCAGAAAGCTCAAAAAGGGATCATGCCATAAGGTTGAGTGAAATAGGGATTGATAGGAAGGGTGAGGGCAGTAACAAATTAAAAATATTATATATGAATGCACGAAGCGTTAGAAATAAGATGGATGAGCTTGAGGCTCATTTGGAAATTGGCAGTTACGATGTTGTGGGGATAACGGAGACATGGCTTCAAGTGGACAGGGCCTGGGAAATGAATATTCAAGGCTATACTTGCTATCGTAAGGACAGACTGACGGGCAGAGGGGGTGGGATGGCCCAGTTGGTAAGGAATGATATTCAGTCCCTTGTGCGGGAGGACCTAAAATCAGGGGATGTAGAGTCAGTATGGATCGAGCTGAGAAATTCTAAGGGTAGAAAGACCCTCATGGGAGTTATCTACAGGCCCCCAAACAGTAGTCTGGATTTAGGGTGTAAGTTGAATAAGGAGCTGAAATTGGCCTGTCGCAAAGATATTACTACAGTTGTTATGGGGGATTTCAACATGCAGGTAGACCGGGTGAATCAGGATGGTACTGGACCCCAAGAAAGGGAGTTTGTGGAGTGTCTCTGAGATGGATTCTTAGAACAGCTTGTGCTGGAGCCGACCAGGGAGAAGGCTCTAGTCTGGTGTTGTGCAGTGAACCAGATTTGAACCGGGACCTCAAAGTGAAGGAGCCATTAGGAGGTAGTGACCATAATACAATAAGCTTTAATCTGCAATTTGAAAGGGAGAGGGTACAATCGGAAGTGACAATATTTCAGTTGAATAAAGGTAACTCTGGAGCTATGAGGGAGGAGCTGGCCAAAGTTCAATGGTGCAAAAGGAAGAAAGATCCTAAGAGGAGGCAGAGTTGGCTGTGCCTGATGAGGGAAGTTAAGAAAATATAAAGTCAAAAGAGAAAAAGTATAACATAGCAAAGATGAGTGGGAAAACGGAGTTCTGGGAAGGTTTTAAAGAACCACAGAGGATAACTAAGAAGGAAATACGCAGATAAAAAATGAGGTATGAAGGTAAACTGGCCAAAAATATAAAGGGGGATAGTAAAAGCTTTTTTAGGTATGTGAAAGGAAAGAAAATGGTGAAGACTAAAATTGGGCCCTTGAAGGCAGAAATAGGTAAATATATTACGGGGAACAAAGAAGTGGCAGAAGAGTTGATTTGGTACTTCAGATCTGTGTTCACTGGGGAAGACACAAGTAATCTCCCAGAGGTAATAGTGGCTGAAGGAACTGAACTGAAGGGAATTTATATTTGCCAAGAAATGGTGTTGGAGAGACTGTTAGGTCTGAAGGCTGATGAGTCCCCGGGACCTGGTAGTCTACACCACAGGGTACTGAAGGAGATGGTTCGAGAAATTGTGGAGGCATTGGTGATAATTTTCCAATGTTCTATAGATTCAGGATCAGTTCCTGCAGATTGGAGGGTGGCTAATGTTGTCCCACTTTTTAAGAAAGGAGGGAGAGAGAAAGCAGGGAATTATAGACCAGTTAGTCTGACCTCAGTGGTGGGAAAGATGCTGGAGTCAATTATAAAGGATGAAATTACGACACATCTGGATAGCAGTAACAGGATAGGTCAGAGTCAGCATGGATTTATGAAGGGGAAATCATGCTTGACTAATCTTGTGGAATTTTTTGAGGATGTAACTCTGAAGGTGGACAAGGGAGATCCAGTGGATGTAGTGTACCTGGACTTTCAGAAAGCCTATGATAAAGTCCCACATAGGAGGTTAGTGAGCAAAATTAGGGTGCATGGTATTGGGGGAAAAATACTGACTTGGATTGAAAATTGGTTGGCTGACAGGAAACAAAGAGTAGTGATAAATGGCTCCATTTCAGAATGGCAGGCGGTGACCAGTGGGGTACCACAGCGATCAGTGCTGGGATCGCATCTTTTTACAATATACATTAATGACATAGATGATGGTATTAAAAGTAATATTACCAAATTTGCTGATGATATAAAGCTGGGTGGCAGGGTGAAATGTGAGGAGGATGTTAGGAGATTACAGGGTGACCTGGACAGGCTAGGTGAGTGGACAGATGCATGGCAGATGCAGTTTAATGTGGATAAATGTGTGGTTATCCACTTTGGTGGCAAGAACAGGAAGGCAGATTACTACCTAAATGGAGTCAAGTTAGGTAAAGGGGCGGTACAAGGAGATCTAGGTGTTCTTGTACATCAGTCAATGAAAGCAAGCATGCAGGTACAGCAGGCAGTGACGAAAGCTAATAGCATGCTGGCCTTCATAACAAGAGGGATTGACTATAGGAGCAAAGAGGTCCTTCTGCAGCTGTACAGGGTCCTGGTGAGACCGCACCTGGAATATTGTGCACAGTTTTGGTCTCCAAATTTGAGGAAAGACATTCTGGCTATTGAGGGAGGACAGTGAAGGTTCACGAGGTCAATTCCCGGAATGGCGGGACTATCTTACGTTGAAAGATTGGAGCGACTGGGCTTGTATATCCTTGGGTTTAGAAGGCTGAGAGGGGATCTGATTGAGAAGTATAAGATTATTAAAGGATTGGACACTCTGGAGGCAGGAAACATGTTTCCGCTGATGGGTGAGTCCCGAACCAGAGGACACAGTTTAAAAATAAGGGTTAGGCCATTTAGAACAGAGTTGAGGAGAAACTTCTTCACCCAGAAAGTGGTGGGTGTGTCGAATGTTCTGCCCCAGAAGGCAGTGGAGTCCAAGTCTCTGGATACTTTCAAGAAAGAGTTGGATAGAGCTCTCAAGGATAGTGGAATCAAGGGTTATGGGGATAAGGCAGGAACAGGATACTGATTAAGGACGATTAGCCATGATCATAATGAATGGTGGTGCTGGCTCGAAGGACAGAATGGCCTACTCCTGTACTTATTGTCTATTGTCGATTTTCCTGCTCCTCGGATGCTGCCTGACCTGCTGTGCTTTTCCAGCACCACTCTAATCTAGACTCTGGTTTCCAGCATCTGCAGTCCTTGTTTTTACCTTCTGGCGAAATGAACTTATTCTGTCCAGACATTGTCACATGATTCGGCCAAAGTCTGCTACAGCCTGATACTGGCTCAGAATTGTCAGTTGGCATCGCTGAATGACTTGTGTTGTGTAATCTCTTTAACTCACACTTATATGAGGCTGCCCATGTTCAGAATCCATTGCTAATGAACCTTTATAAGGAAGAGGGAGAAAAATAAAAGAAAACTAAAGTCGAGTGAACACAGCTAAAAGTTGCGGTGGGGGTGGGGGGGGGAAGGTGGTGGTTGGGATTCAGTTCTTGGCTGCTAGAAGATACTGTTGAAAAATGTGGTGCTGGAAAAACACAGCAGGCCAGGCAGCATCCGAGGAGCAGGAGAATCGACATTTCGGGCATAAGCCCTTTTTCAGGAATGAGTTCAGATTCCTGAAGAAGGGTTTATGCCCGAAATGTCGATTCTCCTGCTCCTCGGATGCTGCCTGGCCTGATGTGTTTCTCCAGCACCACATTTTTCAACTCTGGTCTCCAGCATCTGCAGACCTCATTTTCTCCTCCCTGCTCAAAGATACTGGTAGAGTTTGGGGAATAAAGAGCTCAAAATAAAATCGTAGAAAGTGCAGTTTGCATGTTTTGAGGACTTCTTTTGAGAGATGTTGGAGCAAGGCTGGAAAAGGATATGACAGTGAACATATACAAAAGTACAGCATAGAACAGGCCCTTTGGCCCATGATGTTGTGCCGAGCATTAGTCCTAATGTAAAATAAAATAACTTAACCTACACATCCCTCAATTCACTGCTGTCCTTGTGCACGTCCAGCAGTTGCTTAAATGTCCCTAATGACTCTGCTTCCATCACCACCACTGGCAACGCATTCCATGCATTCACAACTCTCTGCGTAAAGAACCTTCGTCTGACGTCCCCTCTGCACCATTCTCCTATGACCCCTCGTGCCAGTCAATCCTGCCCTGGGAAAGATCTCTGGCTATTAACTCTATCTATGCCTCTCATTACCTTGTATATCTCTGTCAGGTCACCTCTCTTCCTCCTTCTCTCCAGAGAGAAAGCTCCGAGCTTATTCAACCTTTCTTCATAAGGCAAGCCCTCCAGTCCAGGCAGCATCCTGGTAAACCTTCTTTGCACCCTCTCCAAAGCCTCTGTATCCTTCCTACAGTAGGGCGACCAGAACTGGACACAATATTCCAAGTATGGTCTCACCAGGGACTTGTAGAACTGCAGCAAAAACTCACGAGTCTTAAACTCGATCCCACTGTTAATAAAAGCCAAAGCATCACATGTTTTCGTAACAGCCCTATCCACTTGGGTGGCAACTTTGAGGGATCTATGTACTTAAATGCCAATATCCTTCTGTTTCTCCGCACTGCCAAGAATCCTGTCTTTAATCCTATATTCAGCATTCAAGTTCGACCTTTCAAAATGCATCACTTCACATTTTTCCAGGTTGAACTCCATCTGCCATTTCTTATCCCAGCTCTGTCTATGTCGCGCTGCAGCCTGCAATAGTCCTTGGAAATGCTACAACTCTAGTACGTCAGATGGATCAGTTTTGTCCAATGTCTACAGGAGGGTTTCCTAACACAGTATGTCAAAGGGCGGACAAGAGGGGAGGCCACACAGGATCTCGTGCTTGGTAATGAACCAGGCCAGGCGTTTGATTTAGTTGTAGGAGAGCACTTTGTGGAGAGTGACCATAATTCAGTTACGTTTAGTTTAGTGACGGAAAGGGATAGGTACATGCCACAGGTCAAAAGTTAAAGATGGGGCAAGGCCAATTACAATATGATTAGGCAAGAATTAGAATGCATAGAATGGGGTAGCAAAATGCAGGGGATGGGGACAATGGGAATGTGGAGCTGGTTTAAGGAACAGATATTGTGTGTCCTTGATAGGTATGTCCCTGTCAGGCAGGGAGGAAGTGATAATGTAAGGCAACTGTGGTTCACAACAGAAATTGCATCTCTTGTTATGAAGAAGAAGGAGGCTTATATGTTGATGAGGGAAAATGGTTCAGATGAAGCGATGGAAAGTTACAGATCAGCTAGGAAGGATTTAAAGAGAGAGTTAAGAAGAGCAAAGAGAGGACAAAAGCAGTCTTTGGCAAATAGAGTAAAGGAGAACCCTAAAGCTTTCTATAGGTATGTGAGGAATAAAAGGATGATTAGGGTAGGAATAGGGCCAGTCAAAGACAGAAGTGGGAAGTTGAGTGTGGACCCTGTGGAGAACGGAGAGGGGCTAAATGAATATTTCTCATCGGTTTTCACTCAGGAAAAGGAGAATATTGTAGAGGAGAAGAATGAGTTACGAGATATTAGACTAGAAAGGATAGAGGTTAGTTATGAACAGGTGTTATCAATTCTAGAAGGAGTGAAAGTAGACAAGGCCGGGATTTATCCGAGAATTCTCTGGGAAGCTAGGGAGGAGATAGTAGAGCCTTTGGCTTTGATATTTGAGTCATCATTGTCCACAGGTTTGATACCAGAGGACTGGAGGATTGCAAATGTTGTGCTCTTGTTCAAGAAGGGCAGTAGAGATGACCCAGGTAATTATAGACCAGTGAGCCTTACTTCTGTTGTAGGAAAGGTTTTGGAAAGGATTCTAAGAGATAAGATTTATAATCATCGTGCAAACAACAATTTGATTTCAGATAGTCAACATGCTTTCATCAAGGGCAGGTCATGTCCCACATTGAGTTTTTTGAGAAGGTGACCAAGTATGTAGATGAGGGTAGGGCAGTTGATGTGGTATACATGGAGGAGAAAGTGAGGACTGCAGATGCTGGAGATCAGAGCTGAAAATGTGTTGCTGGAAAAGCACAGCAGGTCAGCCAGCATCCAAGGAGCAGGAGAATCGACGTTTCGGGCATGAGCCCTTCTTCAGGAATGAGGAAAGTGTGTCCAGCAGGCTAAAAGGTAGCGAGGAGGGTCTTGGGGGAGGGGCGTTGGAAATGTGATAGGTGGAAGGAGGTCAAGGCGAGGGTGATAGGCCATAGTGGGGGTGGGGGCGGAGAGGTCAGGAATAAGATTGCAGGTTAGGAAGGTGGTGGTGAGTTTGAGGGATTTGACTGAGACAAGGTGGGGGGAGGGGAAATGAGGAAACTGGAGAAATCTGAGTTCATCCCTTGTGGTTGGAGGGTTCCTAGGCGGAAGATGAGGCGCTCTTCCTCCAACCGTCGTGGTATCCATGGACTTCTGTAAAGCCTTTGATAAGGTCCACATGGTAGGCTGTTGGAGAAAATGCATGGAATTGAGGGTGATTTAGCAGTTTGGTTTAGAAACTGGCTTTCTGAAAGAAGGCAGCGAGTGGTGGTTGATGGAAAATACTAGTCCGTTTACTAGTAGTTTGCCACAAGGATCTGTTTTGGGACCACTGCTGTTTATAAATGACTTAGACGCCTGCATAGGTGGATGGATTGTAAATTTTCACGGTGGAGTAGTGGTCAGTGTGGAAGAATGTTACAGGTTGCAGGGGGACTTGGATAAACTGCAGAATTGGACTGAGAGGTGGCAAATAGAGTTCAATGCAGCTAAATGTGAGGTGATGCACTTTGGGAAGAATAACAGTAAGGCAGAGTACTGAGTCGATGGAAAGATGTGCAGAGTGATCTTGGAGTCCCATGTATGTAGATCCCTGAAAGTTGCCACCCAGGGTGATAGTGCTGTTAAGAAGGCATACGGTGTGTTAGGTTTCATTCGTAGAGGGATTGAGTTCCAGAGCCGCAATATCATGCTGCAACTATACAAAACGCTGATGATTAGGGTGTGGCCACACTTGGAATATTGTGTACAGTTCTGGTCCCCATATTCTGGGAAGGATGTGGAAGCATTGGAAAAGATGCAGAGGAAATTTACCAGGATGTTGACTGGTCTGGAGGGAAGGTCTTATGAGGAAAGGCTGAGAGACTTGAACCTCTTCTCATTGGCAAGAAGAAGGCGAAGAGGGGATTTGATAGAGACATGCAAGATGATCAGAGGATTAGATAGGGTAGACAGTGAAAATCTTTTTCCTAGGATGATGACATCAGCATGTACGAGGGGGCATAATTACAAATCGAGGGGTGATAGATTTAAGACAGATGTCAGAGGCAGGTTCTTTACTCAGAGAGTGGTGAGGGTGTGGAATGCCCTACCTGCTAATGTAGACAACTCAGCCACATTAGGGAGATTTAAACAATCCTTAGGTAAGCACATGGATGATTTTGGGATAGGGTAGGGGGATGAGCTGAGAATAGTTCACAGGTCAGCGCAACATCGAGGGCCGAAGGGCCTGTTCTGAGCTGTATTGTTCAATGTTCTATGATACTATCAACAGCACCTCCCACCGTTGGTCATCTGCAAATTTACTAGCCCACCCCTCAACCTCCTCATCCAAGTCATTTATAAAAACTACAAAAAGCAGAGGCCCAAGAACAGAGCCCTGCAGGACCCCACTCAACACTGACCTCCAGGCAGAATACTTTTCATCTACAACTACTCTCTGCCTTCTGTCAGCCAGGCAATTCTGAATCCAGACAGCCGAATCTCCCTGTTTCCCATACCTCCTGACCTTATGAATAAGCCTACCATGGGGAACCTTATCAAGTGCCTTGCTGAAGTCCCTTGGCTTTGTGAGGGGCAAGTCATGCCTCACTAATCTTATTGAGTTCTTCGAGGAGGTGACAAGACAGGTCGACGAAGGTCGAGCAGGGGATGTGGTGTATATGGACTTCGTCAAAGCCTGTGAACTGCTCTCAGCTTGTCCCCCTACACTATCCATCATCATCCATGTGCTTATCTAAGGATTGTTAGTCCCTCACAAATCCCCACCTCATTCCGCCTTCCGCAAAGACTGTTCCCTTTGTGACTACCTGGTCAGGTCCACACCCCGCAACAACCCACCCTCCCTTCCTGGCACCTTCCCCTGCCACCGCAGAAATTGCAAAATCTGCGCCCACACCTCCTTCATCATCACCATCCAAGGCCCCAGAGGAGCCTTCCACATCCTCAAAGTTTTATCTGCCCATCCACCAATATCATTTATTGTATCCGTTGCTCCTGAGGCAGTCTCCTCTACATTGGGGAGACTGGACGCCTCCTCACAGAGCACTTTAGGGAACATCTCCGGGACACCCACACCAATCAACCCCACTGCCCTGTGGCCCAATATTTCAACTCCCCCTCCCACTCTGCTGACGACATGCAGGTCCTGGGCCTCCTCCATCAACGCTCCCTCACCACCCAACGCCTGGAGGAAGAACGCCTCATCTTCCGCCTCGGTACACTTCAACCCCAGGGCATCAATGTGGACTTCACCAGTTTCCTCATTTCCCCTTCCCCAACCTCACCCCAGTTCCAACCTTCCAGCTCAGCACTGCCCTCTTGACCTGTCCTACCTGCCTATCTTCTTTTCCACCTATCACTCCACCCCCCTCTCTCTCTATCACTTTCATTCCCCCCCCCCATTCATCCATTGTACTCTTTGCTACCTTCCCCGACCCTCGTCTCTGACCTATCACCTCCAACCCGACCCCCCATTCACCTATTGTATTCTATGCTACTTTCTCCCCACCCCCCAGCCCCGTCTCATTTATCTCTCCACTCGGCAGGCACTCTGCCTATATTCCTGATGAAGGGATTTTGCCCGAAACGTCGATTTTCCTGCTCCTCGGATGCTGCCTGACCTGCTGTGCTTTTCCAGCACCACTCTAATCGAGACTCTGGTTTCCAGCATCTGCAGTCCTTGTTTTACCTCACAAAGCCATGCTGACTGCTTTTAATCACACTATGCTTTTCCAAATAGCCATAAATCCTATCCCTCAGAATTCTTTCCAACACTTTGCTGACCACAGACGTAAGACTGACTGGTCTGTAATTGTCAGGGATTTCCCTATTACCCTTCTTGAAAAGGGGAACAACATTTGCCTCCTTGCAATCCTCTGGTGTGACCCGAGTGGAGAGTGAAGAGGCAAAGATCTTCGCCAGCAGCTTAGCAACCTCCTTTCTTGCTTCACAGAGCAGCCTAGGATAAATCTGCTCTGGCCCTGGGGACTGATCAATCTTAATGTTTGCCAAAATTTCCAGCACTGAAAATGTGTTGCTGGAAAAGCGCAGCAGGTCAGGCAGCATCCAAGGAACAGGAGAATCAACGTTTCGGGCATAAGCCCTTCTTCAGGAATGAGGAAAGTGTGTCCAGCAAGCTAAGATAAAAGGTAGGGAGGAGGGACTTGGGGGAGAGGTGTTGGAAATGCGATAGGTGGAAGGAGGTCAAGGTGAGGGTGAAAGGCCAGAGTGGGGTGGGGGCGGAGAGGTCAGGAAGAAGATTGCAGGTTAAGAAGGCGGTGCTGAGTTCGAGGGATTTGACTGAGACAAGGTGGGGGGAGGGGAAATGAGGAAACTGGAGAAACCTGAGTTCATCCCTTGTGGTTGGAGGGTTCCTAGGCGGAAGACGAGGACTTCCTCCACCGACATGCAGGTCCTTGGACTCCTCCATTGTCAGACCATAACAACACGACAGTTGGAGGAAGAGCGCCTCATCTTCCACCTAGGAACCCTCCAACCACAAGGGATGAACTCAGATTTCTCCAGTTTCCTCATTTCCCCTCCCCCCACCTTGTCTCAGTCAAATCCCTCGAACTCAGCACTGCCTTCCTAACCTGCAATCTTCTTCCTGACCTCTCCGCCCCCACCCCACTCTGGCCTCCACCTATCGCATTTCCAATGCCCCTCCCCCAAGTCACTCCTCCCTACCTTTTATCTTAGCCTGCTGGACACACTTTCTTCATTCCGATTTTCCTGTTCCTTGGATGCTGTCTGACCTGCTGCGCTTTTCCAGCAACCCATTTTCAGCTCTGATCTCCAGCATCTGCAGTCCTCACTTTCTCCTCCAAAATTTCCAGCACATCAACTTCATCAATCTCGATCTGTTCAAGCCTGTATCCCAGTTCCTCAAAGTTCTCATTCACAACAAGGTCCCTTTCCTTAGTGAAAACTGAAGCAAAAAACTCAATTAAGTCTTCCCCCTATCTGCTCAGACTCCATGTGCAAGTTCCCTCCGCTATCCCTGATCGGCCCTACCTTCTCCCTGATCATTCTCTTATTCCTCACATATGACTAAAATACCTTTGTGTTCTCCCTAATCCTTCTTGCCAAGCCTTTCTCGTGTCCCCTCCTGGCTCTCCTCAGTCCATTTCTGAGCTCTTTTCTAGCAAGCCTGTAATCCTCTAAACCTGTGCTAGATCCTTGCTTCCTCCACCTTATGTAAGCTGCCTTCTTCCTTTTGATGAGAAGCTCGTCTGTTCTCGTCATCCAAGGTTCCTTAATCTTACCCCTTCTTACCTGTCTCAGAGGAACAAATTCGTGCAACACTCGCAACAACTGCTCCTTAAATAGTCTCCACATGTTTGCTGTGCCCTTTCTGTGGAGCAATTGCTCCAAATCTCTACTTCCCAACTCCTGTCTGATATCGTCATAATTTCCTTTTTCCCCAATTAGATATCTTCCCTTGGTAACTGCTTCTTTCCCTCTCCAAGGCTATGCTAAATGTGAGGCAGTTGTGGTCACTGTCCCCAAAGTGTTCTCCCAACACAAGATCTGACACCTGTCCTGGTTCATTGCCGAGCACCAAATCCAAAATGGCCTCTCCCTTTGTCGGTCTGTCTACGTACTGAGTAAGGAAACCCTTCTGAACACACCTGACAAAAACAGCTCCATCCAAACCTTCTGCACTCAGGAGGTTCCAGTCAATATTGGGAAAGTTGAAGTCACCCATACCAACAACCCTGCTACATCTGCATTTTTCCTAAATCTGCCGGTCTACGAGTTCTTCAATCTCTCTACTGCTATTGGGGGGGATCTGTCGAAAACCCCCAATGAGGTGGCTGCACCCTTGCTGTTCCTAACTTCCCCCCGTCCTGACTCAGGAGACAAACCTTCCTCAACAACCTTAGATCTCACGCACTTAAAACCTTCCTGGCAGCCCTCCTTTCTCCCCGCCCTCTCTCCTCGCCGCTTTATTCAAAAAAATTGTTTTTTACTCACCTTCCCAGCAGTCCTCCGCTCTTTCCTAGCACCTCTTGACGAATGAAGGCCCCGACACCTGAGGTAAGTATTTAAAACAGTTTTACTCACCTTCTCAGCAGTCCTCCACTCCTCCCTCGCACCTTTCGAAAAATCGACAGTGAAGAGAAGGATTTTAATCAATTCACTATGTCAATTCTGTATACATATTGGAAGGTGGGAACATAATATATGAGCGAAAAGCTGTAGCTTAATCGATGTCTTAGTGAGATTCACTTTGTATTTCTTCCTCTGGATTATGACATCTTAATGCCAAGCCCAGGCCTCATTCTTCACTGGCCGAACAGTTATAGCTTTGTACACTGTGCTTTCTAACTCCTCATTTAGCTTCGTTATATCCATATAGCACTAATTTCAATTTTTATAGTATTATCACAGTATGCTTTCCTGATCACAGACATCTCCTCTTACTGTACCCTTGACCATGACCTCACCTCCCATCACCAAACCATCATCTCCCAGACCATCCACAACCTCATCACCACAGGGAATCTCCCACCCACAGCCTCCAAACTCATAGTCCCAGAAACCCACACACTGCCCAGTTCTACCTCCTACCCAAAATTCACAAACCTGACTACCCCGATCGACCCATCGTCTCTGCCTGCTCCTGCCCCATCAAAAGTATCTGCTCTTACCTTAACACCGTCCTTGTCCCCCTTGGTCCAGGATCTCCCCTCGTATATTTGGGACACCACCCATGCCCTCCAACTCCTCCACGACGTTTGGTTCCCCAGCCCCCAATGCCTCATCTTCACCACGGACATCCAGTCTCTATACGCATTCATCTGCCATGACGAATGACTCCAAGCCTTCTGGTTCTTCCTCTCCTGCCGATCCAACCAGTACACTCAACTGATTGGCTGAACTGTCCTCACCCTCAAAGATTTCTCCTTCGAATTCTCTCACTTCCTTCAGACCAAAGGGTTGGACATGGGCACCCAAATGGGCCCCAGCTTTGCCCATTTCTTCGTAGGTTAGTGGAACAGTCCATCTTCCACAGTTACACCGGCACCATTCCCCACCTGTTCCTCTGCTACATCAATAACTGTATCAGTGCCACTTCGTGCTCCCATGAGGAGGTTGAACAATTCATCAACTTCACAAACACCTTTTGCCCCAACCTCAAGTTCACCTGAACCATCCCGAACACCTCCCTCCCCTTCCTGGACCTCTCCATCTCCATTTCCAGTGAGCAACTCAATACGGGACCCTCCTCTCATTTATCTCTCCACCCTTCAGGCACTCTGCCTGTATTCCTGATGAAGGGCTTTTGCCAGAAACGTCGATTTTACTGCTCCTCAGATGCTGCCTGAACTGCTGTGCTTTTCCAGCAGCACTAATCCAGAATCTATGTCAAACCCACTGACTCCCACAGCTACCTGGACTACACCTCCTCCCACCCCCACTACTGTAAAAATGCAATCCCTTACTCCCTCCACCATCTGCTCCCAGGAAGAGCAATTCCACTCAAGAATATCCCAGAAGGACTCCTTCCCCCCACCATCACACCCACTCCAGTTACAGGTTCCGCCCCCACTCCCACCTCTGCACCCACACCAGATCCCAGCTCCCAGCCCTGCTGAGTTTTCACCATCCCCCCAGACCTCCCCCTCACTGAGGACGAACGATCAGTCCTCAGCAAAGGACTCACCTTCATCACCCTCCGTCCACGCATCAATGAATTTAATACACGCCGTGATGTTGAACAATTCTTCCGTCGCCTACGCCTCCGAGCTTACTTTCACAATCAGGACTCCCGCCCACCTTCCGAGGACCCCTTCGCCCACCTCCAACACACTGCATCCACCTGGACACCCTGTTCTGGCCTATTACCTGCCCTCGACCTCTTCATTTCCAACTGCCGCCGGGACATTAACCGCCTCAACCTGTCTACCTCCCTCCCCCACTCTAACCTCTCACCCTCACAACGCGCAGCCCTCCAATCCCTCTGCTCCAATCCCAACCTCACCATCAAGCCAGCGGATAAAGGGGGCGCAGTGGTAGTCTGGCGCACTGACCTCTGCACCGCTGAAGCCAAACGTCAACTCGAGGACACCTCTTCCTACTGCCCCCTCAACCATGACCCCACCCCCCCATCACCAAACCATCATCTCCCAGACCATACAGAACCTCATCACCTCAGGAGATCTCCCACCCACAGCTTCCAACCTCATAGTCCGGGAACACCGCACAGCCCGGTTCTACCTCCTTCCTAAGATCCACAAGCCTGACCACCCTGGCCGACCCATTGTCTCAGCATGCTCCTGCCCCACTGAACTCATCTCCACCTACCTCGACACTGTCCTATCCCCCCTAGTCCAGGAACTCCCCACATACATTCGAGACACCACCCATGCCCTCCACCTCCTCCAAGACTTCCGTTTCCCTGGCCCCCAACGCCTCATCTTCACCATGGATATCCAATCCCTCTACACCTTCATCCGCCATGACCAGGGCCTCCAAGCCCTCCGTTTTTTCCTCTCCAGACGTTCCCAACAGTACCCTTCCACCGACACTCTCATTCGTTTGGCCGAACTGGTCCTCACCCTTAACAATTTCTCCTTTGAATCCTCCCACTTCCTCCAGACCAAAGGGGTAGCCATGGGCACACGTATGGGCCCCAGCTATGCCTGTCTCTTTGTTGGCTATGTAGAGCAGTTGATCTTCCGTAATTACACCGGCACCACTCCCCACCTCTTCCTCCGTTACATTGATGATTGCATTGGCGCCACCTCGTGCTCCCGCGAGGAGGTTGAGCAATTCATCAACTTCACCAACACATTCCACCCTGACCTTAAATTTACCTGGACCATCTCTGACACCTTCCTCCCCTTCCTGGACCTCTCCATCTCCATTAGTGACGACCGACTTGACACTGACATTTTTTACAAACCCACCGACTCCCACAGCTACCTGGGTTACACCTCTTCCCACCCTACCTCTTGCAAAAATGCCATCCCGTACTTCCAATTCCTCCGCCTCCGCCGTATCTGCTCCCAGGAGGACCAGTTCCACCACAGAACACACCAGACGGCCTCCTTCTTTAGAGACCGCAATTTCCCTTCTCACGTGGTTAAAGATGCCCTCCAACGTATCTCATCCACATCCCGCACCTCCGCCCTCAGACCCCACCCCTTCAACCGTAACAAGGACAGAACGCCCCTGGTGCTCACCTTCCACCCTACCAACCTTCGCATAAACCAAATCATCCGCCGACATTTCCGCCACCTCCAAACAGACCCCACTGCCAGGGATATATTTCCCTCCCCACCCCTTTCCGCCTTCCGCAAAGACCGTTCCCTCCGCGACTACCTGGTCAGGTCCACGCCCCCAAACAACCCACCCTCCAATCCTGGCACTTTCCCCTGCCACCGCAGGAACTGTAAAACCTGCGCCCACACCTCCTCCCTCACCTCTATCCAAGGCCCTAAAGGAGCCTTCCACATCCATCAAAGTTTTACTTGCACATCCACTAATATCATTTATTGTATCCGTTGCTCCCGATGCGGTCTCCTCTACATTGAGGAGACCGGACGCCTCCTAGCAGAGCGCTTTAGGGAACATCTCCGGAACACCCGCACCAATCAACCACACCGCCCCGTGGCCCAACATTTCAACTCTCCCTCCCACTCTGCCGAGGACATGGAGGTCCTGGGCCTCCTTCACCACTGCTCCCTCACCACCAGACGCCTGGAGGAAGAACGCCTCATCTTCCGCCTCGGAACACTTCAACCCCAGGGCATCAATGTGGACTTCAACAGTTTTCTCATTTCCCCTTCCCCCACCTCACCCTAGTTCTAAACTTCCAGCTCAGTAACTGTCCCCATGACTTGTCCGGACTTGTCCTACCTGCCTATCTCCTTTTCCGCCTATCCACTCCACCCTCTACTCCTTGACCTATCACCTTCATCCCCTCCCCCACTCACTCACCCATTGTACTCTATGCTACTCTCTCCCCACCCCCACCCTCCTCTAGCTTATCTCTCCATGCTTCAGGCTCACTGCCTTTATTCCTGATGGAGGGCTTTTGCCCGAAATGTCGATTTTGGAGCTTTTTGGATGCTGCCTGAACTGCTGGGCTCTTCCAGCGCCACTAATCCAGAATTTGGTTTCCAGCATCTGCAGTCAATGTTTTTACCTCCTTCTTCAAGGAGTCTCATCCCACATGGCCAACACCCTCCAGCGCATCTCCTTCACTTTCCGCACATCCGCCCTTGAACTCCACCCCTCCAACCGCAACATGGACAGAGCCCCCCGGGTCCTCACCTTTCACTCCACCAACCTCTGGAATAGAATGCATCATCCTCTGCCATTTCCATCACCTACAGTCAGACTCCACCACCAGGATATATTTCCCATCCCAGCCCTATTAGCATTCGAAAGAGGCCATTCCCTTCATGACTCCTTCATAAGGTCCCATCCTCTGCTCCCAGTACCTTGCCCTGCCACTGCTGGAAGTGTAAAACCTGCGCCCATACCTCCCCCCTCACCTCCGTCCAAGGCCCCAAAGGATTTTTCCACATCCGGCAGAGATTTTCCTGCAATTCCAAACATCTCATCTCCTTCAAGAGTGTGGTGCTGGAAAAGCACAGCAGGTCAGGCAGTATCCGAGGAGCAAGAGAGTCGACTTTTTGGGCCAAAGCCCTTCATCAGGAAGCCCAAACATCGATTCTCCTGCTCCTTGGATGCTGCCCGACCTACTGTGCTTTTCCAACACCACACTCTCTACTCCAATCTCCAGTATCTGCAGTCCTCACTTTCACCTCATCTATTGTGTCCATTACTGTCGATGTGGTCTCCTCTACACTGGGGAGACAGGACGCCAACTTGTGGAACATTTCAGAGAACATCTCCAGGGCACACACATTAAATAACCCCATTGCCCTGTGGCCGCACACTAACTCTTTTCACATAGAGGGTGGTGCATGTGTGGAATGAGCTGCTGGAGGAAGTGGTGGAGGCTGTTACAATTTCAGCACTTAAAAGGCATCTGATGAGTATATGAATAGGAAGGGTTTGGAGGGATGTACACCAAATTCAGCGGTCATGCTGAATGGATATAGATTGTAATTTACAGAATTTGATGAGTCGAGGGCCAGTAAACAGTAGTGATTTGTTTCCAAGTATGGGTTCTGCATGCTGCTTCTCCTGACTGAGATTCTAACAATGAGGTAAAAACAATGACTGCAGATGCTGGAAACCAGATTCTGGATTAATGGTGCTGGAAGAGCACAGCAGTTCAGGCAGCATCCAAGGAGCTTCGAAATCGACGTTTCGGGCAAAAGCCCTTCATCAGGAATAAAGGCAGTGAGCCTGAAGTGTTGAGAGATAAGCTAGAGGAGGGTGGAAGTGGGGAGAAAGTAGCTTAGAGTACAATAGGTGAGTGGGGGAGGGGATGAAGGTGATAGGTCAGGGAGGAGAGGGTGGAGTGGATAGGTGGAAAAGGAGATAGGCAGGTAGGACAAGTCTGGACAAGTCATGGGGACAGTGCTGAGCTGGAAGTTTGGAACTAGGGTGAGGTGGGGGAAGGGGAAATGAGGAAACTGTTGAAGTGGACTTGTCCTACCTGCCTATCTCCTTTTCCACCTATCCACTCCACCCTCTCCTTCTTGACCTATCACCTTCATCCCCTCCCCCACTCACCCATTGTACTCTATGCTACTCTCTCCCCTCCCCCACCCTCCTCTAGCTTATCTCTCCATGCTTCAGGCTCACTGCCTTTATTCCTGATTAAGGGCTTTTGCCTGAAACGTCGATTTTGAAGCTCCTTGGATGCTGCCTGAACTGTTGTGCTCTTCCAGCACCACTAATCCAGAATGTGATTCTAGCAATGTATCAACCGGTACTTCAGGCAGTTAATCAATCCATGTCTACATCAAGAAAGCAAAGTTAAAAATCACACAACTCCAGGTTGTAGTCCAACAGGTTTATTTCGAAGCACTAGTTTTCGGAGTGCTGCTCCTTCATTAGGTAGTTGAGGAGTATAAGATCATAAAACACAGAATTTATAGCAAAAGTTTACAGTGTGATGTAACTGAAATTATATATTGAAAAAGACCTGGATTGTTTGCTAAATCTCTTATCTTTTAGAATGACCATGTTGGTTTCACTTCTTTCATGTGTAAATCGCAGAACATTTAAAGTTACATTCTCAAGTGAATTTTAACAATTGGTGTCATGACATCCCAGATAATGCATTGAAGGTGTGAGCTGCCCTGCGACTCAGCCAACGTTGTCTATCTCATACGCTGCAGGCAAGGGTGCCCTGAAGCATGGTACATTGGCAAGACCAAGCAGACGCTATGGAAATGGATGATTGGACACCGCACAACAATCAACAGACAGGAGTGTTCCCTCCCAGTCAGAGAACATTTTAGCGGTCCAGGACATTCAACCTTGGACCTTCGGGTGACCATCCTCCAAGGCGGACTTTGGGACAAGCAACAATGAAATGTTGCCAAGCAGAGGCTGATAACCAAGTTCAGTACCCAAGGGGGTGGGCCTTCACCTGGACCTTGGGTTCATGTCACACTATAGGGGACCCCATTACACTATAGACACACACGCACACATACTGACGCACACATATAGACAGGTGCACACACACAGATAGACACAGACACACAGACGCTCTCCTCCACACACACACACACACACACACTCCTACAGGCAGGCAATTATACACACACTCTCCTACAGACCCATACACTCATGCAGACCCTCTCTCATATGCTCACACACACCCTCTCACAGATTTATACCCCTTTACACACACACAAACACACACTCTCACACAGACACTCATAACCACTCCTACTTTCCCCCTACCATACACACACACTCTCTCTTTCTCTCTCTCTCTCTTTCTCTCTCTCTCACTCACACACGCACACATATACATCTACGTTTGTGGGGTGAAATTGTACTTGCAGAATTACATTTTACTTTGCTCAATTACTGCATGAATCCTTGTAAGATTCTGTAAATCCATTTTTTTAGATTAGAATCAGTCTGACCATTATTAAAAATCACACAGCACCAGGTTATAGTCCAACAGGTTTAATTGGAAGCACACTAGCTTTTGGAGCAACGCTCCTTCATCAGGTGATAGTGGAGGGCTCAATCCTAACACAGAATTTAGAGTAAAAATTTACAGTGTGATGTATCTGAAATTATACATTGAAAAATTGATTGTCTGTTAAGCCTTTCATCTGTTAGAATACAGTGATAGTTTCACTTCTTTCATGTGTAAATCTCAAAACCTTTTTTTTAAAAAGTTGCATTCTCGGGTTAGCTGTTAACAATGGTGATAGCTAGACAATATGTTGAAGGTATTGGCCCGCTGTGTTCTCTGTCTATGCCATAATGTTTAGATTGATTCTAATCTAAAAAGTAAGCTAACAGAGTTTTACATAAATTCATGCAGTTTTTGAGCTCAGAATTCTACATGAATGTATGCAGTTTTTGAGCGAAGTACAATGTAACCCTGCAAGTACAAATTCACCTCACAAAATATATGTGTGCATGTAGGTCTTTGTCTGCCTGAGTGTGTGTGTCTGTCTGGGTTGGGGGTTGTGAGTATGAGAAAGTGTATGTGTGTGTAGTGAGTGCAGAGTGTCTTAAGTCTGTGAGGGGGTGCATGTGTGAGTGTGGGAGTGTGTGTGTCTGTAAGGGTGTGTGTGGGTGTCTGTGTGCACGTCTGTGTGTACGTGTGTATAGGAGTGCCTGTGTGTATGTGTATATAGGAGTGCCTGTGTGTGTGTGAGAATGTGTGTGTGTGTAGGAGTATCTGTGTGTGTGTATAGTACAATGGTGGTCACCTGTAATGTGACATGAACCCAAGGTCCTGGTTGAGGCCCTCCCTATGGGTACTGAACTTAGCTATCAGCCTCTGCTCAGCCACTTTTCTCTGCTGCCTATGCCTGCCATGGCATAGACAGAGAACACAGGGGGCCAACACCTTCAACATATTGTCTAGCTATCACCATTGTTAACAGCTAACCCGAGAATGCAACTTTTAAAAAAAAGGTTTCGTGATTTACACATGAAAGAAGTGAAACTATCACTGTATTCTAACAGTTGAAAGGCTTAGCAGACAATCAATTTTTCAATGTATAATTTCAGTTACATCACACTGTAAATCTTTGCTATAAATTCTGTGTTAGGATTGAGCCCTCCACTATCACCTGATGAAGGAGCGTTGCTCCGAAAGCTAGTGTGCTTCCAATTAAACCTGTTGGACTATAGTCTGGTGTTGTGTGATTTTAAACTTTGTACACCCCAGTCCAACACTGGCATCTCCAAATTCTGACCATTATGACACAGACAGTCTCAAGCTGAGCAGCTCACACCTTAGCTGAAAATGTGTTGCTGGAAAAGCTCAGCAGGTCAGGCAGCATCCAAGGAGCAGGAGAATCGATGTTTCAGGCATGAGCCCTTCCTGAAGACCTGCTGCCTGCCCTGCTGCGCTTTTCCAGCAACACATTTTCAGCTCTGATCTCCAGCATCTGCAGTCCTCACTTTCTCCTAGCTCACATCTGAAATGGATTATCTGGGCCAACATGACACCAATTGTTAAAGTCACTGAGAGTCATAGAGCCATTTTGATACAGAACTGGCTCAAAGGTAGAAGACAGAGGGTGGTGGTGGAGGGTTGTTTTTCAGACTGGAGGCTTGTGACCAGTGGAGTTCCACAAGGATCTGTGCTGGGTCCACTACTTTTTGTTATTTATATAAATGATTTGGATATGAGCGTAAGAGGTACAGTTAGTAAGTTTGCAGATCACACCAAAATCAGAGGTGTAGTGGACAGCGAAGAAGGTTACCTCAGATTACAATAGGATCTTGGCCAGTTGGGCCAATGGGCTGAGAAGTGGCAGATGGAGTTTAATTTAGGTAAATGTGAAGTGCTACATTTTGGGAAAGCATACCTTAGCAGGACTTACACACTTATTGGTAAGGTCCTAGGAAGTGTTGCTCAACAAAGAGATCTTGGAGTGCAGCTTCATAGCTCCTTGAAAGTGGAGTCGCAGGTAGATAGGATAGTGAAGAAGACATTTGGTATGCTTTCTTTTATTGGTCAGAGTATTGAGTACAGGAGTGGGGAGGTAATGTTGCAGCTGTACAGGATATTGGTTAGGCCACTGTTGGAATATTGCATGCAATTCTGGTCTCCTTCCTATCGGAAAGATGTTGTGAAACTTGAAAGGGTTCAGAAAAGATTTACAAGGATGTTGCCAGAGTTGGAGGATCTGAGTTACAGGGAGAGGCTGAACAGGCTGGGGCTGTTTTCCCTGGAGCGTCCAAGGCTCTCATCCAAATCATTTATATAAATGATGAAAAGTAGTGGACCCAGCACTGATCCTTGTGGCACTCCACTGGTCACAGGCCTCCAGTCTGAAAAACAACCCTCCACCACCTCCCTCTGCCTTCCACCTTTGAGCGAGTTCTGCATCCAAATGTCTAGTTCTTCCTGTATTACATGAGATCTAATCTTGCTAACAGTCTCCCAGGGGAGCCTTGTTGAACGCCTTACTGAAGTCCATATAGGTCACATCTACCACTCTGCCCTCATCAATCCTCTTTGTTACTTCTTCAACAAACACAATCAACATTGTGAGACATGATTTCCTACGCACAAAGCCATGTTGACTATCCCTAATTAGTCCTTGCCTTTCCAAACACATGTACATCCTGTCCCTCAGGATTCCCTTCAACAATTTGCCCACAACCGACGTCAGGCTCACTGGTCTATAGTTCCATGGCTTGTCCTTACCATCCTTCTTAAACAGTGGCACCACGTTAGCAAAACTCCATTCTTCCGGCACCTCACCTTGACTATCAATGATACAAATATCTCAGTAAGAGGCCCAGCAATCATTTCCCTAGCTTCCCTCAGAGTTCTAGGTTACACCTAATCAGGTCCTAGGGATTTATCCATCTTTATGCATCTCAAGACATCCAACACTTCCTCCTCTCTAATATGGACAGTTTTCAAGATATCACCATCTATTTCCCTACTTTCTATATCTTTCATGTCCTTTTCCACAGTAAATACTGATGCAAAATATTCATTTAGTTTCTGCCCCATCTCTTGCGGCTCTACACAAAGGCCGCCTTGCTGATCTTTGAGGGGCACTATTCTCTCCCTAGTTACCCTTTTGTCTCTAATGTATTTGTAAAAACCCTTTGGATCTCCTCAACTCTATTTGCCGAAACTATCTCCTCTTTTTGCCCTTCTGATTTCCCTCTTAAGTATACTCCTACTGCCTTTATATTCTTCTAAGGATTCACTCGATCTATCCAGTCTATACCTTACATATGCTTCCTTCTTTTTCTGAACAAAACCCTCAATTTCTTTAGTCATCCAGCATTCGCTATACCTACCAGCCCTTCCTTTCACTCGAACAGGAATATACTTTCTCTTGACTCTTGATATCTCTTTTCTGAGGCTTCCCATTTTCCAGCATCTCTTTACCTGCGAACATCTGCCTCCAGGGGAAAGTGAGGACTGCAGATGCTGGAGATCGGAGCTGAAAATGTGTTGCTGGAAAAGCGCAGCAGATCAGGCAGCATCCAAGGAGCAGGAGAATCGACGTTTTGGGCAGAACATTTCAGAGAACACCTCTGGGACACCCAGACCAACCAACCCAACCACCCCGTGGCTCAACACTTCAACTCCCCCTCCCACTCCACCAAGGACATGCAGGTCCTTGGACTCCTCCATCGCCAGACCATAGCAACACGATGGTTGGAGGAAGAGCGCCTCATCTTCCGCCTAGGAACCCTACAACCACAAGGGATGAACTCGGATTTCTCCAGTCTCCTCATTTCCCCTCCCCCCACCTGGTTTCAGTCAAATCCCTCGAACTCAGCACCGCCTTCCTAACCTGCAATCTTCTTCCTGACCTCTCCGCCCCCACCCCCACTCCGGCCTATCACCCTCACCTTGACCTCTTTCCACCTATCGCATTTCCAACGCCCCTCCCCCAAGTCCCTCCTCCCTACCTTTTATCTTAGCCTGCTGGACACACTTTCCTCAATCCTGAAGAAGGGCTCATGCCCGAAATGTCGATTGTTCTGCTCTTTGGATGCTGCCTGACCTGCTGCGCTTTTCCAGCAACACATTTTCAGCATCTGCCTCCAATCAGCTTTTGAAAGTTCTTACCTTATACCATCAAATTGGCCTTTCTCCAATTTAGAACTTCAACTTTTAGATCTGGTCTATCTTGTTCCATCACTATTTAAAAACTAATAGAATTGTGGTTACTGGCTCCAAAGTGCTCCCCCACTGACACCTCAGTCACCTGCCCTGCCTTATTTCCCAAGATTAGGTCAACCTTTGCACCTTCTCTAGTAGGTACATCCACATACTGAATCAGAAAATTGTCTTGTACACACTTAACAAATTCCTCTCCATCTAAACCCTTAACACTATGGTAGCCCCAGTCTATGTTTGAAAAGTTAAAATCCCCTACCATAACCACCCTATTATTCTTACAGATAACTGAGATCTCCTTACAATTTGTTTCTCAATTCCCCTCTGACTATTAGGGGGTCTATAATACAATCCCAATAATGTGATCATCCCTTTCTTATTTCTCAGTTCCACCCAAATAACTTGGATGTATTTCTGGGAATATCCTCCCTCAGCACAGCTGTAATGTTATTCCTTATCAAAAATGCCACTTCCCCCTCCTCTCTTGCCTCCCTTTCTATCCTTCCTGTCACATTTGTATCCTGGAACATTAAGCTGCCAGTCCTGTCCATCCCTGAGCATCTGTACTTGCAATGATATCCCAGTCCCATATTTTGAACCATGCACTGAGTTCATCTGCCTTTCCCATTAGGCCTCTTGCATTGAAATAAATGTAGTTTAAATTATCAGTCCTACCTTCCTCTCTGCTTTGTCCCTGCCTGCCCTGACCGTTTGACTTGCCTTTGTTCTCAACTGTACCAGTCTCAGATTGATCTCTTTCTTTTTTAGATTAGATTAGATTACTTACAGTGTGGAAACAGGCCCTTCGGCCCAACAAGTCCACACCGCCCCGCCGAAGCATAACCCACCCATACCCCTACATCTACATCTACCCCTTACCTAACACTATGGGCAATTTAGCATGTCCAATTCACCTGGCCTGCACATCTTTGGTCTGTGGGAGGAAACCGGAACACCCGGAGGAAACCCACGCAGACACGGGGAGAACGTGCAAACTCCACACAGTCAGTCGCCTGAGGCGGGAATTGAACCCGGGTCTCTGGCGCTGGGAGGCAGCAGTGCTAACCACTGTGCCACCGTGCCGCCCACTATCTCCCTGGGTCCCACCACCGCCCCCCCCCCCCCCCCACCTTACTAGATTAAATCCTCCCGAGCAGCTCTCGTAAATCTCCCTACCAGTATATTAAGCCTCTTCCAATTTAGGTTCAATCTGTCCTTCTTGTACAGATCACTTTTACCCCAAAAGAGCTTCCAATGATCCAAAAATGTGAATCATTCTCCCACACACCAGCTCCTCAGCCATGCATTCATCTGCTCTATCCTCCTATTCCTCTCCTCACTAGCTCATAGCACTGGGAGTAATCCAGATATTACTTTCAAGGGCCTCCTTTTTAAATTCCTGCCTAACTCTCTGTAATCTCCCTTCAGAACCTCAACCTTTTCCCTTCCTATGTCGTTGGTTCCAACGTGTACAATGACCTCCTACTGGTGCCTCTCCCCCTTGAGAACATTCTGCACCCCCTGTGAGACATCCTTGATCCTGGCACCAGGGAAGCAACACACCATTCTGATTTTTCGCCGCTGGCCACAGAAACGTCTGTATGTACCTCGGACTAGAGAGTCCCCTAACACAATCACTTGGAACACGATGTACCTCTCATTGCATTAGAGCCAGTCTCAATACCAGAAACTAGGCTGTTCGTGCTATGTTTCCCTGAAAATCCATCACCCCCAACATATTCCAAAACAGCATACATGTTTGAAATGGGGATAGCCACAGAAGACTCCTGCACTATCTGCCTCCCTCTCTTACCTTTCCTGGAGTTAACCCATCTATGTGACTGTATCTGAGAGTTTCCCCCTTCCTAAAACTGCCTTCCATCACATCCCCTTGCTCTTGTAAATTCCTCATTGCCTCTAACTACCTCTCCAACCGATCTATTTGACCTGTTCGGATTTGCAACCAACAGCATTTTGTTGCAGATATAATCCTCAGTAACCCGTAAAGTCTCCCTAAACTCCCACATCCGACAAGAAGAGGATATCACTTTACTAAAGGCCATTTTTGTTTCTTTCAGACCGAGGAAATAGCACTGTCTTATTCCTCTACAAAACACTGCTCCAGGTTAAATTAGTACTTATGGCTTATATTTTAAGTTTAATCAAGCGACATAGCTCAATAAATCATATAATCAAGAAAGAACCCACTCTGAACAAAAACATGACATGACAGATTTAATTAAGTTGTGTTCAAGAGAGAACTGAATTCGGCAGATTAAATGTTGTCTTTTTGTTTTTGATCAGTACTCAGACACTAAAATAATCTTTAGATGAAGCTTTACAATGACAGCTATCTTTTCCACTCCTGAGCTCTGTCTCACTGATGAAAACCACAGAAGGAGTTTGCCTTTTATAAAAAAAGTAACTCGTCCCGTACCCTGCCTTTTCCCTACATCCCTGCAAATGTTCCCTTTG
Organism: Chiloscyllium punctatum; assembly: GCF_047496795.1. Classification (NCBI taxonomy): domain Eukaryota; kingdom Metazoa; phylum Chordata; class Chondrichthyes; order Orectolobiformes; family Hemiscylliidae; genus Chiloscyllium; species Chiloscyllium punctatum. Next base: position 9,556,904 of record NC_092741.1, read on the forward strand.
AAAGCTATTCTTGACTCTGATTTGCCTAACCTTTCAAGCATCATGTTCAAGATTGTTATAAGGTGCAGTGGGCAGGTATTTCTATTCAACTGATTGAACTGGGCTGTAGGAGGCTAGGCCTGCCACTCCTGTGTATGTCTGCTCAGCAGCATTGACTACAGAGGTACCAGTCAAAATGGCCCAGAATAGGAAATGCTCACGTTTCATGTTGACCAGCAGTGTTGCCCGGGGTATTTATTCTGTTTGGCTGCCCCTTAATACAAGTGTGGTTTTCCATTAAAACACTGAATTACCAAATAAACTACCCAGCTTTCCATTGACATTGTGGCTCCACTCTCGGCTTGTGAGCTTGAGAGAAATAACAGCTTTTACACTAGCACTAACCAGTTTGGAAAATCACATATCAACAGAGTTATAAGTTGAAACCTGACAGGCTTGCCAAGTTACACCAATCTCTTGCCACTCTTCTGCTATATGCTGGAACCTGAGGTATTGTACCACAAGCTATTTCACATCCCAAGTGCCCGATTTACAAGATTACAAAGGATCTATGTCATAGGAACAGGCCAATTGACCGATTTGTGTTTATGTTCTATTCAAACCTCCTGTCATCCCTCATTTAAATATTTTGAAGTAGCCTTCTAGACTCTTCTCCCTCACTTCTCTTATGCTTATCTGGCCTTCCTTAAAGGGGAGGTGATGATGTAGTGGCATTATTCCTGAACTGTTAATGGAGAGACTCAGGCAATGTTTTGGGGGCCGAGGCTCAAATCTCACTCTAGCAGATGGTGGAATTTGAATTCAATCAATACATCTGGAATTAAGAGTCTTCTCATGATTATTAGAAAAACCCAGTTGGTTCACTAATATCCTTTAGGGAAGGAAACTGCATCTTTACCTGGTCTGACCAGCGTGTGACTCAGACTCTCAACAATGCAGTTGACTTTTAATTGCCCTCCAGGAAATCTAGGATGAGCAATAAATACTGGCCTAGCCAGTGCTGCCCTCATCCTATAAATGAATTTAAAAAACGCATCTATGCTATTTCTGTTGACCACAACCTGTGAGTTCCACATTCTCACATTTGGATAAAAGAAAGTAGTCTGTATTCCACCTTAGGTGCCTGGATGCTCCAACAAAACTCAAAAGCTTGACTCTAAACCCGCTTGATTGGCACCATATCCACAAGCATCCACTCCCTCAAGACCAATACTCAGTAGCAGTATTGTGTACTACAGGTTGCTCTGCTATGACATGTATTTTGTCAGCGCAAATTGGCGATAACACGATTGACGAATTGTGGATGTTGTTCAATAATGCGAACTTTCTACTGAATGGGCATAGTCACTTTCTTTTACCAATCTTCTACAGCATGATTTTCTATAGTGTGAGGTTGCAGAGGAATGCAACTGGATTACCTGTATCTACAAAATGCAGCAATTCACTCAAAATCCTTAGACAGCATCTTCCAAACCCTTGACCACTTCCATCTGCAAGGATAAAGGCAGCAACTACATGGGAACACCACCCCATGCAAGTTTCCCTTCAAGTAATTCACTGTCCTGACTTGGAAATATATTGCTGTTCCTTCACTATCGCTGGGTCAGAATTCTGGAATTCCCTTCCTAAGAGCATTGTGGGTCTACCGACAGCACATGGACTGCAGTGGTTTAAGAAGGCAGCTCACCATCACCTTCTGAAGGGCAACTTAGAATGGGCAATAAATACTGGCTAGCCAACAACACCCATATCCCGCAAGCAATTTTTTTTTTACAACTTATTGTTGGTGCTTTGGTCCTTTTCCAACTGTTGGTCCTTTTGAGCTGTTCATGTATTTCAATGAAAGTTTGTTGGATTCTTTGGTTCTTTGAGAAGGTGACCAAACATGTGGATAGGGTAATGCAGTTGATGCGGTGGAAATGAATTACAGTAAAGTGTATGATAAGGTTTCCTCGATAGGCTATTTCAGAAAATACAGAGGCTTAGGATTGAGGGTGATTTAGCAAACTCTCCGGGAGCGGTGAGTCACTGATTTGTGCTTTTAAATTTGAAGTCAGAGAGCAGAAGTTTCTGGGAAAGGAGGGACTTCTTATTGCTATATAAGTTAGTGTCTTCTCAACCCGAGACCCTACTTTTGTAGGGCCTCACACCCAACCACCTCCTCTAACCTTAAAGACCAGGGACATATCAGGTAAGCATCTCTTTTTTACTTTGTGACTAGGGGACGAGCAGGGATGGCAGTGCAGGGAGAGCAATGTTCCTCCTGCAGGATGTTTGAGGTCAGGGACACCAATAGTGTCCCATCCAAGTACATCTACAGGAAGTGCATCCAACTCTCGCTCCTCCAAGACCGTGTTAGGGAACTGGAGCGGAAGCTGGATGAACTTTGGATCATTCGGGGGACAGAGGCTGTGATCGATAGGAGTTACAGGGAAATAGTTACTCCTAGGCAAGAAGAAAGCTGGGTAACTGTTCGAAAGGGGGAAAAACAGTCAGTGGAGGGATCCCCTGTGGTCGTTCCCCTGATAAACATGAATACTGTTTTGGATACTGTTCGGGAGGCAACAACTTACCAGGGGCAAGCAGTGGGGCTGAGGTCTCTATAGAACATAGAACATAGAACATTACAGCGCAGTATAGGCCCTTCAGCCCTCGATGTTGCACCGACCAGTCATACCAATCTGAAGCCCATCTAACCTACACTATTCCATGTACATCCATATGTTTGTCCAATGACAACTTAAATGCACTTAAAGTTGGCGAATCTACTACCGATGCAGGCAAAGCATTCCATACCCTTACTACTCTCTGAGAAAAGAAACTACCTCTGACATCTGTCCTATATCTATCACCCCTCAATTTAAAGATATGCCCCCTCGTGCTCGCCGTCACCATACTTGGAAAAAGGCTCTCCCTGTCCACCCTATCTAACCCTCTGATTATCGTATATGTCGCTATTAAGTCACCCCTCAACCTTCTCTCCAATGGAAACAGCCTCAAGTCCCTCAGCCTTTCCTCGTAAGACTTTCCCTCCATACCAGGCAACATCCTCGTAAATCTCCTCTGCACCCTTTCCAAAGCTTCCACATCCTTCTTATAATGTAGTGACCAGAACTGTACACAATAGTCTAAGTGCAGTTGAACCAGAGTTTTGTACAGCTGCAACATAACCTCATGGTTCTGGAACTCGATCCCTCTATTCATAAAAGCTAGAACACTGTATGCCTTCTTAACAACCCTGTCAACCTGGGTGGCAACTTTCAAGGATCTGTGTACCTGGACACCGAGATCTCTAGCACAGAACCTGTCCCTGTTGCACAGAAGGGAAGGAGGGAAAGGAGGAGAGTGTTAGTCATTGGAGACTGAATAGTTCGAGGCTCAGATAGGTTTGTAGGGAATGAACAAGACTCGCGGTTGGTGTGTTGCCTCCCAGGTGCAGGGTCCGGATGTCTCAGATCATACCTTTGGGTCCTGAAGGGAGAGGGTGGCCAGCCTCTAATCGTTGTCCATGTAGGTACCAATGACATAGATAGAAAGAGGGATAGGGATGTAAGGCAGGATTTCAGGGAGCCAGGGTGGAAGCTGAGAGCTAGAACAAACAGAGTTGTCATCTCTGGATTGTTACCTGTGCCACGAGATAGCAAGGCAAGGAATAGGGGCAGATATCAGCTGAACACGTGGCTGCAAGGATGGTGCAAGAGGGAGGGTTTCAGGTTTTTGGATAATTGGGGCTCATTCTGGGAAAGGTGGAACTTGTACAAACAGGACGGTCTTCACTTGTACTAGCGGGGTATCCTGGGTGGGAAATTTGCTGTTGCTATTTGGGTGGGTTTAAACTAGCTCAGCAGGGGAATGGGAACCGGAGGTGTAGCTGCAGTGCACAGGAGGATGAGAGTAGGAAGGAGAGGGCCAGGATTTCAGGGTCACAGGAATATGCTGACAGACAGTGGCATGGTTTGAAGTGCATCTACTTCAACGCCAGAAGTATCCGAAATAAGGTAGGCAGCTTGCAGCATGGATAGGTACCTGGGACTTCAATATTGTGGCCATTTCGGAGACATGGATAGAGCAGGGTGAGGAATAAATGTTTCATGAAAAACAGGCAAGGTGGGAAAAGAGGGGGAGGCGTGGCCTTGTTAGTCAAGGACAGTATAATGGTGGTAAAAACAATGACTGCAGATGCTGGAAACCATATTCTGGATTAGTGGTGCTGGAAGAGCACAGCAGTTCAGGCAGCATCCAAGGAGCAGCAGCGAAATCGACATTTCGGGCAAAAGCCCTTCATCAGGAAGGTAATGGTGTCTGAGAGAACTTTTGATGAGGACTCGTCCACTGAGGTAGTTTGGGCTGAGGTTAGAAACAGAAGAGGAGAAGTCACGCTTCTTAGAGATTTTTATAGGCCTCTGCAGAGTTCCAGAGATGTGGAAGAGAGGATTAGCAACATTATCCTTGGTACGAGTGAAAGGAATAGGGTGATTAGATTACTTACAGTGTGGAAACAGGCCCTTCGGCCCAACAAGTCCACACCGCCCTGCCGAAGCGCAACCCACCCATACCCCTATATAAGACCATAAGACATAGGAGTGGAAGTAAGGCCATTCGGCCCATCGAGTCCACTCCGCCATTCAATCATGGCTGATGCGCATTTCAGCTCCACTTGCCAGCGTTCTCCCCGTAGCCCTTAATTCCTCTAGACAACAAGAACCTATCAATCTCGGCCTTGAAGACATTTAGCGTCCCGGCTTCCACTGCACTCCGTGGCAATGAATTCCACAGGCCCACCACTCTCTGGCTGAAGAAATGTCTCCGCATTTCCGTTCTGAAATGACCCCCTCTAATTCTAAGGCTGTGTCCACGGGTCCTAGTCTCCTCGCCTAACAGAAACAATTTTCTAGCATCCACCTTTTCAAAGCCATGTATTATTTTGTACGTCTCTATTAGATCTCCCCTTAATCTTCTAAACTCCAACGAATACAATCCCAGTATCCTCAGCCGTTCCTCATATGCTAGACCTGTCATTCCAGGGATCATCCGTGTTAATCTCCGCTGGACACGTTCCAGTGCCAGTATGTCCTTCCTGAGGTGTGGGGACCAAAACTGGACACAGTACTCCAAATGGGGCCTAACCAGAGCTTTATAAAGTCTTAGTAGTACATCTCTGCTTTTATATTCCAACCCTCTTGAGATAAGAGACAACATTGCATTCGCTTTCTTAGTCACAGACTCAACCTGCATGTTTACCTTGAGAGAATCCTCGACTAGCACTCCCAGATCCCTTTGTGCTTTGGCTTTATTAAGTTTCTCACCATTTAGAAAGTAGTCCATTCCAATATTCTTTTTGCCAAAGTGCAAGACCTCGCACTTGCTCACGTTAAATTCCATCAGCCATTTCCTGGACCACTCTCCCAACCTGTCTAGATCCTTCTGTAGCCTCCCCACTTCCTCAGTACTACCTGCCTGTCTACCTAACTTTGTATCATCGGCAAACTTCGCTAGAATGCCCCCGGTTCCCTCATCCAAATCATTAATATATAATGCGAACAGCTGTGGCCCCAGCACCGAACCCTGCGGGACACCGCTCGTCACCGGCTGCCATTCTGAAAAAGAACCTTTTATCCCAACTCTCTGCCTTCTGTTAGATAGCCAATCCTCAATCCATCCCAGCAGCTCACCTCGAACACCATGGGCCCTCACCTTGCTCAGCAGTCTCCCGTGTGGCACCTTATCAAAGGCCTTTTGAAAGTCCAGATAGACCACATCCACTGGGTTCCCCTGGTCTAACCTACTTGTTACCTCTTCAAAAAATTCCAACAGGTTTGTCAGGCATGACCTCCCTTTACTAAATCCATGTTGACTTGTTCTAATCAGACTCTGCTCTTCCAAGAATTTAGAAACCTCATCCTTAATGATGGATTCTAGAATTTTACCAACAACCGAGGTTAAGCTGATTGGCCTATAATTTTCCATCTTTTGCCTTGATCCTTTCTTGAACAAGGGGGTTACTACAGCCATCTTCCAATCATCCGGGACCTTTCCTGACTCCAGTGACTCTTGAAAGATCTCAACCAATGCCTCTGCTATTTCCTCAGCCACCTCTCTCAGAACTCTAGTGTGTATCCCATCGGGGCCAGGAGATTTATCAATTTTAAGACTTTTTAACTTTTCTAGCACTATCTCTTTCGTAATGGCAACCATACTCAACTCAGCCCCGTGACACCCTTTAATTTTTGGGATATTACTCATGTCTTCCACTGTGAAAACTGACGCAAAGTACTTGTTAAGTTCTCCTGCTATTTCCTTATCTCCCATCACTAGGCTCCCTGCATCAGTTTGAAGTGGCCCAATGTCTACTTTTGCCTGTCGTTTGTTTCTTATGTACTGAAAGAAACTTTTACTATTATTTCTAATATTACTGGCTAGCCTACCTTCATATTTGATCCTCTCATTTCTTATTACACTCTTTGTTATCCTCTGTTTGCTTTTGTATCCTTCCCAATCTTCTGATTTCCCACTGTTCTTAGCCACTTTATAGGATCTCTCTTTTTCTTTAATACATTTCCTGACTTCCTTTGTCAGCCAAGGTTGTCTAATCCCTCCCCGGTTAATCTTTCTTTTCTTGGGAATGAACCTCTGTACAGTGTCCTCAATTATACCTACAAACTCCTGCCATTTTTGCTCTAGTGTCTTCCCGGTTAGCCTCTGCTTCCAGTCTATTTTAGTCAGTTCCTCTCTCATGCCCTCATAATTACCTTTATTCAACTGTAACACCATTACATCAGATTTCGCCTTCTCCCTTTCAAACTCCAGACTGAACTCTACCATATTATGGTCGCTACTTCCTAAGGGTTCCCTTACTTTAAGATCTTTTATAGAGTCTGGTTCATTGCAAAGCACTAGGTCCAGAATAGCCTGCTCTCTTGTGGGCTCCATGACAAGCTGTTCCAAAAAGCCATCCTGTAAGCATTCCATGAATTCCCTTTCTTTAGATCCACTAGCAACATTATTTACCCAGTCCACCTGCATATTGAAGTCACCCATGATCAATGTAACCTTGCCTTTCTGACATGCCTTCTCTATTTCCCGGTACATGTTGCGTCCCTGGTCCTGACCACTGTTAGGAGGTCTGTACACAACTCCAATTATGTTTTTTTTGCCTTTGTGGTTCCTCAATTCCACCCACACAGACTCCACATCATCCGACGCTATGTCATTCAATACCATAGATTTAATATTGTTCTTAACTAACAAGGCAACCCCACCCCCTCTGCCCACCTCTCTGTCTTTTCGATAAGTCGAAAAACCATGGAGGTTTAACTGCCAGTCCTGACCCCCCTGTAACCAAGTCTCTGTGATGCCTACTACATCATAATCATTCACTATTATCTGTGCCATTAATTCATCGGCTTTGTTATGAATGCTACGAGCATTCAGGTAAAGTGCCTTAATGCTAACTTCCTTATTAGAGATGTTGTAAGTCATATGTCCTAAGTTATCCTTGCTTTTTTCTGCATTCTCAGTCTGCCTCAATTTTAAATCCGCCTGGAAACATGCTATCCTGCTGCTTATCTTTCCATTTACCTCCATACTCCCTGTCGCTTTCACTTTCCCTTCCCCCCAACTCAGAAGTTTAAAGTCCTACTGACCACCCTATTTATCCTCTTCGCCAGAACATTGGTACCTGATCGGTTCAGGTGGAGACCGTCCCAACGGTACAGATCCCCCCTGTTCCAAAACTGATGCCAGTGCCCCATGAAGTGGAATCCCTCTTTCCCACACCAATCCCTTAGCCACGTGTTTACTTGCCTAATTTTCTTGTCCCTATGCCAATTGGCACGTGGCTCGGGCAGTAATCCGGAGATTATGACCCTTGAGGACCTGTGCTTCAATTTCCTGCCTAGTGCTTCGTAATGCCCAAACAGGTCCTCCACCCTAGTCTTGCCTATGTTGTTGGTACCAACGTGGACCACAACAACTGGATCCTCCCCCTCCCGCTCCAATATCCTTTCAAGCCGGTCAGAGATGTCTCGCACCCTGGCACCGGGCAGGCAACACACCATGCGAGACTCCCGATCCGGCTTGCAAAGGATACTATCTGTCCCCCTAATTATAGAATCCCCTATAACCACTACCTGTCTATTAGCTCCCCCCTCTTGAATGGCCTTCTGCACCATGGTGCCTTGGTCAGTTGGCTCATCCTGTCCAGAGCCCTTTTCCTCATCCGAACAGGGAGCAAGAATCTCGTACCTGTTGGACGAGGTCAAGGGCTGAGGCTCCTCCACTCCTGAACTCTGGGTCCCCCTACCTGCCTCACTTACAGTCACACTCTTTTGTGCCTGATCACTAGCTGAGTGGGAATTAATTAATCTCCCAGGTGTGACTGCCTCCTGAAACAAAGCGTCCAGGTAACTCTCCCCCTCCCGGATATGCCGCAGTGTTTGAAGCTCTACATCTACCCCTTACCTAACACTACGGGAAATTTAGCATGGCCAATTCACCTGACCTGCACATCTTTGGACTGTGGGAGGAAACCGGAGCACCCGGAGGAAACCCACGCAGACACGGGAGAATGTGCAAACTCCACACAGAGAGTCGCCTGAGGCGGGAATTGAACCCGGTGCTAACCACTGTGCCGCCGTGCCGCCCACATTAAGGGGGACTTTATCTTCCCCAACATTGATTGGAAATGTTATAGCTCTAGTACGTCGGATAGGTCCATTTTTGTGCAATGTGTACAGGAGGGTTTCCTGATACAGTATGTTGAAGAGCTGACAAGAGGGGAGGCCACACTGGATCTCGTGCTTGGTAATGAACCAGGCCAGGCGTTTGATTTAGTTGTAGGTGAGCACTTTCGAGAGAGTGACCATAATTCAGTTATGTTCAGTTTAGCAATGGAAAGGGATAGGTACATGCCACAGGCCAAGAGTTATCGACGGGTCAAGGGCAATTATAATGTGATTAGGCAAGAATTAGGATGCATAGAATGGGGTAGCAAAATGCAGGGGATGGGGACAATGGGAATGTGGAGCTGGTTTAAGGAACAGATATTACGTGTCCTTGATAGGTATGTCCCTGTCAGGCAGGGAGGAAGTGATAATGTAAGGCAACTGTGGTTTACAACAGAAATTGCATCTCTTGTTAAGGAGAAGAAAGAGGCTTATGTGTTGATGAGGCAAGATGGTACAGATGAGGCGATGGAGTGTTACAGATCAGCTAGGAAGGATTTAAAGAGAGAGTTAAGAAGAGCAAAGTGAGGACAAAAGCAATCTTTAGCAAATAGAATAAAGGAGAACACTAAAGCTTTCCATAGGTATGTGAGGAATAAAAGGATGATTCAGCTAGGAATAGGGCCAGTCAAAGACAGAAGTGGAAAGTTGAGTGTGGACCCTGTGGAGAGCGGAGAGGGGCTAAATGAATATTTCTCATCAGTGTTTTCTCAGAAAAAGGAGAATATTGTAGAGGAGAAAAATGAGGTACCAGATATTAGACTAGAAAGGATTGAGGTTAGTTACGCACAGGTGTTATCAATTCCAGAAGGAGTGAAAGTAGACAAGTCCCTTGGGCCAGATGGGATTTATCCGACTATTCTCTGGGAAGCTAGGGAGGAGATAGCAGAGACTTTGGCTTTGATATTTGAGTCGTCATTGTCTACGGGTTTAGTAGCTGAGGACTGGAGGATTGCAAATGTTGTGCTCTTATTCAAGAAGGGCAGCATAGATGACACAGGTAATTACAGATCAGTGAGCCTTACCTCTGTTGTCGGAAAGGTTTTGGAAAGGATTATAAGAGATAAGATTTATAATCATCTAGCAAGCAACAATTTTATTTTAGGTAGTCAACATGGTTTCGTCAAGAGCAGGTCATTTTATTTTAGATTAGATTACTTACAGTGTGGAAACAGGCCCTTCGGCCCAACAAGTCCACACCGCCCCGCCGAAGCGCAACCCACCCATACCCCTACATCTGCCCCTTACCTAACACTACGGACAATTTAGCATGGCCAATTCACCCGCCCTGCACATCTTTGGACTATGGGAGGAAACCGGAGCACCCGGAGGAAACCCACGCAGACACGGGGAGAATGTGCAAACTCCACACAGTCAGTCGCCTGAGGCGGGAATTGAACCCGGGTCTCTGGCGCTGTGAGGCAGCAGTGCTAACCTGCGATAGGGTTAGGGTTAGGGTTTTTGAGAAGATGACCAAACATGTAGATGAGGGTAGAGCAGTTGATGTGGTGTACATGGACTTCAGTAAAGCCTTTGATAAGGTTCCACATGGTAGGCTGTTGGAGAAAATGCAGAGGCATGGAATTGAGGGTGATTTAGCAGTTTGGCTTAGAAACTGGCTTTCTGAAAGAAGGCAGCGAGTGGTGGTTGATGGAAAATATTCAGCCTGGAGTCCGGTTACGAGTGGTGTTCCACAAGGATCTGTTTTGGGACCACTGCTGTTTATAAATGACTTAGACGCAGGCATAACATAGGTGGATGGATTAGTAAATTTGCAGATGACACTAAAGTCGGTGGAGTAGTGGACAGTTTGGAAGAATGTTATAGGTTGCAGGGGGGATTTGGATAAACTGCAGAATTGGGCTGAGAACTGGCAAATGGAGTTCAATGCAGCTAAATGTGAGGTGATGCACTTTGGGAAGAGTAACAGGAAGGCAAAGTACTTGGTCAATGGAAAGATTCTTGGTAGTGTGGATGTGTAGAGGGATCTTGGAGTCCATGTGCATAGATCCCTGAAAGTTGCCCCCCAGGTGGATAGTGCTGTTAAGAAGGCATATGGTGTGATAGGTTTCATTGGTAGAGGGATTGAGTTCCGGAGCCGCAATATCATGCTGCAACGATACAAAACGCTGGTGCGTACACACTTGGAATATTGTGTACAGTTCTGGTCACCCCTTACAGGAAGGATGTGGAAGCATTGGAAAAGGTGCAGAGGAGATTTACCAGGATGTTGCCTGATCTGGAGGGAAGGCTGAGAGATTTGGGTCTGTTCTCATTGGAAAGAAGAAAGCTAAGAGGGGATTTGATAGAGACATACAAGATGATCAGAGGATTAGATAAGGTGGACAGTGAAAGTCTTTTTCCTAGGATGATGACATCAGCTTGTACGAGGGGGGCATAACTACAAATTGAGGGGTGATAGATTTAAGACAGATGTCAGAGGCAAGTTCTTTACACAGAGAGTAGTAAGGGCATGGAATGCATTACCTGCTAAGGTAGTCAACTCAATTACATTAGGGAGATTTAAACAATCCTTAGATAAGCACATGGATGATTTTGGGATGGTGTAGGGGGACGAGCTGAGAAAAGTTCACAGGTCGGCGCAACATCAAGGGCCGAAGGGCCTGTTCTGCACTATATTGTTCTATGTTCTAAATTGGCTAGCTGTAAGAAGACAGAGGGTAGTGGTTGATGGGAAATGTTCATCCTGGAGTTCAGTTAGTAGTGGTGTACTGCAAGGACCTGTTTTGGGGCCGCTGTTGTTCGTCATTTTTATAATTGACTTGGATGAGGGCATAGAAGGTGGGTTAGTAAATTTGCAGATGTCCATGTACATAGATTCCTGAAAGTTGCCACCCGGGTTGGTAGGGTTGTGAGGAAGGCATACGGTGTGTTAGCTTTTATTGGTAAAGGGACTGAGTTTCAGAGCCATGAGGTCATGCTGCAGTTGTATGAAACCCTGGTACGGCCGCACTTGTAGTATTGCGTACAGTTCTGGTCACTGCATTATTGGAAGGGTGTAGAAGCTTTGGAAAGGGTTCAGAGGAGATTTACTAGGATGTTGCCTGGAGTAGATGGAAAGTCTTATTAGGAAAGGCTGACGGACCTGAGGCTGTTTTCGTTAGAGAGAAGAAAGTTGAGCGGTGACTTAATTGACACATATAAGATAATTGGAGGGTTTAATAGGGTGGACGGGGAGAGCCTTTTCCCTTGGATGGTGATGGCTAGCACGAGGGGACATAGTACTGCCTGCAACAGTAGTAGACTCACCAATTTTAAGGTCATTTAAATGGTTGCTGGACATATCGATGAAAATGGAATAGTGTAGGATAGATAGGCTTCAGATTGGTTCCACAGGTTGGCACAACATTGAGGGCCAAAGGGCCTGTACTATGCTGTAATGTTCTCTGTTCTATCTCACTGGCATTTGGTAATTTTACAACAAGGATTTTGGTAATTAATTGGAAACTAGAAATCAAACCTAACCAGGGCAATTTCAAGCAGTACGTTGATGCAGTGAATTGATTGCATCCAAAGTGGCATAATCTCAAGCAGTTTCTTTGATGTTAATGTGTACAGTATGTAGATGTCTGAGCTATTGTTTTACAGCAATCAATTAGCAGCAGCATTGAAGTAACTGGAGACATAAGCAATGGAACAACAATGTGATTAGTTTATGATTTGGAGATGCCGGTGTTGGACTGGGGTGTACAAAGTTAAAAATCACACAACACCAGGTTATAGTCTAACAGGTTTACTTGTGATCTGAAACATTGACTCTCCTTCTCCTCTAATGCTGCTTGACCTGCTATGCATTTTTCAAGACAGTCACCTGGTCAAGCATCACTCCATACAACCACCTGATGAAAGAGCAGCGCTCCAAAAGCTACTGCTTCCAAATAAACCTGTTGGATTAGAACCTGGGCTTGTAGGATTTTTAACTTTGTCCAACCCAATCCAATACCGGCACCTCCAAGTCCAAAAAACTGAGCACATATTCCAGATAGCAACTTTGTTGTGTGAAAATTAATATCTATATTTTGCGCATCACTATTGACCTGAATATTTCCAAGCTATTTAACAGATTGAAGAACTTTGCACAACCCAGTAGTGAGTAGAAAGAAAACAAATACATCTTTGTTAATAAACACAGCAAAAAGTGAAATGTTAAAAATGAAAATCATCAGCAGTTCCATTTTTTTGCAAGGAAAACTGGCCAAGTTATCCATGAAAGGTTTGAACGTTAAATACAAATATGGCATTGTCAGGAAACCCTTAATAGGTAAATGTATGGCAGGTGAATAATTCATGATAGTGTAAAAAAGGAGATTATTTTTCCACTAGTTGGTATGTCAGTTACTAGGGTGATAATTTCAAAGTTTTCAGCAAGAAAGTGATGAAGAGTAACTTCTTTAGTCAGTTAGTTGTTGGGATTTGGAATGCACTGCTTGGGAGAGTGGTGGAGGTGAATTTCATCGAAGGTTTCAAAAAGAGAGTGGGTATATATTTAAAAAGGATAAAATTAGATGGCTGGAGAATGGGACTAGCTGTGAAGCTTTTTTTTGGAATCCAGTACCGATATGATGGGCCAAATTCCTTCCTTCTGTACTGCAATTTTCTATGATTCTACAAAGTATAACGTGGATAAATCCAAGGTGGGTTATCATCTGAATGGCTGTGAATTGTGAGGGGTGATGTGTAATGAAATCTGAGTCTCCTCATACACCAGTCACCAAAGGTAAGTGTGTAGGTGCAGCAGGCAGTAAAGAAGGCAGATGGTATATTGGCCCTCAAAGTGAGAGGATTCGAGTACAGGAGCAGGGGTTCCTTGCTGCAATTATACAATTACACCTAGAAATCATAGAATCGTATGGTATAGAAGAGGACCTGCAGCCCATTAAGTCTATACCCACCAAAAATACTCTAAATCGACATTAGTCTCACTTTCTGGCACTTGGTCTGCAATGTTATGATACTTCAAGTGCTCATTCATTTACATAGAACATTACAGTGCAGTACAGGCCCTTCGGCCCTCGATGTTGCACCAAGCTGTGAAAATTATCTGCTGCCCATCTAACCTACACCATTCCATTATTATCCATATGTATGTCCAATGCCCATTCAAATGCCGTTAACATTTGTGAGTCTACAACTGTTGCAGGCAGGCCATTCCACACCCCTACTACTCTGAGTAAAGAAACTACCCCTGATCTCTCTCTTAAATCTATCACCCCTCAATTTAAAGCTATGTCCCTTTGTGTTAGCCTTCACCATCTGAGGAAAAAGGCTCTCACTGTCCACCCTATCTAACCCTCTGATTATCTTATATGTCTCAATTAAGTCACTTCTCAACCTCCTTCTCTCCAGCCTCAGTTGCCTCAGCCTTTCCTCATAAGACCTTCCTTCCATAACACGAAACATCCCAGCAAATCTCCTCTAAATCCTTTCCAAAGCTTCCACATCCTTCTTATAATGGGGTGACCAGAACTGTACACAATGCTCCAGATGCGGCCTTACTCGTGTCTTATACCGCTGAAGCATGACCTCGTGGCTCCAAAACTCAATCCCCTACCAATAAACACCAATACACCATATGCCTTTTTAACAACCCGATCAACCTGGGTGGCAACTTTCAGGGATTTATGCACCAGGACACCAAGATATCTCTGTTCATTCACACTGCCAAGAATTTTACCATTAGTCCAGTACTCTGCATTCCTGTTACTTCTTCTGAAGTGAACTACCTCACACTTTTCTACATTAAACTCCATTTGTCACTTCTCAGCCCAGTTCTGCATCTTATCTATGTCCCTCTGTAACCTGCAACACCCTTTGGCACTATCCACAACTCTGCCTACCTTAGTGTCATCTGCAAATTTACTAACCTATCCTTCTCTGCCCACATCTAGATCATTTATAAAAATGACAAACAGCAGTGGTCCCAAAACAGATCATTGTGGAACACCACTGGTAATTGAGCTCCAGGATGAACATTTCCTATCAGCCAACACCCTCTGACTTCTTTCAGCTCGCCAATTTCTGATCCAAACTGTTAAAGCCCCTTCAATCCCGAAACTCCTTATGTTGTGCAATAGCCTACCGTGTGGAACCTTATCAAACGCCTTACTGAAGTCCAAATACACCACATCAACGGACTTACCCTCATCCACCTGTTTTTTTCACCTTCTCAAAGAACTCAATAAGGTTAGTGAGGCATGACCTCCCATTCACAAAACCCCCAATCAAATTATTCCTTTCCAGATGATTATAAATCCTACCTCTTCCAACCTTTTCCAACACCTTACCCACAACTGAAGTCAGGCTCTCTGGCCTATAAATACCAGGGTTGTCCTGACTCCCATTCCTAAACAAGGGAACAATATTTGCTATCCTCCAGTCTTCTGGCACTACTTTTGTCGACACATAAACATCAAAACCAAAGGCTCTGCAATCTCCTCCCTGGCTTCCCAGAGAATCCAAAGTTAAATCCCATCTGGCCCAGATTTCTTATCTAGTTTCAGATTTTCCAAAATTGCTAAAACCTCGTTGTTGTCAACTGCAATCCCATCTAGTCTTGTAGCCTGTATCTTCATATTCTCACTAACATTGCCCTTTTCCAATGTGAATACTGACCAAAAGTATTCATTAAGCATTTCCTCTATGCCCTAAGATTCCACACACAACTTCCCACTATTATCTTTGATTGGCCCTAAACTGACTCTAGTCATTCTTTTATTCCCGATATACCTGTAGAAAGCCTTAGAGTTTTCCTTAATCCTATCCACTAACAACTTCTCATGTATCCTCCTGGCTCTTTTGGTCTTTTCTGGCTAACTTATAACTCTCCAGCCCCTAACTGAGCCTTCACACCTCATCCTCACATAAACCTTCTTCCTCTTGACAAGAGCTTTAACTTCTTTAGTAAACCATGGCACCCTTTCTCCACAGCTACATCCTTGCCTGATAGGTATATACTTATCAAGGACCCACACTAGCTGTTCCTTGAATAAGCTCCACATTTCAATGTGTCCATTCCCTTCAATTTCCTTCCCCATCTGATACATCTTAAATCTTGCCTAATCACATCATAATTGCTTTCCCCCCAGTTATACCTCTTTCCCTGTGCTATATTACTATCCCTGTCCATTGCTATTGTAAACCTGATTTATGGTCACTATCACCAAGTGCTTACCTACCTCCAAATCTAACACCTGGCCGGGTTAATTCCCAAGTACCAAATCCAATTTGGCATCGCCCCTTGTTGGCCTGTCTACATACCGTGTCAGAAAACTCTCCTGTACACATTGAACAAAAACTGATCCATCTAAACAACTTGAACTATAGTATTCCCAGGTAAAAACAATGATAGTATTCCCAGTCAATATTGGGGAAGTTAAAGACCCCCATAACAACTACTTTAAAATGTGTTGCTGGAAAAGCGCAGCAAGTCAGGCAGCATCCAAGGAGCAGTAAAATCGACGTTTTGAGCAAAAGCCCTTCATCAGGAATACAGGCAGAGTGCCTGAAGGGTGGAGAGATAAATGAGAGGAGGGTGGGGGTGGGGAGAAAGTAGCATAGAGTACAATAGGTGAATGGGGGAGGGGATGAAGGTGATAGGTCAGGGAGGAGGGTGGGGGAAGGTAGTAAAGAGTACAATAGGTGAATGGGGGAGGGGATGGAGGTGATAGGTCAGAGAGAAGGGTGGAGTGGATAGGTGGAAAAGAAGATAGGCAGGTAGGACAAGTCATGGGGACAGTGCTGAACTGGAAGTTTGGAACTGGGATGAGGTGGGGGAAGGGGAAATGAGGAAACTGTTGAAGTCCACATTGATGTCCTGGGGTTGAAGTGTTCCAAGGCGGAATATGAGGCGTTCTTCCTCCAGGCTTGTTGATGAGGGAGCGGCGGTGAAGGAGGCCCAGGACCTCCATGTCCTCGGCAGAGTGTGAGGGGGAGTTGAAATGTTGGGCCATGGGCGATGGGGTTGATTGCTGCGGGTGTCCCGGAGATGTTCCCTAAAGCACTCTGCTAGGAGGCGCCCAGTCTCCCCAATGTAGAGGAGATCGCATCGGGAGCAACGGATACAATAAATGATATTAGTGGATGTGCAAGTAAAACTTTGATGGATGTGGAAGGCTCCTTTGGGGCCTTGGATAGAGGTGAGGGAGGAAGTGTGGGTGCAGACTTTGCAATTCCTACGGTGGCAGGGGAACGTGCCAGGATGGGAGGGTGGGTTGTAGCGGGGCGTGGACCTGACCAGGTAGTCGCAGAGGGAACGGTCTTTGCGGAAGCCGGAAAGGGGTGGGGAGGGAAATATATCCCTGATGGTGGGGTCCGTTTGGAGGTGGCGGAAATGTCGGCGGATGATTTGGTTTATGCGAAGGTTGGTAGGGTGGAAGGTGAGCACCAGGGGCGTTCTGTCCTTGTTACGGTTGGAGGGGTGGGGTCTGAGGGCGGAGGTGCGGGATGTGGATGAGATGCGTTGGAGGGCATCTTTAACCATGTGGGAAGGGAAATTGCGGTCTCTAAAGAAGGAGGACACCTGGTGTGTTCTGTGGTCGAACTGGTCCTCCTGGGAGCAGATACGGTAGAGGCAGAGGAATTGGGAATACGGGATGGCTGGGATTACAATTCAGTTTCCCATCCCCTTGCTGCATTAGTTTAAACATTTTAAAGATTGTAACATTGCCTGCCTCAATTTCCGCCCCCTCCCCCCCAACCCCCGACACAATACATTCCAGACTGGGTCTGCAGCAGTTGGTGAAGGAACCAATACAAGGGAAGAACATAGTTTACCCCAACTGCCCCACTTCGCTGCTGCAGATGCACGTGTCCATGACATTATTGTTAAGAGTGACCATCACACGTTTGGACTGTTTGGAGATGACATTCTCCCTTCACATTGAGGAGACCCTCCATTGTGTTGTGTAATGCTGTAACCATTGCTAAATAGAGACAAAAAAAACTGCAGATGCTGGAATCTAAAGGAGACAGGCAGGAGGCTGGAAGAACACAGTGAGCCAGGCAGCATCAGGAGGTGGAGAAGTCAACATTTTGGGTGTAACCCTAATTCTAGACTGGGGTGGGTGTAGGGGAAGCTGCAGATAAAGGGCGTGGTAGGGACAGGGTGATGAAGTGGGGATAGGTGAAGACAGATAGAGGGTATGACCTATTGGTCAATGGGAGGAATGGATCCGGTTGGTGGCTGGGAGCAGTGGCAGGGAGGGGAAGGGGCTGGGAAGGAAGTCAGGGGATGGGGAGGGAGGTCATTCAAAATTGGAGATCTCAATGTTGAGTCCTTTGGGGTGTAAGGTGCCCAGGCAGAAGATAAGGTGTTGTTCCTCCAATAGGATCTGTGGTTTGTTTTGGCAATGGAGAAGGCCAAGGATGGTCATGTTGGAAAGGGAATGGTTTGGGGAATTGAAATGAGCGGTGACTGGGAGGACCGGTCAGCCCCTGCAGACCCAGCTGTGATGCTTGGTGAACTTCATGTCTCTCTTGCAGACATCTTTGAAGCGAAGACGGGGCCGCCCTTGTGCTCTGTTGCCAGAGGCTAGTTTCCCATGCAACACGTCTTTTGGGACCCTCCTGTCTGACATGTGATGTACATGGCCCGGCCAGCGGAGGCAGCATTGTTGGAGCAGGGTGAAGAGGCTGGGTAACTGGGCCCGGGCCAGAATCTCATTGTTGGTGACTCAGTCAGTCCACTTCATGTCCAGGATGCGTCTCAGGCTGTGAAGGTGGAAGGCATTGAGACATTGCTCTTATCTGGAGTAGAGGCTCCAGGTCTTGCTACCGTACAGCTGTGTGCTGAGGGTGCAGGCCCTGTAGACTGCAACCTTGGTGTGCATCATCAGCTTTCTGTTCTCTCAATCTGTCAGCCTGATCAATGTTGAGGCTGCTCGTCCGATCTGTCTTGATCTTGGAGTCTAGGGAGAGACTGTCTGTGATGGTGCAGCCAAGGTATGTAAACTCGCAGACTACCTCCAGCTCGTAATTGTTGATGGTAATGACAGGGGGTTGGTCAACATCTTGACCCAACACATTGGTCGTCTTCAGGCTGATGGTCAAGCTGAAGTCCTGGCAGGTTCTTGAGAAGCTGTCCATGAGGCGTTGCAGTTGTTCTTCAGAGTGTGTTGACAGTGCCGTGTTGTGTGTAAACATGTCCCCGATGAGTACTTAACAAACCTTGGTTTTCTCCCTCAGCCGGGAAAGACTGAACAGCCTCCCAAACGATCTGGTGTGGAGGTAGACACCATCAGTTGATCTTCCAAAGGTGTGCTTCAGCATGTCTGTGAAGAAGATGCCAGACAGGGTGGGAGCGAGCACACAACCCTACCTCACACCGCTACAAATGTTGAAGGCCTCCCAGGAAGAGCTGTCAAACTGAACGCCACCCTTCATGTCTGTGTGGAATGACTGAACTATTCTGAGGAGCCTCAGGGACAACCAATCCTGGTGAGGATTTTGAACAGGCCATCTCTGCTCGCAAGGTCGAAGGCCTTCATGAGGTCAATGAAGGCAACGTAGAGTGGTTGTCTTTGCTCTGTGTATTTCTCATTGTAGCTGTCTATTGTGGAGCGTTCTGACCTGAAACCTGAGACTCTGGATATCCCCTTTTGGTGATTTTCTGCAGTCTGTTCAGGACCATGGGGTGAATACCTTCCCAACGATGCTCAGCAAAGAGATTCCCCTGTAGTTGTTACAGTCGCTTCTATCCCTTTTATTCTTATATAGGGTGACAATGTTACAGTCTCTCATGTCATACAGCAGTGCTCCCTGTTTCCAGCACTGGCACAGTAGTTCATGTAGATGGTTTAACAGGACACCTTTTGCACATTTGATGGCCTCTGATGGAAAGCCATCCAATTCTGAACCATCAGACGTATATTGCTGCTTTTATATTCAAGTCCTCTCAAAAAAAAATGCTACTGTTGCAATTGCTTTCCTAACTACTGACTCAACCTGCAGGTTTACTATGAGAGAATCCTGGACTCGAACCTCCAAGTCACTTTGCACTTCAGACTTCTGAATTTTCTCCCCATTCAGAAAATAGTCCATGCCTCTGTTCTTCCTACTAAAGTGTATGACCTCATATTTTCCCACATTGTACTCCATCTGCCACTTCTTTGCCCACTTTCCTAGCCTGTCCAAATTCTTATGCAGCCTCCTTGCCTCCTCAATGCTACCTGCCCCTCTATCTATCTTTGTATTATCTGCAAACTTAGCCAGAATGCCCTCAGTTCCTTCATCTCAATCGTTAATGTATAAAGTGAAAAGTTGTGGTCCCAACACTGAGCCTTGCAGAACACCACTTGTCACCAGCTGCCACCCTGAGAAGGACCCTTTTACTCCAGTCTCTGCTTTCTGCCTGGTAGCCAAGCTTCTATCCATGCTAGCACCTTGCCCCTAACACCATGGGCCCTTACCTTACTCAGTAGCCTCCTGTATGGCACCTTATCAAATGTTTTCTTGAAGTTCAGGGAGATAACATCCATTGGCTCTCCTTTGTCTAACCTGCTCATTGCCTCCTCAAAGAATTCTCAAAGAGTTGTCAGGCATGACCACCTGTTGATGAAACCGTGCTGACTCTGCCCTATTTTATCATACACTTCCTTCACAATGGATTCCAGAATCTTATCCACGACTGAGGTTAGGCTAATTGGTCTGTAATCTTCCAGCTTTTGCCTTATTTTCCTTTTTTTAACAGGGGGGTCATGTTAGCAATTTTCCAGTCTCCTGGGACCCTGCCTGATTCTAGCAATTCCTGAAGGATCATCACTAAAGCCTCCACCATCTCTTCATCACCATCAACTGCTGGCAGATTTACAACGATGTCGCCAGGGTTGGAGAATTTGAGCTATAGGGAGAGGCTGAACAGGCTGGGGCTGTTTTCCCTGGAGCGTCGGAGGCTGAGGGGTGATCTTATAGAGGTTTACAAAATTATGAGGGGCATAGATAGGGTAAATAGGCAAAGTCTTTTCCCTGGGGTCAGGGAGTCCAGAACTAGAGGGCATAGGTTTAGGGTGAGAGGGGAAAGATATAAAAGGGACCGAAGGGGCAACTTTTTCATGCAGAGGGTGGTACGTGTATGGAATGAGCTGCCAGAGGATGTGGTGGAGGCTGGTACAATTGCAACATTTAAGAAGCATTTGGATGGGTATATGAATAGGAAGGTTTGGAGGGATATGGGCCGGGTGCTGGCAGGTGGGGCTAGATTGGGTTGGGATATCTGGTCGGCATGGGTGGTTGGACCGAAGGGTCTGTTTCCATGCTGTACATCTCTATGACTCTATGACTCTACTTGAAGATTAAATATGAGGGTAAACTAGCCAGTAATATAGCGGAAGACTGTAAGACTTTCTTTAGATATATAAACGGTAAAAGAGAGGCAAAAGTGGACATTGGGCTGCTGGAAAATGAAACTAGAGAGCACCACACGCTTGACTCTGATCTCCAGCATCTGCAGTCCTCACTTTCGCCAAGTTACCCTGAATCCCAAGTGCTTTAACTTCTTTATCAGTTTCCCATGGATGACCTTGTTGATATCCATGCAATTGCAGACACATTGTTATCTCCATGTACATTAGCACGGTCTTCTGCAAGGTTTCACATGGTAGACTGATTAATCGGGTTAGATCACATGGAATTGAGGGAGAGCGAGCCAGTTTGACACAAAATTACCTCAACAGTAGGAGAAAGAGAATGGTGGTAGAGAGTTGTTCCAACTGGAGGCCTGTGACCTCCTTTTCTCTGCAAAGAGTGCTCAGAACAAAATTTAGAATCTTTGTATGTACTTTTGGTGATTTTATGAATAAAGTATATTTTTGAGACAAAGAAAACCTGTTCTTATCGGCTTAATATCTGTTACGTCCCTTACGTGGGGACCATACATTAAATGGATATTTGGATCAGGGAAATGGAATGGGGGCTTGGTCTGTTGACTATCCCGAATCAGTCCTTGCCTTTCCAAATACATGTATATCCTGTCCCTCAGGATTCCCTCCAACAACTTGCCCACCGCCGAGGTCAGGCTCACTGGGCTATAGTTCCCTGGCTTGTCTTTACCACCCTTCTTAAACAGTGGCACCACGTTTGCCAACCTCCAGTCTTCCGGCACCTCACCTGTGACTATCGATGATACGAATATCTCAGCAAGAGGCCCAGCAATCACTTCTCTAGCTTCCCACAGAGTTCTTGGATACACCTGATCAGGTCCTGGGGATTTATCCACTTTTAACTGTTTCAAGACATCCAGCACTTCCTCCTCTGTAATCTGGACATTTTGCAAGATGTCACCATGTAATAAGGCTCCAGTCACACAATCAGCCTGCTATCATAACTCACTGTTTCCTGTCACTAAGCCACCACACCGGGCCGAGAGACCACCACACCGGGCCGAGAGACCGCCACACCGGGTCGAGAGACCACCACACCAGGCCGAGAGACCACCACACCAGGCCGAGAGACCGCCACACCGGGCCGAGAGACCGCCACACCGGGTCGAGAGACCACCACACCAGGCCGAGAGACCACCACACCAGGCCGAGAGACCACCACACCAGGCCGAGAGACCACCACACCAGGCCGAGAGACCACCACACCAGGCCGAGAGACCGCCACACCGGACCGAGAGACCGCCACACCGGGTCGAGAGACCACCACACCAGGCCGAGAGACCACCACACCGGGCCGAGAGACCACCACACCGGGCCGAGAGACCACCACACCGGGCCGAGAGACCACCACACCAGGCCGAGAGACCACCACACCGGGCCGAGAGACCGCCACACCGGGCCGAGAGACCACCACACCAGGCCGTGAGACCACCACACCGGGCCGAGAGACCGCCACACCAGGCCGAGAGACCGCCACGCCAGACTGAGTGACCGCCACGCCAGGCTGCGAGGACACATCCTGAGAGACCCCCATCCTGGGCCAAGAGACCACTACACTGGGCCGAGCGACCACCATGCTGGGTCAAGTCACCACCATGCTGGGTCAAGCGACCACCATCCTGTGCTGAGAGACCACCATGCTGGGTCAAGTGACCACCATGCTGGGTCAAGCGACCACCATCCTGTGCTGAGAGACCACCATGCTGGGTCGAACGATCAATACGCTGGGCTGAGTGACCACCATCCTAAGACGAGAGACCACTATGTTGGGGTGGGACAGCCATGCTGGGCCGAGAGACCACCATCCTGGGCCACAAAACCACCATGCTGGGCTGAGTGACCACCATCCTAGGCTGAGCGACCACCATTCGAGGCCAAAAGGCCACCATCCTGGGCTGAGAGACCACCATACTTTTGCGATAAATTTTGTGTATAATGATCTTGCTCCACAGCTACCTGATGCAATGCTCCGAAAGCTAGTGCTTCCAAATAAACCTGTTGGACTATAACCTGGTGTTGTGTGATTTTTACCCTGTCCACCCCAATCCAACATCTTCATCTCCACATAATATTTATAGGGTCATAGAGTGATACAGCACAGAAACAGACCTGTCAGTCCAACTTGTTCATGCTAATCAAAAATCCCAAACTAAAGTAGTCTCACTTGCCTGCAGTTGGCCCATATCCCTCTAAACCTTTCCTATTATAGAGTCACAGAGTCATAGAAATGTACAGCATGGAAACAGACCCTTCGGTCCTACCCGTCCATGCCAACCAGACAACCCCACCCAATCTAGTCCCACCTGCCAGCACCGGCCCATATCCCTCCTAACCCTTCCTATTCATATACCCATCCAAATGCCTCTTAAATGTTGCAATTGTACCAGCCTCCACCACTTCCTCTGGCAGCTCATTCCATACACGTACCACCCTCTGCGTGAAAACATTGCCCCTTAGGTCTCTTTTATATCTTTCCCCTCTTACCCTAAATCTATGCCCTCTAGTTCTAGACTACCCCACCCCAGGGAAAAGACTTTGCCTATTTACCCTATCCAAGCCCCTCATAATTTTATAAACCTCTATAAGGTCACTCCTCAGCCTCTGACACTCCAGGGAAAACAGCCCTAGCCTATTCAACCTCTCCCTTTAGCTCAAATCCTCCAACCCTGGCAACATCCTTGTAAATCTTTTCTGAACCATTTCGAGTTTCACAACATCCTTCTGATAGGAAGGAGACTGGAATTGCACACAGTATTCCGAAAGTGGCCTTACCAATGTCCTGTACAGCTGCAACATGACCTCCCAACTTCTATACTCACCACTGTGACCAATAAAGGAAAGCATACCAAACGCCTTCTTCACTATCCTATCTACCTGCGACTCCACTCAAGGAGCTATGAACCTACGCTCCAAGGTCTCTTTATTCAGCAATACTCTCTAGGACCTTACCATTAAGTGTATAAGTCCTGCTAAGATTTGCTTTCCCAAAATGCAGCACCTCACATTTATCTGAATTAAACTCCATCTGCCACGTCTCAGCCAATTGGCCCATCTGGTCAAGATCCTGTTGTAATCTGAGGTAACCCTCTAAGCTGTCCAGTATACCTCCAATTTTCTGAGCTTATTCAATCTTTCTTCATACGGCAAGCCCTCCAGTCCAGGCAGCATCCTGGTAAACCTTTTTTGCACCCTCTCCAAAGCCTCTGTATCTTTCCTATTGTAGGGCGACCAGAACTGGACACAATATTCCAAGTGTGGTCTCACCAGGGACTTGTAGAGCTGCAGCAAAACCTCACGGCTCTTCAACTCAATCCCCCTGTTAATAAAAGCCAAAACACCATATGCTTTCTTAACAACCCTATTTACTTGGGTGGCAACTTTGAGGGATCTATGTACTTGCACACCCAGATCCCTCTGTTCCTCCACACTGCCAATAATCCTGTCTTTAATCCTATATTCAGCATTCGAGTTCGACCTTCCAAAATGCATCACTTTGCATTTATCCAGGTTGAACTCCAATCGCCATTTCTCAGCCCAGCCGTGCATCCTGTCTATGTCACATTGCAACCTGCAGTAGCCCTCTATACTATCGACGACACCTCCAACCTTTGTGTCATCTGCAAATTTACTAACCCACCCCTCAACCTCCTCATCCAAGTCATTTAGAAAAACTACAAAGAGGCCCCAAGAACACAGCCCTGCGACCCCACTCAACAATGACCTCCAGGCAGAATATTTTCCATCTACAACCACTCTCTGCCTTCTCTCAGCCAACCAATTCTGAATCCAGATAGCCAAATCTCCCTGTATCCCATACTTCCTGACTTCATGATTGAGCCTACTGTGGGGAACCCTATCAAATGCCTTGCTGAAGTCCGTATACACCACATTCACTGCTCTACCGTCGTCAACCTGTCTTGACACCTCCTCAAAGAACTCAATAAGATTTGTGAGGCATGACCTGCCCCTCACAAAGCCATGCTGACTGCCTTTAATCACGCTATGTTTTGCTAAATAGTCATAAATCTTATCTCTCAGAATTCTTTCCACAACTTTGTTGACCACAGACCTAAGACTGACTGGTGTGTAATTGCCAGGGATTTCCCTATTACCTTTCTTGAAAAGGGGAACAACATTTGCCTCCTTCCAGTCCTCCGGTACAGCTCCCATGGAGAGTGAGGAGGCAAAGATCTTCATCAGTGGCTTAGCAACTTCCTTTCTCTCTTCCCGGAGCAGCCTAGGATAAACCTGGTCTGGTCCTGGACAATTATCAATCTTAAGGTTTTCCAAGACTTATCAATCTTAATGTTTTCCAAATCTTATCTATGTCCTTCATGATTTTATAAGGTCACCCTCCTATACTCCAGGGAAAAAATGTCCCAGCCTATTCCGTAGAACTCAAACCTCCAATCCTGGTAACATTCTTGTAAATCCTGTCTGAATCCTCTCCAATTTAATAATAGAGCACAGAACATTATAGTGCAGTATAAGCCCTTTGGCCCTCGATGTGTGCCAACCTGTGAAACCCATCTAACCTACACAATTCTATTTTTATCCATATGTTTATCCAATTGCCATTTAAATGCCTTTAAAGTTGATGAGTCTACTACTGTGGCAGGCAAGGCTTTCTACGCCCTTAACTACTATGAATAAAGAAACTACCTCTGACATCTGTCCTATATCCACCACCCCACAATGTAAAGCTATGTCCCCTCCTCCTAGCCATCACCATCAAAGGAAAATCGAAAAGACAGAGAGGTGGGCAGAGGGGGTGGGGTTGCCTTGTTAGTTAAGAACAAAATTAAATCTATGGTATTGAATGACATAGCGTCGGATGATGTGGAGTCTGTGTGGGTGGAATTGAGGAACCACAAAGGCAAAAAAAACATAATTGGAGTTGGGTACAGACCTCCTAACAGTGGTCAGGACCAGGGACGCAACATGTACCGGGAAATAGAGAAGGCATGTCAGAAAGGCAAGGTTACATTGATCATGGGTGACTTCAATATGCAGGTGGACTGGGTAAATAATGTTGCTAGTGGATCTAAAGAAAGAGAATTCATGGAATGCTTACAGGATGGCTTTTTGGAACAGCTTGTCATGGAGCCCACAAGAGAGCAGGCTATTCTGGACCTAGTGCTTTGCAATGAACCAGACTCTATAAAAGATCTTAAAGTAAGGGAACCCTTAGGAAGTAGCGACCATAATATGGTAGAGTTCAGTCTGGAGTTTGAAAGGGAGAAGGCGAAATCTGATGTAATGGTGTTACAGTTGAATAAAGGTAATTATGAGGGCATGAGAGAGGAACTGACTAAAATAGACTGGAAGCAGAGGCTAACCGGGAAGACACTAGAGCAAAAATGGCAGGAGTTTGTAGGTATAATTGAGGACACTGTACAGAGGTTCATTCCCAAGAAAAGAAAGATTAACCGGGGAGGGATTAGACAACCTTGGCTGACAAAGGAAGTCAGGAAATGTATTAAAGAAAAAGAGAGATCCTATAAAGTGGCTAAGAACAGTGGGAAATCAGAAGATTGGGAAGGATACAAAAGCAAACAGAGGATAACAAAGAGTATAATAAGAAATGAGAGGATCAAATATGAAGGTAGGCTAGCCAGTAATATTAGAATAATAGTAAAAGTTTCTTTCAGTACATAAGAAACAAACGACAGGCAAAAGTAGACATTGGGCCACTTCAAACTGATGCAGGGAGCCTAGTGATGGGAGATAAGGAAATAGCAGGAGAACTTAACAAGTACTTTGCGTCAGTTTTCACAGTGGAAGACATGAGTAATATCCCAAAAATTAAAGGGTGTCACGGGGCTGAGTTGAGTATGGTTGCCATTACGAAAGAGATAGTGCTAGAAAAGTTAAAAAGTCTTAAAATTGATAAATCTCCTGGCCCCGATGGGATACACCCTAGAGTTCTGAGAGAGGTTGCTGAGGAAATAGCAGAGGCATTGGTTGAGATCTTTCAAGAGTCACTGGAGTCAGGAAAGGTCCCGGATGATTGGAAGATGGCTGTAGTAACCCCCTTGTTCAAGAAAGGATCAAGGCAAAAGATGGAAAATTATAGGCCAATCAGCTTAACCTCGGTTGTTGGTAAAATTCTAGAATCCATCATTAAGGATGAGGTTTCTAAATTCTTGGAAGAGCAGAGTCTGATTAGAACAAGTCAACATGGATTTAGTAAAGGGAGGTCATGCCTGACAAACCTGTTGGAATTTTTTGAAGAGGTAACAAGTAGGTTAGACCAGGGGAACCCAGTAGATGTGGTCTATCTGGACTTTCAAAAGGCCTTTGATAAGGTGCCACACGGGAGACTGCTGAGCAAGGTGAGGGCCCATGGTGTTCGAGGTGAGCTGCTGGGATGGATTGAGGATTGGCTATCTAACAGAAGGCAGAGAGTTGGGATAAAAGGTTCTTTTTCAGAATGGCAGCCGGTGACGAGCGGTGTCCCGCAGGGTTCGGTGCTGGGGCCACAGCTGTTCGCATTATATATTAATGATTTGGATGAGGGAACCGGGGGCATTCTAGCGAAGTTTGCCGATGATACAAAGTTAGGTAGACAGGCAGGTAGTACTGAGGAAGTGGGGAGGCTACAGAAGGATCTAGACAGGTTGGGAGAGTGGTCCAGGAAATGGCTGATGGAATTTAACGTGAGCAAGTGCGAGGTCTTGCACTTTGGCAAAAAGAATATAGGAATGGACTACTTTCTAAATGGTGAGAAACTTAATAAAGCCAAAGCACAAAGGGATCTGGGAGTGCTAGTCGAGGATTCTCTAAAGGTAAACAGGCAGGTTGAGTCTGTGATTAAGAAAGCGAATGCAATGTTGTCTCTTATCTCAAGAGGGTTGGAATATAAAAGCAGTGATGTACTACTAAGACTTTATAAAGCTCTGGTTAGGCCCCATTTGGAGTACTGTGTCCAGTTTTGGTCCCCACACCTCAGGAAGGACATACTGGCACTGGAACGTGTCCAGCGGAGATTCACACGGATGATCCCTGGAATGACAGGTCTAGCATATGAGGAACGGCTGAGGATACTGGGATTGTATTCGTTGGAGTTTAGAAGATTAAGGGGAGATCTAATAGAGACGTACAAAATAATACATGGCTTTGAAAAGGTGGATGCTAGAAAATTGTTTCTGTTAGGCGAGGAGACTAGGACCCGTGGACACAGCCTTAGAATTAGAGGGGGTCATTTCAGAACGGAAATGCGGAGACATTTCTTCAGCCAGAGAGTGGTGGGCCTGTGGAATTCATTGCCACGGAGTGCAGTGGAAGCCGGGACGCTAAATGTCTTCAAGGCCGAGATTGATAGGTTCTTGTTGTCTAGAGGAATTAAGGGCTACGGGGAGAACGCTGGCAAGTGGAGCTGAAATGCGCATCAGCCATGATTGAATGGCGGAGTGGACTCGATGGGCCGAATGGCCTTACTTCCACTCCTATGTCTTATGGTCTTATGGTCTTATGGTCTAAAATGGCTCTCACTGTCCACCCTACCTAATCCTCTGATTATATTGTATGCCTCTATTAAGTCACCTCTTAACCTTCTTCTCTCTAATGAAAACAGCCTCAAATCCCTCAGTCTTTCCTTATAAGACCTTCCCTCCATACCAGGCAACATTCTGGGAAAACTCCTCGGAACCCTTTCTAATGCTTCCATATCCTTCCTGCAATGCAGTGACCAGAACTGTGCGCAATATCCAAGTGTGGCCGCACCAGAGTTGTGTACAGCTGCAAAATGACCTCATGGCTCTGAAACTCAATCCCTCTACCAATAGAAGATTACACACACCGTATGTTTTCTTAACAGCCCCATCAACCTGGGTGGCAACTTTCAGGGATCTACGCATATTTACATCGAGATCCCTCTGCTCATCCACACTACCAAGAATCTTGCCATTAGCCCAGTACTTTTTATTCCTGTTGCTCCTTCCAAAGTGAATCACCTCACATTTTTCCCCAATAAACTCCATTTGCCACCTCTCAGCCCCACTCTGCAGCTTATCCATGTCCCTCTGTAACCTGCAACATCCTTCAGCACTATCCACAACTCCACCGACCTTACTGTCATCCACAAATTTACTAACCCATCCATCTACGCCCTCATCTACATCATTTATAACAATTACAAACAGCAGTGGCCCAAAACAAATCCTAACGGTACACCACTAGTAAATGTTCCAGGATGAACATTTCCAATCTGCCACTGCCCTCTGTCTTCTTTCAGCTAGCCAATTTCTGATCCAAACTGGTTGAGAGTTTAGAAGATACTTGATGAAATTCGGACGCTGGGGCTGGATGAACTTCGTATCATTCGGGAGGCGGAGGGGGTTATTGAGAGGAGTTACAGGGAGGTAGTCACACCTCAGGTAAAAGAAAAAGGTGAGTGGGCATCAGGATTTGGAAAGGGAACCAGCAGGCAGTGCAGGGAACCCCTGTGGCCATACCCCTCAACAACAAGTATATTGTTTTGGATCCCATTGGGGTAGACGACTTGGTAAGCAATGGGACACAGGTTACTGGCACAGAGTCTATCCCTGTTGCTCAGAAGGGAAGGGGGGAGATGAGCGGAGCATTAGTCATTAGGGACTCGATAGTTAGGGGGAACAGATAGGAGGTTCTGTGGGAACGAGGGAGACTCACGGTTGCTGTGTTGCCTCCCAGGTGCCAGGGTCAGTGATATCTCAGATCGTGTTTTTGGGATCCTTAAGGGGGAGGGGGAGTAGCCCCAAGTCGTGGTCCACATTGGCATCAATGACATAGGTAGGAAAAGGGATGAGGATTTAAGGCAGAAATTCAGGGAGCTAGGATGGAAGCTTAGAGCTACAACAAACAGAATTGTTGTCTCTGGTTTGTTGCCCGTGCCCCATGCTAGTGAGGTGAGGGATAGGGAGAGAGAGGAGTTGAACATGTGGCTACAGGGATGGTGCAGGAGGGTGAGTTTTGGATTTCTGGATAATTGGGGGCTCTTTCTGGGGGAGGTGGGACCTTTACAAACAGGATGGTCTTCACCTGAACCAGAAGGGTACCATTGTGGTGGGGGGGATGTTTGCTAATGCTCTTCAGGGGAGTTCAGACTAATTCAGCAGGGGGATGGGAACTGAAATTTGCGTTTGATTATACAGGAGGTTGAGAGTACTGCAGTCAGAACTAAGATTTCAAGATTGCAAGAAAGCACCAGCAAGCAAGAAGTTGGTTTGAAGTGTGCTACTTTAACACCAGCTGCATCTGGAATAAGGTGGGTGAACTTGCAGCATGGGTTGGGATTTTGATGTTGTAGCTATTTCAGAGACATGGGTAGAGCAGGGACACAAATGGTTATTGCAGGTTCCAGGGTTTAGATGTTCCAGTAAGAACAGAGAAGATGGTAAAAGAGGGGAAGATGTGGTACTGTTAGTCAAGAACAGTATTATGGTTGCAGAAAGGACGCTTGAGGACTCCTGTACTGAGGTAGTATGGACTGAGGTTAGAAACAGGAAAGGAGAGGTCACCCTGTTGGGAGTTTTCTATAGGCCTCTGAATAGTTCCAGAGATGTAGAGGAAGGGATAGCAAAGATATTCCTGGATAGGAGCGAGAGTGACAGGGTAGTTGTTATGGGGGCCTTTAACTTCCCAAATATTGACTGGGAATACTATAGTTTGACTACTTTAGATGGGTCAGTTTTTGACCAATGTGTGCAGGAGGGTTTCCTGATACAGTATGTAGACAGGCCAACAAGGGGCAAGGCCACATTAAATTTGGTACTGGATAAGGAACCAGGCCAGGTGTTAGATTTGGAGGTTGGTGAGCACTTTGGTGATAGTGACCATAATTCAGTTGTGTTTACTTTAGTGATAGAAAGGGATAGGTGTATACCACTGGGAAAGACAATTACAATGCAATTAGGCAAGTTTTAGGATGCATAGGATGGGGAAGGAAACTGCAAGGGATGGGCACAATTGATAGGTGGAGCTTATTCAAGGACAAGTTACTGCGTGTCCTTGAGAAGTATGTACTTGTCAGGCAGGTAGGAAGTGGTCGAGGGTGGGAGCCGTGGTTTACGAAAGAAGTTGAATCTCTCTTCAAGAGGAAGAAGGTGGCTTATGTTGGGATGAGATGTGATGGCTCAGTTAGAATGCTTGAGAGTTATAAGTTAGCCAGGAAAGATCTAAAGAGGGATTTAAGAAGAGCCAGGAAGAGACTTAAGAGGTCATTGGTGGATAGAGCAAGGAAATCCCTAAAGCTTTCTACAGGTGCAAGGTTTGTGAAGGATTTTAGCTCAGGTTGAGGTTTAGGGTGTAGGTTTGTTCGCTGAGCTGTAGGTTTGATATCCAGACGTTTCATTACCTGGCGAGGTAACATCATCAGTGGCAACCTCCAAGTGAAGCGAAGCTGTTGTCTCCTGCTTTCTATTTATAACTTTCTCCTAAATGTGGTTCCTGGGGTTTGTGGTGATGTCATTTCCTGTTTGTTTTCTGAGGGGTTGATAGATGGTATCTAGATCTATGTGTTTGTTTATGGTGTTGTGGTTGGAGTACCAGGCCTCTAGGAATTCTCTGGCATGTCTTTGCTTAGCCTGTCCCAGGATAGATGTGTTGTCCCAGTCGAAATGGTGGTTTTTTTCATCCGTGTGTAGGGCTACGAGGGAGAGAGGGTCATGTCATTTTGTTGCAAGCTGGTGTTCGTGTATCCTGGTGGCTAACTTTCTTCCTGTTTGTCCTACGTAGTGTTTGTGGCAGTCCTTGCATGGGACTTTGTAGATGACGTTGGTTTTGTCCATGGGTTGTACTGGGTTTTTTAAGTTTGTTAGTTTTTGTTTGAAGGTGTTGGTGGGTTTGTGTGCTACTAGGATTCCGAGGGGTCTTAGTAGTCTGGCTGTCTTTTCTGAAACTTCTTTGATGTATGGTAAGGTGGTTAGAGTTTCTGGCTGTGTTTGGTCTGCTTGTCGTTGTTTATTCTTGAGGAATCTGTGCACTATATTTTTTGAGTATCCATTCTTCTTGAATACTTTGTATAGGTAGTTCTCCTCTGTTTTCTGAAATTCGTCTGTGCTGCAGTGTGTGGTGGCTCGTTGGAATAGTGTTCTGATACAGCTTCGTTTGTGTGTGTTGGGATGGTTGCTGGTGTAGTTAAGTATTTGGTTAGGGTTTGTAGGGTTTTCTGTATACGCAGGTTTGTAGTTCTCCGTTGTCCGTTCTTTCGACTGTGACGTCCAGGAATGCGAGTTTGTTGTCGGTTTCTTCCTCCTTGGTGAACTTTATGCCTGTGAGGGTGTTGTTGATGATGCTAAATGTCTCTTCTATCTTGTTTTGTTTTGTGATGACAAGGTAGTGGACCCAGATTTTTGGTTTGATGGATGGTTGGGATACCAACCATCAAACCAAAAATCTGGGTCTGCTACGTAGATGACACCTTTGTCATCACAAAATGACCCTCTCTCCCTCGTAGCCCTACACATGGATGAAAAAAACCACCATTTCGACTGGAACAACACATCTATTTTGGGACAGGCTAAGCAAAGACATGGCAGAGAATTCCTCGAGGCCTGGCACTCCAACCACAACGCCATAAACAAACACATAGATCTAGATGCCATCTATCAAACCCTCAGAAAACGAACAGGAAATGACATCACCACAAACCCCAGGAACCACATTTAGGAGAAAGATATAAAGAGAAAGCAGGATATAACAGCTTCGCTTCACTTGGAGGTCGCCACTGATGATGTTACCTCGCCAGGTAATGAAACGTCTGGATATCAAACCTACAGCTCAGCGAGCAAACCTACACCATTTCTACAGGCATATCAGGAATAAAAGAATGACGAGAGTAAGATTAGGGGCAATCAAGCATAGTAATGGGAAGTTGTGCGTGGAGTCAGAGGAGATAGGGGAAGCGCTCAATGACTACTTTTCATCAGTATTCACACGAGAAAAAGACAATATGGTCAAGAAGAATACTGAGATACAGGCTACTAGACTAGACGGGATTGAGGTTCATAAACAGGAAGCGTTAGCAATTCTGGAAAGTGTAAAAATAGATGGCTGGATGGGATTTATCCTTGGATTCTCTGGGAAGCCAGGGAGGAGATTGCTGAGCCTTTGACTTTGATCTTTATGTTTTCATTGTCTACAGGAATAGTGCCAGAAGACTGGAGGGTAGCAAATGTTGTCCCCTTGTTCAAGAAGGGGAGTTGAGAAAACCCTGAAAATTATAGACCTGTGAGTCTTATTTCAGTTGTGGATGAAGTGTTATAACAGATAGGATTTATAATCATCTGGAAAGGAATATGTTCATTAGGGATAGTCAACACGGATTGTGAAGGGTAGGTTGTGCCTCACGAATCTTATTGAGTACTTTGTGAAGGTGACCAAACAGTTGGATGAGGGTAAAGCGGTTGATGTGGTGTATATGGATTTCAGTAAGGCATTTGATAAGGTTCCCCATGGTCGGCTACTGCACAAAATACAGAGGCATGGGATTGAGGATGATTTAATGGCTCGGATCACAAATTGGCAAGCTGAAAGAAGACAGAGGGTGGTGGTTGATGGGAAATGTTCATCCTTGGAGTTCAGGTGCACATGGGGTTCCGCAAGGATCTGTTTTGGGCCCACGGTTGTTTGTCATTTTTTTTAAATGACCTGGATGAGGGCACAGAAGGATGGGTTAGTAAATTTGCAGATGACACTAAGCTGAGTAGAGTTGTGGATAGCGACGAAAGGTGTTGTAGGTTACAGAGAGACATCAATAAGCTGGGCAGAGCTGGAGTTTAATACGGAAAAGTAAGAGGAGATTCACTTTGGAAGGAGTAACAGGAATGCAGAATTTAGCATTATCAGGAATACTGGGCTAATGGTAAGATTCTTGATAGTGTAAATGAGCAGAGAGATCTTGGAGTCCAGGTAAATAGATCCCTGAAAGTTGCCACCCAGGTTGATAGGGTTGTTAAGAAGGCATACAGTGTGTTAGCTTTTATTGGTCGAGGGATTGAGTTTTGGAGCCACAAGGTCATGCTGTAGCTGCACAAAACTCTGGTGTGGCCGCACCTGGAGTAATGTGGACAGTTCTGGACACTGCATTATAGGAAGGATGTGGAAGCTTTGGAAAGGGTTCAGAGGAGATTTACTAGGATGTTGCCTGCTATGGAGGGAAAATCTTACGAGGAAAGGCTGAGGGAAATGAGGCTGTTTTTGTTCGAGAGAAGGTTGAGAGGTGACTTAATTGAGACATATAAGATAATCAGAGAGTTACATCGGCAGGATAGTGAGAGCCTTTTTCCTCGGATGGTGATGGCTAGCATGAGGGGACACAGTATTAAATTGAGGGGTGATAGATATAGGTCAGATGTCAGAGAGTGGTAGGGGTGTGGAACGCATTGCCTGCAATAGTAGTAGACTCGCCAACTTTAAGAGCATTTAAATGGTCATTGGAAAGGCAAGTTGGACGAGAATAGAATAGTGTAGGTGAGATGAGCTTCAGATTGGTTCCACAGGTTGGCGCAATATCGAAGGCCGAAGGGCCTGTACTGTGCTGCAATGTTCTATGTTCTATGCTTTCCAAAGATCTTTGTTGAATCTCTGCTTAGCTTTTTAACTTTATTTCTTTCTTTTACTACATTGTATCTTTGTACATAAGATGGCTTAATGTATGGCAATTTTGCACACTTTTCATTGTACTTCTGTATTTGAGTACATGTGACAATAAAATCTAAATCTAAATTGTTGCATCTCATTGATGGTAAATACTACTACTGTTAAGTGTTGGTGGTGCAGCTGTCATGGATTTAGTGACAATCAATTGGGCTCCTTTGGTCTGCATGGTGTCAAGCTTCTTGAGCATTGTCTGAAACAAACTCAGAAATTGCTGGAAAAATTCAGCAGCTCAGGCAGCATCTGTGCAGAGGAAGAGTCAAAACGTGTGGTGCTGGAAAAGCACAGCCGGTCAGGCAGGAGAGTCAATATTTCGAGCATTAACTCTTGATCAGCATCATCTCCAGCATCTTCAGTCTTCACTTTCTCCTCCCTTTCTGTGCAGAACAAGCAGAGTTAACATTTTGGGTCAAGTGACACTTAAAGAGTCATAGATGAGAAAGTGAAGACTGCAGATGCTGGAGATCAGAGTTGAAATTGTGGTGCTGGAAAAGCACAGCAGGTCAGGCAGCATCTGAAGAGCAGGAGAATCGACATTTTAGGCATAAGCCCTTCATCAAGAATGAGGCTTGTGGGCCAAGGGGGCTGAGAGATAAATGGGAGCAAAGTGGGGCTGGGGGGAAGGTAGTTAGGAACACGATAGTAAGATGAAGGTGGGGTGAAGGTGATAGATGAGAGAAGAGGCTGGAGCAGATAGGTGGGAAGGGAGTTGGACAGGTAGGACAGCTTAAGAGGGTGGTGCCAAGTTGGAAAGTTGTACCTGGGATAAAGTGAGGGGAGGGAAATGAGGAAACTGGTGAAATCCACATTGATGCCGTATGGTTGGAGGGTCCCAAGACGGAAGATGAGGCGTTCTTCCTCCAGGCATCGGGTGGTCAGGGTTTGGCTGCGGTGGAGTCCCAGCACCTGCATGTACTTGGGGGAGTGGGAGGGGGAGTTAAAGTGTTCGACCACAGGGCAGTGGGGTTGCTTTGTGCGGGTGTCCCAGAGATGTTCTCTGAAGTGCTCTGCGAGTAGGCGTCCTGTCTCCCCAACGTAGAGAATAGCACATAGAGAGCAACGGATACAGTAGATGACATGTGTGGAAGTACAGGTAAATCTCTGATGGATGTGGAAGACTCTTTTGGGGCCTTGGATGGAGGTGAGGGGGGAGATGTGGGTGCAGGATTTGCAATTCTTATGGTGACAGTGGAAGGTGCCGGGAGGTGGGGATGATAGGTTGGTGAAGGACATGGACCTGACAAGAAACTCGTGGAGGGAATGGTCTTTGTGGAAAGTGGATAGGGGAGGGGAAAGAAATATATCTCTGGCGGTGAGGTCCATTTGTAGGTGGCGGAAATGGCAGAGGATGATGCTGGTGAAGCGGAAGGTGAGGACCGCGGGATTCTGCTCTTGTTGTGGTTGGAGGAGTGGGGTTCAAAGATGATGACACACACTCAGGTAAGCATGATAACTTATGGATTGAATCTAAATTTTTTTGACAGACAGTAGGAGCTTTGGAGGTTTTACAGTTTGAATATATTGAGCTAACATTTCTGGTGGTGCAACTCACATGGAACTATTCACTTTAATAGCTTACTGTTAGCACTCCAATCAACTTTAGGATCCAGACCTGCACAGGGAAGGATGCACTTTGCTATTGACAGACAGTGGAACAGGTTGGTGATCTGTCTGGTTCCATTTGAACTGGCCAGCACATTCTGATGAAGGGCTTATGCCCAAAACATCAATTCTCCTGCTCCTTAGATGCTGCCTGACCTGCTGTGCTTTTCCAGCACCACAGTCTCAACAGACACACGCTGTTCAGTTTCCATTGGGCACCGCGGGGATCAGACTCCCCAGTCAAGACAGATTAGCACTGTCTTTGAATGAGTTCCCAATCAACCTCTCATTTCTTTTCATTCCTAAAACTTATTCAGGGTTTCCTGACGATGTTCTGTGTTCTATGAGAAAGTGAGAACTGCAGATGTTGGAGATCAGAGTCGAGAGTGTAGTGCTGGAAAAGCACAGCAGGTCAGGTAGCATCCAAGGAGCAGGAGAATCAACATTTCGGGCACAAAGGGCTTGTGCCTAAATGCCGATTCTCCTGCTCCTCGGATGCTGCCTGACCAGCTGTGCTTTTCCAGCGCCACCCTCTTTGACTCCGATGCTCTGTGTCCAGAAATCAGAGTTTTTGAAAGATAATTTGGTCAGTTCACCATGTGAGAGAGTTGAATTCTTATTTTTCATTTTTTAATAGTTTCTGCTGGGTTTCTCAAAAAAGATGTGTTTATTTCTTTCCTACTGGATTGTGCAGAGATTTTTCATCAATTAAATAGTTTTGAAATATTCAAGTCTATTAAGATGCTGGAAATGCAGAAATTAATTTTCACACAATAAAGCTGTCAGCGTCCTGATGAAGGGCTTTTGCCCGAAACGTCAATTTTCCTGCTCCTCGGATGCTGCCTGACCTGTTGTGCTTTGCCAGCACCACTCTAATCTAAACTCTGGTTTTCAGCATCTGCAGTCCTCACTTTTGCCTCGCTGGAATATGTGCACAGTTCTCTGGAGTGATACTTGACCAGGTGACTGTTTTGCCAAATACATCACAGAGAGTCTGCAGTTTGGAGCTTTATTCATGAAAGTCATATTACTTTTGATCATGTTATTAGCTTATATCTTTAACTTACTGGGTTGGTGTAAACATGCAGCAATCAGATGTGTGAAGTCTTTTGTGGTATTTTATGTTGAAATGTCAGACCTGATCTGCGGAATGTCTTTGTTTCCAATGGATAAACTTCACACTTGCTTGCATGGACTTCTCAGTGTTTAAACTAATCACACTGGTGTCACATTGGTAATGTTTCCAGTTTCTTCAATGTTGCTTTTAAATGATTGTTGTAAAAGAAGCAGCTCACTCATCTACACACAGGTTAACATCAAAGAAACTGGTTGAGATAATGCCACTTTGGATACAGTCAGGACATTGCACCAATGTACTACTTGAAGTTGTGCTTCGAGTCATGGAAAGGTACAGCACGGAAACAGATCCTTCGGTCCAACTCGTCCATGTTGACCAGATATCCCAACCCAATATAGTCCCACCTGCCAGCACTTGGCCCAAATCCCTCCAAACCCTTCCTATTCATAAGACCATAAGACATAGGAGTGGAAGAAAGGCCATTTGGCCCATCGAGTCCACTCCACCATTCAATCATGGCTGGTGGGAATTTCAACTCCACTTACCCACATTCTCCCCGTAGCCCTTAATTCCTTGTGACATCAAGAATTTATCAATCTCTGCCTTGAAGACATTTAGCGTCCCAGCCTCCACTGCACTCTGCGGCAATGAATTCCACAGGCCCACCGCTCTCTGGTTGAAGAAATGTCTCCGCATATACCCATTCAGGTGCCTTTTAAATGTGGCAATTGTACTAGCCTCCACCACTTCCTCTGGCAGCTAGGCTTCCAAATAAACCTGCCAGAGTATAACTTGGTGTTGTGTGATTTTTAACTTTGTACACAACACCAGGTTATAGACCAACAGGTTTATTTGGAAACGCTAGTTTTCAGAGTGCTGCCCCTTCATTACACTGACATGTCGAAATCAAGTTGTGCTTGTTCGACTTGGCTTTTAGCTTCCAATTTGCTGAAAAGAAACAACCAAAACTATTGGAAATCAGCCAAAAGAACAGAACGTAATTGTTCCTTTTCTCTCCTGGAATGGATTCCTTGGTTGATATTTGAATGATCAGTAACAGATAATGTCACAGCTGTATAGCTGAAAACAGATTCTTAGAAAAGAACAAGTAATTTTAATTAGGGTTTGCAGTTATCCGTGAGAAAGCCCATCTAAAATCAGCAAACAAAAATTATACTGAACTTCGTAGTTCCGTTATTACACACCAATACCTTTCTTGTCCACTTCAATGTTTTGATATGGTAAACAGCATCCAAACTTGTTAATACCACGTGCTGCAAGACTGGCAACAATGTTTCAGGTTTCCTAATCAGGGCAGGAAGGTATAAAATTCAAAAGAACACAGATTTTGACAACTGGCTGCCATTGCTTTCAATACTTCTTAAACTTTGTTGGTGTAGTAGTTATGATGTGGAGATGCTGGTGCTGGTCAAAGTTAAAAATCACACAATACCACATTATTTTTTAGATTAGATTACTTACAGTGTGGAAACAGGCCCTTCAGCCCAACAAGTCCACACCAACCCATCAAAGTGCAACCCACCCAGACCCATTCCCCACTTCACCTAATACTACAGGGAATTTGGCATGGCTAATTCACCTGACCTGCACACTTTTTGGACTGTGGGAGGAAACCTGAGCACCCAGAGGAAACCCACGCAGACATGGGGAGAATGTGCAAACTCCACACAGACAGTCACCTGAGGCGGGAATTGAACCCAGGTCTCTGGTGGTGTAAGGCAGCAGTGCTAACCACTGAGCCACCATGCCACCAGCTATAGCCCCAACAGGTTTATTTGAAGTACTAGCTTTCAGAGTGCTGCTCCTTCATCAGGTAACTAGTAGCACTGCTGCCTGACAGCACCAGGGACCCAAGCTCATTTTCAGCCTTGGGCTAGTGTGGAGTTTGCATGTTCTCCCCATGTCTGAGTGCGTTTCTGGTGGTTGCTTGGGATTCCCTCCACAGTTCAGGGACATGCAGGTAGGGTGAATAGGCTGTACTAAATTCCCCTGCAGTGTGCAGGTTAGGGTGATTAACCATAACAAATGTGGAGTTGGAGGGAAAAGGTGGACAAGGGCATTATTTTGGAGAGTCAAAGCACGCCAGTGCTGTCTGACCCACTCTGACCTCCAACATTTGTTGTTTTCAGTACACATTCCAGCTTTTGCATTAATTTGCTCTTTCCAGTTAGCCTACTGTTGCTCGTTAGGGATTCAATGCTGTTCCTCAAAATTTGCTTTCCTCAATTTCAATGCATTGACTCGTGTATGCACTTATTCAGATTCAGATTCTGCTATTTCAAATTTTCTCCTATATCAGACTTTGTCCCCTGTTGATTCCCATGCAATAGCAGACACATTTATGTTGCCATGGACTTTAGCACAGCCTTCAGAAGGTTCCGCATGGAAGATGGTTAAGTCGGGTTAGATCACAAGGAATTCAGGGAGGGCTAGCCAGTTAGATACAAAATTGTCTTGACAGTGCGAGAAAGAGAATGGTGGGAGAGAGTTGTTCCAACTGGAGGCCTGTGACCAGCGGTGTGCTGCAAAGATCGGTGCTGGGTCCACTGTTGTTCATTATTTATATAAATTATTTGGCTAAAAATACGGAGGCATGATTGGTAAGTTTGCAGATGACAGCGAAATTGGAGTATAGTGGACAGTGAAGACATTTATCTACGAGTACAACTGGGCCAGTGGGCTGAGGAATGGCAGATGGAATTTAATTCAGATAAATGCGAAATATTGCATTTTGGTAAGACAACCAGGGCAGGACTTACACAGTTAATGGAAGGGCTCTTGGGGAGTGTTCTCAAACAGGGAGACCAAGGGATCTAGGGACATAATTGTTTGAAAGTGGCGTCAGGGAGACAGGGTGGTGCAAATGGTATACTTGTCTTCATCGGTGAGAACATTGAATACAGGTGTTGGAAAGTCATGTTTGGTGAGGCCACATTTGGAATACTATTTACAATTCTGGTCACCTTGCAACAGGAAGGATGTTATTAAACTGGAAAGGGTGCAAAACAGATTTGCAAAGGTGCTACCGAGACTGGAGTGTTTGAGTTATAAGGAGAGGTTGAATCGGCAGAGATGTAGGGGTGACATGGTTGAGGTTTATAAAATCATGAGGGGCAATAGATAAAGGGTGTATGTATATTGAACAAGCTGCTAGAGGAAGTAGTACGGGTGAGTACAATTATAACGTTTAGAAGGAATTTCGACAGCTACTTAGTTAGCATAGGCTTAGAGGAATATGGCAGCATCCAAGGTGCAGCCTGAACTGCTGTGCTCTTCCAGCACCACTAATCCAGAATCTGGTTTCCAGCATCTGCAGTCATTGTTTTTACCTTATAGGAATATGAGCCAAATACAGGCAAATGGGACTAGTTTCTTTGTGAGTGGGAGATCATGCTTCACAGATTTGTTAGAGTTCTTTGATGAAGTGACCAGCAAGGTTGATGATGGCAGGGCAGTGAACATAGTCTATATGTATTAGAGAAAGGCCTTTGATAAGGTTCCATATGGCAGGCTGCTCTTGAAGGCTAGATTACATGGAATCCAAGGTGAGCTGGCAAACTGGATTCAAAATTGATTTGATGGTAGGACGCAGAGGGTAATAGTGGAAGGATGCTTGTCAGACTGGAGGCTTGTGAATAGTGAAGAACCTCAGGGGTCAGTGCTGGGTCCATTGCTGTTTGTCACCTATATCAATAATTTGGATGAAAATGTCCAAGGCATTCGTAAATTTGCTGTTGGCACTAAACTAGGCAGCATCATGGACAGTGGGGAAGGTTCTCAGAAATTGCAGCAGGACCTTGACCAGCTGGGGGAGTTTATGGAGTTTAGTATGGATAAGTGGGAGGTCTTGCATTTTGGAAAGTCAAATCAAGGTAGGAATTTCACGGTGAATGGTAGGGCCTTAAGGAGTGTCATGGAACAGAGGGACCTTGGAGTTCAGGTTCACAGTTCTCTGAAAGTGGTGTCTCAGGAAGACAGGGCAGTGATGAAGGCTTTTGGTACACTGGCTCTCATCAGTCAGGTCATTGAGTATAGAAGTTGGGAAGTTATGTTGCTGTTATCCAGGATGTTGGTGAGACCACGCTTGGAGTATTGCGTTCAGTTTTGGTCACCTTGTTGTAGGAAGGACGTTACTAATCTAGAAAGAATGCAGAAGAAATTTACAAGGATATTGTCTGGACTCCATGGTCTGAGTTTTAGGGAGAGGTTGAACAAGTTAGAATGTTTTTCTTTAGAGTATAGGAGACTGAGGGGGGACCTTTTAGAGATGTATAAGATTATGAGAGGTGTGGACAGGGTAAATGCACTGAGTCTTTTTCCCAGGGTTGGGGATTGGAGGACAAGAGGGCATAAAAGGGAACCTGAGAGGCAACTTTCTTACACAGA
Source organism: Chiloscyllium punctatum (assembly GCF_047496795.1). Lineage (NCBI taxonomy): Eukaryota > Metazoa > Chordata > Chondrichthyes > Orectolobiformes > Hemiscylliidae > Chiloscyllium > Chiloscyllium punctatum. Next base: position 9,598,747 of record NC_092741.1, read on the forward strand.
GGGTGATATGCATATGGAATAAGCTGCCAGCGGAAGTGGTGGAGGCATATACATCAATAACATTTAAAAGGCATTTAAACAAATACATGGATAGAAAAGGATTAGAAGGATATGGCTGAAAATGTGCTGCTGGAAAAGCGCAGCAGATCAGGCAGCATCCAAGGAGCAGGCGAATCGACGTTTCGGGCATGAGCCCTTCTTCAGGAACACATTTTCAGCTCTGACCTCCAGCATCTGCAGTCCTCACTTTCTCTGAGAAGGATATGGGCCAAGTGCAGGGAAATGAGATTATGGAGGGCAGACATTTTGGTCAACATAGACCAATTTGGGCCAAAAGACATGTCTCCGTGCTGTAGGACTCTATGACTCGAGTTCATTTTAAGAAACCTGGTCAGCATGGACAAGTTGGGCCGAAGGGTCTGTTTCCATGTTATGTGACTCTATGTCTCAAGGCACACTGATGTTGCCACCCAGGAAAGTGCTGTCTCCAAAGACCACCAATGACTGCACGTTGTTCAGCACCTTTCCCGAATCCTCAGGTACTGGAGTAGTGCATGTCCAAAGACAGCAAGACCTGAACAATAGCCCGAGATTTGTGATGACAAGTGACAAGTAGCATTTGTCCCACACATGTGCCAGGCCATGACCATCTTAGAACAAGAGACAATATGTTGACCTTTGGCATTTGATGGTTGCATCATTAAAGGGGGTGAAAGTGAAGACTGCAGATGCTGGAGATCAGTGTCGAAGAGTGTGGTGCTGGAAAAGCTGGTCAGGCAGCATCTGTTGGGGGGGGAGCATCCGTTGGGGGGGGGGGGGGGGGGTAGGAGAATCAACGTTTTGAGCATAAGCTGATGAAGAGCTAATGGTCAACACGTCGATTCTCCTGCTCCTTGAATGCTGCCTGACCGCCTGCACTTTTTCAGCACCACCTTCTTTGACTCAGCATCATTGAAGCCCACCTCCCAATCACTATCCCAGGGTTACCATTGATCAGAAACGGAAGTGAACACTGCTGGCCATATAAGCACTGTGCCTCCAAGAGCAGACTCATGAGCATCTGCAACAAGTTTGAACTGGCCTCAGGATACAAGGTAACTCAAGGCAGCAGCAGTGTCATATTAGGACACAGAACATAGAACAATACAGTGCAGGACAGGCCCTTTGGCCCACGATGTTGTGCTGAGGATTAATCCTAACATAAAATATAATAACTTAACCTACACACCCCTCATTTCACTGCTATCCATGTGCATGTCCAGCAGTCACTTAAATGTCCCAATGACTCTGCTTCTACCACCACCGCTGGCAACGCATTCCATGCATTCACAACTCTCTGCGTAAAGAATCCTCCTCTGACGTCCCCTCTGAACATAGAACATAGAACATTACAGTGCAGTACAGGCCCTTCAGCCCTCGATGTTGTGCCGCCCTGTCATTCTAATCTGAAGCTCATCCCACCGACACTATTCCATATACGTCCATATGCCTGTCCAATGACGACTTAAATGCACTTAAACTTGGCAAATCTACTACCGTTGCAGGCAAAGCATTCTATACCCTTACTACCCTCTGAGTAAAGAAACTCCCTCTGACATCTGTCTTATACCTATCTCCCCTCACTTTAAAGTTGTGTCCCCTCGTGTTTGCCGTCCCCATACTTGGAAAAAGGCTCTCCCTGTCCACCCTATCTAACCTTCTGATTATCTTGTATGTCTCTATTAAGTCATCTCTCAATCTTCTTCTGTCTAACGAGAACAGCCTTTCCTCGTAAGACATTCCTTCCATACCAGGTAACATCCTCGTAAATCTCCTCTGCACCCTTACCAAAGCTTCCATATCCTTCTTATAATGTGGTGACCAGAACTGTACACAATACTCCAAGTGTGACCGTACCAGAGCTTTGTACAGCTGCAGCAAAACCTCCTGGTTCCGGAACTCAATCCCACTATTAATAAAGGCCAAAACACTGTATGCCTCCTTAACAACCCTGTCAATCTGGATGGCAACTTTCAGGGATCTGTGTACATGGACACCGAGATCTTTCTGCTCATCTGCACTCCCAAGAATCTTACCATTAGCCCAGTACTTTGCATTCCGATTACTGCGTCCAAAGTGTATCACCTCACACTTGGAGAAAATGAGGACTGCAGATGCTGGAGATCAGAGCTGAAAAGTGTGTTGCTGGAAAAGTGCAGTAGGTCAGGCAGCATCCAAGGAGCTGGAGAATCAATGTTTCGGGCATAAGCCTTTCTTCACCTCACACTTGTCCACATTAAACTCCATTTTCCACCTCTCAGCCCAGCTCTGCATCCTATCTATGTCTCTCTGCAACCTGCTACATCCTTCGTCACTATCCACAACTCCACCGACCTTAGTGTCGTCCGCAAATTTACTAACCCACCCTTCTAAGCCCTCATCCAGGTCATTTATAAAAATGACGAACAGCAGTGGACCTAACACCAACCCTTGTGGTACGCCGCTAGTAACTGGACACCAAGATGAACATGTTCCATCAACTATAACTCTCTGTTTTCTTTCAGTAAGCCAATTACTGATCCAAACTGCTATGTCTCCCACAATCCCATTCCTCCGCATTTTGTATAATAGCCTACTGTGGGGAACCTTTTCGAACGCCTTGCTGAAATCCATATACACCACATCAACTGGTTTACTCTCATCTACCTGTTTGGTCAATTTGTCAAAAAAGTCAATAAGATTCGTTAGGCATAACCTACCCTTCACAAAACAGTGCTGACTGTCCCTGATCAGATTATTCTTTTCTAGATGGTTATAAATCCTATCTCTTCCAACCTTTTCCAACACTTTACCAACAACTGAAGTGAGACTCACTGGTCTGTAATTACCAGGGTTGTCTCTACTACCCTTTTTGAACAAGGGAACCACATTTGCTATCCTCCAGTCCTCAGGCACTATTCCTGTAGACAATGATGATTTGAAGATCAATGCCAAAGGCTCGGCAATCTCTTCCCTTGCTTCCCAGAGGATCCCAGGATAGATCCCATCCGGCCCAGGGGACTTGTCTACTTTCACACTCTGCAGTATTTCTAATACCTCTTCCTTGTGAATTTCAATCTCTTCTAGTCTAGATTCAAGTATCACTGTATCTTCTACAATTGCATTGTAATTTCCCTTCCCCCAGCTGTAACTCTTGCTCAGTGGAGTACACCTATCCCTTTCCATCACTAAAGTAAACCTGACAGAATTGTGATCACTGTCTCCAAAGAGCTCACCCACTTCCAAATCTAACACCTGGCCAGGCTCGTTACCCAGTACTAAATCTAACGTGGCTTTGTCCCTTGTAGGCCTGTCTACAGACTGTGTCAGGAAGCCTTCCTGCACACACTGGACAAAAACTGACCCATCTATAGTACTCATACTGTAGTGATCCCAGTCAATATTTGGATAGTTGAAGTCCCCCATGACAACTACCCTGCCTCTCTCACTCCTATCGAGAATCATCTTTGCTATCCTTTCCTCTACATCTCTGGGACTATTCAGAGGCTTATAGAAAACTCCCAGCGTGGTGACTTCTTTCCTGTTTCTAACCTCAGCCCATACTCCCTCAGTTAATGAGTCCCCAAACATCCTTTCTACAACTGTAATATTGTCCCTGATCAACAATGCCACACCTACCCCTCTTTTATCATCTTCTCTGTTCTTACTGAAACATCTGAATCCCGGAACCAGCAAGAGCCATTCCTATCCCTGCTCTATCCATGTCTCCGTAATGGCCACAACATCGAAGTCCCAGGTACCAACCCACGCTGCCAGTTCACCCACTTTATTTTAGATGCTCCTCACGTTGAAGTACACACACTTCAATCCAGGTTCTCACTTGCCAGTGTCAGATACTTGATTTGGGAACTCCCTACTCTCATCCTCTTCTTATATCTGTCCTACAATTTTGGTTCCCATCCCCCTGCTGTATTAGTTTAAATCCACCTTAATAGCTGTATCGAATTTCCCACCCAGGATATTGGTACCCCTCTGGATTAGATGAAGACAATCCTGCTTGTAGAGGTCCCACCTACCCCAAAAAGAGCTCCAATTATCCAAAAACCCGAAACCCTCCCTCCTGCACCATCCCTGTAGCCACATGTTCAACTCCTTTCTCTCCCTATTTCTCACTTCACTAGCACGTGGCACGGGCAGCAAACCAGAGAAAACAACTCTGTTTGTCCTAGTTCTAAGCTTCCATCCTAGCTCCCTGAATTTCTGCCTCAAGTCCCCATCTCTCTTCTGACCTATGTCGTTGGTGCCAATGTGGACCACGACTTGGGCTGCTCTTCCTCCCCCCGAAGGATGTCAAAAACACGATCAGAGACATCACGGACCATGGTACCCGGGAGCAGCACACCAACCGTGAGTCTCTCTCGTCCCCTCAGAACCTCCTATCTGTCCCCCTAACTATCGAGTCCCCAATGACTACTGCTCTGCTCCTCTTCCCCCTTCCCTTCTGAGCAGCAGTTGCCCCACTGCTTTCCCCTGGTAAGTCATCCCCCCAAGAATATCCAAAACAGTATACTTATTATTGAGGAGGATGGCCACAGGGGATCCCTGCACTGCGTGCCTGTTCCCTTTCTGTCCCCTAACTGTCACCCATCTGTCTTTTTCTTTTATCTGGGGAGCGACTACCTCTCTAAGCCCTGTCAATAACCCCTGCCTCCCGAATGATCCGAAATTCTTCCAACTCCAGCTCCAGTTCCCTAACTCTGTTTTCGAGAAGCTGGTGTTGGGTGTAGTCAGCAGGGACACTAGTGGTCATCCTTACCTCCCATATTCTGCAGGAGGAACATTCCACTGCCCTAAACTCCATTCCCACTATTCGAACTCCTGAAGTGACTACTAAAAAAAAGGATTCAGAAATAAACTAGTTACCTCACCTTGTCAATCTGGCTCCCACAATGTTTTTTTAGGTTAGAAGAGGACAATGGGTGGGAGACACTACCAGAGTAGTGTCTCGGGTAACGCAACCACGCAAATATAAACTGATCTTCTTACCCTTCCCAGAAGTCCTTTGCTCGCTTCTCCCTCGCTGGCCTGAAGGTAAGAAGTTTAAATATACTTACTGGCTTTCCCGACAATCACCTCGCACCAATGTCACCTCCTCCTGGCTCCCGCCTCTCGCTGCTCGGAAGTGTACCATTCTCCTAATAGCTTAAAACTGTGACCCCTCGTGCCAGTCAATCCTGCCCTGGGGAAACATCTCTGGCTATTGACTCTATCCATTCCTCTCATTATCTTGTATACCTTGATCAGGTCACCTCTCTTCCTCCTTGTCTCCAGAGAGAAAAGTCCGAGCTTAGTCAACCTCTCTTCATAAGCTCCAGTCCAGGCAGCATCCTGGTAAACCTTCTTTCCACCACCATACCACTCTCTGAGTAAAGAATCTGCTTCTGACGTCTGTCTTAAATCTATCACCCCTCAGCTATGCCTCCTTATACAAGACAACATCATCATCATAGGAAAAAGACTCTCACTGTCTACTCTATCTAATCTTCTGATCATCTTTTGTATGTCTCTATTAAATCGCCTCTTAGCTATCTTCTTTGCAATGAGAACAGATCCAAGTCCCTCAGCCTTTCCTCATAAGACCTTCCCTCCAGACCAGGCAACATCCTGGTAAATCTCCTCCGCATCTTTTCCAATGCTTCCAAATCCTTCCTGTAATGGGGTAACCAGGACTGTACACAATACTCCAAGTGAGGCACCACTAGTGTTTTGTACAGTTGCAGCATGACATCACGGCTCCGGAACGCAATCCCTCGACCAATAAAACCAATAAAGGCACCATATGCAGCCTTAAAGGTACTATCAACCTGGGTGGCAACTTTCAAGGATCTGTGTACATGGACACCGAGATCTTGCTGCTCATCTATACTATCAAGAATCTTTCCATTGACCCAGTATTCTGCCTTCCTGTTATTTTTCCCAAACTGAATCACTTCACATTTCTGCATTGAACTCCATTTACTACCTCTCAGCCCAATTCTGCAGTTTATCCGAGTGCCCCAGCAACATTCTTCCGCACTGTCCATTACTCCACTGACTTTAGTGTCATCTGCAAACTTATTAGCCCATCCACCTATGCCTGCATCCAAATCATTTATCATTGGATAAATCCCATCCATCCCAGGGGACTATCTTCCTTGGGAACTGGGCTGATCAATCATTTCTCCCTTGACCAGCAGCACATTCCTGAACACAATGGGCAATTTAGCATGGCCAATTCACCTAACCTGCACATCTTTGAATTGTGGGAGGAAACTGGAGCACCCGGAGGAAGCCCAGCAGACATGGGTCCCTGGTGCTGTGAGGCAGCAGTGCTAACCACGGAGCCACTGTACCACCCCAAATGGAGGAGCACATATCCTCCTCCTAAGGGCCACCTTTGTGTGTGTCTGCATCAAGCTGTGTGCAGACCTTTGGTTCACAAACACTAAATGTCACAAGGTACTGAAGTTCCTTTCACCCTGGTGCAGAGCTGGCACCATGGTTAGTTCTGTTACCTGACAACACCAGGGACCTGTATTTGATTCCAGCCTTGGTTGACCGGCTGTGTAGAGTTTGCACATTTCCCCTGTGTCTGTGTGGGTTCCACACAGTAAAAAGATGTGCAGGCCAGGTGGATTGGCTGTTCAGGGATGCGAAGGCTATGTGGATTAGCCATGGTTAATAGCTGGGATACGGAGATAATTTGGGGCACTGGGTTTGGATGGGATGCTCTTTGAGGGGTCAGTGCAGAATTAACTGGCTGAGAGGCCTCTATCCGCACTGTAAAGAATTTATGTTGTGAAGGATAAGTCTGATCTTGTTTCTGCAGAACACTCCAAATAGTTGGACAATTTGTATCAGCTGTTCCTCCAACTAAGGATTTAAAAAAAAAGTCTTGAACACAAGTCCATCAGGCAGGGGTCAGCACGTAGCATCTTGAGAGAGTTGATCCTGTGGATAGTTTCCTGAGCAGACAGTTAAAAAAATCATTTAGCAGAACACCTATGCACTGCCTGGCAAACCATCGACTTGCTTTATAGTCTCTCTGAAACTTGTTGGTTTTCCAGTGATAAGGAGCTGACTTTGACCGAGTGTTGCAAACTGGTCCTTTCCAAAGTTCAAAACAACATCAAGAGGGACAAACTAAAGCTTGGGACAAGGGCAGCTACTGACGAGATGCAGTGGGGAAAAACCGCCGTGAGGGTCTGTTCAGTTAGCAGACTCTTGTTGCATTGAAATTAACATAAATTGTTTCCTGTATGAGTATGAAATACCTTTGTTTTTGCAACAGCACGGATGCTTTGAGGAATGCGCCATTTGTTTTTCTCTGCAAAGAATGCGCAGAACAAATTTAGAACCTCTGTATGTACTTATAAATGATTTTATGAACAAAGTGGATTTTTGAGATAAAAGAATCCTATTATCAGTTTAATATCTGATACGTCCCTTATCTGGGGACCATATATTAAATTGATTTTTGGAGCAGGGAGATGGAATAGGGGCTTGCTCCGTCCACTCCACACATCGACCTGGTATTGCAGTACCTCCGGGAACGGTGCGCCCCTCATCTATCAATCTAAAAACATGTATATAGCTCAGGTTTTTGGTGCTTTGTCTGCATGTGTGAACCGCACTTTCTTTTTAAAGTTTGTAAGCTGCTTCATTTCTCTTTGCGTCGGTCTGCAATTCAAACCCCAAATTTTGCACAAAACATACCTACCACGTGCGCACACAAAACCACAAATTGCTGGAGAAACTCAGCAGATCTGGCAGCATCTGCACAAACAAAGCAATGTTTCAAACCCAGTGAAGGTTATTCAGAATCCAGCTTGGTGCTGGTGCAAATCTATCCGTCTCCCTACCCCCTCCCCCAAGGACATTATGCTAACAACATGTTAATATTTTGAAACAAAGCCAAGGCGGGGGGAGGTTTATTCAGTTGTTGGGCGTGGTGCTCTATTGGATGTTTCCATTGTCAGCCCTTTGTGTCAAGATTAGAGTGGCGCTGGAAAAGAACAGCAGGTCAGGCAGCTTCTGAGGAGCAGGAAAACTGTCGTTTCGGTATCAGCCCTAAAGTGACCTCCAATGATGAAGATTTGACACCCTGGGGTGCTGTGATTTTCCAGCATCACACTCTGGACTGTGACCTCCGACCTGCTGTTTCAGAGTAAATACTCTGTGGGATCGGGTCAGACTATGGGGTGCTGGATCTCAGTGTCATCCTGGCGGCTGTGTGTGTTGGTGTCTGCTGGGCTTCCCCGGACACAGCTCTCTCTCTGGATTAACCTCTGGACCCTGTGGATGGATCCACTCGATGGAGCATCAGCCTCCGAATGGTCCTGTCTCCTGGGCCGACACTCCTGGAATCACCGGTTCTTCTGTTCAGGTAAAAACCTCCTGTTGTGTTTGCAGAAAGATCCTAAACAGGTCCTGTCGAAATTCAGAAGGGATGCAATAATAATCTTACAATAATTCATTAATTATTTACAGCACATCAATATTCCTTCCTTTCTAACTTGTCCAGGATCCTGGAGTTTTAAGCTCAAATAAACTGTTGCATTGCGTTAACAACGGGTCTGAGACTTTATCAACCACGACACTGAGAGGCTGGATTCACCCCGGTAAAAACGCAGATTCCCATTCCTCAGGGCCATCAGTGAATTAAACGGGACTTCAGGGTGGGATTTGAAGGTATTAACTCAAGAGCACCTAGTCTGTTTAACACTTCTGTTTGTTTCCTTTTCCTGATCTAGTTTAAAATCATGTGACCACTCTGTTTGATTCCGTAAGTTTGGAGATTTCTGATGTTCAAATTGTCAGTCATTATGAAATCCATAAAAGTATAAAAGCAAATTACTGCGGATGCTGGAATCTGGAATTATGAAATCCATGTTCACTCATCAACTACACTAATCTGATGTACTCTCCCTCCTTATCATTGAAAATTTAAACAAAATCAATTTGTTTTTAGTCATGAGATGAAGGCACAGGCCAGCATTTATTTCCCATTCCTAATTACCCAGAGGCAGTTAAGAGCCAAGCAGCTTGTTGTGGGTCTGGGGTCACATGTAGACCAGGCCAGGTCAGGATGGCAGTTGCCTCCCCTGAAGGACATTAGTGAACAAAATATGTTTTCCCCAGCAATGGATTCATGATCATTGACAGACTTACTTCTAGATTTTCTCTAAATTCTGCATTTTGGGAAAACAAATCTTAGCAGGACTTCTATACTTAATGGTATGGTCCTAGGGAGTGTTGCTGAACAAAGAGACCTTGGCGTGCAGGTTCATAGCTCCTTGAAAGTGGAGTCGCAGGTAGATAGGATAGTGAAGAAGGCGTTTGGTCTGCTTTCCTTTATTGGTCAGAGTATTGAGTACAGGAGTTGGGAGGTCATGTTGCGGCTGTACAGGATATTGGTTAGTCTACTTTTGGAATATTGCGTACAATTCTGGTTTCCTTCCTATTGGAAAGATGTTGTGAAACTTGAAAGGGTTCAGAAAAGATTTACAAGGATGTTGCCAGGATTGGAGGATCTGAGCTTCTGGGAGAGGTTGAACAGGCTGGGGCTGTTTTCCCTGGAGCGTCAGAGGCTGAGGGGTGACCTTATAGAGGTTTACAAAATTATGAGGGGCATGGATAGGATAAATAGGCAAAGTCTTTTCCCTGGAGTCGGGGAGTCCAGAACTAGGGGGCATAGGTTTTGGGTGAGAGGGGAAAGATATGAAAGAGACCGAAGGAGCAACTTTTTCATGCAGAGGGTGGTACGTGTATGGAATGAGCTGCCAGAGGATGAGGTGGAGCGGGTGTCCCGACAATGTTCCCTAAAGCACTCTGCTAGGAGGCACCCAGTCTCCCCAATGTAGAGGAGACCGCATCGGGAGCAACAGATACAATAAATGATATTAGTGGATGTGCAAGTAAAACTTTGATGGATGTGGAAGGCTCCTTTAGGGCCTTGGATAGAGGTGAGGGAGGAGGTGTGGGCGCAGATTTTCAGTTCCTGCGGTGGCAGGGGAAAGTGCCAGGATTGGAGGGTGGGTTGTTTGGGGGCGTGGACCTGACCAGGTAGTCGCGGAGGGAACGGTCTTTGCGGAAGGCGTAAAGGGGTGGGGAGGGAAATATATCCCTGGTAGTGGGGTCTGTTTGGAGGTGGCGGAAATGTCTGCGGATGATTTGGTTTATGCGAAGGTTAGTAGGGTGGAAGGTGAGCACCAGGGGCGTTCTGTCCTTGTTACGGTTGGAGGTGTGGGGTCTGAGGGCGGAGGTGCGGGATGTGGACGAGATGCGTTGGAGGGCATCTTTAACCACGTGCGAAGGGAATTTGCGGTCTCTAAAGAAGGAGGCCATCTGCTGTGTTCTGTGGTGGAACTGGTCCTCCTGGGAGCAGATCCGGCGGAGGCGGAGGAATTGGGAATACGGGATGGCATTTTTGCAAGTGGTAGGGTGGGAAGAGGTGTAACCCAGGTAGCTGTGGGAGTCGGTGGGTTTGGAAAAACCTCCACGACTACCTGGTCAGGTCCACGCCCCCAAACAACCCACCCTCCAATCCTGGCACTTTCCCCTGCCACCGCAGGAACTGTAAAACCTGCGCCCACACCTCCTCCCTCACCTCTATCCAAGGCCCTAAAGGAGCCTTCCACATCCATCAAAGTTTTACTTGCACATCCACTAATATCATTTATTGTATCCGTTGCTCCCGATGCGGTCTCCTCTACATTGGGGAGACTGGGCGCCTCCTAGCAGAGCGCTTTAGGGAACATCTCCGGGACACCCGCACCAATCAACCACACCGCCCCGTGGCCCAACATTTCAACTCCCCCTCCCACTCTGCCGAGGACATGGAGGTCGTGGGCCTCCTTCACCGCCGCTCCCTCACCACCAGACGCCTGGAGGAAGAACGCCTCATCTTCCGCCTCGGAACACTTCAACCCCAGGGCATCAATGTGGACTTCAACAGTTTCCTCATTTCCCCTTCCCCCACCTCACCCAAGTTCTAAACTTCCATCTCAGTCACTGTCCCCTTGACTTGCCCGGACTTGTCCTACCTGCCTATCTTCTTTTCCACCTATCCACTCCACCCTCTCCTCCTTGACCTATCACCTTCATCCCCTCCCCCACTCACCCATTGTACTCTATGCTACTTTCTCCCCACCCCCACCCTCCTCTAGCTTATCTCTCCATGCTTCAGGCTCACTGCCTTTATTCCTGATGAAGGGCTTTTGCCCGAAACGTCGATTTCGAAGCTACTTGGATGCAGCCTGAACTGCTGTGTTCTTCCAGCACCACTAATCCAGAATCTGGTTTCCAGCATCTGCAGTCATTGTTTTTACCTGGTGCTATGATGTTGTGGCCATAACAGTGACATGGGTTTCTCAGGGGCAGGAATGGTTGCTGGATGTTCCAGGGTTTAGAGCATTTAAAAACAATAGGGAGGTGGGAAAAAGAGGAGGGGGTGTAGCACTACTAATCAGAGAGGGGATCACAGCTACAGAAGCTTCCATTGTCGAGGAAGATCTGCCTACCGAGTCAGTATGGGTGGAAATTAGGAACAGCAAGGGAGCAGTCACCTCTTTAGGGGTTTACTACAGGCCCCCCAATAGCAGCAGGGAGATGGAAGAAAGCATAGGTCGGCAGATTTTGGAAAAGTGTGGACGTAGTAGGGTTGTTGTAATGGGTGACTTTAACTTTCCCAATATTGATTGGAACCTCCTTCAAGCAGAAGATTTGAATGGAGCTGTTTTTGTAAGGTGTGTTCAGGAGGGTTTCCTAACTCAGTACATTGACAGGCCGACGAGGGGAGAGGCCATTCTAGACTTAGTGCTCAGAAACGAGCCGGGACAGGTATCAGATCTTGTGGTGGGAGAGCACTTTGGTGATAGTGACCACAACTGCCTCACATTCTACATAGCTATGGAGAAGGAGAGGATTAGGCAAAATGGGAGGATATTTAATTGGGGAAGAGGAAACTATGATGTGATTAGACATGAGTTAGGAAGCATGGATTGGGAGCAATTGTTCCATGGTAAAGGCACTATAGACATGTGGAGACTGTTTAAGGAACAGTTGTTGCAAGTGATGAATATATATATGTCCCTCTGAGACAGGCAAGAAGTGGTAAGATAAAGGAACCTTGGATGATGACGGCAGTGGAGCTTCTCGTCAAAAGGAAAAAGGTAACTTACATAAAGTGGAGGAAGCTAGGGTGAAGCTCAGCTCTACAGGATTACAGGCAGGCGAGGAAGGAACTTAAAAATGGTCTGAGGAGAGCCAGGAGGGGGCACGAGAAAGACTTGGCAGAACGGATTAGGGAGAACACAAAGGCATTTTACACTTATGTGAGGAATAAGAGAATGGTCAAAGAAAGAGTAGGGCCGATCAGGGATAGCATAGGGAATTTGTGTGTGGAGTCTGAGGAGGTAGGGGAAGACCTAAATGAGTTTTTTGCTTCTGTCTTTACGAAAGAAACAAACTTTGTAGTGAATGAAACCTTTGAAGAGCAGGTGTGCATGCTGGAATGGATAGAGACAGAGGAAGCTGATGTGCTGAAAATTTTGTCAAACATTAAGATTGACAAGTTGCCAGGCCCGGACCAGATTTGCCCTCGGCTGCTTTGGGAAACGAGAAATGTAATTGCTTCGCCACTTGCGAAGATCTTTTCATCCTCACTCTCCACTGGAGTCGTACCTGAGGACTGGAGAGAGGCAAATGTAATTCCTCTCTTCAAGAAAGGAAATAGGGAAATCCCCGGCAATTACAGACCAGTAAGTCTCATGTCTGTCGTCTGCCAGATGTTAGAAAGGATTCTGAGGGATAGGATTTATGACCATCTGGAAGAGCATGGTTTGATTAAATGCAGTCAACACGGCTTTGTGAGGGGCAGGTCATGCCTCACAAACCTTATCGAGTTCATTGAGGATTTGACTAAAAAAGTTGATGAGGGTCAAGCTGTGGATGTGGTGTATATGGAATTCAGCAAGGTATTTGATAAGGTTCCCCATGGTAGGCTCATTCAGAAGGTCAGGAGGAATGTGATTCAGGGGAACATAGCTGTCTGGATACAGAATTGGCTGGCCAACAGAAAACAGCGAGTGGTAGTAGAAGGAAGATATTCTGCCTGGAAGTCTTGTGGTGAGTGGTGTTCCACAGGGCTCTGTCCTTGGGCCTCTATTGTGTGTAATTTTTATTAATGACTTGGATGAGGGGATTGAAGGATGGGTCAGCAAGTTTGCAGATGACACAAAGGTTGGAGGTGTCGTTGACAGTATAGAGGGCTGTTGTAGGCTGCAGCGGGACATTGACAGGATGCAGAGATGGGCTGATAGGTGGCAGATGGAGTTCAACCTGGATAAATGCGAGGTGATGCATTTTGGAAGGTCGAATTTGAAAGCTGAGTACAGGATTAAGGATAGGATTCTTGGCAGTGTGGAGGAACAGAGGGATCTTGGGGTGCAGGTACATAGATCCCTTAAAATGGCCACCCAAGTGGACAGGGTTGTTAAGAAAGCATATGGTGTTTTGGCTTTCATTAACAGGGGGATTGAGTTTAAGAGTCATGAGATCTTGTTGCAGCTCTATAAAACTTTGATTAGACCGCACTTGGAATACTGCGTCCAGTTCTGGTTGCCCTATTATAACAAAGATGTGGATGCTTTGGAGAGGGTTCAGAGGAGGTTTACCAGGATGCTGCCTGGACTGGAGGGCTTATCTTATGAGGAGAGGTTGACTGAGCCCGGACTTTTATCATTGGAGAAAAGGAGGAGGAGAGGGGGCCTAATTGAGGTATACAAGATAATGAGAGGCATAGATAGAATCGATAGTCAGAGACTATTTCCCAGGGCAGAAATGACTAATACGAGGTGTCATAGTGTTAAGCTGGTTGGAGGAAAGTATAGAGGGGATGTCAGAGGCGGGTTCTTTACACAGAGAGTTGTGAGAGCATGGAATGCGTTGCCAGCAGCAGTTGTGGAGGCAGGGTCATTGGGACATTTAAGAGACTGCTGGACATGCATATGGTCACAGAAATTTAAGGGTGTGTACATGAGGATCAGTGGTCAGCACAACATCGTGGGCTGAAGGGCCTGTTCTGTGCTGTACTGTTCTCTATTCTATGTTCTATGTTCTGTGGATATAATGGAACGGTATAGGTTAGATGGGCATCAGATTAATTTCACAGGTCGGGGCAACTTTGAGGACTGAAGGGCCTGTACTGCACTGCAAAGTTCTGAGTTCTATGTTCTGTGTATGTCTCTTCAGCCCATTGAGTCTGTGCTCTTGAAAAGAAAACACCTAACTATTCTAATCCCATTTTCCAGCACTTGGTCCATTGCCTCATATGGCTTGGCAATGCAAGTGTACATCTAGATAATTCTGAAAAATTATACGGGTTTCTGCCTCTACCATCCTGCTAGGTAATGAGTCCCAGATTCCTCCTGCAATCTGAGTGAAAAATATTCCTCACATCCCCACTAAACATACTGCCCCTTACCTAAGGCCACTTTTGGAATATTGTGCACAATTCAGGTCTCCCTCCTATTGGAAAGATGTTATGAAATTTGAAAGGGTTCAGAAAAGATTGACAAGGATATTGCCAGAGTTGGAGGATTTGAGCTATAGGGAGAGGCTGAACAGGCTGGGGCTGTTTTCCCTGGAGCATCGGAGGCTGAGGGGTGACCTTATAGAGGTTTATAAAATCATGAGGGGCATGGATAGGGTAAATAGATAAAGTATTTTCCCTGGGGTGGGGGAGTCCAGAACTAGAGGGCATAGGTTTAGGATGAGAGGTGAAAGATATAAAAGGGACCTAAGGGGCAACGTTTTCGTGCAGAGGGTGGTGCGTGTGTGGAATGAGCTGCCAGAGGAAGTACTGGAGGCTGGTACAATTACAGCATGTAAAAGGATGGGTATATGAATAGGAAGGGTTCACAGGAATATGGGACAAGTTCTGTCAAATGGGACTTGATTAATTTAGGATATCTGGTCAGCGTGGGCGAGTTGGACTGAAAGGTTACTGCTTTTAGTCATTTTTATAAATAACCTGGATGAATGAGTAGAAGGATGGGTTAGTAAATTTGTGGATGACACTAAACCCAGTGGAGTTGTGGACAGTGTGGAAGGATGTTGCAGGCTATAGAGGAACATAGCTAAGCTGCAGAGCTGGGCAGAGAGGTGACAAATGGAGTTTAATGCAGAAAAGTGTGAAGTGATTCACTTTGGAAGGAGTAACAGGAATACAGAGCACTGGGCTAATGGTAAGATTCCTGGTTGTGTGGATTTGTAGAGAGATCTTGGTGTCCATGTGCATAGATCCCTGAAAGTTGCCATCCAGGTTGATAGGATTGTTAAGGTGTACAGTGTGTTAACTTTTATTGGTAGAGGGATTGAGTTTTGGAGCTGTGAGGTCATGCTGCAGCTGTACAAAACTCTAGTGTAGCTGCACTTGAAGTATTGCACTCAGCTCTGGCTGCCGCATTATAGGAAGGATATGGAAGCTTTGGAAAGGGCACAGAGGAGATTTCCCAGGATTTTGCCTGGGATGAAGGGAAGGTCTTATGAGGAAAGGTGAGATGACTTAATAGGGATATACAGGATGATCAGAGGATTAGACAGGGTGGACAGTGAGAGCCTTTTTCCTTTGATGGTGATGGCTAGCACAAGGCGACATAGCTTTAAATTGAGGGGTGATAGACATAGGGCAGATGTCAGAGGTAGTTCCTTTACTCAGGGTGTAGTAGGGGCGTGGAACACACTGCCTGCAGCAGTAGGAGACTCACCAACTTTAAGGGCATTTAAGTGGTCATTAGATAAATATATGAATGATGATGGAATAGTGGAGGTTAGATGGGCTTCAGGTCGGTACCTCAGGTTGACACAAATCCATGGGCCAAATGGCCTGTACTGCCCTGTATTGTTCTGTGTTCTATGTTTTATGTCTGTTTCCATGCTGTACATCTCTGTGACTCTAAGGTCGATGCCCCCTGGTTATTGATCCTTTCATCAAGGGAAAAGTTCCTATGTGTCTCCTCTGTATATGCCTCTCTTAATTTTATGTACCTCAATGTCTCCTCTCAGTTCCCCCCCCCCCCCCACTTCTCCAAGGAAAATGAGCTCAACCCATCCAATCACTGTTCATCACTTGTATTGGAACATAGGAAAAGGAGTCAGCCACTCAGTTCCTTGAACCTGTTGTTGCATTCAAAGAGGTGCCTTTGGTCTGATCCCTTAATAACTTTGCTTAACAATAAATCATCTCAGATTTAAGATGAACAACTGATCCAGCATCCACTGCTGTTTGTGGAAGAGAGTTCCCAAGCCCTGCCACCCTTGCACATAGAAGCGCTTCTGAACATCTCTCCTAAATGGTGTGGCCCTGATTCTTAGACTATGCCCCCAGCTCTGGAATCAGAGGTGATGTAGGCTTTGTGACATTGTTGCTAGGTAATTAAACCAGAATGGCAGGCAATTGTTCCCACCCAGACAGATGGTGAAATGTGACTTCAGGAAAAATCTGCAATCAAGAGTCTAATGGTGCATGTGAAGCCTTTGTTAATTGTCAGGAAAAGTCCACCTGGTTCAGTAATATCCTTTAGGAAAGGGAATTGACATCTTTACGTAGTCTAGCCTACATGTGCTCTGGTTCCCTCCCACAGATATTTAGGTTAGGTGAATTGGCCATGCTAAATTGCCCATATTGCCCTGGGATGTGTGGGTTGGTCATTGGCAATGCATGGTGATCGGGTGTGGGTGTGGGTGTGGGTGGAATGCTCTTTGGAGGGGCAGTGTGACCTCGATGGGCTGAATGGCCTGCTTCCACATTGCAGGTTTTGTATTCTATGTGACTCCGTACCTACAACATTATGGTTGACCCTAACTGCCCTCTTGGCAATTGTAGATGGACATGAAATGCTGACTGGAACAGTAACAACAATATCCCAGAAACAAATTTAAAAATCTCCAGCAAGTGGAAATAGTTTATTCTTATCTACCCTGTCTTTCTCTGTTAATACCTGAAAGACTTCCAACTGATCAGTTCAAACCTCATAAATTTAGAGAATACAGACCTAATTTAGATAATCTCACCGCATAATTTGTCACCTGATACCATGGTATCATTCTTTAAACCTACATTGTGTTCCCTCCTAGGCCTTCCTATCCTTACTAAGGATCTAAATAATTCTTAAAGTTATGCTCACAATCCTCCAAGTAGGGTCTAACTAGGGTTTTGTATAGTTGCAGCATAACTTTTGCATTGTTCTACTCTAGTCTTCTAGATATAAAGGCCAGCAATCTGTTAACTTTCTTGATTATTCTTTGCTAAAACTGTTCAGGCTACAGCTGTAAACTTTTCAATGCCATTGTGTCATACAGCACGGAAACACACACCCTTTGGTGCAACTCATCTATGCTGACCAGATATCCCAACCTAATCTAGTTTCATTTGTCAGCACTTGGCCCATAACTTTCCAACCCCTTCCTATTCATATACCCATCCAGATGCCTTTTAATTGTTCCAATTGTACTAGCCTCCACCACTTCCTCTGGCAGCTCATTCCATACACATACCCTCCTCTGCACGCTAAAGTTGGCCCTTAGGTCTCTTTTATATCTTACCCCTCTCACCTTAAACGTATGCCCTCTAGTTTTGGACTCCCCCACCCCAGGGAAAGGACCTTGTCTATTTATGCTATCCATGCCCCTCAAGATTTTATAGACCTCTCTAAGGTCACCCCTAAATCTTGGACGCTCCAGGGAAAACAGCCCCAGCCTATTCAATCTCTCCCTCTAGCTGAAATCCTCTAACCCTGGCAACATCTTTGTAAAAATTTTCTGATCCCTTTCAAGTTTCACAACATCCTTCTGATAGGAAGGAGACCAAAATGACACACAATATTCCTAAAGTGGCCTAACTCACAACCTTTACAACCGCAACATGCCCTCCCAACTCCTGTACTCCAAGCTCTGACGATTAATGGAATGCATACCAAATGCCTTCTTCACTATCCTATCTACCTGCAACTCTACTTTCAAGGAGCTATGAACCTGCACTTCAAGATCTCTTTGTTCAACAACACTCCCGAGGACCTTACCATTAAGTGTATACATCCTGCTAAGATTTGCTTTCCCAAAATGCAGGACCTCACATTTATCTAAATTAAACTCGATCTGCCACTTCTCAGCCCATTGGCCCATCTGATCAAGATCCCGTTGTAATCTGAGGTAACCTTCTTCGCTGTCTCCAATTTTGATGTCATCTGCAAACTTACTAACTATACCTTTTATGATTGCATCCAAATCATTTATATAAATGATGAAAAGTAGTGAACTCAGCACCCATCCTTGTGGCTCTCCACTGGTCACTAAACAAGGAGGTTAAGGATAATATAAACACAACGGCTAAAGCATACCATATTGCAAATGTGAGTGGCATACCGGAAGATTGGGAAACTTTCAAAGATCACTAAAGGGTTACTTAAAAAGATGTAAAAAGAGCAAAAATAAATTACAAAATAAAACAAAGCAAATATAAAAGCAGCTTCTATAAGTGTATAAAAAAATGAAGAGAATTGTTTGTTAGAATTAGCTTTATTCTCACATGTACTCAAATGAGTGCGGTGATAAGTTTACAAGTCACCACTTACAGTGACATCTTAGGTACAAAGGTACCTATTTACAGATTTATAAATACATATTTTTAGGCAAACCAAGTTAGAAAAATGAAGAAATAAAAGTTCAGAATAACAGTCCTTCCAACCCAGTCCATGCCAGCACCCAGTCTCCAGACCGTGTCGGCCTTCACCTCAAGGCTAGAAGAGCAGGATGAGGTCATGCTGACCGCCAGACTGGGCCGAGAGACCGCCACACCGGGCCGAGAGACCGCCACACCGGGCCGAGAGACCACCACACCGGGCCGAGAGACCACCACACCAGGCCGAGAGACCACCACACCAGGCCGAGAGACCGCCACACCGGGCTGAGAGACTACCACACCGGGCCGAGAGACCACCACACCGGGCCGAGAGACCACCACACCAGGCCGAGAGACCACCACACCGGGCCGAGAGACCGCCACACCGGGCCGAGAGACCACCACACCAGGCCGAGAGACCACCACACCAGGCCGAGAGACCACCACACTGGGCCGAGAGACCGCCACACCGGGCCGAGAGACTACCACACCGGGCCGAGAGACCGCCACACCGGGCCGAGAGACCACCACACCAGGCCGAGAGACCACCACACCGGGCCGAGAGACCACCACACCAGGCCGAGAAACCACCACACCGGGCCGAGAGACCACCACACCGGGCCGAGAGACCGCCACACCGGGCCGAGAGACCGCCACACCGGGCCGAGAGACCACCACGCCGGGCCGAGAGACCACCACACCGGGCCGAGGGACCACCACACCGGGCCGAGGGACCACCACACCGGGCCGAGAGACCACCACACCAGGCTGAGAAACCACCACACCAGGCCGAGAGACCACCACGCCAGGCCGAGAGACCACCACACCGGGCCGAGAGACCACCACACCGGGCCGAGAGACCACCACACCAGGCCGAGAGACCACCACACCAGGCCGAGAGACCACCACACCGGGCTGGGAGACAGACACACCGGGCCGATAAACCGCCACACCAGGCCGAGAGACCACCACACCGGGCTGGGAGACAGACACACCGGGCCTAGAGACAGGCATGCTGGGTTGGGAGGATGCCACGCAAAGTCTGCACTAGGGCTGGGAGTTCAGGACATCACTAAAGGTAAATTAAGGAAGCACAAATGGGAAACAAAATGAAACGGATGGAGCAGACGTGTTGACCTGCTTGAAGCAGTTTTTCTCCACCCAGGGTGAAATTGTCTGCGTAGCCAGCTAAAATAAATACTGGTCCCTTGTAGGATGAGACCGGGGAGTTAATAGTGGGAACACAGAAATGACAGAGACACAAAGTCAATATTTGCCTCAGCTTTCACTGCAGAATATGCTGGTATTATCCGAATAGTAATAGGTAATGCTTAGGTTATAGAAAAAGAGGAACTTCGAACAATCATCATAATTAGGGAAAACGTACTGAGCAAATGGTTGTAATTTATAGCAGAAAAGTCCCCATAGCCTTAGTCACCCATCATAGGGTCATCGAGTCATAGTCATAGAGATGTAAAGCACGGAAACAGACCCTTTGGTCCAACTCGTTCATGTCAACCAGATATCCCAACCCAGTCAAGTTCCACTTACCAGCACCTGGCCCATATCCCTCCAGCAATTGTACCAGCCTCCACCACTTCGTCTGGCAGCTCATTCCATACACGTACCATCCTGTGAGTGAAAAAGCTGCCCCTTAGGTCTCTTCTATATCTTTCACCTCTCACCCTAAACCTATGCCCTCTAGTTCTGGACTCCCCCACCCCAGGGAAAAAAACTTGGTCGATTTATCCTATCCATGCCCATCATGATTGTATAAGGTCTATAAGGTCACCCCTCAGCCTCCGACACTCCAGGGAAAACAGTCCTAGCCAATTCAACCTCTCCCTATAACTCAAATCCTCCAACCATGGCAACATCCTTGTAAGTTTTTTCTGAACCCTTTCAAGTTTCACAACATCTGTGCTGTACTTTTCTACGTTTTATGTTTGACTGATCCATGCTCTAAGTTCATCACTCTTATTCCGGACACTCCTTGCATTAAAGCAGACATACTTTAACCGATCCCTTTGTTTCATCGTGTGAGAAACCTTCCTGATGGATTCAATATATCCTGTCACTATCCTGTCTGCAGCTGACCCCCTCTCAGACATGTGGCTCCGATTCCCACCCCCCTGCCAAACTAGTTTAAACCCTCCCGAATCGCACGAGCAAATCTCCCACCCAGGACATTTGTGCCCCTCCAGTTCAGGTGCAACCCGTCCTTCATGTACAGGTCCCACCTTCCCCAGAAGGTATCCCAATGGTCTAGGTATCTGAAGCCCTCCCTCCTGCACCAGCCTCGCAGCCACGTGTTAAGCTGCATTTTGCTGACTGTTCCTCAACTCACTATCTCGTGGCACCGGTAGCAAACCCGAGATCACTACTATACTCGTCCTGCTCTTCAGCTTCCAACCTAACTCTCTGGAGTCACTTTTCAGATCCTCAATCCCTTTCCTGGCTATATCATTGGTGCCGTTATGTACCACGATTTCTGGCTGCTCACCCTCCCCCTTAAGAATCTCGTGAACCCGATCGGCGACATCCTGGACCCTGGCACCAGGGAGGCAACGTACCTTCTGGGACTCCCATTCCTGACCTCAAAATCTCCTGTCAATCTGTCTAACTATTGAGTCCCTTACTACGAGCGCTTTTCTATTTCTCTCACTTCCCTTCTGAGCCACAGTGCCAGGCTCAGTGCCAGAGACCTGACAACTATGGCTTTCCCCTGGTAGGCTGCCTCCACCAGCAGTATCCAACACGGTATACTTATTGCTGAGGGGAACAGCCACAGGGGATCCCTGCTGTGATCATCGGTTCCCTTTCCCCCCCCGACAGTAACCCAGCTGTCCTTATCCTGTGTCTGGGGAGTGACCACCTCCCTGTACATCCTCTCAATTTCCTCCTCAGCTTCCTGGATGATCCATAGTTCATCCAGCTCCAGCTCCAGCTCCAGTTCCCCAACTCGGATTTCAAGGAGCTGGAGTTGGGTGTGCACTTCCTGCAAATATAGTCGACAGAGACATGTGAAGTGTCTCTCACCTGCCACATTCTGCAGGAGGAACATGCAACTACCCTGAGCAAAGGACTTCTGGGGAGTTTTTAAGTGGGTTAGATCTCACCCACTTAAAAACCCCCCAGACGTCCTTCGCTCCTCCCTTGCACCTCTCGGCAAATGGAAGCCCCCACACCTGAACTAAGGTTTTTAAACCGTTAGACTCACTGTAGTTCTCCCTGTATTCCATGAGATCTAACCTTTCTCACCGGTCTCCATGGGGAACCTTGTCGAACGCCTTACTGAAGTCCATATAGATCACATCCACTGCACATTAGGTTATGATACTGCGAAATTTGCTAATTCCATAAAGAAAGGTTCCAACATATAACATTCTTATTGAAAAAGGAAGGAGGCAGAAAGTGGGAAACCGTAGACCAGTTAGATTAACGTGTGATGTTAGGAAATTGTTGGAATCGATAAGACCATAAGAAATAAAAACAGGAGTAGGCTGTTCAACTCGAGCTTGCTCCACCATTCAATAGAATCAGGGCTAATCTGACATTCCTCATGCCCACATACCTGCCTTTTCCCCAAAACCCATGATTCCCCTAAAACCAACAGTCTATCTGTCTCAGCCTCAAATGTACACAAGGGCATCAACCCCATAGCTCTCTGTGGCAAAAAGTTCCAAAGACTAAGAAATTCCTCCTTATGTCAGTTTTAAATTATCGCTTTTTTATGCGGAGATTCTGCCCTCTTGTGTTAGACTCTCCCCTGAGGGGAAACATACTCTCATTATTTACCCTGTCAAGCCCCTTAAGAAAGAAAAAGTGAGGACTGCAGACGCTGGAGATCAGAATCGAGAGTGAGATGCTGGAAAAGCACAGCAGGTCAGGCAGCATCTGAGGAGCAGGAGCAACGACGTTTCAGGCATAAGCCTCATTCCTGATGAAGGATTTATGCCCGAAACATTGATTCTCCTGCTCCTCGGATGCTGCCTGACCTGCTGTGCTTTTCCAGCATCACAGACCCTTTAAGAATCCTACATGTTTCAATGAGATCACCTCTCACTCCTCTAAACTCCAGTGAGTAGAGTCCCACATTGTTTAACCTTGCTCATAACACAATCCTTCCATACCTAGTGAACCTTCTTTGAACTGCCTCCAATGAAAGAATATCATTCTTTAAATTTGGGGGCCAAAACTGCTCATATACTGCAGATGTGGTACAGGTGCTGTCAGACTTCCCAACTCTTATACTCTAACACCCTTGAAATAAGAGTAAACATTTTATTGTGGTAGATTATTTTACAGGAGAAAGTGAGGACTGCAGATGCTGGAGATCAGAGCTGAAAATGTGTTGCTGGAAAAGCACAGCAGGTCAGGCAGCATCCAAGGAGCAGGAGAATCGACGTTTCGGGCATGAGCCCTTCTTCAGGAAGGGCTCATTATTTTACAAATAATCTCAGGAGCCTTGAAGTACAACAATTATTTATTGAACCAGCACTGGGAGAGTCTCCCCTAGAAAAGGTTCCAAAGTTGCACTCTAACTCAAACAGGTTTCATCAGGTATTTTTACATTGTAAGCCACCTGAACGAAACATTAATCCAATTCCACAATTGTCTGTTTAAGACAAACACTTTCCTGTTTTACACACTTTCCAAAAGTGGCAAGGCACTTGTTCCCTTGGTCTCCCCACTCCCTATCCTCCGAGGTGCGAACCTATCTCCTCCCCAAAGCCTTGCTTCATTCCCTGCCTCAACTAAACCCCATTGCTTTGTCTTTCTTGGTGTGGTATGGAGGTTATCCTCATTTCTATTTCCAGATAAGGCCTCAGGGTGAATGTTGGTTTAGCCTTGTTGCATTTTGATGGAACTCCATCAGCCTGCTACATCATCATCTGTGCATTTTTATGGAGCCTAACTAACTAATGCTGATAGAGTCATCGAGTCATGCAGCACAGAAACAGACCCTTCAGTCCGACTCAAGTTTCTGAAACAAAACTGATCTCATTTGCATGCAGCTGGCTCATATTCCTCTAACCTTTTCCTGTTCATGTAACTATCCAAAGGTCTTTTAAATGTTGTAACTGTACTTGCATTCACCACTTTCTGTATTAGTTCACTCCACATACAAATCATCCTCTGTGCAAAAAAGTTACCAGTCAAGATTAGAGTGATGCTGGAAAAGCACAGCAGTCAGGCAGCATCGGAGGAGCAGGAGAGTCAACATTTCTCATGAAGTGATCCTGCCTGAAACGTCGATTTTCCTGCTTCTCCGATGCTGCCTGACCTGCTGTGCTTTTCCAGCACCACTCTAATCTTGACTCCAACATCTGCAGTACCCACTTCCGCCTAGGAAAAAGATATCCTCAGGTCTTTTAAGTCTTTCTCCTCTCACCTGAAAAATATGCCCCAAAGTTTTCAACTCTGCCAACCTGGGGAAACAACCTTTGCCATTCACTTTATCTATGCCTCTCATGATTTTGTAAACCTCTTTAAGGTCACCCCTCAACCACCTATGCCAGTGAAAAAAGTCCCAGACTATTCTCTCCTTAGAACTCAAATCTGCAGTCCTGGCAACATCCTTGTAAATCTTGTCTGAACCCTCTCCAATTTAATAATATCCTTCCTTTAGCAGTGTGACTCGAACTATACACAGTACTTCAAAACTCATCAAAGTCGTCTATAACCTCAACATGATGTCCCAACTCCTCATACAAAAATGAAAAAAACTGCAGACACTGGAAATCAGAAACTAAAACAGAATTTGTTGGAAAATCTCAGCAGGTCTGGAGTATCTGTGGAGAGAAATCAAAATTAACATATTGTGCCTTTCTTCAGATCTGATGGTAGCTAGGTAAAAGTTAGTTTTTGTCCAGAAGTTATGATGGAGGAGGGGGTAAGGAGTAAATAATAGGTGGAGATAGAGGTCAAAGAGAGATAAGAACAGTTGGACAGACAAAGGAAGGAAAAACAGTCAGCCTAGGAGAGTGAATAGCTGCTAATGGGGACAATCAATGACTGACAATGTGATGTGTGTAATAGCAGTGCATGTGATAAGAATGCTGGGCTAAGGACATGGGAAAAGGTGCCTCAAGACCCAAAGTTGTTGAACCTCAATATTGAGTCCAGGAGACTATAGAGTTAACAGGTAGATAATGAGGTGCTGTTCTTCCTGCTTCTGCTGAGCCTCGTTAGAGCATTGCAGCAAACCTGAGACAGAGAAGTTGGCCAGGGAACAAGGTGGTGTCAGGAGTGAAGGACGAGTGGACCAAGGTGAGCCAGAGGGAACAGACCATGCAGAAAGCTAACAAAATTTTCATTTGATTTGATTATTATTGTCACATGTACCTAAGTACAGTGAAAGGATTTGTTTTGCAAGCGGTACAGACAGATCATAACATAGAAGGACATACAGATCATAGGGTCATTAGACAGTGAGGCATACAAGGTTACAGCTGCACAGGAGGTGCACAAAAGCAAGATCAATATTTGGTTTGGAATTAGAGAGAGGTCCATTCAGCAATCTAATAACAGCAGGGAAGAAGCTGTTTGTCAACCTGTTGGTACAAGTGCTTAAGCTTCTGTATTTTCTGCCCCACGGAAAATGAGGGAAGAGAGTGTTACCGGGGGTGGGGGAGGGGTCTCTGGTGATGATGATGAAGAGAGTGTTACCGAGGTGAGAGGGGTCTCTGATGGTGTCGGAAGAGAATGTTATGGGATGGGAGGGGTCTCTGATGGTGTTTGAAGACAGTGTTACCGGGATGGGAGGGGTCTCTGATGGTGTTTGAAGACAGTGTTACCGGGATGGGAGGGGTCTCTGATGGTGTTTGAAGACAGTGTTACCGGGATGGGAGGGGTCTCTGATGGTGTTGGAAGACAGTGTCACCGGGATGGGAGGGATTTCTGATGTTTTTGCCAGCCTTTCTGTGGCAATGAGCAGTGTAGGAGTCCATGGATGGGAGGCTGACTTTTGTGGTGGCCTGAAGTGAGTACACTTTTCGATGGTGTCCTACGGTACTGGGCAGAGCAGTTACCGTATCAGGCAGTTATACATCCGGATAAAGTGCTCTCTGTGGTGTTTCTGCAAATGTTGATAAATGTCCTTTTGGACATGCCAAAGTTCCTAAGCCTCCAGACAATTAAAGCCATTGTTGTGCCTTCTTGACCATTGCATCTACGCGGGAGATCCAGGGAGATTCTATGTTGTAATACCCTGTGATTCCATAAACATGAGAGTTTCTAGGAATTTGGTGCTTTCAATCCTCTCCATATCATCTCCATTGATTTAGACAGGGGCATGGTCCTCCTCCTTTCTTCCTGAAGTGAATAGTCAGTTCTTTTGTTTTGCTGACACTGGGAGAGATTGTTATCTTTGCAACACGACACCTAGCATTCTATCTCCTTCCTATACTCTGACTCATCATAGTTTGATATCTGACCTACAACGGTGGTGTCATCAGCGAATGTGTAGGTGGCATTCATACGAAATTTGACCACACAGCCATGGGTGCACAGGGAGTACAGTAGGGGGCTGAGTACATATCCTTGCAGGGATTATCATGGAGGAGGTGCTGTTGTCTATCTTCACTGATTGTGGTTTGCAGTTCAGGACGTAGTTGCAGAGGGCACAGCTGAGACCTAAGTCTCAGAGTTCTGAGGTTACTGCAGTTGTGGATATGTTCACTGAGCTGGGAAGTTCATTTGCAGACATTTTAAACCCCTGTCTAGGTGACATCTTCAGTGCTTTGGACCCTCCTGTGAAGCGCGACTACTGTGTCTTTTGGAATTTGTTTGATTTTAGTTCTGCTGCTTTCGGTTGCTAGTTCCAGTTATTCATTGTAGTGGCCAGTATACTGAGTCGAGGTCAATGTGTTTGTTGAATGAGTCCGTGGCTGAGTGCCATGTTTCTAGAAATTTTCTGACTGTCCTGTTTAGCTTGTGCTACGATCATTGTGTTGTCCCTGTCGAATTTGTGTTCTTTGTCATCTGTGTGTATGGCTGCTGGGGACAGCTGGTCGTGGCATTTAGTGGCTCGTTGGCGTTCATGGATGCGGATTGGTAGTTGCTGCCTATCTGCCCTATAAAGTGTTTCGTGCAGTCTTTGCATGGAAAAATTACATTTGTCTTACACATGATGGGTTTTGGGACTTTTATTTTGGTGAGACATGTGTTTAAATTGTAATCATGTGAATGAACCAAATAAATTCCAGAAGACACAGTCCAGCAACATTTCACAGGAGACTCCAAATCACTGAAGATATCACCTAGACAAGGGACAAAACATCTGCAAATCAACTTCCCAGATCAGCGAACATACCCACAACTATGACAACCAGCATTGAGCTACAAATCTTTACACAAACCTTGAGTTTTGAGGCTAGATTGGTTGGGATTATAGTGTTGAAGATGGGGCTATAGTTAATAATGTAGGAGCCTGACATAGGTATTGTATTATCCAGATGTTCCAGGATGGGTGTAGGGCCACGGAAATGGCATCCGCTGTGGACCTGTTTCATTGATAGGCAAATTGCAGAGAATCAAGGCAGGCTGGGAGGCTACAATTGATGTGGGCCATGACTAACCTTCCAAAGCACTTCATAATTGTTGAGGTCAGAGCTACTGGGTAGTAGTCATTGATGCACGCTTGTATGAGTTTTCTTTGCAACTGGTATGATGGTGGTTTTCAGATTGTAGGAAAGAGAGACTAAAGATGTCAGCAAAAACTTATCTGATATTTGAAGCAGTGACTGAGGGAGCAAGTAATCCGGGGCTCTCGGGGAAGGTGACTTCACACCACTTACATTCTGATCGAACTGAAAATAAAAGGTGTTGAGTCCATCAGGGAGGGTTGTGTTTTTGATTACTATTTTGCTCTGCTTCATTTTGTATCCCATTATTTCATGTAGGCCTTGCCAGAGGTGACAGGTGCCTGTGTGGTTAGTTTGGAACTCTAACTTGGTCCAGTCTTGCCTCTTGGAATTTCTAATGGCCTTGTGGAGGTCATATCTGGATTTACTGGAAAGCTCTGGGTCATCTGACTTGAATTAGATTAGATTACTTACAGTGTGGAAACAGGCCCTTCGGCCCAACAAGTCCACACCGCCCCGCCAAAGCGTAACCCACCCATACCCCTACATCTACATCTACATCTACATCTACCCCTTACCTAACACTACAGGCAATTTAGCATAGCCAATTCACCTGACCTGCACATCTTTGGACTGTGGGAGGAAACCGGAGCACCCGGAGGAAACCCACGCAGACACGGGGAGAACGTGCAAACTCCACACAGTCAGTCGCCTGAGGTGGGATTTGAGCCCGGGTCTCCGGTGCTGTGAGGCAGCAGTGCTAACCACTGTGCCACCGTGCCGCCGTGCCGTGGAATCCTGAAGAAGGGCTCATGCTCGAAATGTCGATTCTCCTGCTCCTTGGATACTGCCTGACCTGCTGCGCTTTTCCAGCAACACATTATCAGAACGGGTATGGTGGAGATGGAGGAACTGGGATAATAGAGTTTTTACAGAAAGTAGGGTGTGAGAATGTATAGTCACGATAATTGGGTGTCAGTGAGTTTGTAGTGAGTATTGGTGGTCAGCCTATCCCCAGAAATAGCAACAGAAATGTTGAGAAAGGGATGGGAGATGAAGGCTTTTGCCTGAGATGTCGAGTTTCCTGCTTCTTGGATGCTTCCTGACCTGCTGTGCTTTTCCAGCACCACTCTAATCTAGACTCTTGATTTCCAACATCTGCAGTCCTCACTTTTGCCATGGGAGGAATCCCTTTGGATTAGGTGAAGGTGAGAGCCAGGTGGAAATTGGAAGTGAAATTAATAAACCTTTCCAATTCTGGACATGAAAAGGAAGCAGTGCCAATAATATCAGCGATATACCAGAGAAAGAGTTGTGGGTGAGGGCCTGAATAGGACTGGAACAAGAAATGTTCCACGGACCCCACAAAGAGGCAGGCATTGGACCCATGCTGGTACCCATGGCCACCCCTTTGACCAGACGAAAGTGAGAGGAGTGAAAGGAGAAGTTGCTCAGGGTGAGGATGAGCTCGGCCGGGTGGAGGAGAGTGGTGGGGGATGGGGATGTTTCAGGGTGAGGATGAGCTTGGCCGGGTGGAGGAGGGTGGTGGGGGATGGGGATGTTTCAGGGTGAGGATGAGCTCGGCCGGGTGGAGGAGCGTGGTGGGGGGTGGGGATGTTTCAGGGTGAGGATGAGCTCGGCGGGGTCTAGGAGGGTGGTGGGGGATGGGGATGTTTCAGGGTGAGGATGAGCTCGGCGGGGTGGAGGAGGGTGGTAGGGGATGGGGATGTTTCAGGGTGAGGATGAGCTCGACCGGGTGGAGGAGGGTGGTGGGGGATGGGGATGTTTCAGGGTGAGGATGAGCTCGGCCGGGTGGAGGAGGGTGGTGGGGGATGGGGATGTTTCAGTGTGAGGATGAGCTCGGCCGGGTGGAGGAGGGTGGTAGGGGATGGGGATGTTTCAGGGTGAGGATGAGCTCGACTGGGTGGAGGAGGGTGGTAGGGGATGGGGATGTTTCAGGGTGAGGATGAGCTCGACTGGGTGGAGGAGCGTGGTGGGGGGTGGGGATGTTTCAGGGTGAGGATGAGCTCGGCGGGGTGGAGGAGGGTGGTAGGGGATGGGGATGTTTCAGGGTGAGGATGAGCTCGGCGGGGCGGAGGAGGGTGGTGGGGGATGGGGATGTTTCAGGGTGAGGATGAGCTCGACTGGGTGGAGGAGCGTGGTGGGGGATGGGGATGTTTCAGGGTGAGGATGAGCTCGGCGGGGCGGAGGAGGGTGGTGGGGGATGGGGATGTTTCAGGGTGAGGATGAGCTCGACTGGGTGGAGGAGCGTGGTGGGGGATGGGGATGTTTCAGGGTGAGGATGAGCTCGGCGGGGCGGAGGAGGGTGGTGGGGGATGGGGATGTTTCAGGGTGAGGATGAGCTCGACTGGGTGGAGGAGCGTGGTGGGGGATGGGGATGTTTCAGGGTGAGGATGAGCTCGGCGGGGCGGAGGAGGGTGGTGGGGGATGGGGATGTTTCAGGGTGAGGATGAGCTTGGCCGGGTGGAGGAGGGTGGTAGGGGATGGGGATGTTTCAGGGTGAGGATGAGCTCGGCCGGGTGGAGGAGAGTGGTGGGGGATGGGGATGTTTCAGGGTGAGGATGAGCTTGGCCGGGTGGAGGAGGGTGGTAGGGGATGGGGATGTTTCAGGGTGAGGATGAGCTCGACCGGGTGGAGGAGGGTGGTGGGGGATGGGGATGTTTCAGGGTGAGGATGAGCTCGGCCGGGTGGAGGAGAGTGGTGGGGGATGGGGATGTTTCAGGGTGAGGATGAGCTCGACTGGGTGGAGGAGGGTGGTGGGGGATGGGGATGTTTCAGTGTGAGGATGAGCTCGGCGGGGCGGAGGAGGGTGGTAGGGGATGGGGATGTTTCAGGGTGAGGATGAGCTCGACCGGGTGGAGGAGGGTGGTGGGGGATGGGGATGTTTCAGGGTGAGGATGAGCTCGACTGGGTGGAGGAGGGTGGTGGGGGATGGGGATGTTTCAGGGTGAGGATGAGCTCCGCCGGGTGGAGGAGGGTGGTGGGGGATGGGGATGTTTCAGGGTGAGGATGAGCTCGGCGGGGCGGAGGAGGGTGGTGGGGGATGGGGATGTTTCAGGGTGAGGATGAGCTCGGCGGGGCGGAGGAGGGTGGTGGGGGATGGGGATGTTTCAGGGTGAGGATGAGCTTGGCCGGGTGGAGGAGGGTGGTGGGGGATGGGGATGTTTCAGGGTGAGGATGAGCTCGGCCGGGTGGAGGAGGGTGGTGGGGGATGGGGATGTTTCAGTGTGAGGATGAGCTCGGCCGGGTGGAGGAGGGTGGTAGGGGATGGGGAGGTGCTGAAGCATGCAAACTGGAATTGCTGAAACTGACTCAGAGCTACATATCTGAGAGGGGTGTATTTGTAGATGAGGCAATGACAGGATGTAGTGAATCTATCAGGAAGGTTTTTCATCTGATGAAACAAAGGGCTTGGTTAAAGTGTGTCTGCTTTAACGCAAGGAGTGTCAGAAATAAGAGTGACGAACTTAGAGGATGGATCAGTACTTGGGACAATGATGTTGTGGCCATAACGGAGATGTGGGTTTCACAGGGGCAGGAATGGTTGCTGGATGCTCCAGTGTTCAGAACATTTAAAAATAATTTGAAAAAGGGAGGGTGGAAAAAGAGGAGGAGGTGTAGCATTGCTCATTAGAGAGTGCGCCACAGCTCCAGAAACGAAGGTTGTTGAGGAAGGTTTGTCTACTGAGTCAGTATGGGTGGAAGTTAGGAACAGCAAGGGAACAGCCACCGCATTGGGGGTTTTCTACAGACCCCCCTAATAGCAGTTGGGAGATCGAAGAACTCATAGGTGGACAGATTTAGGAAAAATGCAGATGTAGCAGGGTTGTTGTTATGGGTGACTTCAACTTTCCCAATATTGACTGGAATCTCCTTAGTGCAGATGGTTAGGATGGAGCTGTTTTTGTCAGGTGTGTTCAGGAGGGTTTCCTTACTCAGTACGTAGACAGACCGACAAAGGGAGAGGCCATTTTGGATTTGGTGCTCGGCAATGAACTAGGACAGGTGTCAGATCTTGCAGTGGGAGACAGTGACCACAACTGCCTCACATTTACCATAGCCTTGGAGAGGGAAAGGAACAGTTACTTTGGAAATATAGTTAATTGGGGAAAAGGAAATTATGACGCTATCAGACAGGAGTTGGGAAGTACAGATTGGGAGCAATTGTTCCACAGAAAGGGTACAATAGACTTGTGGAGATTATTTAAGGAGCAGTTGTTGCAAGTGATACACTAGTTTGTTCCTCTTTGACAGGCAAGAAGGGGTAAGGTTAAGGTGCCTTGGATAGCAAGAACAATGAAGCTTCTCATCAAAAGGAAGAAGGCGGACGAAGCAAGGTTTTAGCACAGCTTTAGAGGATTGCTGACTTGCTAGAAAGGAGCTCAGATATAGACTGAGGAGAGCCAGGAGGGGTCACGAAAACGGCTTAGTGGGAAGGATTAGGAAGAACCTGAAGGCATTTTACTCATACATGAGGAATACGAGAATGGTCAGGCAGAAGGTAGGGCCGATCAGGGATAGTATAAGGAACTTATGCATGGATTAGAGTGGTGCTGGAAAAGCACAGCAGGTCAGGCAGCATCCGATGAGCAGGATCTAATCTTGACTGTGATCTCCAGCATCTGCAGTCCTCAGTTTCGCCAACTTGTGCGTGGAGTCTGAGCAGAGAGGGGAAGCCCTAAGTGAGTTTTTTGCTTCGGTTTTCACTAAGTAAAGGGACCTTGTTGTGAATGAGAACTTTGAGGAGCTGGGAAACAGGCTTGAATAGATCAAGATTGATGAAGTTGATGTGCTGGAAATTTTGGCAAGCATTAAGATCGATAAGTCCCGAGGGCCAGACCAGGTTTATCTCTCACACCAGATTTATCCTAGGCTGCTCCGGGAAGGGAGAAAGGAAGTTGCTAAGCCATTGGTAAAGATCTTTGCTTCCTCAGTCTCCAGGGGAGTTTTACTGGAGGATTGGAGGGAGGTGAATATTGTTCTCTTTTCAAGAAAGGGAATAGGGAAATCCTTGGCAATTACAGACCAGTCAGTCTCTGGTCTGTGGTCAGCAAGCTTTTGGAAAGAATTCTGAGGGATAGGATTTATGAGAATTTGGAAAAGCATAGCATGATTAAAGGCAGTCAGCATGGCTTTGTGAGGTCATGCCTCACAAATCTTACTAAGTTCTTTGAGGAGGTGACAAGACAGGTCGACGAAGGTCGAGCAATGGATGTGGCGTACTTGGACTTCAGCAAGACATTTGACAAGGTTCCCCATGGTAGGCTCATTCATAAAGTCAGGAAGTGTGGGATACAGGGAGATTTGGCTATCTGGATTCAGAATTGGTTGCTGACACAAGGCAGAGAGTGGTTGTAGATGAAAAGTATTCTGCCTGGAGGTCAGTGGTGAGTGGTGTCCCGCAGGACTCTGTTCTTGGGCCTTTGCTCTTTGTAGATTTTGTAAATGACTTTGCTGAGGTGGTTGAGGGGTGGGCTGGTAAATTTGCAGATGACACAAAGGTTGGAGGTGCTGATAATTGTGTCAAGAGCTATTGCAGACTACAGCGCGACACAGACAGGACGCAGAGCTGGGCTGAGAAATGGCAGATGGAGGTCAACCTGGATAAATGCAAAGTGATGTTTTTTTTGTAAATATATTGACTGAAAAGAAAAAGATTTTTGAATTACTTTACAAAATTACAAAATTAATACAAAGTAGTGTATCCACTTTACAGTATAATAACAGCACCAATATAAAATTTAAAATAACTAATTACTAATCTACTCGACAAACTACCAAAACTCAAAATAAGATATAAAAAAGAAGACTCTCGATATAAAAAAAACCCACAGTATCGTACATTACTAACAACACTAAAAGAAAAAAAAGGAAGGTAAAAAATAAATAGATATGCATTCAAAATAAAATTATATCAAGTCATAACAAAACCCGTATTTATTCGGGATTCTTCCTCCCAGGGGCCCTTGAACCAACGAACATCATCCTCACGGCTAAAAGGCCCTAAACAGTATGGCTGATACATCTGCATCGGTGTCGTTCAAAAAGGACTGCCATGTCCTAATTCTGTTTGTTTGATGCACCATACTTACAAGGAAGTCCAGGGGAGTATAATCTATAACTACCCTCTGCCAATTTGAAAGTCCTGCGGGACTTTCCAATATCCAACTTACTAAAATATTTTTCCTCGCACAAAAGGAAAGAATATTAATAGTTTCTTCCCGTATGCATCTGCAGAAGGAAAATTTGGAAAGCTCAAAAAGAGAGACACTGTGTCCAGGCCAATCTCCAATCCCAAAATCTTTGGCAAGGCATTCGCTACGCTATCCCAATATCTACGAATCTTATGGCATGTCCACAAACAATGAGTGAGAGTCCCAAATTCTATTTTACATTTAGGGCACTTTGGGGATGCTCCTTCCTTGAACTTTGCAAGCTGCTCTGGTGCCATATGAGCCCTATGAGGTATCTTCAGTTGAATACCCTGAGTTCACTCAGGACACTGTTGCTGATGTGAATATTGAGTCACAAGTGATTAGAATGGATGGTCTTGAGGTACGTAGGGAAGAGGTCTGGGGAATACTGGAAAGGATGAACATAGATAAGTCCCCTGGGCCTGATGGCATTTATCCTAGGATCCTATGGGAAGCTAGGGAGGAGATAGCGAAGCCATTGGCCTTGATTTTTATGTCGTCGTTGTCTACGGGAATAGTGCCAGAAGACTGGAGGATAGCGAATGTGGTCCCCTTGTTCAAGAAGGGGAGTAGGGACAGCCCGAGTAACTATAGGCCAGTGAGTCTCACTTCTGTTGTGGGCAAAGTCTTAGAGAGAATTGTAAGGGATAGGATTTATGAACATCTGGATAGGAATAATGTGATCAATGATAGTCAGCATGGTTTTGTGAAGGGCAGGTTGTGCCTCACAAACCTTATTGAATTCTTTGAGAAGGTGACCAAGGAAGTGGATGAGGGTAAAGCAGTAGATGTGGTGTACATGGATTTTAGCAAGGCGTTCGATAAGGTACCCCATGGCAAGCTAATGCAAAAACTACGGAGATATGGCATTGAGGGTGCATTAGAGGTTTGGATTAGGAATTGGCTGGCTGGAAGGAGACAGAGGGTAGTAGTTGATGGTATAGGTTCATCTTGGAGCGCAGTTACTAGCGGTGTTCCACAAGGATCTGTTTTGGGACCATTGCTGTTTGTCATTTTTATAAATGACCTGGAGGAGGGGCTTGAAGGCTGGGTGAGCAAGTTTGCGGATGACACAAAAGTCGGGGGAGTGGTGGACAGCGAAGAAGGATGTGGCAGGTTACAGCGGGATATAGATAAGTTGCAGAGCTGGGCAGTAAGGTGGCAAATGGAATTCAATGTAGCTAAGTGTGAAGTCATTCACTTTGGTAGGAGTAACAAGAAGATGGATTACTGGGCTAATGGTAGACTACTTGGTAGTGTGGGTGAGCAGAGGGATCTTGGTGTCCATGTACACAGATCTTTGAAAGTTGCCACCCAGGTAAATAGTGCTGTGAAGAAGGCATATGGTGTACTGGGCTTTATTGGTAGAGGAATTGAGTTCCGGAGTCCTGAGGTCATGTTGCAGTTGTATAAGACTCTGGTGCGGCCTCATCTGGAGTATTGTGTGCAGTTTTGGTTGCCATACTATAGGAAGGATGTGGAGGCATTGGAACGAGTGCAGAGGAGGTTTACCAGGATGTTGCCTGGCATGGTAGGAAGATCATATGAGGAAAGGCTGAGGCACTTGGGACTTTTCTCATTGGAGAAAAGAAGGTTTAGGGGCGATTTGATAGAGGTGTATGAGATGATTAGAGGTTTAGATAGGGTTGACAGTGAGAACCTTTTTCCGCGTATGGAGTCAGCTGTTACTAGGGGACACAGCTTTAAATTAAGGGGGGGTAGGTATAGGACAGATGTTAGGGGTAGATTTTTTACTCAGTGGGTTGTGAGTTCATGGAATGCCCTGCCAGTAGCAGTGCTGGACTCTCCCTCTTTATGGTCATTTAAAAGGGCATTGGATAAGCATATGGAGGATAGTAGGCTAGTGTAGGTTAGGTAGGCTTCGGTCAGCGCAACATCGAGGGCCGAAGGGCCTGTACTGCGCTGTATTTTTCTATGTTCTATGTTCTATTACAGGTAGAGACCTTCCTGGCATTTTCCCAGCTATCCTCCCATATCTCTAAGGAGATTTCCATCCCGAATTCTTGATTCCAGGTTTTACATAACAGTTCCATGTCCGTCGATACCTTATTACCTCGCGAGTGGTAGAGATTGCTGACTGAGGGTGCACCCAATGGCCGAAGGACTCTCCTTTCCATATCTGATTTGTTCCGATTGGTCATCAATGTGGTCATTTTTTGTATGAAGTCTCGTACTTGAAAATACCGAAAAAGGCCCTTGCTAGGCAACCCGAAATTCTGGCGCAACTGTTCGAAGGAGAATATGACCTCCCCATCGAACGGATCTCCCAACAGTAGATACCTCTGGTCTCACAAATTTTAAATCCAGCGTCAGTCAAGCCTGGCTGAAATCCCAACGTTCCCACTATAGGAGTAGAAGGGGAGGTTTTTTGTAAATTACCCTCATTCTATCGCATCATCCTCCAAGCTTTGATTGTATTTAATACATTTGGGTTTTATAATGATCTGTAATAACTCTCATCTTATCCATAAATAATAGATTGATGAGGGGGCATTTTGCTTGGGAAACCTCAATATCCAACCAAATTGATTGTATGTCACAAGAGACCCAATCAGCAACATATGATAACAGAGAACCCAGTTGGTACCTTCTGAAATCCGGAAAATCTAGACCTCCCCTTACTTGTGGGAGGTGCAACTTATCTAATTTAATAAGAGGCTGCCTATGGTTCCAAATAAAGGAGCCGAGCCAACCATAAAGCTTACGCAGCGCCTGTCTCAGCAACATCAGAGGAAGCATTCTCATGGGGTATGTAGGTGAGGTAGAATATTCATCTTGACCAAACCTCTTCTTCCTCGTCAGGATATCGGGAGATCTTCCCAGGCGTTGGAGGTCCTGCCTTATTTTCTCTAATTAATGCATATAATTAGCTTTGTATAGCTGACCAAATACAGGGGTAATAAAAATACCTAAATAGAGAAAACCTCTCAGTGACCACTGAAAAGGGAAGCGGGATCCATCTGGAAAATTGGATGTGCTGGTAAGACCTCCTAGCAGTATGGCCTCTGATTTCATAAAGTTAATTTTGTAACCCGAAAACGTACCAAACAAGTTAACCACTTGAATTAAGCGGGGCACAGATATCGATGGGTCATTTAAGAAAACAAGGATGTCGTCTGCGTAAAGAGTGATCTTATGCTAAACCCGATCCTCCCTCCGGGGCTGTTATATTAGGGTTAGTTTGGATAGCTTCCACCAGTGGTTCAATCACTAGTGTAAATAGTAGTGGTGAGATAGGGCACCCTTGATGACAACCTCTGCCAACACTAAAGCTATCTGATGTTACGCCGTTGGTAATCACTGCTGCTCTAGGGTCGTTTTATAATACTGCGACCCACTTGGCAAAGACCGTTCCATAGTATAAAATAGATATGGCCATTCTACCTGATCAAATGCCTTCTCTGCATCTAGGGAGACGACTAATCCCAGTATCGTTCCCTGTGGCAGACTTATACCATGTTTAACACTCTTCTAATATTATTAGTAGATCTGCAACATAGCTCTGTACAAAGTACAGTCGTCTGGATCTTTTCCTTAAGAATGAGAGAGATATTTGCTTCTCTCAGGGAGGGCGGGAGGCTACCCTGACTATATGAATAATTAAACATATCTGTAAGTGGTCCAGCCAATTCGTCTGTAAATTCTTCATAAAACTCAGCCTGAAATTCGTTTGGCCTGGGTGGTTTACCGCTCTGGAGCTGCCTCACCACCTCCTGGACTTCCAGGATTCTTGGGGCAGCATTCAAAAGTGACACCTACTCCAAGGTTAAGCCCGAAAGGGCCAGATTTTTTAAAAAAAGCCTTCATCTTCCTCGCTCTATCCTCAGAGCTGTCCGACTTATGTAACTCGAAGTAGAACTTTCTAAAGGCTGCATTGATGTTTTTAGGATCACAAGTCAGGGTACCAGCACTCTCTCTAATAAACGTAAAGGACTGGGGAGCCTTTTTCTTTCTCGCAAGGTATCGCCATCCTCAAATAATCTCTGCTTCACAAATAGAATCTCCCTCTTTGCTGTTTGACTAAGTGCAGTATTCAAAGTAGCCCTGAGGGCTGTAATCCACTGTAATTAGATTAGATTACTTACAGTGTGGTAACAGGCCCTTCGGCTCAACAAGTCCACACTGCCCCGCCCAAGCGTAACCCACCCATTCCCCTACATCGACCCCTTACCTAACACTACGGGCAATTTAGCATGGCCAATTCACCTAACCTGCACATCTTTGGACTGTGGGAGGAAACCGGAGCACCCGGAGGAAACCCAGTCAGACACGGGGAGAATGTGCAAACTCCACACAGTCAGTCACCTGAGGCGGTAACTGAACCCGGGTCTCTGGCACTGTGAGGCAGCAGTGCTAACCACTGTAGTTGTGGATGGCCTATCAGCATACGCTGACTCAGCTGCCTTCAGGCGAGCCTCTAGCAGTCACTATTGTTCTCCCTTTTGTCTTTTCCGGGTCGCAGAATATGAGATAACCAAGCCATGTGCATATGTCTTAGCAGTCTCCCACATCACCGATAGGTTACTGGCCAGACCTGAATTGATACCCCAGAAAATTTTAAATTCCTGTGAGAAATATTCTATGAGTTTACCATCCTTCAATAGGAAAAGGTCCATGTGCCAGTGTCGGGAAACCATCTTCTCACCACTAGTCCTCCATATACACTGCTGCGGGGTCTGAAATAGTAGTATTTCCTATTTTACAAGACAATATTGAATTCAGAAAGGTCGAGGGGACAAAAAACATATCGATTCTGGTATGGCACTTGTGTGGGTTAGAATTGAAAGTAAAATCTCTGCCCTCAGGGTGAAAACACCTCCACACATCTACCAGTCCCAACTCCCTATTCAGATCAGCCAACTGCCTAGATCTCAGAGATATACCCGCAGAGCTCCTACATATCCTGTCCACCTCGGGGTCGATAATACAATGACAATCTCCCCCTATAGTTATGTGAGGCACCCTGAGAGCCATCAACTTGGAGAGCGCGTCTGTTACAAATTTAAAAGGATGTGCCGGGGGCGATATACATTCAACATCCATATGTTAGGGCTTTAAGTAATATATACCGTTCAGACTTATCTTTTATTTGGCTTAGCATTTGGAAGGGAAAATGTTTCCGGATAAGAATGGCCACTCTGCTACTTTTTTGAGCTAAAAGATGAAAAGAACACCTGATCAAATCCTCCTGCTGCAGCTTCGAATACTCCTGATCAAGTAGATGTGTCTCCTGTAAAAGGGCTACATCAATGTTCTCTTTTTTAAGACTTGATAATATCTTTTTCCTTTTAATTGGCCAGTGGCTCCCCTTTGACATTCCAGGTGCACCATTTAAAGGAATGACTAGCCATGATCGTTCAAGAAAGTCTGAGAACCCCCAGGAGGAAGAACCCCAATCAAAAAGCATTGAGTAGAGACCATAAACAATTCACATTAACTTAAAAATACAACCTTTAAAACAACTAAAAACAACTAAGAACTACTCCTAAAAAAAAGTAAGACATAATCAAGAGGAGACTTTCCCCCTTGTCCACAGGGGGCACTCCTACCTTCCAATAATCCCACCATAACACCTCCCAGCTAGAGCCATGCCCTCGGCCCAGACATCGTAATGTAAGATAAACAAATGCCAATATCTTATAATACAAAAATTAGAAGTGGGCAACCAACCCGTCTCTCAATATTATTACCGAGGCACTCTTTACAAAACAGGACTATAAATTAAAAAAATAAAATTACAATCCCAGCAAATATTAAAGAAAAGAAAACTCAGAAACATCCCCCAACAGCCGGATAAACCAAGTGAGTTATACGTAAGAGTTAAAAGAAAGAACCCCACCCCCAAGGAAGGATGGAAAAGAGAAAGTGGGGAGGGAAAAAAAGGGGGTCAAATAAAATCATTGTCCATGTAGTTCAAGTCCATCAGTCTATTTGAGAGCATCCAAAAATTCTTTTGCTTTTTCGGGTGATCCGAAGTTACACACAGACCCTCCATGACTGAAGCACAGCATTGCCAGGTCCCTGCCTGTTGTGAACTTCGTGGTCCTTTACCTTTGGTCATTTTAAAATGTACCAAACTGTTAAAGTTTGATGCAGAATGACTGTAGCTATAGGGAAACAGCTATTTTTAGTAGTTTAAAAAGTGAGGGGAGGGTAG
Source organism: Chiloscyllium punctatum (assembly GCF_047496795.1). Taxonomy (NCBI): domain Eukaryota; kingdom Metazoa; phylum Chordata; class Chondrichthyes; order Orectolobiformes; family Hemiscylliidae; genus Chiloscyllium; species Chiloscyllium punctatum. The sequence continues at coordinate 9,638,428 of NC_092741.1, forward strand.
ATACCCCACTTTGCCTGGGTCCTGGGCAGAGCTCAGCAGACTCAGACCTACTGGGTCGCCGTCATCTTGAATCCCCCCAAAATGATGCATTTTGGAAGGTCGAACTTGAGTGCTGAATTCTTGGCAATGTGGAGGAACAGAGGGGTCTTGGTGTTCAGGTGCATATATCTCTCAAAGTTGCCACCCGAGTGGATTGGGTTGTTAAGAAAGCATATGGTGTTTTGGCTTTCATTAACAGGGGGATCAGGTTTAAGAGCCGCGAGGTTTTGCTGCAGCTCTACAAAACCCTGGTGAGACCACACTTGGAATATTGTGTTCAGTTCCGGTCACCCTATTATAGGAAAGATATGGAGGCTTTGGAGAGGGTGCAAAGAAGGTTTACCAGGTTGCTGACTGCACTGGAAGGCTTGTCTTACAAGAACATTGACGAAGCTTGGACTTTTCTCTCTGGGGAGAGGGAGGAAGAGAGGTGACCTGACCAAGGTATACAAGGTAATGGAAGGTATGGATAGAGTTAATAGCCAAAGACTTTCCCCCAGGGCAGGACTGACTGGCATGAGGGGTCATAGTTTCATAGTTTTAAGCTATTAGGAGGAAGGTATAGAGGAGATGCAGAGAGTTGTGAAGGCATGGAACGCGTTGCAAGCAGTGATTGTGGAAGCAGAGTCATTAGGGACATTTAAGTGACTGCTGGACATGCACATGGATAGCAGTGAGTTGAGGGGAACATAGGTTAGGTTATTTTATTATAGATTAGGATTAATCCTCAGCACAACATCATGGGCCGAAGGGCCTGTTCTGTGCTGTACTTTTGTATGTTCTATTCCATGACATAAAGTGCCAGAGGAATGATGGGTGTAAGTGGAAAGGGCTGAAAATGTGTTGCTGGAAAAGCGCAGCAGGTCAGGCAGCATCCAAGGAGCAGGAGAATCGACTTTTCGGAAGGGCTCATGCCCGAAACGTCGATTCTCCTGCTCCTTGGATGCTGCCTGACCTGCTGCGCTTTTCCAGCAACACATTTTCAGCTCTGATCTCCAGCATCTGCAGCCCTCACTTTCTCCTGTACATGGGAAGGGACGAGACAAATTGAGTGGAGGGAGGAAGAGCTGGGTTCCTGCGGGATTGGAGCTGGTATCAACAATGGGAATTGTATCTCACAAGCTTGAGGTTTTGAGAACATAACTAAAGATTTTGCTGAGGGCTGAAAGGAGGAGATTTGGCGGAAATTTGAATGTAACATGATTCAGCCTGTAAATAGAGTCATAGAGGTGTACAGCATGGAAACAGACCCTTCGGTCCAACTTGTCCATGCAGACCAGATATCCCAATCCAATCTAGTCCCACCTGCCAGCACCCGGCCCATATCCCTCCAAACCCTTCCTGTTCATATACCCATCCAAATGCCTCTTAAATGTTGCAATTGTACCAGCCTCCACCACATCCTCTGGCAGCTCATTCCATACATGTACCACCTTTGGTGTGAAAAAGTTGCCCCTTAGGTCTCTTTTATATCTTTCCCTTCTCACCCTAAACCTATGCCCTCTAGTTCTGGACTCCCCAATCCCAGGAAAAAGACTTTGCCTATTTATCCTATCCATGCCCCTCATAATTTTGTAAACCTCTATAAGGTCACCCCTCAGCCTCCGATGCTCCAGGGAAAACAGCCCCAGCCTGTTCAGCCTCTCCTGTAGCTCAGATCCTCCAACCCAGGCAACATCCTTATAAATCTTTTCTGAACCCTTTCAAGTTTCACAACATCTTTCCGATAGGAAGAAGACCAGAATTGCACAGAATATTCCAACAGTGGCCTAATCAATATCCTGTACAGCCACAACATGACCTCCCAACTCCTGTACTCTTCACTATCCTATCTACCTGCGACTCCACTTTCAAGGAGCTATGAACTTGCACCCCAAGGTCTCTTTGTTCAGCAACACTCCCTAGGACCTTACCATTAAGTGTATAAGTCCTGCTAACATTTGCTTTCCCAAAATGCGGCACCTCGCATTTATCTGAATCAAACTCCATCTGCCACTTCTCAGCCCTTGACCCATCTGGTCAAGATCCTGTTGGAATCTTAGGTAACCCTCTTCGCTGTCCACTACACCTCCAATTTTGGTGTCATCTGCAAACTTAATAACTGTACCTCTTATGCTCGCATCCAAATCATTTATGCAAATGACAAAAAGTAGAGGGCCCAGCACCGATCCTTATGGCTCTCCACTGGTCACAGGCCTCCAGTCTGAAAAACAACCCTCCACCACCACCCTCTGTCTTCTACCTTTGAGCCAGTTCTGTATCCAAATGGCTAGCTCTCCCTGTATTCCATGAGATCTAACCTTGCTATTCAATCTCCCATGGGGAACCTTGTCAAACACCTTACTGAAGCCCATATAGATCACATCTACTGCTCTGCCCTCGTCAATCTTCTTTGTTACTTCATCAAAAAACTCAATCAAATTTGTGAGACATGATTTCCCACACACAAAGCCATGTTGACTATCTCGAATCAGTCCTTGCCTTTCCAAATACATGTACATCCTGTCCCTCAGGATTCCCTCCAACAATTTGCCCACCACCGAGGTCAGGCTGACTGGTCTATAGTTCCCTAGTTTGTCCATACCACCCTTCTTAAACAGTAGCACCACACTTGCCAACCTCCAGTCTTCCGGTACCTCACCTGTCACTATCGATGATACAAATATCTCAGCAAGAGGCCCAGCAATCACTTCTCCCGCTTCCCACAGAGTTCTCGGGTACACCTGATCAGGTCCTGGGGATTTATCCACATTTAACCGTTTCAAGATATCCAGCACTTCCTCCTCTGTAATCTGGACATTTTGCAAGATCTCACCATCTATTTCCCTACAGTCTATATCTTCCATATCCTTTTCCACAGTAAATACTGATGCAAAATATTCATTTAGTACCTCCCCCATTTTCTGTGGCTCCACACAAAGGCCACCTTGCTGATCTTTGAGGGGCCCTATTCTCTCCCGAGTTACCCTTTTGTCCTTAATTTTTTGTAAAACCCCTTTGGATTCTCCTTAATTCTATTTCCAAAGCTATCTCATGTCCTCATTTTGCCCTCCTGATTTCCCTCTTAAGTATACTCCTACTTTCTTTATACTCTTCCAAGGATTCACTCGATCTCTCCTGTCTGTACCTGACATATGTTTCCTTTTTCTGAACAAAACCCTCAATTTCTTTCGTCATCCAGCATTCCTTATAGTTACCAGCCTTCCCTTTCGCCCTGACAGGAATATACTTTCTCTGGATTCTTGTTATCACATTTCTGAAGGCTTCCCATTTTCCCGCTGTCCCTTTACCTGCGAACATCTGCCTCCAATCAGCTTTTAAAAGTTCTTGCCTAATACCGTCAAAATTGGCCTTTCTCCAATTTAGAACTTCAACTTTTAGATCTGGTCTATCCTTTTCCATCACTATTTTAAAACAAATAGAATTATGGTCACTGGCCCCAAAGTGCTCCCCCACTGACACCTCAGTCACCTGCCCTGCCTTATTTCCCAAGAGTAGGTCAAGTTTTGCACCTTCCCTAGTGGGCACATCCACATACTGAATCAGAAAATTGTCTTGTACGCACTTAAGAAATTCCTCTCCAACTAAACCTTTAATACTATGGCAGTCCCAGTTGATGTTTGGAAAGTTAAAATCCCCTACCATAACCACCCTATTATTCTTACAGATAGCTGTGATCTCCTTACAAGTTTGTTTCTCATTTTCCCTCTGACTATTGGGGGGTCTATTATACCATCCCAATAAGGTGATCATCCCTTTCTTATTTCTCAGTTCCACCCAAATAACTTCCCTGGATGTATTTCCAGGAATATCCTCCCTCAGCACAGCTGTAATGCTTTCCCTTATCAAAAATACCACTCTCCCTCCTCTCTTGCCTCCCTTTCTATCCTTCCTGTAGCATTTGTATCCTGGAACATTCAGCTGCCAGTCCTGCCCATCCCTGAGCCATGTTTCTGTAATTGCTATGATATCCCAGTCCCATGTTCCTAACCATGCCCTGAGTTCATCTGCCTTCCCTGTTAGGCCCCTTGCATTGAAATAAATGCAGTTTAATTTATTAGTCCTACCTTGTCCCTGCCTGCCCTGACTGTTTGACTCACTTCTGTTCTCAACTGTACCCATCTCAGATTGATCTCTTTCCTCACTATCTCCCTGGGTCCCACCCCCCCACCTCACTAGTTTAAATCCTCCCGAGCAGCTCTAGCAAATTTCCCTGCCAGTATATTAGTCCCCTTCAATTTAGGTGCAATCCATCCTTCTTGTACATGTCACTTCTACCCCAAAAGAGATTCCAATGATCCAAAAATGTGAATCCTTCTCCCATACACCAGCTCCTCAGCCATGCATTCAATCCACATGAAGTTCCAGCTGGGATTAGAATGCCGAAGGGTTAACTTCAAAGACACTAATCTTCTAAATCAGTTAAGATTCACGTTCATTTAATAGAGTCAAGAAGTCCATAAATCCCAGACTTTTCCCGACAGCCTTTCTAAATTAAATGTACATTAGCCACCCTCCAGACCTCTGGGCATTTAACCTCATAGACTCATAGAACTCTCCAGCACGTAAACAGATCCTTTGGTCGAACTCATCCATGCCGACCAGATATCCTATATAAATCTAGTTCCATTTACCGGCATTCGGCCCATTTCACTGTAAAGGAGAAAAGGAGAACTGCAGATGCTGGAGACCAGAGTCGAGATTGTGCTGCTGGAAAAGCACAGCATCCCTCATTCCTGATGAAGGGTCCTGTTTGAAACATCGATTTTCCTGCTCCTCGGATACTGCCTGACCTGCTGCGCTTTTCCAGCATCACACTCTCAATCCATATCCCTCTAAAGCCATCATATTCATCCACCTTTTAAATGTTGGCATTGTACCAGCCTCCACTACTCCCTCAGGCAGCTAATTCCATGCACGTACCACCCTCTGCGTCAAAAGGTTGCTCTTTAAGTCCTTTTATACCCTTTTATATCTTTCCCCTCTCACCTTAAACGTATGCTGTCCAATTTTGGACTTCCCAACCCCAGGGAAAAGACCTTATCTATTTATCCTATCCATGCACAAATTAGTTCGTCTGAGACAGGTAAGAAGGGGTAAGATTAAGGAACCTTGGATGATGAGAACAGAGGAACTTCTCATCAAAAGGAAGAAGGCAGCTTATGTAAGGTGGAGGAAGCAAGGATCTGCACAGCTTCAGAGGATTACAGGCTTGCTAGAAAGGAGCTCAGACGTGGACTGAGGAGAGCCAGGAGGGGCACGAGAAAGGCTTGGCAAGATGGATTAGGGAGAACCCGCAGAATGGTGTGTTGTTTCCCTGGTGCTAGGATCAAGGATGTCTCAGAGAGGGTGCAGAATGTTCTCACGGGGGAGAGGGGCCAGCAGGAGGTCATTGTCCACATTGGAACCAATGACATTGGAAGGGAAAAGATTGAGATTCTGAAGGGAGATTATAGAGAGTTAGGCAGAAATTTAAAAAGGAGGTCCTCAAGAGAAGTGATATCTAGATTACTCCCAGTGCTACGAGCTAGTGAGGGCAGGATTAGGAGGATAGAGCAGATGAATGCATGGCTGAGGAGCTGGTGTATGGGAGAAGGATTCACATTTTTGGATCATTGGAATCTCTTTTGGGGTACAAGTGACCTGTACAAGAAGGACAGATTGCACCTAAATTGGAAGGGGACTAATACATTGGCAGGGAAATTTGCTAGAACTGCTTGGGAGGATTTAAGCTAGTAAGGTGGGGTGGTGGGACCCAGGGAGATAGTGAGGAAAGAGATCGATCTGAGATGGGTACAGCTGAGAACAGAAGTGAGTCAAACAGTCAGGGCAGGCAGGGACAAGGCAGGACTAATAAATTAAACTGCACTTATTTCAATGCAAGGGGCCTAACAGGGAAGGCAGATGAACTCAGGGCATGGTTCGCAACATGGGACTGGGACATCAAAGCAATTATGGAAACATGGCTCAGGGATGGGCAAGACTGGCAGCTTAATGTTCCAGGATACAAATGCTACAGGAAGGATAGAAAGGGAGGCAAGAGAGGAGGGAGAGTGGTATTTTTGATAAGGGAAAGCATTACAGCTGTGCTGAGGGAGGATATTCCTGGAAATACATCCAGGGAAGTTATTTGGGTGGAACTGAGAAATAAGAAAGGGATGATCACCTTATTGGGATTGTATAATAGACCCCCCAATAGTCAGAGGGAAATTGAGAAACAAACTAGTAAGGAGATCTCAGCTATCTGTAAGAATAATAGGGTGGTTATGGTAGGGGATTTTAACTTTCCAAACATCGACTGGGACTGCCATAGTATGAAAGGTTTAGATGGAGAGGAATTTGTTAAGTGTGTACAAGATAATTTTCTGATTCAGTATGTGGATATACCTACTAGAGAAGGTGCAAAACTTGACACAATCTTGGGAAATAAGGCAGGGCCGGTGACTGAGGTGTCAGTTGGGGAGCACTTTGGGGCCAGTGGCCATAATTCTATTCGTTTTAAAATAGTGATGGAAAAGGATAGACCAGATCTAAAAGTTGAAGTTCTAAATTGGAGAAAGGCCAATTTTGATGGCATTAGGCAAGAGCTTTCGAAAGCTGATGTTCACAGGTAAAGGGACAGCTGGAAAATGGGAAGACTTCAGAAATGAGAAAGCAAGAATCCTCCAAGAATCCAGATAGTCACCCTCCTGTCAGGGTGAAAGGGAAGGCTGGTAGGTATAGGGAATACTGGATGACTAAAGAAATTGAGGGTTTGGTTAAGAAAAAGAAGGAAGCATATGGCAGGTATAGTCAGGAGAGATCGAGTGAATCCTTAGAAGAGTAAAAGAAAAGTAGGAGTATACTTAAGAGGCAAATCAGGAGGGCAAAACGGGGACATGAGATAGCTTTGGCAAATAGAATTAAGGAGAATCCAAAGGGGTTTTACAAAAAATTAAGGACAAAAGGGTAACTCGGGAGAGAATAGGGCCCCTCAAAGATCAGCAAGGCGACCTTTGTGTGGAGCCACAGAAAAAGGGGGAGGTACTAAATGAATATTTTGCATCAGTATTTACTGTGGAAAAGGATATGGAAGATATAGACTGTAGGGAAATAGATGGTGAGATCTTGCAAAATGTCCAGATTACAGAGGAGGAAGTGCTGGATATCTTGAAACGGTTAAAGGTGGATAAATCCCCAGGACCTGATCAGGTGTACCCGAGAACTCTGTGGGAAGCGAGAGAAGTGATTGCTGGGCCACTTGCTGAGATATTTGTCGATAGTCACAGGTGAGGTGCTGGAAGACTGGAGGTTGGCAAACGTGGTGCCACTGTTTAAGAAGGGCGGTAAAGACAAGCCAGGGAACTATAGACCAGTGAGCCTGACCTCAGTGGTGGGCAAGTTGTTGGAGGGAATCCTGAGGGACAGGATGTACATGTATTTGGAAAGGCAAGGACTGATTCAGGATAGTCAACATGGCTTTGTGTGTAGGAAATCATGTCTCACAAACTTGATTGAGTTTTTTGATGAAGTAACAAAGAAGATTGACGAGGGCAGAGCAGTAGATGTGATCTATATGGACTTCAGTAAGGCGTTCGACAAGGTTCCCCATGGGAGACTGGTTAGCAAGGTTAGATCTCATGGAATACAGGGAGAGCTAGCCATTTGGATACAGAACTGGCTCAAAGGTAGAAGACAGAGGGTGGTGGTGGAGGGTTGTTTTTCAGACTGGAGGCCTGTGACCAATGGAGTGCCACAAGGATCGGTCCTGGGCCCTCTACTTTTTGTCATTTACATAAATGATTTGGATGCGAGCATAAGAGGTACAGTTATTAAGTTTGCAGATGACACCAAAATTGGAGGTGTAGTGGACAGCGAAGAGGGTCACCTCAGATTCCAACAGGATCTGGACCAGATCGGCCAATGGGCTGAGGAGTGGCAGATGGAGTTTAATTCAGATAAATGCGAGGTGCCGCCTTTTGGGAAAGCAAATGTTAGCAGGACTTATACACTTAATGCTAAGGTCCTAGTGAGTGTTGCTGAACAAAGAGACCTAGGAGTGCAGGTTCATAGCTCCTTGAAAGTGGAGTTGCAGGTAGATAGGATGGTGAAGAAGGCGTTTGGTATGCTTTCCTTTATTGGTCAGAGTATTGAGTACAGGAGTCGGGAGGTCATGTTGCGGCTGTACAAGACATTGGTTAGGCCACTGCTGGAATATTGCGTGCAATTCTAGTCTCCTTCCTATCGGAAAGATGTTGTGAAACTTGAAAGGGTTCAGAAAAGATTTACAAGAATGTTGCCTGGCTTGGAGAATTTGAGCTATAGGGAGAGGCTGAACAGGCTGGGGCTGTTTTCCCTGGAGCGTCGGAGGCTGAGGGGTGACCTTATAGAGGTTTACAAAATTATGAGGGGCATGGATAGGATAAATAGACAAAGTCTTTTCCCTGGGGTCGGGGAGTCCAGAACTAGAGGGCATAGGTTTAGGGTGAGAAGGGAAAGATATAAAAGAGACCTAAGGGGCAACTTTTTCACACCAAAGGTGGTACGTGTATGGAATGAGCTGTCAGAGGATGTGGTGGAGGCTGGTACAATTGCAACATTTAAGAGGCATTTGGACGGATATATGAATAGGAAGGGTTTGGAGGGATATGGGCCGGGTGCTGGCAGGTGAGACTAGATTGGATTGGGATATCTGGTGGGCATGGACGGGTTGGACCGAAGGGTCTGTTTCCATGCTGTACATCTCTATGACTCTATAACCCAAAGGCATTTTATCATACATGAGGAATAAGAGAATGCTCAGGGTGAAGGTAGGGCTGATCAGGGATGGCAGAGGGAACTTGTGCATGGAGTCTGAGCAGATAGGGTAAGTCCCAAATGAGTTTTTTGCTTCGGTTTTCACCAAGGAAAGGGAACTTGTTGTAAATGAAAACTTAGCGGAGCTGGGACACAGTCTTGACCAGATCAAGATTGATGAAGTTGGTGTGCTAGAAATTTTGGAAAACATTCATATTGATAAGTCCCCAGGGCCAGACCAGATTTATCCTAGGCTGCGCCGGGAAGCGAGAAAGGAAGTTGCTAAGCTGCTGGTGAGGATATTTTCCTCCTCACTCTCCACGGGAGTCGTACTGGAGGATTGGAAGGAGGCGAATGTTGTTCCACTTTTCAAAAAGGGTAATAGGGAAATCCCTGGCAATTATAGACCAGTCAGTCTTATGTCTGTGGTCAGCAAAGTTGTAACATAGAACATAGAACAGTCCAGCACAGAACAGGCCCTTCAGCCCACGATGTTGTGCCGACCATTGATCCTCATGTAAGGTAAACCTAATGTATGAACCCTCAAATTTCTGTGACCATATGCATGTCCAGCAGTCTCTTAAATATCCCCAATGACTTTGCTTCCACAACTGCTGCTGGCAACACATTCCATGCTCTCACAACTCTCTGCGTGAAGAACCCGTCTCTGACATCCCCTCTATACTTTCTGCCAAACAGCTTAAAACTATGACCCCTTGTTTTAACAATTTCTGCCCTGGGTAAAAGTCTCTGGCTATCAACTCTATCTATGCCTCTCATTATCTTGTACAACTCAATTAGGTCCCCTCTCTTCCTTTTTTCCAATGAAAAACGTCCGAGCTCAGTCAACCTCTCTTCATAAGATAAGCCCTCCATTCCAGGCAGCATCCTGGTAAACCTCCTCTGAACCCTCTCCAAAGCATCCACATCTTTCCTATAATAGGGCGACCAGAACTGGACACAGTATTCCAAGTGCGGTCTAACCAAAGTTTTATAGAGCTGCAACAAGATCTCACGGCTCTTAAACTCAATTCCCCTCTTAATGAAAGCCAAGTTGTGGAAAGAATTCTGAGGGATGGGATTTATGACTATTTGGCAAAGCATAGTGTGATTATAGGCAGTCAGCATGGCTTTGTGAGGGGCAGGTCATGCCTCACAAATCTTATTGAGTTCTTTGAGGAGGTGTCAAGACAGGTCGACAACGGTGTATTTGGATTTCAGCAAGGCATTTGATAGGGTTCCCTACGGTAGACTCATTCATAAAGTCAGGAAGTATGGGATACAGGGAGATTTGGCTATCTGGATTCAGAATTGTTGGCTGACAGAGGCAGAGTGTGGTTGTTAATGGAAAATATTCTGCCTGGAGGTCAGTGTCGAGTGGGGCCCCGCAGAGCTCGGTTCTTGGGGCCTCTGCTCTGTAGTTTTTATAAAGGACTTGGATGAGAACGTTGGAGGGTGGGCTGGTAAATTTTCAGATGACACAAACGTTGGAAGTGTCATCGATAGTATAGAGGGCAACTGCAGGCTACAGCGTGACATAGACAGGACGCAGAGCTGGGCTGAGAAATGGCAGATGGAGTTCAACCTGGGTAAATGCGAAGTGATGCATTTTGGAAGATCGAACTCAAATGCTGAATATAGGATTAAAGACAGGGTTCTTGGCAGTGTGGAGGAACAGAGGGATCTGGGTGTGCAAATACATAGATCCCTTAAAGTTGCCACCCAAGCGGATAGGGTTGTTAAGAAAGCATATGGTGGTGTTTTGGCTTTCATTAACAGGGGGATCGAGTTTAAGAGCCGCGAGGTTTTACTGCAGCTCTACAAGTCCCTGGTAAGACCACACTTGGAATTGTGTCCAGTTCTGGACGCCCTACTATGGGAAAGATACAGAGGCTTTGCAGAGGGTGCAAGGAAGGTTTACCAGGATGCTGCCTGGACTGGACAGCTTGCCTAATGAAGAGAGGTTGACTAAACTCAGAATTTTCTCTCTGGAGAGAAGGAGGAAGAGAGGAGACCTGATCGAGATATGCAAAATAATGAGAGGAATAGATAGAGTCAATAGCCAGAGACTTTTCCCCAGGGCAGGATTGACTGGTACGAGAAGTCATAGTTTCAAGAAATTCAGATGAAGGTATAAAGGAGACATCGGAGATAGGTTCTTTACGCAGAGAGTTGTGAACGCATGGAATGCGTTGCTAGTTGGGGTGGTGGAAGCGAAGTCATTGGGGACAATTAAGCAATTGCTGGACATTCACATGGATAGCAGTGAGTTGAGGGGTGCTTAGGTTAGTTACTATATTTTACATTAGGATTAAGTCTCGGTACAACATCGTGGGCCTAAGGGCCTGTTCTCTGCTGTACTTTTCTAAGTTCTATGCATCTCATGATTTTATAAACCTCTATAAGGTCATCCCTCAGCCTCCGTCGCTCCAGGGAAAACAGCCCTAGCCTATTCAGACTCTCACTATAGCTCAAACCCTCCACCTCTGACAACATTCTCATAAATCTTTTCTGAGCCCTTTCAAGTTTCAGCGCATCCTTCATATTGGAGGGAGATCAGAATTGCATCTGACTACTTTATTGACTCAATTAAATGAAAATGAATCTGAATTGATTAAATGATTATTGCTTATGAAGCTAACCGTATCTCATTCTAATCCCAGCTGGAACTTCACGTGGATTTACAGGCTGAATCATGTCACATTCAAATTTCCTCCTAACAGCTCCTTTTTTCAGCTCCTTGTCCGAAAACCCAAGGTCGCTGGCCAACAAATGCTGATCAACCATTTACTTTATTGTCCACCACCATCGATATTGGCCAGATGTCCTGGTTAGCATCGTAAAGGTGGGTGGTTAGACCATCTGTAGTAATCGATCCTTTATTCCAGGTGTTTATTACCCCAATTGCTAAATCTAACTTTCTGAAGGTATAGACATGTTCAGCATAGAAATAAATCCTTGATCCAACTTATTCATGCTGACCAGATATCCCAACCTAATCTAGTCCCATTTACCAGCACTTGGCCCATATCCCTTTAAACCCTTCCTATTCATGTACCCATCTCGATGCCTTTTAAGTATTGTAATTGCACTAGCCTCCACCACTTTCTCATTCCATACACACACCACCCTTTGTGTGAAAAAGTTATCCCTCAGGGCCTTTTTAAACCTTTCCCCTCTCACTTTAAACCTATGCCTTCTATTTTGGAACTCCCCTACCCTGGGGAAAAGGCCTTGTCTATTTATCCTATCCATGCCCCTCATGATTTTATAAACTTGTTTAAAGTCACCCCTCAGCCCCCGACACTCCCAGGGAAAATAGCTCCAGCCAGTTGATAAAGCTGTTAAGGAGGCAAATGGTGTTTTGGCTTTCGTTAGCAGGGGGATTGAGTTTAAGAGCCGCAAAGTTTTGATGCAGCTGTGTAAAACCCTGGTCAGACCACACTTGGAATATTGTGTCCAGTTCTGGCCGCCTCATCAGAGGAAGGACACAGATGCTTTAGGGAGGGTGCAGATGGGATTTACCAGGTGCGACCTGGGTTGGAGGGCGTGTCTTATGAAGAGAGGTTGAGTGAGCTAGGGCTGTTCACACTGGACAGAAGAGGAAGAGAAGTGACTTGATAAAGGTGTGCAAGGTAATGAGAGGCATGGACAGAGTAGATAGCCAGAGACTTTTCCCCAGGGTAGAAATGACTGACACGAGGGTCATAATTTTAAGGTGATTGGAGGAATGTATAGGGGAGATGTCATAAGACGGTTCTTTACACAGAGAGTGGTGGGTGTGTGGAATGCACAGCCAGGAGTGGTAGTAGAGTCAGAGACATTAGGGACATTTAAGCGACTGCAGGACAAGCACATGGATAGCAGTAAATTGGAGGGTGTGTAGGCTAGGTTGATCTTAGATTAAGGTAAATGCATGGCACAACATTGTGGGCTGAAGGGCCTGTACTGTGCTGTACTGTTCTATATTCTGTATTCTATTCAGCCTCTCCCTGTCACACAAACCCTCCAATCCTGGCAACATCCTTTACTGAACCCTTTCAAGTTTCTACTGCCACCCCTTTTGCTCCTTTCTTACATGGTAACTGAGACAGATCAGCTTTATGACTAATAACATTTGAATTATAATTAGGGCATGGGAGATAATCCAGATCCATAAGTGTATTTGTACGCTGGAGCACTAAATCCACAATCCTCCCACTAGGCAGGTCAATATGTTCTTTTAAGACTCAAGTTTGTTGGTATAAGAGTGAACTGGGTTAACAAGTTCAAAGAAGGTTTGTAGCTCAGCTTGAGGTTCTGGAGTTAAGTTTGCCGCTGAGCTGGAAGGTTCATTTTCAGATGTTTCATCACCATATTAGGTAACATCATCAGTGAGCCTCCGGTGAAGCACTGGTGTTTGTGACCCACCTTCTATTTATGTGTTTTTGGTGTTTGTGACCCACTTTCTTTTTATGTGTTTAGGTTTCCTTGGGTTGGTGATGTCAATTCCTGTGATGATGTCAGTTCCTGTGGAGTAGTAATTTCTTGTTCTTTTTCTCAGAGGGTGGTAAATGGGGTGAACTGAGGTGACCAGGTTCCGTGTATCCTTTGAGCCTGTTCCTGAATCACTGCTAGGTGTTCAGGTAGGAAGGGGATATCATAAGAACACTGGCTCAAATACTGTGTCAAATTATCCTTTCAATTCTCCATGACCTGTAGGTCAACTCTGCCTTTCTTGTATATTTCTGCTAATGCCATTTTCCCTGTTCTTGCTGGTCATTTGGAGACACTGGATACTGCAAAGGCAATGGGCCCTGACAACATTCTTCAATAGTACTGAAGACGTGTGCTGCAGAACTTGCCATTTCCTAGCCAAGCTGTTCCAGTAGTGTTACAACACTGGCATCTACCTGACAATGTGGAAATCTGCCCAGGTATACCCTGTACAAAAAACGCAGGACAAACCCAACCCGACCAATTACAGACAATCAGTCTACTCTCCATCCTCAGTAAAATAATGGAAGGGGTCAGAAACAGTGCAATCAAGCAGCACCTGCTCAGCAATAACCTGCTCAGTGACGCCCAGTTTGGGTTCCATCACAGCCACTCAGCTCCTGACCTCATTCCAGCCTTGGGTCAAACATGGACAAAGGAGCTGAAATTCCAGAGGGGAGGGGAAGTGACAGCCTTTGATATCAAGGCTGCATTTGACTGAGTGTGGCATCAAGGGGCCCTGGCAAAACTGGACTTAATGGGTGTCAGGGGGCAAGCATTCCGCTGGTTAGAGTCATACCTGACACAAAGGAAGATGGTTGTGGTTGTAGAGGGTCTGTCATCTCAGCTCCAGGGCATCACTGCAGGGGTTCCTCAGGGTAGTGTCCTAGGCCCAACCATCTTCAGTTGCTTCATCAATGACCTTCACTCTATCATAAGGTCAGAGGTGGGGATGCTCGCTGATGATTGTACAGTCACCACCATTTCAAACTCCTCAGATACTGAAGCAGTCCGTGCTAAAACGTAACAAGATCTGGACAATATCTAGGTTTGGGCCAACAAATGGCAAGTAACATTCATGCCACACAAATGCCAGACAAATGACCATCACCAGTAAGAGGCACTCTAACCACCAACCCTTGACATTCAACGGTATTACCATCACTGTCAACATCCCTGGGGGTTACCATTGACCAGATATTCAACTGGACTCACCACATAAACACAATGGCTACAAGAGCAGGTCAGAGACTAGGGATACTGCGGCAAGTAACTCACTTCCTGACAACCCAAAGTCTAGTGACCATCTGCAAGGCGCAAGTGATGCAATATTCCCCACTTGCCGAGATGTGTGCAGCTCCAACATCACTCAAGAAGCCTGACACCATCCAGGACAATGCAACCTGCTTGATTGGCACCACACCGACAAACATTCAGTCCCTCCACCGGCACTCAGTAGCAGCAGTGTGTACTATCTGGAAGATGCACTACAGAAATTCATCAAAGATCCTTAGACAACACCTTCCAAACCCATGACCACTTTCGTCAAGAAGGACAGGGGCAGCAGGTACTTGGGAGCACCACCACCTGCAAGTTCCCCTCCAAGCCACTCACCACCCTGACTTGGAAATGCACCACTGTTCCTTCACAGTCGTTGGGTCAAACTCCTGGAATTCCCTCCCTACTGGAATTGTGGGTCAACCCACAGCAAGTGGACTGCAGCGATTCAAGAGGTCAGTCTACCACCACATTCTCAAGTGCAAATAGGGATGGGTTATCAATGCTGGCCAGCCAGCAACACCCAAGTCCCACAAATGAATAAAAAAATCTAGGGGTCACAGTTTGAAGATTGTCAGTAAGAGATCTAGGAGTGAGATAAGCAGAACCTTCTTTACTTCGAGAGTTGGTATAATTTGGAACATGCTGCCTGGAGAGTGGAGGCAGATTCCATCGGAGGTTTCATACAGCTGGATATGTATTTGAAAGTGATGCAGTTAGTGGGCTGCGGAGATAGGGCTGGATGGTGGGACTAGCTGGGTAGCTGTATTAGGAGCTGGTACAGACAGGATGGATGGCATGACGTTCTTCTGAACTGAAGATTCTATGATTCTATTAGTGCTGTGTATATATGTCTGAACCATGAGCTGACAACCAGTGGTTCCTTTATTGTGAAACATTGAATAAATATTCATTTGTTACCCTCATTAAACTGCCTTAGTCTCTCCTGTGTCTGTTCAAGCACCATTGGTGCTACAGACATCATTCCTACTAGCATCATCTGAGATGTTTTTCCTGAACTTAACTAATGGTTACTGAATGACTCTCCAATACAGTGGGCAGATTTTGGATCAGTTTTGTTTGGCTCTGATTGGCATTTAGTTTCATGCTTTGAATTCTTTGCTCTTCAGTTATGATTTTCTTAAGTTGGGGGCTCAGTATCAGATGTTCTGATCCAGGGCTGCTAGATTTATGGAATTAGCCTTAGGATCTAATTTTCCTTGAAAAACTCAGGGTGTGACCACTGAGTGCTACACCCCACGATCGAACTGAGCTGCTACAGTCATCATTTGAGTAATAAAGGTCATATATCAGTGTCTGGTGTGGGATGAACCACTTGGGCAGGCTGATACTGGAAATGTATACGACTACAGGCACTAACTCACGTTGTACATTATAGTATTTTATTATCATTGATTAAGACCAGACCGTTCCTCAGTCTAAGACTCATGCTCAGACATGGACGTGGCAAGTTGTTTGGCGGTGCAGTTGGAATGATAACTGTCAGGTAGGAGATTGTCTGTGGTCTTTATTGTGGAAGGAGGTGACGTTGTAGTGACATTTATTTCGTCGGGGTGGGTTTCCCCTATCCATCCATCATCACTGTTCCCCCATTGACGAACAAGTACAAGTGATCGAAAAGGTTTCAAATGTCCTCTCTCACATTGAATGGAGGGGAATTTAGGGTATGGCAAAAGCCATTACCCATCCCATGTAAACACACCTTTCCTATTCACAAATAAATTCAAACGCCTCTTCCAAATCTGTTCCCCTACGGTCATGTTCAGCACTCCATTCTGCTTTGGTTGAGGTAACACCAGAGTTCCTCTCACATTGAGCTACCAATCACTGCTTCCACAGCCAGGAACAATCGTCCCTCAAGGGTTAAAGTGGTGGCCAGCCTTCTACAAATTGAATAAAGAGCTGCCCCAGTTGTCACTGTTCTGTTGGCATTAGTTCTGTAGCTCAGAATCAATTGTGTTGAGCTTCAGCTGTGATGAGATCTTCACCTGCCTTCTACCTTTCATATCCAAACAGGCATGGGCGGCACGGTGGTTAGCACTGCTGCCTCACAGCGCCAGAGACCCGGGTTCAATTCCCGCCTCAGGCGACTGACTGTGTGGAGTTTGCACGTGGGTTTCCTCCGGGTGCTCCTGTTTCCTCCCACAGTCCAAAGATGTGCAGGTCAGGTGGATTGGCCATGCTAAATTGCCCGTAGTGTTAGGTAAGGGGTAATTGTAGGGGTATGGGTGGGTTGCGCTTCGGCGGGTCGGTGTGGACTTGTTGGGCCGAAGGGCCTGTTTCCACACTGTAATGTAATCTAATCTAATCAAAAGGCATGTGTCCTTGGTCATAATAATCACAAACTGTTTGAGCCTTTTCGATGTAATTCCAGGCTTGTCAGGTGCTACTTTAACCATTATCTTCACATCAGCTCTCAGTAACTTAGCTTGGTTGGTCATAGCATCTTGTTCGAGGTCGCGGATTTTCTGCTGGTCTTTGACCTGCTATCTTGGCCCATTCAACTGTTTGCAGGATTGTCTTGTAAATGGTTTCACTCTCTGTCTTACTGGTCCTACCCTGTTACAATGTTCCCTGGCAGTCTCATAGCCCTTCTTGTCATTAACTCATACGGAGTTAATGTAGTCGTTCCGCTTGTTGTTGCTCTGAGTCCCATCAGGATACTGAGAATTAGATCTGCCCATCCTTTCCATGTCGTAGAGTCACAGAGTCCTCCAGCAGGAAGAAAGGCTGTTTGACCCAAACTGGCCCATTCCATCCAGAATGTCCGTCCACGCTAACACCATTTCCCTGTACTTGGCCCATACCTTTCTAAATCTTTCCTATCCACGTATTTGTTCAAATGCCTTTTAAATGTTGTTAATGTACCCACCTCAACAACTTCCACATGCTTACCAACCTCAGTATAAAAAGATTGCCTCTCAGGTTCCCTTTTATGTTTTCCCCTCTAAACTTAACTGTTGCCCTCTGGTCCATGATTCCCCAACCCCTGGGAAAATGATTGAGTACATTCATCCTATCCATGACTCCTGTGATCTTACGCACCTGTATAAGGACCCCCTCAGTCTCCTACGCTCTAAAGAAAAAGTCCTAGCTTGTCCAACCTCTGCCTATAATTCAGACCTTTGAGTCTAGGCAACACCCTTGTAAATTGCTTCTGGTTTCTTTCCAGTTTAATAATGTCCTTCCTATAATAAGATGACCAAAACTAAATGCAATACCCCAAGTGCAGCCTCACCAACTTCCTGTACTACAACGTAACTTCCCAACTTCTACACTCAGTGCCCTGACTGATGAAGGCCAGTGTGCCAAAAGTCTTTTTCGCTGCTTTGTCCACCGGTGACTGCACTTTCAGAGAACCGTGCACCTGAACTCCAAGGTCCCTCTGTTCCACTACCCTCCTTAAGGCCCTACCATTCACCATGAAATTTCTATCTTGGTTTGACTTTTTAAAATGCAAGCCTCACACTTATCTATATTAAACTCCGTTTGCCATTTATCTCGGCTTACTTCCCCAGTTGATCAAGGTCCTGCTGCACTTTCTGATGGCCTTCCTCACTGTACATGATACCAGTTAGTTTAGTAGGAGAAAGTGAGGACTGCAGATGCCGGAGATCAGAGCTGAAAAATGTGTTGCTGGAAAAGCACAGCAGATCAGGCAGCATCCAAGGAACAGGAGAATCAACATTTCGGGCAAAAGCCCTTCTTCAGAATTCCTGAAGAAGGGCTTATGCCCAAAATGTCGATTCTCCTGCTCCTTGGATGCTGCCTGACCTGCTGCGCTTTTCCAGCAACACATTTTTCACCAGTTAGTTTAGTGTCCTGAATGGCTTTAGCTAAAACCTCCTTAAGGACTGGTTCATTCATTCACCCATGTCTGAACTCTGTGGATGATACAGAATGTGGAACGTTTGCTTCATGCTCAACCGTTTGCAAACTTCCTTGATCAGTTTCCCTGCAACATGTGCTCCCTGATCTGATTCTATCCATAATAAATCCATTAACATTGTTTGAGCAATGTGCCAGTGCCTCATCATTTAAAATATGATTGATTGCTCTTCAGGTCAAAAGATCAAGATTTGAGAAGGGCATGTACCCACCCAGTTGGTCTGATATTTTGGTTGGCAGCCATATCGTCCAATCCAGTTCTCTACAAATTTCAAATAATAATTTGCCCTTTCCATTTTTCCGGTCAAAATAAACAATCTCGTACCTCTTCACATTAAACTTCATCTGCCAGATTGTGGCCCATTCTCTGAGCTAATCAATATCCATCAGCAAACTCTTTATCTCCTCGTCACTGCTTGCATGCCCACCTATTTTGGTATTGTCTGTGAACTTTGTTGTGTTAGTCTGAGCCTGCTTGCAGATTATTTATATACATGGTAAATAGTTGAGGTCTGAGAACAGAACCCACTAGTTCCAGTTCACCATCCAAAGCAGGATCCATTTATCCTGACACTCTGGTTTCTACTGGTTAGCCAATCCTTTATCCAAGGAAATGTTCTACTCTTAACCTTCTGGATCAGTCTTTTATGCGGCACCTTGTCAAATGCCTTCTGGAACTTGAGATATACCACATCCACCAGATCTCCATCATCTACCTTGCTGGTTACATTCTCCAAGAATTCCAGCAAGTTTGTCAATCATGACTTGCCCTTCATGAAATTGTACTGACACTGGTGTTCAGTTATTTCCTCCTTTATGATTTGACCCCTGCAACATCCCTACTACAGAGGTCAAACTAAGTGGTCTGTATATTCCCACTTTTTGCTTTGTAGAATAAGATGTCACATCAGGATGTTTGCAATCACCTGATACCTTTCCAGAATCCAGGAAATGTTGGAAAATCTTGACTAACGCATCCACAAGCTCTGCTGCCACCAATTTTAATACCCTAGGCTGCAGGCCGTCAGGCCTCGGAGACTCGTCTGCCTTTAATCTCATCAGTTTACTTAATACCGTCTCCCTAGTTATATTATTTCATCGAGTTCCTCTGCAGTAACTGCAGTATTTGGAAATAAATCATTATTTTCCACCGTGAAACAGATGCAAAATATTGGTTTAGTGTTTCTGCGTTTTCAATTATTATCTCACCATTTTCGACCGATAAAGGACTGACATTTACTTTCACTATTCTCTTCCTCATTATATATTTATAGAAGTTTCTCATATCTGTGCTTATATTTCCTGCTATATTCCTTTTGAAGTTCACTTTAGCTCTTTGATTTTGTTTTTAGTAACCCTTTGCTAATGTTTAAAGTTCTCCTGAACCTCCAAAGTGTTACTAACTTTTGCAATGTGAAATGCCCTGATTTTTGCCTTTATGTTAACCTTGACTTCTTTGTTAAGTCATGGATAATTTTTCACCTTTTTACAATTCCTCTTCCTTTCAGGAATATACTTTGATTGAGATGCATCAAATATTTCTTGCAGCATTTGCCATTGTTCTTCCACTCTCCTACTCTTTTATAGAATATAGATTTTTGCCCAGTCCGCTCAGGCCACCTCCTTCCTCAGGCCTGTAGAATTACTTGGCCTAAAACTGAAACTCACGTATGCAACTTTCTTTTCACTCTTTTAATCTGAATTTGAAACACTAGAATATTGTGGTCATCTTCCAAGAGGAAGACTACAAGACTGACATGATGAGAACCAGGGCGAGGTGGATCTCATTGACAATGAGATTGGGGTTGTTGACCTGAACCTAACAGGGAACCTTGGCTGACAGATATAAATGTGATGTTAGCATGATTGCTATTTGCCAGTATTCTGGGGGTTTCTGATTAATAAAGAAATATCATCAGGCGATTTAGAAACTCCTGAGTTCAGGGAACTGACTGTGGGTTGGCTGGTCACAGCCAGTGTGTTACTGTTGTATTTGATAACAGATTCCTAAACTGGCTGGTCACAGCCAGTGTGTTACTGTTGTATTTGATAACAGATTCCTAAACTGGCTGGTCACAGCCAGTGTGTTACTGTTGTATTTGATCACGGATTCCTAAGCTGGCTGGTCACAGCCAGTGTGTTACTGTTGTATTTGATAACAGATTCCTAAACTGGCTGGTCACACAGACAGTGAATACTGTTATATTTTAGTTCTCATTGGGAACTTGTTTTTGTTTTGCCCCTGTATTTTACTGGATGGTTGCAGTCTGTGTGTTACTCTTTTTACTTTTTGAGAAAAGGACAATGTTAATTTTGTGGTAGGGCTTAGCCCTTGGACTCTAGTTTTCTTTGTTTTTTTGTATGTGTCTTCACTGCTTTTGGTGTTTGGACTGAGCCCTTGTGGAAGACATACATTTTACCAGAGGAGCTGTTCCTGTGGGGAGGCCTAGCCCTGGGACTGGGCCTCTGAAGGTTGAACAATTGTGTTCCTGTGAGTGGGCCTGGTTTTCCCAGGCTGGGCCAGGACTCCATGGAGACTGAATACCTGTGTGCTGTGGGGTGTGCATTTGCTGCCTTCAGGAGTGGACTCTGCAGTTTGGAATTGTGAGAAACAAAGCTCACACACTTCAATAATTTCAGTCCGAGACAAAATCTGAATCAGCAGTGTCCTTTATTTTACACTTGCAAGTGGGTGAGATGTCCAGTGCCTATAAGGTAGAGGACATACACACACCAAGTTCAATTCATACATAATATTTATATGATTTGATGTCTTTTGTTTTACATTGCTCCTCCCCTGCTTACATCGTCCACTTCCCTAAGACCGGCCCCCATTACCCCTGTTTATCTCTTGCCTTATCCGGCCTTGTCTGTGACAAAATGCTTATTCCTGGCCTCACAAGGCTGTTTGACCTCATCCTGCTGTAGGTCATTGTTAGGCATATTCTTTCTTCATCATTATCTATCCCCTTCATCTGTGCCTTTTTTTGTATGTGTCTTCACTGCTTTTGGTGTTTGGACTGAGCCCTTGTGGAAGACATACATTTTACCAGAGGAGCTGTTCCTGTGGGGAGGCCTAGCCCTGGGACTGGGCCTCTGAAGGTTGAACATCTGTGTGTGTGCTGGGAGGTGAGCACTTGCTGTATCCTGGAGGTTTGGGTGAAGACCTTGCCTTCAGGAGTGGATCAAACCCCTGTGAGTTAACTGCACCTGTACAATGTACTGTGTTCCTGTGAGTGGGCCTGGTTTTCCCAGGCTGGGCCAGGACTCCATGGAGACTGAACACCTGTGTGCTGTGGGGTGTGCATTTGCTGCTGTCAGGAGTGGACTCTGTAGTTTGGAATGGACTCCATTTTGGACCACAAGGCTGTTTGACCTCATCCTGCTGTAGGTCATTGTTAGGCATATTCTTTCTTCATCATTATCTACCCCCTTCATCTCTGCCTTTCCCGAGGCCGTTCTGATCCCTATGACCCTTTTAATTGGGGTTTGTTCCTGTGTTTTTGTAAAAGTGGGAAGCAGATGTTTATACCTACTGTTTGTACAGGCGTATCTAGCTTAACTTCATCCCCTCACAACATCTTATCTATTTGTCCGTAATGTCTACCATTGTTTTGCTGGCACATCTCATTCTGACAAACAATTTTAGCTAATACAAAAACAATTATATATTTCCTCCACATCGTTTCCATTCTTGTTGACTCAGCTCTTGGCTAAAACACTTACACACTGGTGTGAGCTCATTTACTTTGTAAAATGGAATTGCAGAAGTAACATTATTTCCCCCACATCCCACAGAATGGACTCCATTTTGGACCATGCACCTTAAACTGGAGTGGACTCTACATTTTGAAGACTCTATTTGGACTGTGTACCAGAAAGGATTCTTTTTTTTTTGGTAATTAACTGTATTGTGTTGTTTGTTGGGTCTATCACTTGCACTGTCTTGTGTGTTCCTGGGTTTGACAGGCCTTACTGTGAGCTGGGAGGTTCATGGGTCATCCTGGAAGCTGTCACCCCGAAAGCCAGAGGGTGGGTAGGCCATCCTGATGCCAGTCGCCCTGAGAGCCAGATGGTGGGTCGGCCGTTCCGAGCGCTGTTGTCCCGAGAAGGGGTAATCGGGACGGGCTGTCCTAGAGGTGGTCGAAAGGTGTGTCAGAGCAGCCGAGAGCCAGAAGGCGCATCGGGGCAGGCTGCGATCTGGAAGTCATTTGGACTGCCCTGCATGTTGTCGTCCCAGGGGAGGGGACAGGCTGTCCTAGAGGTGGCCGTAAGGTGTGCCAGGATAGCCCACTGGCCGGATGGCGCATCGGGATTGGTGAGAGCCCAATGGTACGTAGGGGCAGACTGAGAGCTAGAAGGCAGGTAGCCGTCCTCATTGCTGTCACCCCGGGCAGGTACCGGGGCGGGCTGTCCTAGAGTCCAAGGGCTAAGCCCTACCACAAAATTAACATTGTCCTTTTCTCAAAAAGTAAAAAGAGAAAAAGAGTAACAGACAGACTGAGGATGGTTAGTGAAGCTGTGGAAGGTGGATCGGCTGTCCTGACCGCTGTCACTGTGGGCAGGTACTGGGGCGGGCTGTCCTAGAGGTGGTCAAAAGGTGTGTCAGGGCGGACCGAGAACTGGAAGGGGCATGGGATGGACTGAGAGCCGGAAGGTGTATAGGGGCGGGCTGCCTTAGAGTGGCCGGAAGGTGGGAGGGACAGGGGCTTGCTGGGTCGGTATTGTCTGCACTTTTGTATGTAACAATATTGTCTCATGTACAAATGTCATTGTCACTGTCTTGTCATATGTGGAACTGGGATTTGAGGTTTATCCTCATCTCTCTGTAAACTGGTTGAACGGTAGGGTTTGGGGCCTGGCTTTGCTGCTCCTCTCCCTTGTAAAATTGCTGTTGTGTACAGCTGTAAATGTTAAGTTTTCCTTTTTGTAAACTGTTTTGTAATGTTTTAATAAAATAGTAAATAAATAAATGAATGTGATGTTAGCATGATTGCTATTTGCCAGTATTCTGGGGGTTTCTGATTAATAAAGAAATATCATCAGGCGATTTAGAAACTCCTGAGTTCAGGGAACTGACTGCGGGTTGGCTGGTCACAGCCAGTGTGTTACTGTTGTATTTGATAACGGATTCCTAAACTGGCTGGTCACAGCCAGTGTGTTACTGTTGTATTTGATAACAGATTCCTAAACTGGCTGGTCACAGCCAGTGTGTTACTGTTGTATTTGATAACAGATTCCTAAACTGGCTGGTCACAGCCAGTGTGTTACTGTTGTATTTGATAACGGATTCCTAAACTGGCTGGTCACACAGACAGTGAATACTGTTATATTTTAGTTCTCATTGGGAAACTTGTTATTTTTGCCCCTGTATTTTACTGGATGGTTGCAGCCTGTGTGTTACTTTTTTTGTTTTTTGAGCAAGGACGATGATGGTTTTTGTGGCAGGGCTTTGTCCTTGCACTATGGTTTGTAGTGTTTTCACCTTTCTGCGTGGTTAAGAAGTTTAAGAAAAGCTATTCCTGTTGCATTTGAAGTGAATGAGAAGTGATAATTTGTTTGAAACTTCTTTCAAAATGCCTGGGCCTCAGGCAGAAGTTCTAACAGTGTTTTGTTATTTCTGTTGATAACAATGGACCGTCTGGTGAGCTAGAGATCGGGGGTGGAGTCAGGATGCGATCAGATAAAGAATTGGTCCACCTCAGTGCTCTCACAAGTGAGCAAACCATAATGCCAGAAGTAACCTCAAACCTGTGCAGGAAACTTGGATATCGTATTGAAATTAACAAAAGATTAACAGCTACAAGGGTTTACCAACAAAAATGATGATACACACTCAGGTAAGCGTGATACTTTACGAATCAAATCAAGACCTTTTTGACAGAGATTGTATTTGGACTGAGCTCCTGTGAGTTAAAAAAAATGAAAACGAAACATATAAACAGGGAATACAGAAGGTCTTCTCAGTCGAGGGACTGACCTTGAGCTGTCTGGTCAGAGCCCGTGCACTGTGCACATATCAATAAACAGTGACTTGATGATGGGATACTTACCTCTGTGCAATTATTCCAAAGACCATTTATTAGTCCTTCTTTGTTACATAATACCAAATCTAAAGTAGCCAGTTCTCTGGTAGGCTCCATGACAAGTTGCTGTGGGAAACAATCCCTTATACATTCAATGGACCTTGCTTTGAGCCTTCCCTTGCCAAGTTGAATAATCTAATCAATGTTCATGTTCAAATCACCTATAATTACTTTTGAGTCCTTCTCAATCCCTCATTATTGAAGAACATAGGAACATAAGAACTAAGAGCAGGAGTAGGCCATCTGGCCCTTCGAGCCTGCTACACCATTCAATAAGACCATGACTGATCTTTAATGGCCTCAGCTCCACTTACCCACCCTCTCACCCTAACTCTTAATTCCTTTCCTGGTTTATACTATGCTAAACTTTGGCAGTATTGTTTTGGAGCCTGAAAATTACTCCGAGCAAGGGATCTCTTCCCTTATCTTTTATTTCCACCCTTGACCCTAGTGCCAATATCATTTGTTACCACAGCCTTGATGCCATGCTTAAACAATGAAACAACTCCACCTCCTGCTCTTTCTTGTCTAACCTTTCAGAGTACTGAGTACCCTTGGACATTTAACTCCCAGTTCTGAACTTCCTGTAACCATGATTCAGTAATCCCCACCAGGTATACCCATTTGTCTGTATCTGTGTTATCAGCTCCTTGACTTTATTCAGAATACTGTGTGTGTTTAGGTCCAAGGTTTTTAAATCAATCCTACTTGTTTGTCTTTCTCTTTCAATATTTTCTTGTGCACCACGCTTTCCATACTCTCCATCCTTATTTATTAATTCATAATACTGAACCTCACCTCTGTCATTTACTCCAACTTGCAACTCACATTTTGATCTTTTAAGAATCCTTCTCTCACCATAAATCATAAGACTGACCCTGCCTGTTTGTCCTATTAGTCTTTACTGACTGCATACCTTGTGACCTGTTACATTGGATCCTAACCCTCTGCCTTAATGTATAAATCCATTCAAGTTGCACTAGTAACCATCCCCACCAGGATGTTGGTGCCCCTCCAGTTAAAATGCAACCTGTCTTTTTTGTACAGATCCCACCTAACTTGGATGATGCGGTTAATGCGAAGGTTGATCGGATGGAAGAGATCCCAATCTCCATATGGCCAAGCTCCCTGAACCCTCCGTGCAGGACCTCATCGTTCTTCCTTTCTATGTCATTGGTACAAGTGTGTACCATGACGTCTAGCTGTTCACCATCCCTCTTCAGTATGTCCTGAGCACGCTTAGAGACATCCTTGACTCTGGCAACAGGGAGGCAACACATGTCTTGGTGTCTTGTTTGTGGCCATAGAAATGTCTATCTGTGCCTCTAACTATTGAGTCATTGACTACCACTGTTTACCTGCACTTCAACCTCCCCTGCTGGCACTGTTCTATCTACTGCTGTTGTCATCCCTGATACGGAGTCCCCCTGAACGGTATCTAAAGTAGCTCACCTGTTTGAGATGGGGACAGCCACGGGGCCTCCTGCATTGTTTGTCCCTTGTGACCATCCTGTATCTATCTGCCTCAGCTTTGGGTATGGCTACCTCCCTGAAACAGATGTCTATGACCCTCTCAGCCTCCTACCTGCTCAATCTGAGTGCCAGTTAATTTAAACAATCTGTTAAAAACTGTAGCTGTACACACTTCCTCCAAATGTAACCATCTAGGATAATTGAACTCTCCCAGAGGTGTCAAATAGGAGAAAGTGAAGACTGCAGATGCTGGAGATCAGAGTCACTTTCTGACAGAGTTGCCAGATGTCACACATAGAGCACCTGATGCCTCTTACCAATTTTTTCACCTGGTTATGATTTAATCAAGAGAAGTGTCTATGTAAATCTCCCTTATTGTTTTGGCTTTAGCTAATAAAGCAGTTACTTGACCTATTTTCTCACTATCTCAGTTCTAAAAGGTCATCCCCTCACTTGGAGGCTGTGCCCTCAGGGCCTATGAATGACAACATTTTCCTTATGCTCACTCAGTCCAGGCCTCTTAATATTCTGTAGATTTCAATGAGATCTTCCCCCTCCTCCTTCTAAACAGCATTGATTATGGACCCTGTGTCCTCAATCACTGCACATGTGACATCTTCCTGTGTGCCAGCTATGTCTCCAACCGGGGAGAGTATGCCCCCGATACTCATTGATTCCAATTTTGCTCAGGCTCCTTCATGCCATTCCTAATCAAATGCGACCCTGCTATCAAGGCCGTCCCTTTCCCCTCTCCTCTGGGTTTCAGCTCTTTTGACCATGTTTGAACCAAAGCTGTAATGAGATCAGGAGCTAAGTGGCCCTGGCACAACCCAAACCAGGCATCAGTGAGTAGGTTAATGCTGCTTGCACGTGCTGCTTGATATCAATACTGATGGCAATTTTCATTACTTTGCTGAAGATCGAGGGTAAACTGATGGGGCGGTAGCTGGCCAAGTTGGCTTTGTTCTGCTTTTTGTGTGCAGATAAATGCATCTTTACTGTATGATCCAGTGATTCCAGGTGTGACTTTACCACAGCAGCAAGACATCCCTGCTCTATATTTGAACCCTTTTGCTAGGAATGCCAACTTATTTCTTTCCTTCTTTCCTGCCTGCATGCTTATCTTCAGCAACTGGTGCACAAAGACACAGACATCTCTTTATACATTCCCTTCTCTCAATTTATAGCCATTCAGATAATAATGTGCCTTCCTGCTTTAGCTACGGAAGTGGATAACCTCACATTTATCCACATTATACTTCATCTGCCATGTATTTGCCCACTCATTCAGCCTGTCCAAATCACGCTGCATTTGAATGTGATCCCAATCAAGTTCATTCTTTCTATACAGTGAAACTCAAGGAAAGGTAGCAGTATGTCCAACTCAGAATTGATTAGGAAATAAATTTCAATGAAATGAGAAATTGAGAACGGAACAAAAGTACATTTTGCTGTAATTTTTTAGCTTTGGTTGAGTGGTTAAGAAGTTTAAGAAAAGTTATTCCTGTTGCATTTGAAGTGAATGAGAAGTGATAATTTGTTTGAAACTTCTTTCAAAATGCCTGGGCCTCAGGCAGAAGTTCTAACAGTGTTTTGTTATTCCTGTTGATAACAATGGACTGTCTGGTGAGCTCGAGATCAGGGGTGGAGTCAGGATGCGATCACATAAAGAATTGGTCCACCTCAGTGATCTCACAAGTGAGCAAACCATAATGCCAGAAGCAACCTCAAACCTGTGCAGGAAACTTGGATATTGTATTGAAACTAACAAAGGATTAACAGCTACAAGGGTTTACCAACAAAGATGATGACACACACTCAGGTAAGGGTGATACTTTATGAATCAAATCAAGACCTTTTTGACAGAGTTTAGGAGCTACACAGCTTTGCATTGGAGTTTCTGCAATTTGAATTTGTTGATTATATTGACCTAGCATTTCTGGTGATGCTACTCAACATGGAACCATTCATTCGAATAGTTTACTATTAGCACTCCAATCAACTTCAGGATCCAGATCTGCACATGGAAGGATGTGCATTGCAATTGACAGACAACGGAAAAGATGATTGGTGATCTGTCCGGTTTCACTTGAACTGGCCAACACACTGCTGGTTTGATGGAGGGAGGGTGTGAATGGCGCGGGTGAGGGTAGACTCCCCAAGTAGAGACTGGTTAGTAATGCACTTGAAGGAGTTCCATATACTGGATTAGTGATGCTGGAAGAGCACAGCAGTTCAGGCAGCATCCAACGAGTAGCGAAATCGACATTTCGGGCAAAAGCCCTTCAGTCGATTCCGCTGCTCGTTGGATGCTGCCTGATCTGCTGTGCTCTTCCAGCATCACTAATCCAGTATTTGCTTTCCAGCATCTGCAGTCATTGTTTTTACCTTGTTGAAGGAGTTCCAACCAAGTTTGTTCATTATATTCCCAAATCTCATTCAGGATTTCCTGATGAAGCTCTATCTGTGTTTAGAATTTTGACCTTTCGTAGATAATTTGGTCAGTTAACCTTGTGAGAGAATGGATCTGAAGGTGTTGTTTTTCATTTTTAGTAGTTCAGTATCTGCTGAGTTTGTCAACAAAGATTCACTTGTTAGTTTCCTATTCACCACTGCATTCTGCAAAGCCCTTTCATCAATTAAATCGCCTTGAAATATCCTGGTATGATGCTCAAAATGCATAGTTAATTTTCAAACAACAAAGCTGTCAGCTGGAATATGTGCTCAGTTCTCTGGAGTGATACTTGATCTGATGAAGGGCTTTTGCCCGAAACGTTGATTTCGCTGCTCGTTGGATGCTGCCTGAACTGCTGTGCTCTTCCAGCACCACTAATCCAGTATTTGATTTTCAGCATCTGCAGTCATTGTTTCTCCTAGGTGACTGTTTTGCCAACTAAGTCACAGAGAGTCTGCAGTTTGGAGCTTTATTAATATAAGTCAAATTAATTTTGATTTGTTAATGGTTGTATATTTAAACCAAAACATAGGAGCAAATTGCTGCAGATGCTGGGATCAAAAAATATTCTGATGAAGAGTCACCTCGACTCAAACGTTAGCTTTGAGAGTGTGGTGCTGGAAAGGCACAGTAGGTCAGTCAGCATCAGAGGAGCAGGAGAATCAATGTTTCAGGCAAAAGCGTTGTGTGAGGAATGTTACCTTGCTGTCTCTCCACGGATGTCGCCTTGATTGATGTTCGCATATTAAGTCACAGATCATGTCCCAGCTGTATAGCTAAAACCAGACGTCTTGCTTGTTGGCTTATTAGGCAAATCCACACACATCAAAGACATGGAGGGCTCGGCTGAATCTATTGCTTTCTTCTCTACGTGTCACGTTTCATCGAGGCAGTGTCCTAGGCCCAAGCATCTTCAGCGAGTGGTTAGAATATGCAGTGCACTGCCCGAGAGAGAGGGTGCTGGAGGCAGATTCAATGGTGACTTTGGTCGGAGGGTCGGACACTTATCTGAAGAGAGAATATTTGCTGCAGGGCGAGTGGGACTGGGGAAGTTGCTCGTGCAGAGAGCTGATGCAGACATGACAGGCTGAATGTATCATTCAATGCGTGCAGTTCTGCAGTTGGTTACCGGCTCTTCAAAAACGCTGTGCTGCAAGAACGGGCGTTTTGCTCAAGCAATCAGGCTAGCAAAATCAGGCGCGAAAACAAAACATGTAAGCATTCTTATTCAGTTTGCAAGTTGCGGAATCACGCCTCCCTTTTCCCATCCTATCACAACCTCACTTGTTTTTCTCTAATTTTCCTCATCTGACTACCCTGCTGTCCTTGTCCTTGTCTGTTACAGCCTGTCTGTTATTTTATCCAGTTCCCCTTGTCATACTATAAGCTTATTGTGAAATGCCCCTACTGCTTCTTTTGTGGTCAGCTACAACACTTTAAAGTTATTTCTTAGTTTAAAACTATTTCTTAAACAAAAACCTCTATATTCGTTAAAATCTTAGCCTTAAGTATGCTGCAAGAATCCCGCCACCGTTTGTGTAATGTTCCCCTTCCCCTCCCCCCACAACACCCCGTCACCCATCTGCAAAAACAACATCTCTAACCACCACCACCACCTGCAGAAACTACATTTCTAATCTCCCACAATCCCCCCTTTTTCTTTTTCTCTAACTGTTGTTTCTGCACTAATTAAGTCTCCTTTAATTCATTTTGTTATGTTCTGCCCTCTTATGCCTTTTGGCGATGAGGTTCACAATCTTATACACTGTATAAAAGCATCTGATGATGTATTTGGGTTCCTTCCCTAAGGGATATCATCAGTCGGCTCATTACCCATTTTAGGACATTGTATCCTACCACCAGACCCACTAATATCAATAATCCATAGATAGCCAGATTGACTAACCACCTTCCCCAATTAGTGCACAGGTACCACCTTCCTCTGCCAGAATATAATCTAGAACCATCCTGTTCTGAAGAGTTGTTAGCCTAGTGGCAATCATTTCGGTCGTTATGGCTGCTACTTGGGATTGGGCATCAGAAGTATTGTTGGCCAACTCTTCCAGGGAAGCCGCCAACTTTTGTATTTCTACTCCTGCTCGAGCGGCCCCATACATAGGTATCAAAGTCCAGAGGAGGCGATCTCCTTCGGTTACTTTCCGGGTTACTCACCTTCCTCCCTGTTTATTCCGAGGTATTTTTGGGGCTCTCTTTAACAGCCTCAAGTGGGGAATTATTTAGGCGAGGTAGCAGCAGCCACTCCAGCCTTTCTGGCTTTGAGATAGTGTTTGATCAACATCATAACATACGTGAATTCCTACACATTCGGTCACATTCGGGAATAAATGGATAGGCCTTCAGGCCGCATACCCAATATGTTCAGTTTAATATTTGGGGAATGGTCGTGGCAGTGGCTTGACTGGTGTAGACACAAGATGATTTTCCGAATCAGAAGGGTGCGATATCATTATGATTACAGAAACAAGTGGTATTTACTGCTCCTTTCGGGGGTGGGGGGGGGATCTCTAAGGCCATCAATAGCACCCAGAGTTTTTGGGGCTGGTCGAGGGAACCATCCTGCAAAGTTATAATTATCCCTGTCAGATCTCCATTTTGTATTGTTTGAGCCCGAGTCAAATTATTGTACATCATACACTTCTCTTTCGGTAAGTGGTATTACCGTGAGAGGAATTCCGGCTTCCCCATGGTGTGGGATCTCAGCCCATACCCAACAGTCGGTATGCCCCTTTAGTTTAGCATAGTTCTGACATAAAGCGGTAAAATGATTTTTCCCATCCCCCCTTAGCAGCTAGCGCCAATATTATCGTGACAATATAAAGCTGACCACTCATTCCAGCTCACAACCCTATCTGTCTATTCCCTAACCCTTTGTATGCCAGGGAGGAGGGAGTCCATGCAACACTTACAATTGTTTTGGGATACAGTTTTTGAACCAATATTTAATAGTCTCTTATCTCAGTCCATTCTTTTTGCTCAGCTTGACTTTCAGAGGGTTGTCTGTAGGATGAGCTTACCACTCTGCCGAAGGGGAAGGAGCGTCCACGGGGCCCTCAACATGCGTGTGATGACTCCACCCTTTTTCAGCAGTTCGGACGGCTGTTTGAGTAGTCAGGAGGGTTAGGAACGGTCCCTCCCAGCTTGGGTGCAGTTTGGTATCTTTCCAGGTGTTTATCAGGACCCAATCACCCGGTCGTATCTGATGTACTGTGAACTCAAGTGGAGGTGTCTGGGTCAACACACCCTTCTTCCTAAGGACAGACAAAGAAGAGCAGAGCGCCACAATATAGTTATTTAAAGAACTTATCATTGAACTCTACAGTTGGTAATTGTCCTGTCACTTCCTCATCATCTCTAATTAGGGTTGGCTGAAAAATAGGCACCAAGAATTCTTCCTGAAGAAGGGCTTATGCCCGAAACTTCGATTCTCCTGCTCCTTGGATGCTGCCTGACCTGCTGCACTTTTCCAGCAACACATTTTCAGCTCTGATCTCCAGCATCTGCAGTCCTCACTTTCTCCACCAAGAATTTTACTCCGGAAACCTTGTGATTCATGTTCGTCAATTTAACACCGGTAGGTCTTGTGAGAAACAAAGCCCACTCACTTCAATAATTTCAGTCCGAGACAAGATCTGAATCAATAGTGTCATTTATTTTACACTTGCAAGTGGGTGTGATGTCCAGTGTCTATAAGGCAAGGGACATACACACACCAAATTCAATTCATACACAACATTTATATGATTTGATTTCTTTTGTTTTACACTGCTCCCTCCCCTGTTTACATCTTCCACTTCCCTAAGACCGACCCCCATTACCCCTGTTTATCTCTTGCCTTATCCGGCCTTGTCTGTGACAAAATGCTTATTCCTGGCCTCACAAGGCTGTTTGACCTCATCCTGCTGTAGGTCATTGTTAGGCATATTCTTTCTTCATCATTATCTACCCCCTTCATCTGTGCCTTTCCCGAGGCCGTTCTGATCCCTATGACCCTTTTAATTGGGGTTTGTTCCTCTGTCTCTGTAAAAGTGGGAAACAGATGTTTATACCTACTGTTTGTACAGGCGTATTTAGCTTAACTTCATCCCCTCACAACATTTTATCTACTTGCCCGTAATGTCTACCATTGTTTTGCAGTCACATTTCATTCTGACATACAATTTTAGCTAATACAAAAACAATTATATATTTCCTCCACATCGTTTCCATTCTTGTTGACTCAGCTCTTGGCTAAAACAATTACACACTGGTGTGAGTTTATTTTACTTTGTAAAATGGAATTGCAGAGGTAACATTAATTTACCTGTATCCCACAATTTCCCCCTTTTCTTTAATTTCCATTTGTTATCTTCTGCATTTTTCTTTTAGGGGCACCTGTTTCATCAAGGCTGTTTCAATCAGTCTTTGGGTGAGCACTCATATACAGGGTATGATACAACAACCAATGGCCACCAATATCCCGACTACTACTATCAGGGAAGTAAGGATAGAACCACCACCTCCTTCCATTTTCCAAACCAGGACTCAAGCCATCCTGTGAGAGATGTGTCTACTCCTGGATTCTCAGCCAGTTCCTCTGCTAAGGTAGTCAATCCCCTTAAGGCCCGAGTAATTGAACCATCAGGTGCAGTGTTATTAGGAATAAAGGTACAACAGCTTCCTCCTAACATCATACACACACCCCCTTTTCCCGCTAAAATCATATCAAGGGCTATTCTGTTTTCCCATGCCATCCTACTTGTCGCATCAAGCTGGTCTGATATTCCTTTAACTGCATCTCTTGTATAATTTATAAATCGCTGTTGATTATAGAAAATGTAATTTATCCAATCTACATTTTTATTAATTGTTACCCATCAGAAGAGAGCTGACTCAAAGCCTGCTACAATCTGGTTACGAGCCTTGAATTCATCCGGTACTCCCCTAGGGACTCCTACCGAATCGAGATAAATCCTCTCATCGAAAGAAGTGTCTAACAGTGATCTCTTACTCCTTCCCTTTTTCACTACTATCTTTTCCTTCTCAAATGCCAGGGTAAATGGAATTGCCAACTGTACAATTGCACATATCCCTCTCTAATCTGGAGGTAGGGTGGGTCTCAATATTTTGCCTCCACAGTCCCACCACAGATCCGCTCGGGGAACCTTCAGCGTTGAGTAGTTCCCTCCCTTCTCTGTTTCGGTGACATTCTTAATCTCTGTACATAATTTCAGCTCCCCCAAATCTTTCGACCGACTTGTACCTCGTCTACGCACACACGATGTGTGATTTCCAACTGCGGCGGAAAATAGGGGGGGAGCTTTTGCATCTTTCTTCTCCAAGGGAGGGAACATCAGAGATCGGGGAGTACAATTCCTATCATTCCATGCAGTCTCATCCTGATACAGGACTATCATACATTTCATGCCCTTCCTGTCTCCCTTCCACCCGAGCGGAAAGGAAACCACCTGGGCCACTGGCCTCCCGGAGGCACATGCATAGCAATTGCTCTTGTTCAGACTTTTTACAGTATACTTTACCCATTCAACCCAGGCATTTGCATCCCCGTACCCAGTTTCTATTTCAATGGCCTGTTTCAAGTCCTTTACCTCTATAAATTTTACTACTTTAGGATCAGCGGGAGGGGTGAAAGATTGTATCTTATTACCCAGTAGTTCTGCCCGTTTTTCCTGTCCTACGCTAATTCAAAAACAATAGCCCAAGAAATCCTTCCCATTTGCTTTCATTTCTATCCCAAACGTTTCATTTCGTTGTATCTCATAGGTGCCCGCCCCCCAGGATTGTTTCGTGCCATGTGGTTTTCCTAATCGTTAGGTATATTGGGTTACACTTTTTATCGGGACAGTCGCGAGCTGGTCGGAAGGGGGCCCGGTGTACTGTGACAAGACCATTATACTAAGTACCATCTTCCAAGGCCATCCCCATAGGACTTAAGATGTATCTCAGAGCTGCGGTACTGTCTCTGATTATCTACATCTCCACAATTTACTAAGCTGCATACATCAGCGTCTATTACTTGTGGATTATCAGATTCAGGAACCGTTAATAATACATATGAAAATGATATTTGACGAAATCCCAATACTAAAAGGGCTAGCATCATAATTCTAGCAGCATTCCCAGTATTCTAAACATCATGCTGAAGCACAAAAAGACTTAATATACAATCTTACAGAAATAATCCTGCACTCGTGTCACCACTGTATAATTAGTTACTCAAAGTCTCTTTAGTCTGAGTTTCAGCGGGTCTTGCGTTGATTCGGCTGTCCAGACTTCTTCCTCAACTGGAGATTCCACTGGCCCTTTGATCCGAGTGTAGTGAGTCCAGCCTTTCTCCGTCGTCCTTATTGCCGTTTCGGTAGTAAAAAAAGCCTGGTATGGCCCTTGCCAGTCTGGCTGCAATTTAGTCTCTGTCCATGATTTTACTAAGATTCAATCGCCCGGCTGGATGGGATGAACGGTGAATTCAAGGGGTGGAGTCTGTGCCAATAAACCCTGTTTCCAGAGGAAAAACAAAGAGGAGGACAAGCCCAGTATATACTTCTTTAAAAACAAATCTTTAGTTTTGGGAATTGGCAATTCTCCATTCGTTCCCAAGTAAGGTAATCCAAATAAGATTTCATAGGGGGATAGTCCCAAATCTTTCCTTGGGGCTGTTTGTACTCACAAAAGAGCTATAGGTAAACATTTGGTCCAAGGGAGTCTGGTTTCTATTATCAATTTAGAGAGCTGTCGTTTGAGTGTTTGGTTCATTCTCTCAACCCTTCCCGATGATGGTGGGTGCCACGGAGTATGGAACTCCCAGGAAATTCCCAACCCTTTCATTACCCCCTGTAACACTTTAGAATTAAAGTGAGTTCCTTGGTCGGAATCTATACGATTCACTAGCCCATATCGGGGAATTATGTGCTCCAATATTGTTTTAGACACTCCACTCGCAGTGGCAGTAGCTAGGGGGTATGCCTCAATCCAACTAGATAAATGATCTACTATGACTAGCATATATTTTAGTCTCCCTACCCTGGGGAGTTCAGTATAATCTACTTGTATACTCTGGAAAGGTCTCAATCCTGGGTCTCTTCTTCCCGGGGTCTGTTTTCTCAAGACTTTCTTATTTACCTTTCTGCATATGATACATCCCTCACATATTTGTTTAGCAATTGTATATATTCCTTTACATCCATATTCCCTAAGAACCAAATCACACATTGCTTGTACTCCCCAATGGCTGCCTTGGTGTAGGACAGCCATAATCTCATGCATCATCATTTTGTTTCACATTCTCCTTCCATCAGGTAACCTCCAATGCCCATCTGCTGTTTTTACAGCCCCTAAATCTCTCAATTAATTTTCTTCGCTTTCAGTAAATATAGGAGCTTCCCAGGACCTGGGACAGTAGGTATTAGGGAATGAATCACCACTTCTTGTGGGTTCAGGGCGGCTTCCCTAGCCACTTCATCGGCTAATCTATTTCCCCTAACCTCTGGTTCATTTCCTTTCTGATGACCATTTACATGCACTACTGCTATTTCTCGGGGGAGTAATAGGGATTCGAAGACCCATTTAATCAATTCTTCATGTACTAATTCCTTCCCCTACCTCTGGGTTAATACTCCCAAAACCGCTCCCTTATCTACGGTAGCAAAGAGGTGGAAAGGTTTATCTGGAGAAGGTAAGGCTAACACGGGGGCATGGATCAGATCTCTTTTGCCTCATCATCCCAACTTAGACATTTTGATTCCCCCTCTAATAGTTTGAGATATAATTTCTTAGTCTTCTGTGCATAGGAATCAATCCACAATCTGCAATAACCCGTGAGACTCAAAAATTTGTGTAACTCCCGTTTAGTGCTGGGCAGCGGCATTCCCACTATTCTCTCTATCCGTTCCGGGCTTATCTTTCGCTTTCCCTCACTAACTAAATGTCCCAAGTATTTCACTTCTTGCTCCACATATTGTGGTTTGTTTTTAGATACCCTCAGTCCCTGCTGGCCCAGGAAATTCGATAATTTGTTAGTGGCTTCTACTACTCTTTCTCTTCTTTTTCCTGTTACTAAGAGGTTGTCTACATACTGCAACAGGGTAGTCCCCTTGGGGGTGCTAAATTTCTCCAATATTTGTTCTAACATCTGTCCAAATAAATCCGGGGATTCCGTAAACCCCTGGGGAAGCACAGTCCACTGGTATTGCTGTTTCTGTCCTGTCTTAGGGTCTTCCCACTCAAAGGCAAACAAATTCCTACCTTCCTCTGCCAAGGGACAAGCCCAAAAGGCATCCTTTAAATCTATCACACTAAACCATTTGTGGTCATGAGGGATCTCACTTAATAAGGTATAGGGGTTTGGCACCACTGGGTGCCTGATCTGTACTATTCGATTTAATGTTCTCAAATCCTGCCCCGATCGATAAGTTCCATCGGATTTCCGCACTGGTAGTATTGGGGTATTATAAGGAGACATACATGGCTCCAACAGTCCATCTCTAATCAATCCTTCAATTACTGGCTGCAGTCCTCGTTTACCTTCTATGGAAATGGGATATTGTCGCTCACAGACAACGTCCCCTTTCCTTTTTTTTAAAATTTACTTCAAGGGGAGGGATCTGTAGTTTTCCACGATTCCCTTCCCTAGCCCATACAATAGGGTCTATCTCTCTCTCCACATCCTCTGCCAACATTGCCATTTGGACAACTAATTCTTTTTCCTGAATGCCAATCCCCAGTCCTAAGAGGATAATTAAATCTCTCCCTAATAAGTTACTTCCTATATCGGGGATATACAACAATTCCCCTGTGACCCTATCCTTAGGACCTTCTATCATCATAGGTTCAAATACTGGAACAGTAAATCCCTCCCCTTTAACCCCTGAAACAGTAATTGACCGTGTCGACATTCCTACTTTCTTTGGTTTAAAATTCAGCGATGACCGTGCTGCCCCCGTATCTACTAGGAAGACTACCTCTTCCCTATAGGGTCCCACCTTCAGGTTTATCAAGGGTTCCTGGTTGGCCCCCGAGGGCAGGAACCCCTGACACCCCTATTCTTCATCAAAATTCATAAGCGGAATTGCCCTCTCTTCCCTTTTCAGAGCCGGACACTCCCGCTTAAAGTGCCCTATCTTTCCGCAATAATAGCATCCTGCCTGTGGAGACCTCCAGCTCTGCCCCTGTCGCTCGAACCCTCTATCAAACACTCCCCCTTGTCCTCTCTGTCCGACATGCTGCCACCCACCGCTCCAATTGCTCACTATTGGTCCCACTCTTTTCTTAACTACCTCATCAACCGTAGCTACCATCATTTTCACCTTCTGTTTCTGTCTCTCATCCTCTCTCTTTACAAACACTTTCTGTGCCTCTCTTAACAATTCATCTAATGGCTTTTCACTCCACCCTTCTATTTGCTGTATCTTTCTCTGTATGTCTGGCCATGCCTTTGTCACAAAATGTACTTTCAAAAGACCCTGTGCCACTGGGTCCTCAGGGTTCATTCCAGAATATTTCCACATTGAGTCTCTTAATCTTTGCAAGAAAGCTGAGGGAGTCTCATCTTTCTCCTGCCTAACTTCAAAGACTTTAGTCAAATTCTGTGACTTTGGAATTGCCTCTCTTATTCCTTTTAGAACCAGGTCTTTCAATTCCCTCATTCCTTCTTAATATTCTGGGTTTTGATCTTCCCACTGGGGGTCTCTGAGGGGAAACTTCGTCTCTCCCT
Organism: Chiloscyllium punctatum; assembly: GCF_047496795.1. NCBI lineage: Eukaryota > Metazoa > Chordata > Chondrichthyes > Orectolobiformes > Hemiscylliidae > Chiloscyllium > Chiloscyllium punctatum. The sequence goes on from NC_092741.1 coordinate 9,676,646, forward strand.
GTCCAGCATCTCCATCTCCAATGGGGTGTTCCCTGTCCCATATTTTAATGGCTACTCCCCGTAAAAGTCCCCTTTCCTCCCCAGTAAATACTATATTCAAAATAGACATTAACTCAGCCCAGGTATACAGACTGGGCCCCAAACATTGATCAATTTGTTCAGACAACCCTACCGGATCCTCAACCAGGACGGTCATTTCTTTTTTAAATGTTCTGACCTCCCCACTGCTGAGGGGGACACTTACAAACCCAATCTCTTTGTCCCCTATTGGTACCTCCCGAAGGGGATAAGTCATTACGTTCTTCCCCTTTTTTTTTGAAGAAATATTGCAATATTTCTAGCTCCCCATAACTTCAAACACCAATTCATAACTTTAAAGCCTGTTCCAAACTTTTAAATATATTTATATATTTACGTTCATTTATTCAGTATTTAATATTCAAAATGTAAAATGCATACAGTTCTCAATTTTGAAATCCACTGTAATCACCCAGTTTTAGTCCCTTAATTTAAATCCAAAATTAGTTTTCTTAACTGACCAATCATTGCTCAATTACAATACTATAGGTCGTGAAATAATCAGAGCTGCCTTAAAAGAATTTGTCTATTCAAGTTAAAAAAAAACTTCTGATGCATGAACAATGGCCGAATCCAAGGTCACAGATATTAACCATAGAATTTTGTTTTTACTACAATCTAATGTTGAATTGAAACTTCAACTGTCCTCCATAAATCGCTTTTATGTATAGATAAAAGAGATTAGTTAGAAACTGATAGTAAGGCAGTCATGACCTGTAAGAAGAACAGGAAGTATCATTCTTTTTTTTCATAATCTCTATAGAATCCTTAACCTTAAAAGAAATCATGTTAAGTTTCCATAATAAAAATCAGATTCAAAACAGTCCTGGAACTCAAGCTCCATGGAATAAAATGCAAACATTCAATCACCAACAAACAAATGTGCATTCAAACCAAATCACAAAGGGTTAAACTTTCTACCAGCTGTACAGCTCTTTTCATTCTCTCTCTCTCTCTCTCTCTCTCACTCATTGACAAACAAATACAGATATTTACAAACCCAGTCTTTGTCCGACCTGTCTTTTGGCCAGAAGAGGCGGGACGAAGAATGGATTCCTTAGTCCATACGAAGCAACAATATTTAATCATCTTTTTCTCTTGTACAAGTATTATTTTGCCAATTCCACAACATCCTGCCCAAAGGACTTTCTGGAGGTATGTTGTAAGGGACCCCGCCTCCATTTCCATTGCTTTTTCCTTCTTTTGTTTTCCCGGAGGCTTTTTCCTTACCCACGGCACAACCCATATTGAGTTCCTTCATTAGTCCCTTATTAACTACTAAAACTCAATCCCGGCCACCAAGGCAATACTTAAAAGTCAGGTTTCTTACCTTGGTCTGTGCACAGAGTTGCCTAGCCCCTTTGTGCCGTATTGTCTATCGAGCTCCTATCACTGTCTGATTCAGATGTCTCTCTTGTGGGATTCGTACCAGTCGCCCAAGGGAGCGGACCAAACCGGGACACGGGACCGCTCCTCAATGGGGAACGGGACGCGTCTTCCCAGTGTCCAAGGCCAGCCACTCCCCCCGGTGATGGAAGAAAATCCCGGACAGCCCCCAATTGTGAGAAACAAAGCTCACACACTTCAATAATTTCAGTCCGAGACAAGATCTGAATCAATAGTGTCATTTATTTTACACTTGCAAGTGGGTGAGATGTCCAGTGTCTATAAGGCAGAGGACATACACACACCAAATTCAATTCATACACAACATTTATATGATTTGATTTCTTTTGTTTTACACTGCTCCTCCCCTGTTTACATCTTCCACTTCCCTAAGACCGGCCCCCATTACCCCTGTTCATCTCTTGCCTTATCCGGCCTTGTCTGTGACAAAATGCTTATTCCTGGCCTCACAAGGCTGTTTGACCTCATCCTGCTGTAGGTCATTGTTAGGCATATTCTTTCTTCATCATTATCTACCCCCTTCATCTGTGCCTTTCCCGAGGCCGTTCTGATCCCTATGACACTTTTAATTGGGGTTTGTTCCTCTGTCTCTGTAAAAGTGGGAAACAGATGTTTATACCTACTGTTTGTACAGGCGTATTTAGCTTAACTTCATCCCCTCACAACATCTTATCTACTTGCCCATAATGTCTACCATTGTCTTGCAGTCACATTTCATTCTGACATGCAATTTTAGCTAATACAAAAACAATTATATATTTACTTTGTAAAATGGAATTGCAGAAGTAACATTAATTTACCTGTATCCCACAGTCTAAAACTTAGGGATGACCGTGCCGCTCCCGTGTCCACCAAAAATACTGCCTCCTCCCCTTCAGGTCCCACCTTTAGATTTATCAAGGGGTCCTGGTGGGTTTCAGGAGGAAGGAACCCCTGATTCCCCTATTCCTCATCGAAGGTCATTAGGGAAACGGTTTCCCTTTCTCGTGCTAATCCTGGGCATTCCCATTTAAAATGCCCCACTTTTCCACAATGGTAACATCCTGCCTGTTGCCTCCTACCCCGGATGTCTGACCTTTGTCTTTCGTGTCCTCCCCTATCCTTCCTGTTATCCCCTGATCTCATTCTCCTTTTTGTTATTTCTTCTACTGCTGCCACCATCATTTTGTCTTTCTGTTTCTGCTTCTCGTCTTCCCTTTTCACATACACTTTCTGTGCCGCACATAACAGCTCTTCCATCTGTCTCTCACTCCACCCATCTAATTTCTGTAATTCCTTTTGTATGTCCGGCCATGATTTAGTCACAAGAAACTGGACCTTTAGGAGTCGCTGAGCTACCGGATCATCGGGATCCATTCCCGAATATTTCCTTGTGGTCTCCTTGAGCTTAGAAGAAATGCAGAAAGGGTTTCATCCTTCTCTTGTCATACTTCGAAAGCCTTAACAAAGTTTTGTGATCTAGGTGCCGCCTCTTTAATTCCCAATATTACCATTTCCCTTAGATCCCACATTGATTCTCTATTGTGTGTTCTATTATTATTCCAGTGAGGATCGGCATTCGGGAATTTCTGATCTGCCGGGACTACATTTAGTCCGGCCGGATGCCTCTTTTCCCATTCCCGTAAGGCTGCTCTCCTGATCATACCTCGTTCTTCCCCTGAAAATAGGGTTCCTAGAATTGCCATCAGTTCTCCCCAGGTATATAAATTGTGTCCTAGGAATTGATCTAACTGCACAGCCAGTCCCACCGGATCCTGTATCAAACTTTTCATTTCCTTCTTCAGGAATCCTGAAGAAGGGCTTATGCCCGAAACATTGACTCTCCTGCTCCTTGGATGCTGCCTGACCTGCTGCGCTTTTCCAGCAACACATTTTCAGCTCTGACCTCCAGCATCTGCAGTCCTCACTTTCTCCTCCTGTGTGTTTCTTTCCGATTGACATATTTACTTAGATCTTGGCACAGCCAATCTTCATCGGACCCATATTTGGGCCAAAAGAAATACCAGACTCCTTATTGCATTCTTGAGTCCAGACGAAACAACAGTAGTTTATCATTATAGCCTTATCTTTCCCCCGCGTCCGGGAGTTGTGTACCCAATTTCCCAATATTTTTCCCAAAGGACTGTCGGGCGGAATATATTCCCCTCTAACGTTATTTACAGATCGATCGTTACACAGGCAACTCCCCATGCCTCCCATTGTTGCTAATTTAATTAATCTTAACGAGGTCCGGTGTCAGCTTCTTCTGCACCCCCTTCAGGGTCCTGACTAGACACCTTACTTGTCCAATTAATCTGACCAATTATATACTTTTTGAGACTTCAACTGTTCTCCATAAATCACTTTTATGTAAGGATAAAAGAGATTAGTTAGAAACTGATAGTAAGGCAGTCATGACGTGTAAAAAGAACAGGAGTTAACATTTTATTTCCTTAACCTTAAAAGAAATCATGTTAAAATTTCCATAGTAGAAATCAGATCCAAAACAGTCCCGGATCTCAAACTCCAGGGAACAAAGCACAAACATTCAATCACCAACAAACAAATGTGCATTCAAACCGAATCACAAAGGGTTAAACTTTCAACGAGCTGTACAGCTCTTTTCTCTCTCTCTCTCTCTCTCTCACACACACACATACACAAACACACACACCGTGTCTCACAGACACTTTGAGCTTCCCGCAACGGCTCCTCTAGCTTTTGGATATTTTTCTGGATGTCTGGCCATAAGTTAGTTATGAAGTGTACCCTCAGTAGCCCTTCAGCTACTAGCCCTTCTGACACGAGCTGTTTTCCAATGACATATGCTTTATTTTATATCTCGCCAATTCCCCATACATTTCATACGTCCCCGACCACCAAGGCAATACATAAAGGTCTATTTTCTTACCTTGGTCTGTGCACAGGATTACCTGGTCGTTTCAACGTGACAGTCCTGCGGCAATGCCTGCAGCAACTACCGCTGCCTACCCTGGTCGCCCGGATATATCTTTTAAGACCTTTCATTACCGGGATCTTGTGCACAAGAGTTACCCGACCGAACCCGCCACGTCTGCCAGTCTTGTTTCCAGGGTCTCCCAGTCCGGATCACACTCGCCCAAACCGCGAACAACAAGCAAGGGAGTCAGAGATCACGCATATCGGCGAGGTGCATCTCCCCCGTCGTCCCAAGAGGGTCGAGCAGTCAGAGTTTTGGATCCTGGAACGAGCTCCTACGTGTATGACTTTGGTGAATTTCTGCAAATACCTGGAATGCCCTGCCAGTAGCAGTAGTGGACTCTCCCTCTTTATAGGTATTTAAGCGGGCATTGGATAGGTATGTGGAGGATAGTGGGTTAGTGTAGGTTAGGTGGGCTTTGATCGGCGCAACATCGAGGGCCGAAGGGCCTGTACTGCGCTGTATTCTTCTATGTTCTATGTTCTATGTTCTACCTTGTAGACGGGGCTGTGGCAGGGACCTTATTGGGGTGTCCACGATAATGAGGGCCACGGAGGGCATTTTTGCTGAGTTTGCAGATGGCACAAAGATAGCTAGAGGGACAGGTAGTTTTGAGGAAATGGGCAGGCTGCAGACGAGCGTGGACATGACGGGCGAGTGGGGAAAGAAGAGAGCGAGTGTGCGGTTTTGCACTTGGGTGGCAAGAACAATCGGGTAGACGATTTTCTGAACGAGGGAAAGGCTTTGCAAATCTGAAGCGCAGAGGGTCTCGGGAGTCCTAGTTCCGTGTCGTTTCAAGATTAACATGCAGGTTCATCCGATGGTTCGGAAGGCAACTGCAGTGTCAGCATTCATTTCAAGCGGGCGAGAAAACAGGAGCAGAGACGTGCTGCTGAGGCTGCATCAGGCTCTGGTCTGAGCACAGGTGGAATATTGGGAGCAGTTTTGTGCCCTGTACCGAAGGAAGGGATGCGCTGGTGTTGGAGGGAGTCTAGAGGAGGTTTACAAGCGTGCTCCCCCTGGGGCTGAAGGGTTTGTCACATGAGGTCTCTGGGTCTGTACCCGATGGTGTTTCGAAAGGTAAGGCGGGATCTGACTGATCCTTACGGGCTACTGGGAGGCCTGGTCAGAGTGGACGTGAAGAAGATGGTCCCACTAGTAGGCGAGACGAGGACCTGGAAGTACAACCTCAGGGTGAAGGGTCGCCCCTTCAGGCCGAGATGAGGTTGCATTTAAGACAGAGATAGAGAAGTTCTTGATTATAAGGGGATCCAGGGTTGTGGGGAGAGGGCAGGAGAATCGGGGTTGAGAAACCTGTGAGCCACGACCGAGTGGCGGAGCGTGGGCCGAATGGCCTGATTCTGCTCCTACGTCTTATGGGCCGCCAGACCTTCCGTGGTCTTGGGGTCATGACAGAAAGCAGCTGTTTCCCAGAGGATGGCGGCGGTCTGGAATGCACTGCTCGGGAGGGTAGCGAGGCGGGGAACCTCAAAACCTTGAAAAACTACTCGGATGAGCACTGGAAATGTCATAACTTTTCCTGGCTACGGACCAAGCGCCGGAAAGTGGGACTAGAGCAGACTTAGAGTAGCTTTGTCAGTGCGGACTCGGAGGGCCAAAGGGCCTCTTCTGTGCCGTGTGACTGTGTGGGGAAGCTTTCTGATTCCCACCTGTTGATTGAGGCCGCGCTACCGATGCTTCCTGATGCGGAGCAGCCGGATGGATGGATCCAAGTGCGCACTGAAGGTGAGAGGGTGGGAGAGAGCTTCGGAGCCTCCGTCCGTTTGGTTCAGGTTCCGTCTCGTCCTGATGCATGCATCGATGTACGTGCTCAGTGCCTACCAATAGAGTGAAGGTGCAGTTGATCCCTGACTCCACGCGCGGTGCTGCAGGTCGTAATGTCTAGACGAAAACAGAACTCGCTGCACCCTTCGGGAGAAGGGTCACTGGACTCGAAGCGTTCATTCTGCTTTCTCTCCACAGATGCTGAGGTTTTGCTTACTGGGTGTTTTGCCTTGTTTTGCATTTGAGATGTTGCTTTTTGATTGCACAGCCGCTATCAAACCATTAGCTTGCTGTTAGCGCTGCAATTAGCACTCTTGAATCTTGATTTGCAATTCTAAGGAAGCAGACCGAATTGGAATGTTTGGAGCGGGAGCCGAACCAATAAAGGCTGATTTGCTGTAAATTGATCTTCACATCCCCCGCCGTGCTGTTCATTTGCACGAGGTGGGCTGGGGGATGGGAGTTCACATTTTCCAAGACAAGATGGATTAGTCTGTAAGAGTTTCTGTTCGAAAAGGTGAGCCGAGATTTCCTGACAGTGAGGTTTTTCGGTCAGAATTCGAACCTGCTCCAATCGTTTGCCTTGAGGGGAGGCAGGGATTTTTCACATTGGCAACAGCTGAGATTTTTAGAACGTCGAACAGAGCAGCGCAACAACAGGCCCTTCGGCAACTGTGAGAAACAAAACTCACTCACAATTCAGCCTGAGGCAAAGCCTTAGAAACAAGAACATCTTATTCTTTACGGCCTTGCAAGAACGGGCGTTTTGCTCAAGCAATCAGGCTAGCAAAATCAGGCGCGAAAACAAAACCTGTAAGCATTCTTATTCAGTTTGCAAGTTGCGGAATCACGCCTCCCTTTTCCCATCCTATCACAACCTCACTTGTTTTTCTCTAATTTTCCTCATCTGACTACCCTGCTGTCCTTGTCCTTGTCTGTTACAGCCTCTCTGTTATTTTATCCAGTTCCCCTTGTCATACTATAAGCTTATTGTGAAATGCCCCTACTGCTTCTTTTGTGGTCAGCTACAACACTTTAAAGTTATTTCTTAGTTTAAAACTATTTCTTAAACAAAAACCTCTATATTCGTTAAAATCTTAGCCTTAAGTATGCTGCAAGAATCCCGCCACCGTTTGTGTAATGTTCCCCTTCCCCTCCCCCCACAACACCCCGTCACCCATCTGCAAAAACAACATCTCTAACCACCACCACCACCTGCAGAAACTACATTTCTAATCTCCCACAAACTGTCAGGGACATTTAAGCGACTGCTGGACGAGCCACACGCTGGACGGCAGTAAATCGAGGGGTGTGTAGGTTAGGTTGATCTTAGATTAAGAAAACTGCTCGGCACGACATCGTGGGCCGAAGGGCCTGTACTAACTGCAGGCACATCCACACACACATCAAAGACATGGAGGGCTCGGCTGAATCTATTGCTTTCTTCTCTACGTGTCACGTTTCATCGAGGTAGTGTCCTAGGCCCAAGCATCTTCAGCGAGTGGTTAGAATATGCAGTGCACTGCCCGAGAGAGAGGGTGCTGGAGGCAGATTCAATGGTGACTTTGGTCGGAGGGTCGGACACTTATCCGAAGAGAGAATATTTGCTGCAGGGCGAGTGGGACTGGGGAAGTTGCTCGTGCAGAGAGTTGATGCAGACATGACAGGCTGAATGTATCATTCAATGCGTGCAGTTCTGCAGTTGGTTACCGGCTCTTCAAAAACGCTGTGCTGCAAGAACGGGCGTTTTGCTCAAGCAATCAGGCTAGCAAAAGCGCGCGAAAACAAAACATGTAAGCATTCTTATTCAGTTTACAAGTTGCGGAATCACGCTTCCCTTTTCCCATCCTATCACAACCTCACTTGTTTTTCTCTAATTTTCCTCATCTGACTACCCTGCTGTCCTTGTCCTTGTCCTTGTCTGTTACGGCCTCTCTGTTATTTTATCCAGTTCCCCTTGTCATACTATAAGCTTATTGTGAAATGCCCCTACTGCTTCTTTTGTGGTCAGCTACAACACTTTAAAGTTAATTCTTAGTTTAAAACTATTTCTTAAACAAAAACCTCTATATTTGTTAAAATCTTAGCCTTAAGTATGCTGCAAGAATCCCGCAACTGTTTGTGTAATGTTCCCATTCCCCATCCCCCACAACACCCCATCACCCATCTGCAAAAACATCTCTAACCACTACCTGTGGAAACTACATTTCTAATCTCCCACAATTCCCCCTTTTTCTTTTTCTCTAACTGTTGTTTCTGCACTAATTAAGTCTCCTTTAATTCATTTTGTTATGTTCTGCCCTCTTATGCCTTTTGGCGATGAGGTTCACAATCTTATACACTGTATAAAAGCATCTGATGATGTATTTGGGTTCCTTCCCTAAGGGATATCATCAGTCGGCTCATTACCCATTTTAGGACATTGTATCCTACCACCAGACCCACTAATATCAATAATCCATAGATAGCCAGATTGACTAACCACCTTCCCCATGACTAACCACCTTCCCCAATTCGTGCACAGGTACCACCTTCCTCTGCCAGAATATAATCTAGAACCATCCTGTTCTGAAGAGTTGTTAGCCTAGTGGCAATCATTTCGGTCGTTATGGCTGCTACTTGGGATTGGGCATCAGAAGTATTGTTGGCCAACTCTTCCAGGGAAGCCGCCAACTTTTGTGTTTCTACTCCTGCTCGAGCGGCCCCATACATAGGTATCAAAGTCCAGAGGAGGCGATCTCCTTCGGTTACTTTCCGGATTACTCGCCTTCCTCCCTGTTTATTCCGAGGTATTTTTGGGGCTCTCTTTAGCAGCCTCAAATGGGGAATTATAAAGGCGAGGTAGCAGCAGCCACTCCAGCCTTTCTGGTTTTGAGACAGTGTTTGATCAAAATCATAACATACGTGAATTCCTACACATTCGGTCACGCGAATGTATTTTTCCCCGGGAATAAATGGATAGGCTTCAGGCCGTATACCCAATATGTTCCGTTTAATATTCGGGGAATGGTCGTGGAAATGGCTTGACTGGTGTAGACTCAAGATGATTTTCCTAATCGGAAGGGTGCGGTATCATTCTGATTACAGAAACAAGTGGTATTTACTGCTCCTTTCGGGGGGGGGGGGGGATCTCTAAGGCCATCAATAGCACCCAGTGTTTTTGGGGCTGGTTGAGGGAACCATCCTGCAAAGTTATAATTACCCCTGTCAGATCTTCATTTTGTATTGTTTGAGCCCGAGTCAAATTATTGTACATCATACACTTCTCTTTCAGGAAGTGGTATTACCGTGAGAGGAATTCCGGCTTCCCCATGGTGTGGGATCTCAGCCCATACCCAACAGTCGGTATGCCCCTTTAGCTTAGCATAGTTCTGACATAAAGCGGTAAAATGATTTTTCCCATCCCCCCTTAGCAGCTAGCGCCAATATTATCGTGTCAATATAAAGCTGACCACTCATTCCAGCTCACAACCCTATCTGTCTATTCCCTAACCCTTTGTATGCCAGGGAGGAGGGAGTCCAAGCAACACTTACAATTGTTTTGGGATACAGTTTTTGAACCAATATTTAATAGTCTCTTATCTCAGTCCATTCTTTTTGCTCAGCTTGACTTTCAGAGGGTTGTCTGTAGGATGAGCTAACCACTCTGCCGAAGGGGAAGGAGCGTCCACGGGGCCCTCAACATGCGTGTGATGACTCCACCCTTTTTCAGCAGTTCGGACGGCTGTTTGAGTAGTCAGGAGGGTTAGGAACGGTCCCTCCCAGCTTGGGTGCAGTTTGGTATCTTTCCAGGTCTTTATCAGGACCCAATCACCCGGTCGTATCTGATGTACTGCGAACTCAAGTGGAGGTGTCTGGGTCAACAGACCCTTCTTCCTAAGGACAGACAAAGAAGAGCAGAGCGCCACAATATAGTTATTTAAAGAACTTATCATTGAACTCTACAGTTAGTAATTGTCCTGTCACTTCCTCTTCATCTCCTCTAATTAGGGTTGGCTGAAAAATAGGCACCAAGAATTCTTTCTGAAGAAGGGCTTATGCCCGAAACTTCGATTCTCCTGCTCCTTCGATGCTGCCTGACCTGCTGCACTTTTCCAGCAACACATTGTCTCTGAATCAATAGTGTCATTTATTTTACACTTGCAAGTGGGTGTGATGTCCAGTGTCTATAAGGCAGAGGACATACACACACCAAATTCAATTCATACACAACATTTATATGATTTGATTTCTTTTGTTTTACACTGCTCTTCCCCTGTTTACATCTTCCACTTCCCTAAGACCGGCCCCCATTACCCCGTTTATCTCTTGCCTTATCCGGCCTTGTCTGTGACAAAATGCGTATTCCTGGCCTCACAAGGCTGTTTGACCTCATCCTGCTGTAGGTCATTGTTAGGCATATTCTTTCTTCATCATTATCTACCCCCTTCATCTGTGCCTTTCCCGAGGCCGTTCTGATCCCTATGACACTTTTAATTGGGGTTTGTTCCTCTGTCTCTGTAAAAGTGGGAAACAGATGTTTATACCTACTGTTTGTACAGGTGTATTTAGCTTAACTTCATCCCCTCACAACATTTTATCTACTTGCCCGTAATGTCTACCATTGTTTTGCAGTCACATTTCATTCTGACATACAATTTTAGCGAATACAAAAACAATTATATATTTCCTCCACATCGTTTCCATTTTTGTTGACTCAGCTCGTGGCTAAAACAATTACACACTGGTGTGAGTTTATTTTACTTTGTAAAATGGAATTGCAGAAGTAACATTAATTTACCTGTATCCCACAATTTCCCCCTTTTCTTTAATTACCATTTGTTATCTTCTGCATTTTTCTTTTAGGGGCACCTCTTTCATCAAGGCTGTTTCAATCAGTCTTTGGGTGAGCACTCATATACAGGGTATGATACAACAGCCAATGGCCACCAATATCCCGACTACTACTATCAGGGAAGTAAGGATAGAACCACCACCTCCTTCCATTTTCCAAACCAGGACTCAAGCCATCCTGTGAGAGATGTGTCTACTCCTGAATTCTCAGCCAGTTCCTCTGCTAAGGTAGTCAATCCCCTTAAGGCCCGAGTAATTGAACCATCAGGTGCAGTGTTATTTGGAATAAAGGTGCAACAACTTCCTCCTAACATCACACACACACACCCTTTTCCCGCTAGAATCATATCAAGGGCCACTCTGTTTTCCCATGCCATTCTACTTGTCGCATCAAGCTGTTCTGATATTCCTTTAACCGCATCTCTTGTATAATTTATAAATCGCTGTTGATTATAGAAAATGTAATTTATCCAATCTATATTTTTATTAATTATTACCCACCAAAAGAGAGCTGACTCAAAGCCTGCTACAATCTGGTTACGAGCCTTGAATTCATACGGTACTCCCCTAGGGACTCCTGCCGAATCGAGATAAATCCTGTCATTGAAAGAAGTGTCTAACAGTAATCTCTTACCCCTTCCCTTTTTCCCTCCTATCTTTTCCTTCTCAAATGCCAGGGTAAATGGAATTGCCAATTGTACAATTGCACATATCCCTCTCCAATCTGGAGGTAGGGTGGGTCTCAATATTTTGCCCCCACAGTCCCACCACAGATCCGCTCGGGGAACCTTTAATGCTGAGTTGTTCCCTCCCTTCTCTGTTTCGGTGACATTCTTAATCTCTGTACATAATTTCAGCTCCCCCAAATCTTTCGACTGACTTGTACCTCGTCTACGCACATACGATGTGTGATTTCCAACTGCGGCGGAAAATAGGGGGGGATCTTTTGCATCTTTCTTCTCCAAGGGAGGGAACATCAGAGATCGGGAGGTACAATTCCTATCATTCCATGCAGTCTCATCCTGATACAGGGCTATCATACATTTCATGCCCTTCCTGTCTCGCTTCCACCCGAGCGGAAAGGGAACCACCTGGGCCACTGGCCGACCGGAGGCACATGCATAGCAATTACTCTTGTTCAGACATCTCACAGTATACTTTACCCATTCAACCCAGGCATTTGCATCCCCAGTTTCTATTTCAATGGCCTGTTTCAAGTCCTTTACCTCTATAAATTTTACTACTTTAGGATCAGCGGGAAGGGTGAAAGATTGTATCTTATTACCCAGTAGTTCTACCCATTTTTCCTGTCCTACACTAATTCGAAAACAATAGCCCAAGAAATCCTTCCCATTTGCTTTCATTTCTATCCCAAACGTTTCATTTCGTTGTATCTCATAGGTGCCCCCCCCCCCAGGATTGTTTCGTGCCATGTGGTTTTCCTTATCGTTAGGTATATTGGGTTACACTTTTTATCGGGACAGTCGCGAGCTGGTCGGAAGGGGGCCCGGTGTACTGTGACAAGACCATTATAGTAAGTACCATCTTCCAAGGCCATCCCCATAGGACTTAAGATGTATCTCAGAGCTGCGGTACTGTCTCTGATTATCTACATCTCCACAATTTACTAAGCTGCATACATCAGCGTCTATTACTTGTGGATTATCAGATTCAGGAACCGTTAATAATACATATGAAAATGATATTTGATGAAATCCCAATACTAAAAGGGCTAGCATCATAATTCTAGCAGCATTCCCAATATTCTAAACTCATTCTGAAGCACAAAAAAACTTAATATACAATCTTACAGAAATAATCCCGCACTCGTGTCACCACTGTATAATTAGTTACTCAAAGTCTCTTTAGTCTGAGCTTCAGCGGGTCTTGCGTTGATTCGGCTGTCCAGACTTCTTCCTCAACTGGAGATTCCACTGGCCCTTTGATCCGAGTGTAGTGAGTTCAGCCTTTCTCCGTCGTCCTTATTGCCGTTTCGGTCGTAAAAAAAGCCTGGTACGGCCCTTGCCAATCCGGCTGCAATTTAGTCTCTGTCCATGATTTTACTAAGATTCAATCGCCCGGCTGGATGGGATGAACGGTGAATTCAAGGGGTGGAGTCTGTGCCAATAAACCCTGTTTCCTGAGGAAAAACAAAGAGGAGGACAAGCCCAGTATGTACTTCTTTAAAAACAAATCTTTAGTTTCGGGAATTGGCAATTCTCCATTCGTTCCCAGATAAGGTAATCCAAATAAGATTTCATAGGGGGATAGTCCCAAGTCTTTCCTTGGGGCTGTTCGTACTCACAAGAGAGCTATAGGTAAACATCTGGTCCAAGGGAGTCTGGTTTCTATTATCAATTTAGAGAGCTGTCGTTTGAGTGTTTGGTTCATTCTCTCAACCCTTCCCGATGATGGTGGGTGCCATGGAGCATGGAACTCCCAGGAAATTCCCAACCCTTTCATTACCCCCTGTAACACTTTAGAGGTAAAGTGAGTTCCTTGGTCGGAATCAATATGGTTCACGATCCCATATAGGGGAATTATGTGCTCCAATATTGTTTTAGACACTCCACTCGCAGTGGCGGTAGCTAGGGGGTATGCCTCAACCCAACCAGATAAATGATCTACTATGACTAGCATATATTTTAGTCTCCCTACCCTGGGGAGTTCAGTATAATCTACTTGTATACTCTGGAAAGGTCTCAATCCTGGGTCTGTTCCTCCCGGGGTCTGTTTTCTCAAGACTTTCTTATTTACCTTTTTGCGTATGATACATCCCTCACAGATTTGTTTAGCAATTGTATATATTCCTTTACATCCATATTCCCTAAGAACCAAATCACACATTGCTTGTACTCCCCAATGGCTGCCTTGGTGTAGGACAGCCATAATCTCTCGCATCATCATTTTGTTTAACATTTCCCTTCCATCAGGTAACCTCCAATGCCCATCTGCTGTTTTTACAGCCCCAAAATCCCTCAATTCATTTTCTTTGCTTTCAGTAAATATAGGAGCTTCCCAGGACCTGGGACAGTAGGTATTAGGGAATGAATCACCACTTCTTGTGGGTTCAGGGCTGCTTCCTTAGTCACTTCATCGGCTAATCTATTTCCCCTAACCTCTGGTTCATTTCCTTTCTGATGACCATTTACATGCACTACTGCTATTTCTCGGGGGAGTAATAGGGATTCTAAGACCCATTTAATCAATTCTTCATGTACTAATTCCTTCCCCCACCTCTGGGTTAATACTCCCAAAGCCGCTCCCTTATCTACAGTAGCAAAGAGGTGGAAAGGTTTATCAAGAGAAGGTAAGGCTAACACGGGGGCATGGATCAGATCTCTTTTGAGTTTCTCAACTAGTTCTTTTTCCTCACAAACCTAACTTAGACATTTTGGTTCCCCCTCTAATAGTTTGAGATATAATTTCTTTGTCTTCTGTGCATAGGAATCAATCCACAATCTGCAATAACCCGTGAGACGCAAATATTTGTGTAACTCCCGTTTAGTGCTGGGCAGCGGCATTCCCACTATTCCCTCTATCCGTTCCGGGCTTATCTTTCGCTTTCCCTCATTAACTAAATGTCCCAAGTATTTCACTTCTTGCTCCACATATTGTGGTTTGTTTTTAGATACCCTCAGTCCCTGCTGGCCCAGGAAATTCAATAATTTGTTAGTGGCTTCTACTACTCTTTGTCTTCTTTTTCCTGTTACTAAGAGGTTGTCTACATACTGCAACAGGGTAGTCCCCTTGGGGCTGCTAAATTTCTCCAATATTTGTTCTAACATCTGTCCAAATAAATCCGGGGATTCCGTTAACCCCTGGGGAAGAACAGTCCACTGGTATTGCTGTTTCTGTCCTGTCTTAGGGTCTTCCCACTCAAAGGTAAACAAATTCCTACTTTCCTCCACCAAGGGACAAGCCCAAAAGGCATCCTTTAAATCTATCACACTAAACCATTTGTGGTCATGAGGGATCTCACTTAATAAGGTATAGGGGTTTGGCACCACTGGGTGCCTGATCTGTACTATTCGATTTAATGTTCTCAAATCCTGCACCAATCGATAAGTTCCATCGGATTTCCGCACTGGTAGAATTGGGGTATTATAAGGAGACATACATGGCTCCAACAGTCCATCTCGAACCAATCCTCCAATTACTGGCTGCAGTCCTCGTTTACCTTCTATGGAAAAGGGATATTGTCGCTCACAGACAACGTCCCCTTTCCTTTTTTTAAAAATTTACTTCTAGGGGAGGGATCTGTAGTTTTCCACGATTCCCTTCTCTAGCCCATACAATAGGGTCTATCTCTCTCTCCACATCCTCTGTCAACATTGCCATTTGGACAACTAATTCTTTTTCCTGAATTCCAATCCCCAGTCCTAAGAGGATAATTAAATCTCTCCCTAATAAGTTACTTCCTATCTCAGGGATATACAACAATTCCCCTGTGACCCTATCCTTAGGACCTTCTATCATCATAGGTTCAAATACTGGAACAGTAAATCCCTCCCCTTTAACCCCTGAAACAGTAATTGACCATGTCGACATTTCTACTTTCTTTGGTTTAAAATTCAGCGATGACCGTGCTGCCCCCGTATCTCCTAGGAAGACTACCTCTTCCCTATAGGGTCCCACCTTCAGGTTTATCAAGGGTTCCTGGTGGGCCCCCGAGGGCAGGAACCCCTGACATCCCTATTCTTCATCAAAATTCATAAGCGGAATTGCCCTCTCTTCCCTTTTCAGAGCCGGACATTCCCGCTTAAAGTGCCCTTTCTTTTCGCAATAATAGCATCCTGCCTGTGGAGACCTCCAGCTCTGCCCCTGTCGCTCGAACCCTCTATCAAATACTCCCCCTTGTCCTCTCCCTCTCCCTCTCCCTTTCCCCCTTCCTCTCTGTCCGACCTGCTGCCACCCACCGCTCCAATTGCTCTCTATTGGTTCCATTCTTTTCTTAACTACCTCATCAACCGTAGCTACCATCATTTTCACCTTCTGTTTCTGTCTCTCATCCTCTCTCTTTACAAACACTTTCTGTGCCTCTCTTAACAAGTCATCTAATGGCTTTTCACTCCACCCTTCTATCTTCTGTATCTTTCTCTGTATGTCTGGCCATGCCTTTGTCACAAAATGTACTTTCAAAAGACCCTGTGCCACTGGGTCTCAGGGTTCATTCCAGAATATTTCCACATTGAGTCTCTTAATCTCTGCAAAAAAAAAGCTGAGGGAGTCTCATCTTTCTCCTGTCTAACTTCAAAGACTTTAGTCAAATTCTGTGACTTTGGAACTGCCTCTCATTCCTTTTAGAATCAGGTCTTTCAATTCCCTCATTTCTTCTCTATGCTCCGGATTTGGATTTTCCCACTGGGGGCCTCTGAGGGGAAACTTCGTCTCTCCCTGTCCAGCATCCCCATCTCCAATGGGGTGTTCCCTGTCCCATATTTTAATGGCTACTCCCCGTAAAAGTCCCCTTTCCTCCCCAGTAAATACTATATTCAAAATAGACGTTAACTCAGCCCAGGTATACAGACTGGGCCCCAAAAATTGATCAATTTGTTCAGACAGCCCCACCGGATCCTCAACCAGGACCTTCATTTCTTTTTTAAATGTTCTGACCTCCCCACTGCTGAGGGGGACACTTACAAACCCAATCTCTTTGTCCCCTGTTGGTACCTCCCGAAGGGGATAAGTCATTACGTTCTTACCCTTTTTTTTGAAGAAATATTGCAATATTTCTAGCTCCCCATAATTCAATCACCAATTCATCAATTCATGCTTGACTAACTTTAAAGCCTGTTCCAAACTTGTAAATATATTTATATATTTACATTCATTTATTCAGTATTTAATATTCAAAATGTAAAATGCATACAGTTCTCAATTTTGAAATCCACTGTAATCACCCAGTTTTAGTCCCTTAATTTAAATCCAAAATTAGTTTTCTTAAGTAGTGCTGACCAATTATTGCTCAATTACAATACTATAGGTCGTGAAATAATCAGAGCTGCCTTAAAAGAATTTGTCTATTCAAGTTAAAAAAAAACTTCTAATGCATGAACAATGGCCGAATCCAAGGTCACAGATATTAACCATAGAATTTTGTTTTTACTACAATCTAATGTTGAATTGAAACTTCAACTGTCCTCCATAAATCACTTTTATGTAAAGATAAAAGAGATTAGTTAGAAACTGATAGTAAGGCAGTCATGACCTGTAAGAAGAACAGGAGGTAGCATTCTTTTTTTTCATAATCTCTATAGAATCCTTAACCTTAAAAGAAATCATGTTAAGTTTCCATAATAAAAATCAGATTCAAAACAGTCCTGGAACTCAAGCTCCATGGAATAAAATGCAAACATTCAATCACCAACAAACAAATGTGCATTCAAACCAAATCACAAAGGGTTAAACTTTCTACCAGCTGTAGAGCTCTCTTCATTCTCTCTCTCTCTCTCTCTCTCTCTCTCACTCATTGACAAACAAATACAGATATTTACAAACCCAGTCTTTGTCCGACCTGTCTTTTGGCCAGAAGAGGTGGGACGAAGAATGGATTCCTTAGTCCATACGAAGCAACAATATTTAATCATCTTTTTCCCTTGTACAAGTATTATTTTGCCAATTCCACAACATCTTGCCCAAAGGACTTTCTGGAGGTATGTTGTAAGGGACCCTGCCTCCATTTCCATTGCTTTTTCCTTCTTTTGTTTTCCCGGAGGCTTTTTCCTTACCCACGGCACAACCCATGTTGAGTTCCTTCATTAGTCCCTTATTAACTACTAAAACTCAATCCCGGCCACCAAGGCAATACTTAAAAGTCAGGTTTCTTACCTTGGTCTGTGCACAGAGTTGCCTAGCCCCTTTGTGCCGTATTGTCTATCGAGCTCCTATCACTGTCTGATTCAGATGTCTCTCTTGTGGGATTCGTACCAGTCACCCAAGGGAGCGGACCAAACCGGGACACGAGACCGCTCCTCAATGGGGGACGGGACGCGTCTTCCCAGTGTCCAAGGCCAGCCACTCCCCCCGGTGATGGAAGAAAATCCCAGACAGCCCCCAATTGTGAGAAACAAAGCTCACACACTTCAATAATTTCAGTCCGAGACAAAATCTGAATCAGTAGTGTCATTTATTTTACACTTGCAAGTGGGTGTGATGTCCAGTGTCTATAAGGCAGAGGACATACACACACCAAATTCAATTCATACACAACATTTATATGATTTGATTTCTTTTGTTTTACACTGCTCCCTCCCCTGTTTACATCTTCCACTTCCCTAAGACCGGCCCCCATTACCCCGTTTATCTCTTGCCTTATCCGGCCTTGTCTGTGACAAAATGCTTATTCCTGGCCTCACAAGGCTGTTTGACCGCATCCTGCTGTAGGTCATTGTTAGGCATATTCTTTCTTCATCATTATCTACCCCCTTCATCTGTGCCTTTCCCGAGGCCGTTCTGATCCCTATGGCCCTTTTAATTGGGGTTTGTTCCTCTGTCTTCTGTAAAAGTGGGAAACAGATGTTTATACCTACTGTTTGTACAGACGTATTTAGCTTAACTTCATCCCCTCACAACATCTTATCTACTTGCCCGTAATGTCTACCATTGTTTTGCAGTCACATTTCACTCTGACATACAATTTTAGCTAATATAAAAACAATTATATATTTCCTCCACATCGTTTCCATTCTTGTTGACTCAGCTCGTGGCTAAAACAATTACACACTGGTGTGAGTTTATTTTACTTTGTAAAATGGAATTGCAGAAGTAACATTAATTTACCTGTATCCCACAGTCTAAAACTTAGGGATGACCGTGCCGCTCCCGTGTCCACCAAAAATACTGCCTCCTCCCCTTCAGGTCCCACCTTTAGATTTATCAAGGGGTCCTGGTGGGTTTCAGGAGGAAGGAACCCCTGATTCCCCTATTCCTCATCGAAGGTCATTAGGGAAACGGTTTCCCTTTCTCGTGCTAATCCTGGGCATTCCCATTTAAAATGCCCCACTTTTCCACAATGGTAACATCCTGCCTGTTGCCTCCTACCCCGGATGTCTGACCTTTGTCTTTCGTGTCCTCCCCTATCCTTCCTGTTATCCCCTGATCTCATTCTCCTTTTTGTTATTTCTTCTACTGCTGCCACCATCATTTTGTCTTTCTGTTTCTGCTTCTCGTCTTCCCTTTTCACATACACTTTCTGTGCCGCACATAACAGCTCTTCCATCTGTCTCTCACTCCACCCATCTAATTTCTGTAATTCCTTTTGTATGTCCGGCCATGATTTAGTCACAAAAAACTGGACCTTTAGGAGTCGCTGAGCTACCGGATCACCGGGATCCATTCCCAAATATTTCCTTGTGGTCTCCTTGAGCTGAGAAGAAATGCAGAAAGGGTTTCATCCTTCTCTTGTCATACTTCGAAAGCCTTAACAAAGTTTTGTGATCTAGGTGCCACCTCTTTAATTCCCAATATTACCATTTCCCTTAGATCCCACATTGATTCTCTATTGTGTGTTCTATTATTATTCCAGTGAGGATCGGCATTCGGGAATTTCTGATCTGCCAGGACTACATTTAGTCCGGCCGGATGCCTCTTTTCCCATTCCCGTAAGGCTGCTCTCCTGATCATACCTCGTTCTTCCCCTGAAAATAGGGTTCCTAGAATTGCCATCAGTTCTCCCCAGGTATATAAATTGTGTCCTAGGAATTGATCTAACTGCTCAGCCAGTCCCACCGGATCCTCTATCAAACTTTTCATTTCCTTCTTCAGGAATCCTGAAGAAGGGCTTATGCCCGAAACATTGACTCTCCTGCTCCTTGGATGCTGCCTGACCTGCTGCGCTTTTCCAGTAACACATTTTCAGCTCTGACCTCCAGCATCTGCAGTCCTCACTTTCTCCTCCTGTATGTTTCTTTCCGATTGACATATATACTTAGATCTTGGCACAGCCAATCTTCATCGGACCCATATTTGGGCCAAAAGAAATACCAGACTCCTTATTGCATTCTTGAGTCCAGACAAAACAACAGTAGTTTATCATTATAGCCTTATCTTTCCCCCGCGTCCGGGAGTTGTGTACCCAATTTCCCAACATTTTCCCCAAAGGACTGTCGGGCGGAATATATTCCCCTCTAACGTTATTTACAGATCGATCGTTACACAGGCAACTCCCCATGCCTCCCATTGTTGCTATTTAATTAATCTTAACGAGGTCCGGTGTCAGCTTCTTCTGCACCCCCTTCAGGGTCCTGACTAGACACCTTACTTGTCCAATTAATCTGACCAATTATATATTTTTAGAGACTTCAACTGTTCTCCATAAATCACTTTTATGTAAGGATAAAAGAGATTAGTTAGAAACTGATAGTAAGGCAGTCATGATGTGTAAAAAGAACAGGAGTTAACATTTTATTTCCTTAACCTTAAAATAAATCATGTTAAAATTTCCATAGTAGAAATCAGATCCAAAACAGTCCCGGATCTCAAACTCCAGGGAACAAAGCACAAACATTCAATCACCAACAAACAAATGTGCATTCAAACCGAATCACAAAGGGTTAAACTTTCTACGAGCTGTACAGCTCTTTTCTCTCTCTCTCTCTCTCACACACACACACACACACCGTGTCTCACAGACACTTTGAGCTTCCCGCAACGGCTCCTCTAGCTTTTGGATATTTTTCTGGATGTCTGGCCATAAGTTAGTTATGAAGTGTACCCTCAGTAGCCCTTCAGCTACTAGCCCTTCTGACACGAGCTGTTTTCCAATGACATATGCTTTATTTTATATCTCGCCAATTCCCCATACATTTCATACGTCCCCGACCACCAAGGCAATACTTAAAGGTCTATTTTCTTACCTTGGTCTGTGCACAGGATTACCTGGTCGTTTCAGCGTGACCGTCCTGCGGCAATGCCTGCAGCAACTACCGCTGCCTACCCTGGTCGCCCGGATATATCTTTTAAGACGTTTCATTACCGGGATCTTGTGCACAAGAGTTACCCGACCGATCCCGCCACGTCTGCCAGTCTTGTTTCCAGGGTCTCCCAGTCCGGATCACACTCGCCCAAACCGCGAACAGCAAGCAAGGAAGTCAGAGATCACGGATATCGGCGAGGTACACCTCCCCCGTCGTCCCAAGAGGGTCGAGCAGTCAGAGTTTTGGATCCTGGAACGAGCTCCTACGTGTATGACTTTGGTGAATTTCTGCAAATACCTTGTAGACGGGGCTGTGGCAGGGACCTTATTGGGGTGTCCACGATAATGAGGGCCACGGAGGGCATTTTTGCTGAGTTTGCAGATGGCACAAAGATAGCTAGAGGGACAGGTAGTTTTGAGGAAATGGGCAGGCTGCAGACGAGCGTGGACATGACGGGCGAGTGGGGAAAGAAGAGAGCGAGTGTGCGGTTTTGCACTTTGGTGGCAAGAACAATCGGGTAGACGATTTTCTGAACGAGGGAAAGGCTTTGCAAATCTGAAGCGCAGAGGGTCTCGGGAGTCCTAGTTCCGTGTCGTTTCAAGATTAACATGCAGGTTCATCCGATGGTTCGGAAGGCAACTGCAGTGTCAGCATTCATTTCAAGCGGGCGAGAAAACAGGAGCAGAGACGTGCTGCTGAGGCTGCATCAGGCTCTGGTCTGAGCACAGGTGGAATATTGGGAGCAGTTTTGTGCCCTGTACCGAAGGAAGGGATGCGCTGGTGTTGGAGGGAGTCTAGAGGAGGTTTACAAGCGTGCTCCCCCTGGGGCTGAAGGGTTTGTCACATGAGGTCTCTGGGTCTCTACCCGATGGTGTTTCGAAAGGTAAGGCGGGATCTGACTGATCCTTACGGGCTACTGGGAGGCCTGGTCAGAGTGGACGTGAAGAAGATGGTCCCACTAGTAGGCGAGACGAGGACCTGGAAGTACAGCCTCAGGGTGAAGGGTCGCCCCTTCAGGCCGAGATGAGGTTGCATTTAAGACAGAGATAGAGAAGTTCTTGATTATAAGGGGATCCAGGGTTGTGGGGAGAGGGCAGGAGAATCGGGGTTGAGAAACCTGTGAGCCACGACCGAGTGGCGGAGCGTGGGCCGAATGGCCTGATTCTGCTCCTACGTCTTATGGGCCGCCAGACCTTCCGTGGTCTTGGGGTCATGACAGAAAGCAGCTGTTTCCCAGAGGATGGCGGCGGTCTGGAATGCACTGCTCGGGAGGGTAGCGAGGCGGGGAACCTCAAAACCTTGAAAAACTACTCGGATGAGCACTGGAAATGTCATAACTTTTCCTGGCTACGGACCAAGCGCCGGAAAGTGGGACTAGAGCAGACTTAGAGTAGCTTTGTCAGTGCGGACTCGGAGGGCCAAAGGGCCTCTTCTGTGCCGTGTGACTGTGTGGGGAAGCTTTCTGATTCCCACCTGTTGATTGAGGCCGCGCTACCGATGCTTCCTGATGCGGAGCAGCCGGATGGATGGATCCAAGTGCGCACTGAAGGTGAGAGGGTGGGAGAGAGCTTCGGAGCCTCCGTCCGTTTGGTTCAGGTTCCGTCTCGTCCTGATGCATGCATCGATGTACGTGCTCAGTGCCTACCAATAGAGTGAAGGTGCAGTTGATCCCTGACTCCACGCGCGGTGCTGCAGGTCGTAATGTCTAGACGAAAACAGAACTCGCTGCACCCTTCGGGAGAAGGGTCACTGGACTCGAAGCGTTCATTCTGCTTTCTCTCCACAGATGCTGAGGTTTTGCTTACTGGGTGTTTTGCCTTGTTTTGCATTTGAGACGTTGCTTTTTGATTGCACAGCCGCTATCAAACCATTAGCTTGCTGTTAGCGCTGCAATTAGCAC
The DNA here is from genome assembly GCF_047496795.1 of Chiloscyllium punctatum. Taxonomy (NCBI): domain Eukaryota; kingdom Metazoa; phylum Chordata; class Chondrichthyes; order Orectolobiformes; family Hemiscylliidae; genus Chiloscyllium; species Chiloscyllium punctatum. Next base: position 9,699,504 of record NC_092741.1, read on the forward strand.
TCTTGAATCTTGATTTGCAATTCTAAGGAAGCAGACCGAATTGGAATGTTTGGAGCGGGAGCCGAACCAATAAAGGCTGATTTGCTGTAAATTGATCTTCACTTCCTCCGTCGTGCTGTTCATTTGCACGAGGTGGGCTGGGGGATGGGAGTTCGCATTTTCCAAGACAAGATGGATTAGTCTGTAAGAGTTTCTGTTCGAAAAGGTGAGCCGAGATTTCCTGACAGTGAGGTTTTTCGGTCAGAATTCGAACCTGCTCCAATCGTTTGCCTTGAGGGGAGGCAGGGATTTTTCACATTGGTAACAGCTGAGATTTTTAGAACGTCGAACAGAGCAGCGCAACAACAGGCCCTTCGGCAACTGTGAGAAACAAAACTCACTCACAATTCAGCCTGAGGCAAAGCCTTAGAAACAAGAACATCTTATTCTTTACGGCCTTGCAAGAACGGGCGTTTTGCTCAAGCAATCAGGCTAGCAAAATCAGGCGCGAAAACAAAACATGTAAGCATTCTTATTCAGTTTGCAAGTTGCGGAATCACGCCTCCCTTTTCCCATCCTATCACAACCTCACTTGTTTTTCTCTAATTTTCCTCATCTGACTACCCTGCTGTCCTTGTCCTTGTCTGTTACAGCCTGTCTGTTATTTTATCCAGTTCCCCTTGTCATACTATAAGCTTATTGTGAAATGCCCCTACTGCTTCTTTTGTGGTCAGCTACAACACTTTAAAGTTATTTCTTAGTTTAAAACTATTTCTTAAACAAAAACCTCTATATTCGTTAAAATCTTAGCCTTAAGTATGCTGCAAGAATCCCGCCACCGTTTGTGTAATGTTCCCCTTCCCCTCCCCCCACAACACCCCGTCACCCATCTGCAAAAACAACATCTCTAACCACCACCACCTGCAGAAACTACATTTCTAATCTCCCACAAACTGTCAGGGACATTTAAGCGACTGCTGGACGAGCCACACGCTGGGCGGCAGTAAATCGAGGGGTGTGTAGGTTAGGTTGATCTTAGATTAAGAAAACTGCTCGGCACGACATCGTGGGCCGAAGGGCCTGTACTAACTGCAGGCACATCCACACACACATCAAAGACATGGAGGGCTCGGCTGAATCTATTGCTTTCTTCTCTACGTGTCACGTTTCATCGAGGTAGTGTCCTAGGCCCAAGCACCTTCAGCCAGTGGTTAGAATATGCAGTGCACTGCCCGAGAGAGAGGGTGCTGGAGGCAGATTCAATGGTGACTTTGGTCGGAGGGTCGGACACTTATCCGAAGAGAGAATATTTGCTGCAGGGACTGGGGAAGTTGCTGGTGCAGAGAGCTGATGCAGACATGACAGGCTGAATGTATCATTCAATGCGTGCAGTTCTGCAGTTGGTTACCGCCTCCTCAAAAACGCTGTGCTGGTCACGTGAGAAGTCACGTAAGCTTAGCCCTGACCCACCTGATTGGTGAGATACTGACGATCTCTACATGACCATGAGGCAGTGGTTCACTGACAGGGGGAAAAAAGCAACTGCTGTAAACGGACCTGCTGCTCTAGTTAGAAATCCTGGGAGGACTACGGCGACAGGGAAACTGTCAGCAGTGACCTACAAGTCTTTGAACAGAATCAAGCTGATTGAAAACATGGAGGACAAATGGGACTTGAGGCAGTCCGCGGTATTGTAGTTATCGCTTCTCGGCCTTTTGGCTAAGATCAAGTGTAGTATCTGTTCTTATCAGTTTAATATCTGATACGTCCCTTATCTGGGGACCATATATTAAATTGATTTTTGGAGCAGGGAGATGGAATAGGGGCTTGCTCTGTCCACTCCACGCATCGACCTGGTATTGCAGTACCTCCGGGAATGGTGCACCCCTCATCTATAAATCTAAAAACAGTTTCATGTTTATAGCTCAGGCTTTTGGTGCTTTGTGTCCGCTGGATGGGTTTGAGTACCAAGTGCTTCATTTCTCACACCTCACATCCAGCCGGGCGTGAGTCGATTCAAACTCGCCTGTTCTAAGGTGGCTGTTCAGCTCCCGCTCCCTATCCTTCTCTCGCCATCTCTGTCTCTTGCGCACCTTGACACTTGCTCTCAATGTCATCCCCTCACCCCTGCTGCGTGCTGCACCGTCCCGCCAACGCCGGGCCCCGATCACACCACGTGGTGTCAGAATTTGGGAGTTGCAGCAACCGTAGCTGCCCACCAGCTTTTCCTACTCGCGAACGACATTTCAGAAAAACAAGAGAAGGTCGACTGTGCTACGTTGCTGCATGCTGCTGGGGATGAAGCTATCTAGGGGTTCAGTCGTTTTGATTTTGATGACTTGAAAGAGAGATTTCGAGAACACTGTGAGCTAGGACAAAAATAATCGGGACGTATTTAAGGCGCATGTTTTTCATCAGAGTGCAAGGGCAGGCGGAACCGATAGGTACGCATGTGACTGACCGGAAAAACGAGGCAAGGGACTGTGAGTTTCAGCCACTTTCCGATTCACTGAGCCGCGACAGAATCGTGTGTGCTATCACGAATGACTGAGTCAGAGGCAGGTTACTCAGAGAGTCAATTCTCACTGGGAAAAGCAAAGAGACAGCACTAACTCGACAACAGCACGTGAGAAAACGTAGAACAAACAAACCAATGTATGCTGACCGGAACTGGCCTGGAAAGATAATAAGGCAGGTAGGAGCACTGCAGATTATCCGGCACCTGGGCTGTGTACGCAGGGACTGGCACAACACCCCCTTGCCTTCTTTTGCACTTTGCTGCCTCAGCCAGAACTGGCAGCATTCTAAGTCAGTCTCACACAAGCGGCGTGTGCCAGCTGTCTGTGACAACAAATTCCAAAGACTCACAACCCTCTGAGAGAAGACGTTCCTCCTGATCTCACTCTTAAAGTGGTGCCTCTTTATTCTGTTCAGTCCTAGACACTCCCATGAGGGAAAATGCCCTCTCAGCATTTACCCTGTCGAGCCACGTAAGAATCCAATATGTTTCAATAAGATTGTGTCTCATTCATTTAAACTCAGGATCTACACTCATCTGGAGGTAGGGTTTACCGGGCTCAATTTTACTGAAAAGCTGACCTCCGGCTAGTTCAGCAAATAGGTCGTTGAGCAAGGGGAAAGGAAACCGCCTAGCACACACCAGCAGGTGAACTGTTGCAGCATGATATTGCGGCTCCGGAACTCAATCCCTCTACGAGTGAAACCTAACAGCCTTCTTAACAGCACTATCCACCCGGGTGGCAACTTTCAGGGATCTACGTACATGGGACTCCAAGATCCCTCTGCACATCCACACTACCAAGAATCTTTCCATTGACCCAGTACTCTGCCTTCCTGTTATTCTTCCCAAAGTGCATCACCTCACATTTAGCTGCATTGAACTCCATTTGCCACCTCTCAGCCCAATTCTGCAGTTTATCCAAGTCCCCCTGCAACCTGTAACATTCTTCCACACTGACCACTACTCCACCGACTTTAGCGTCGTCTGCAAATTTACAAATCCATCCACCTATGTTATGCCTGCGTCTAAGTCATTTATAAAAATGACAAACAGCAGTGGTCCCAAAACAGACCCTTGTGGCACACCACTAGTAACCGGACTCCAGGCTGAATATTTTCCATCAACCACCACTCGCTGCCTTCTTTCAGAAAGCCAGTTTCTAAGCCAAACTGCTAAATCACCCTCAATTCCATGCCTCTGCATTTTCTCCAACAGCCTACCTCGTGGAACCTTATCAAAGGCTCCCGGCGTCCTGCTTGTCTACCCCATTGAAAACAATAGCGTGCTTCTTTAGAATTCTTGATCAGTCGCTCTCAGAATCTTGACTAGTGATTGCCTTCGGCCCAGTTGAATTTGATTCTGTCCAACCACATTCTTGCCCATAAAGCTGTAAGATTTCCTTTGATGACGCGCAGGCTGTGTCTTCAGACTGACCGTATAACTGAACGTTCCCACCGTGAAAGCACCACTTCACCTGTGTGTGTTCCTCGCGCAGTTTCTGAAGGTTGCAGCGCAACGTGACTCAGCCGTATCAATGAAACCGGTGTCCACCTCCATTCTTACCGGTTTGCAGTTCAGTAAGGGAGCGACCGGGGCGTCGGCAGGTATCGCCAGTATCTGTAACAACAACAACACCTCATTGGTTTGTGCGTCTGGGCTTTTGTCTTCTTACCCTTTTTGTACCATTTAGGATTTCTTCCTGTACTTTCGCTGCAGCTTATTGGTACTTGGTCCCCCAAGCGCACCCACTTAATATATTCTTTTTTAATGCTGCAGTTTCTGCACACAGCTTCTTTCTACCAGCAATTTGCTGCTGCCTGACATGTGTTTCCACAGCAGTGGCAGTTTTGTGTCTGCGTTGGTGCTTGTCCCTGGGCCACCATTTTGTGAACTCTTAGCCACCATTTTGTGAGGTGTTGATCTTCCTTGGCTGCGAGTTCCATCACGGTTGCCATTCCCAGCACTTTTCATTTAAGTGCAGTCACCTTTGCGTCAATAATCTCTTCTGGATCGCTTCACATCTTACGGCAGGCTGCTACAAAAGGTAGATTCTCGTGGGATAGGGTTAGGTAGCACAGTCGACCTTCTCTTGTTTTTCTGAAATGTCGTTCGCGAGTAGGAAAAGCTGGTGGGCAGCTACGGTTGTGAGGTGTGAGAAATGAAGCACTTGGTACTCAAACCCATCCAGCGGACACAAAGCACCAAAAGCCTGAGCTATAAACATGAAACTGTTTTTAGATTGATAGATGAGGGGTGCACCGTTCCCGGAGGTACTGCAATACCAGGTCGATGCGTGGAGTGGACGGAGCAAGCCCCTATTCCATCTCCCTGCTCCAAAAATCAATTTAATATATGGTCCCCAGATAAGGGACGTATCAGATATTAAACTGATAAGAACAGATTTTTTTTTTATATTTCAAAAATATACTTTATTCATAAATGATTTGATGGTCTGTACATTGGATCATGCCATACATATGTCCATATTTACAAACACAGATTCGACTTTATTCTTGTCCTTTACAATCCTGTGCATTTTTTCAATCTTGTATATATACATATATTTGGCTGAGGCATCAGCAGAGCCCAAAAAAACGTCTGTATGGGCCCCCTGTTCTTCTTTCGGCAGGCCGATCTTACACGGTGGTCTTTCCCCACCGCGCCTTGGCGGCAGCTGCCCCAAGCTTCAGCGCGTCCCTCAACACGTAGTCTTGGACCTTGGAATGTGCCAGTCTGCAACACTCGGTCGGGGTCAACTCCTTCAGCTGGAAGATCAACAGGTTTCGGACCGCCCAGAGAGCGTCCTTCACCGAGTTGATGATCCTCCAGGCGCAGTTAATGTTCGTCTCGGTGTGAGTCCCGGGGAACAGGCCGTAGAGCACGGAGTCCCGCGTCACGGCGCTGCTCGGGACGAACCTCGACAAGCACCACTGCATTCCTCTCCAGACTTCCTCTGCATAGGCACATTCCAGAAGGAGGTGTGTGACAGTCTCGTCCCCCCCGCAGCCACTTCGAGGGCAGCGTGCGGTGCGGCAGAGAGTCCGGGCGTGCATAAAGGATCTCACAGGCAGAGCCCTTCTCACCACCAGCCAAGCCACGTCTTGGTGCTTGTTGGAAAGTTCTGGCGATGAGGCATTCTGCCAAATGGCTTTGACAGTCTGCTCAGGGAACCGCTCGACAGGATCCGCCCTCTCCTTTTCCCGAAGGGTCTCAAGGACGCTACGTGCTGACCACTTCCTGATGGACTTGTGGTCAAAGGTGTTTTTCCTCATAAATTTCTCCACGAAGGACAGGTGATACGGAACGGTCCAACTACTCGGAGCGTTCCGCGGCAGCGAGGCCAGGCCCATCCTTCGCAACACCGGGGACAGGTAGAACCTCAGTACGTAGTGACACTTGGTGTTTGCGTACCGGGGATGCACGCACAGCTTGATGCAGCCACACACAAAGGTGGCCATCAGGGTGAGGGTGGCATTGGGCGTGTTTTTTCCCCCATTGCACCGGTCTTTGTACATAGAGTCTCTTCGGACCCGGTCCATCTTTGATCTCCAAATGAATTGGAAGATGGCCCGGGTGACTGCGGCGGCACAGGTCCTGGGGATAGGCCAGACCTGTGCCACATATAGCAATACTGCGAGGACCTCACACCTGATGACCAGGTTTTTTCCCGCGATGGAGAGCGACCGTTGCCCCCATCTGCCTAGTTTCTGTCTCATCTTCCTGATCCGCTCCTCCCAGGTCTTGGCGCACGCCCCAGCCCCCCCGAACCAAATACCCAGCACCTTCAGGTGGTCAGTCCTGACGGTGAAGGGGATAGAGGATTGGTCGGCCCAGTTCCCGAAGAGCATGGCCTCGCTCTTGCCTCGGTTTACCTTGGCCCCTGAGGCCCGTTCGAACTGGTCGCAGATGCACACGAGTCTGTGCACGGACAGCGGATCCGAGCAGAAAACAGCGACGTCATCCATGTACAGGGAGGCCTTAACCTGCAGGCCCCCGCTGCCAGGAATAGTCACCCCTCTCAGGCTCACATCCTTCCTGATGGATTCGGCAAATGGCTCTATGCAACACACAAACAAGGCGGGTGAGAGGGGGCATCCCTGCCTGACTCCAGATCTTACAGGGAAGCTATCTGATTCCCACCCATTGATTGAGACTGCACTGACAATGTTGGTGTAGAGCAGTCTGATCCAATTTCCGATTCCCTCCCCAAAGCCCATTTTGGAGAGGACATCCCTCATATATGTATGCGATATCCTGTCAAAGGCTTTCTCCTGGTCCAGGCTGATGAGGCAGGTGTCCACCCCCCTGTCCTGCACGTAGGCGATCGTATCCCTGAGGAGTGCGAGACTCTCAGAGATCTTCCTGCCCGGTACAGCACAGGTTTGGTCCGGTGGATCACCCAGTACAGGGCACAAAACTGCTCCCAATATTCCACCTGTGCTCAGACCAGAGCCTGATGCAGCCTCAGCAGCACGTCTCTGCTCCTGTTTTCTCGCCCGCTTGAAATGAATGCTGACACTGCAGTTGCCTTCCGAACCATCGGATGAACCTGCATGTTAATCTTGAAACGACACGGAACTAGGACTCCCGAGACCCTCTGCGCTTCAGATTTGCAAAGCCTTTCCCCCGTTCAGAAAATCGTCTACCCGATTGTTCTTGCCACCCAAGTGCAAAACCGCACACTCGCTCTCTTCTTTCCCCACTCGCCCGTCATGTCCACGCTCTTCTGCAGCCTGCCCATTTCCTCAAAACTACCTGTCCCTCTAGCTATCTTTGTGCCATCTGCAAACTCAGCAAAAATGCCCTCCGTGGCCCTCATTATCGTGGACACCCCAATAAGGTCCCTGCCACAGCCCCGTCTACAAGGTAGAACATAGAACATAGAAGAATACAGCGCAGTACAGGCCCTTCGGCCCTCGATGTTGCGCCGATCAAAGCCCACCTAACCTACACTAACCCACTATCCTCCACATACCTATCCAATGCCCGCTTAAATACCTATAAAGAGGGAGAGTCCACTACTGCTACTGGCAGGGCATTCCAGGTATTTGCAGAAATTCACCAAAGTCATACACGTAGGAGCTCGTTCCAGGATCCAAAACTCTGACTGCTCGACCCTCTTGGGACGACGGGGGAGATGCACCTCGCCGATATGCGTGATCTCTGACTCCCTTGCTTGTTGTTCGCGGTTTGGGCGAGTGTGATCCGGACTGGGAGACCCTGGAAACAAGACTGGCAGACGTGGCGGGTTCGGTCGGGTAACTCTTGTGCACAAGATCCCGGTAATGAAAGGTCTTAAAAGATATATCCGGGCGACCAGGGTAGGCAGCGGTAGTTGCTGCAGGCATTGCCGCAGGACTGTCACGTTGAAACGACCAGGTAATCCTGTGCACAGACCAAGGTAAGAAAATAGACCTTTATGTATTGCCTTGGTGGTCGGGGACGTATGAAATGTATGGGGAATTGGCGAGATATAAAATAAAGCATATGTCATTGGAAAACAGCTCGTGTCAGAAGGGCTAGTAGCTGAAGGGCTACTGAGGGTACACTTCATAACTAACTTATGGCCAGACATCCAGAAAAATATCCAAAAGCTAGAGGAGCCGTTGGGGGAAGCTCAAAGTGTCTGTGAGACACGGTGTGTGTGTTTGTGTATGTGTGTGTGTGTGAGAGAGAGAGAGAGAGAGAGAGAGAGAAAAGAGCTGTACAGCTCGTTGAAAGTTTAACCCTTTGTGATTCGGTTTGAATGCACATTTGTTTGTTGGTGATTGAATGTTTGTGCTTTGTTCCCTGGAGTTTGAGATCCGGGACTGTTTTGGATCTGATTTCTACTATGGAAATTTTAACATGATTTCTTTTAAGGTTAAGGAAATAAAATGTTAACTCCTGTTCTTTTTACACGTCATGACTGCCTTACTATCAGTTTCTAACTAATCTCTTTTATCCTTACATAAAAGTGATTTATGGAGAACAGTTGAAGTCTCAAAAAGTATATAATTGGTCAGATTAATTGGACAAGTAAGGTGTCTAGTCAGGACCCTGAAGGGGGTGCAGAAGAAGCTGACACCGGACCTCGTTAAGATTAATTAAATTAGCAACAATGGGAGGCATGGGGAGTTGCCTGTGTAACGATCGATCTGTAAATAACGTTAGAGGGGAATATATTCCGCCCAACAGTCCTTTGGGAAAAATATTGGGAAATTGGGTACACAACTCCCGGACGCGGGGGAAAGATAAGGCTATAATGATAAACTACTGTTGTTTCGTCTGGACTCAAGAATGCAATAAGGAGTCTGGTATTTCTTTTGGCCCAAATATGGGTCCGATGAAGATTGGCTGTGCCAAGATCTAAGTAAATATGTCAATCGGAAAGAAACACACAGGAGGAGAAAGTGAGGACTGCAGATGCTGGAGGTCAGAGCTGAAAATGTGTTGCTGGAAAAGCGCAGCAGGTCAGGCAGCATCCAAGGAGCAGGAGAGTCAATGTTTCGGGCATAAGCCCTTCTTCAGGATTCCTGAAGAAGGAAATGAAAAGTTTGATACAGGATCCGGTGGGACTGGCTGTGCAGTTAGATCAATTCCTAGGACACAATTTATATACCTGGGGAGAACTGATGGCAATTCTAGGAACCCTATTTTCAGGGGAAGAACGAGGTATGATCAGGAGAGCAGCCTTACGGGAATGGGAAAAGAGGCATCCGGCCGGACTAAATGTAGTCCCGGCAGATCAGAAATTCCCGAATGCCGATCCTCACTGGAATAATAATAGAACACACAATAGAGAATCAATGTGGGATCTAAGGGAAATGGTAATATTGGGAATTAAAGAGGCGGCACCTAGATCACAAAACTTTGTTAAGGCTTTCGAAGTATGACAAGAGAAGGATGAAACCCTTTCTGCATTTCTTCTAAGCTCAAGGAGACCACAAGGAAATATTCGGGAATGGATCCCGATGATCCGGTAGCTCAGCGACTCCTAAAGGTCCAGTTTCTTGTGACTAAATCATGGCCGGACATACAAAAGAAATTACAGAAATTAGATGGGTGGAGTGAGAGACAGATGGAAGAGCTGTTATGTGCGGCACAGAAAGTGTATGTGAAAAGGGAAGACGAGAAGCAGAAACAGAAAGACAAAATGATGGTGGCAGCAGTAGAAGAAATAACAAAAAGGAGAATGAGATCAGGGGATAACAGGAAGGATAGGGGAGGACACGAAAGACAAAGGTCAGACATCCGGGGTAGGAGGCAACAGGCAGGATGTTACCATTGCGGAAAAGTGGGGCATTTTAAATGGGAATGCCCAGGATTAGCACGAGAAAGGGAAACCGTTTCCCTAATGACCTTCGATGAGGAATAGGGGAATCAGGGGTTCCTTCCTCCTGAAACCCACCAGGACCCCTTGATAAGTCTAAAGGTGGGACCTGAAGGGGAGGAGGCAGTATTTTTGGTGGACACGGGAGCGGCACGGTCATCCCTAAGTTTTAGACTGTGGGATACAGGTAAATTAATGTTACTTCTGCAATTCCATTTTACAAAGTAAATATATAATTGTTTTTGTATTAGCTAAAATTGTATGTCAGAATGAAATGTGACTGCAAGACAATGGTAGACATTATGGGCAAGTAGATAAGATGTTGTGAGGGGATGAAGTTAAGCTAAATACGCCTGTACAAACAGTAGGTATAAACATCTGTTTCCCACTTTTACAGAGACAGAGGAACAAACCCCAATTAAAAGTGTCATAGGGATCAGAACGGCCTCGGGAAAGGCACAGATGAAGGGGGTAGATAATGATGAAGAAAGAATATGCCTAACAATGACCTACAGCAGGATGAGGTCAAACAGCCTTGTGAGGCCAGGAATAAGCATTTTGTCACAGACAAGGCCGGATAAGGCAAGAGATGAACAGGGGTAATGGGGGCCGGACTTAGGGAAGTGGAAGATGTAAACAGGGGAGGGAGCAGTGTAAAACAAAAGAAATCAAATCATATAAATGTTGTGTATGAATTGAATTTGGTGTGTGTATGTCCTCTGCCTTATAGACACTGGACATCTCACCCACTTGCAAGTGTAAAATAAATGACACTATTGATTCAGATCTTGTCTCGGACTGAAATTATTGAAGTGTGTGAGCTTTGTTTCTCACAATTGGGGGCTGTCCGGGATTTTCTTCCATCACCGGGGGGAGTGGCTGGCCTTGGACACTGGGAAGACGCGTCCCGTTCCCCATTGAGGAGCGGTCCCGTGTCCCGGTTTGGTCCGCTCCCTTGGGCGACTGGTACGAATCCCACAAGAGAGACATCTGAATCAGACAGTGATAGGAGCTCGATAGACAATACGGCACAAAGGGGCTAGGCAACTCTGTGCACAGACCAAGGTAAGAAACCTGACTTTTAAGTATTGCCTTGGTGGCCGGGATTGAGTTTTAGTAGTTAATAAGGGACTAATGAAGGAACTCAATATGGGTTGTGCCGTGGGTAAGGAAAAAGCCTCCGGGAAAACAAAAGAAGGAAAAAGCAATGGAAATGGAGGCGGGGTCCCTTACAACATACCTCCAGAAAGTCCTTTGGGCAGGATGTTGTGGAATTGGCAAAATAATACTTGTACAAGAGAAAAAGATGATTAAATATTGTTGCTTCGTATGGACTAAGGAATCCATTCTTCGTCCCGCCTCTTCTGGCCAAAAGACAGGTCGGACAAAGACTGGGTTTGTAAATATCTGTATTTGTTTGTCAATGAGTGAGAGAGAGAGAGAGAGAGAGAGAATGAAAAGAGCTGTACAGCTGGTAGAAAGTTTAACCCTTTGTGATTTGGTTTGAATGCACATTTGTTTGTTGGTGATTGAATGTTTGCATTTTATTCCATGGAGCTTGAGTTCCAGGACTGTTTTGAATCTGATTTTTATTATGGAAACTTAACATGATTTCTTTTAAGGTTAAGGATTCTATAGAGATTATGAAAAAAAAGAATGATACTTCCTGTTCTTCTTACAGGTCATGACTGCCTTACTATCAGTTTCTAACTAATCTCTTTTATCTATACATAAAAGCGATTTATGGAGGACAGTTGAAGTTTCAATTCAACATTAGATTGTAGTAAAAACAAAATTCTATGGTTAATATCTGTGACCTTGGATTCGGCCATTGTTCATGCATCAGAAGTTTTTTTTTAACTTGAATAGACAAATTCTTTTAAGGCAGCTCTGATTATTTCACGACCTATAGTATTGTAATTGAGCAATGATTGGTCAGTTAAGAAAACTAATTTTGGATTTAAATTAAGGGACTAAAACTGGGTGATTACAGTGGATTTCAAAATTGAGAACTGTATGCATTTTACATTTTGAATATTAAATACTGAATAAATGAACGTAAATATATAAATATATTTAAAAGTTTGGAACAGGCTTTAAAGTTATGAATTGGTGTTTGAAGTTATGGGGAGCTAGAAATATTGCAATATTTCTTCAAAAAAAAAGGGGGAAGAACGTAATGACTTATCCCCTTCGGGAGGTACCAATAGGGGACAAAGAGATTGGGTTTGTAAGTGTCCCCCTCAGCAGTGGGGAGGTCAGAACATTTAAAAAAGAAATGACGGTCCTGGTTGAGGATCCGGTAGGGTTGTCTGAACAAATTGATCAATGTTTGGGGCCCAGTCTGTATACCTGGGCTGAGTTAATGTCTATTTTGAATATAGTATTTACTGGGGAGGAAAGGGGACTTTTACGGGGAGTAGCCATTAAAATATGGGACAGGGAACACCCCATTGGAGATGGAGATGCTGGACAGGGAGAGACGAAGTTTCCCCTCAGAGACCCCCAGTGGGAAGATCAAAACCCAGAATATTAAGAAGGAATGAGGGAATTGAAAGACCTGGTTCTAAAAGGAATAAGAGAGGCAATTCCAAAGTCACAGAATTTGACTAAAGTCTTTGAAGTTAGGCAGGAGAAAGATGAGACTCCCTCAGCTTTCTTGCAAAGATTAAGAGACTCAATGTGGAAATATTCTGGAATGAACCCTGAGGACCCAGTGGCACAGGGTCTTTTGAAAGTACATTTTGTGACAAAGGCATGGCCAGACATACAGAGAAAGATACAGCAAATAGAAGGGTGGAGTGAAAAGCCATTAGATGAATTGTTAAGAGAGGCACAGAAAGTGTTTGTAAAGAGAGAGGATGAGAGACAGAAACAGAAGGTGAAAATGATGGTAGCTACGGTTGATGAGGTAGTTAAGAAAAGAGTGGGACCAATAGTGAGCAATTGGAGCGGTGGGTGGCAGCATGTCGGACAGAGAGGACAAGGGGGAGTGTTTGATAGAGGGTTCGAGCGACAGGGGCAGAGCTGGAGGTCTCCACAGGCAGGATGCTATTATTGCGGAAAGATAGGGCACTTTAAGCGGGAGTGTCCGGCTCTGAAAAGGGAAGAGAGGGCAATTCCGCTTATGAATTTTGATGAAGAATAGGGGTGTCAGGGGTTCCTGCCCTCGGGGGCCAACCAGGAACCCTTGATAAACCTGAAGGTGGGACCCTATAGGGAAGAGGTAGTCTTCCTAGTAGATACGGGGGCAGCACGGTCATCGCTGAATTTTAAACCAAAGAAAGTAGGAATGTCGACACGGTCAATTACTGTTTCAGGGGTTAAAGGGGAGGGATTTACTGTTCCAGTATTTGAACCTATGATGATAGAAGGTCCTAAGGATAGGGTCACAGGGGAATTGTTGTATATCCCCGATATAGGAAGTAACTTATTAGGGAGAGATTTAATTATCCTCTTAGGACTGGGGATTGGCATTCAGGAAAAAGAATTAGTTGTCCAAATAGCAATGTTGGCAGAGGATGTGGAGAGAGAGATAGACCCTATTGTATGGGCTAGGGAAGGGAATCGTGGAAAACTACAGATCCCTCCCCTTGAAGTAAATTTTAAAAAAAAGGAAAGGGGACGTTGTCTGTGAGCGACAATATCCCATTTCCATAGAAGGTAAACGAGGACTGCAGCCAGTAATTGAAGGATTGATTAGAGATGGACTGTTGGAGCCATGTATGTCTCCTTATAATACCCCAATACTACCAGTGCGGAAATCCGATGGAACTTATCGATCGGGGCAGGATTTGAGAACATTAAATCGAATAGTACAGATCAGGCACCCAGTGGTGCCAAACCCCTATACGTTATTAAGTGAGATCCCTCATGACCACAAATGGTTTAGTGTGATAGATTTAAAGGATGCCTTTTGGGCTTGTCCCTTGGCAGAGGAAGGTAGGAATTTGTTTGCCTTTGAGTGGGAAGACCCTAAGACAGGACAGAAACAGCAATACCAGTGGACTGTGCTTCCCCAGGGGTTTACGGAATCCCCGGATTTATTTGGACAGATGTTAGAACAAATATTGGAGAAATTTAGCAGCCCCAAGGGGACTACCCTGTTGCAGTATGTAGACAACCTCTTAGTAACAGGAAAAAGAAGAGAAAGAGTAGTAGAAGCCACTAACAAATTATCGAATTTCCTGGGCCAGCAGGGACTGAGGGTATCTAAAAACAAACCACAATATGTGGAGCAAGAAGTGAAATACTTGGGACATTTAGTTAGTGAGGGAAAGCGAAAGATAAGCCCGGAACGGATAGAGAGAATAGTGGGAATGCCGCTGCCCAGCACTAAACGGGAGTTACACAAATTTTTGAGTCTCACGGGTTATTGCAGATTGTGGATTGATTCCTATGCACAGAAGACTAAGAAATTATATCTCAAACTATTAGAGGGGGAATCAAAATGTCTAAGTTGGGATGATGAGGCAAAAGAGATCTGATCCATGCCCCCGTGTTAGCCTTACCTTCTCCAGATAAACCTTTCCACCTCTTTGCTACCGTAGATAAGGGAGCGGTTTTGGGAGTATTAACCCAGAGGTGGGGGAAGGAATTAGTACATGAAGAATTGATTAAATGGGTCTTCGAATCCCTATTACTCCCCCGAGAAATAGCAGTAGTGCATGTAAATGGTCATCAGAAAGGAAATGAACCAGAGGTTAGGGGAAATAGATTAGCCGATGAAGTGGCTAGGGAAGCCGCCCTGAACCCACAAGAAGTGGTGATTCATTCCCTAATACCTACTGTCCCAGGTCCTGGGAAGCTCCTATATTTACTGAAAGCGAAGAAAATTAATTGAGAGATTTAGGGGCTGTAAAAACAGCAGATGGGCATTGGAGGTTACCTGATGGAAGGAGAATGTGAAACAAAATGATGATGCATGAGATTATGGCTGTCCTACACCAAGGCAGCCATTGGGGAGTACAAGCAATGTGTGATTTGGTTCTTAGGGAATATGGATGTAAAGGAATATATACAATTGCTAAACAAATATGTGAGGGATGTATCATATGCAGAAAGGTAAATAAGAAAGTCTTGAGAAAACAGACCCCGGGAAGAAGAGACCCAGGATTGAGACCTTTCCAGAGTATACAAGTAGATTATACTGAACTCCCCAGGGTAGGGAGACTAAAATATATGCTAGTCATAGTAGATCATTTATCTAGTTGGATTGAGGCATACCCCCTAGCTACCGCCACTGCGAGTGGAGTGTCTAAAACAATATTGGAGCACATAATTCCCCGATATGGGCTAGTGAATCGTATAGATTCCGACCAAGGAACTCACTTTAATTCTAAAGTGTTACAGGGGGTAATGAAAGGGTTGGGAATTTCCTGGGAGTTCCATACTCCGTGGCACCCACCATCATCGGGAAGGGTTGAGAGAATGAACCAAACACTCAAACGACAGCTCTCTAAATTGATAATAGAAACCAGACTCCCTTGGACCAAATGTTTACCTATAGCTCTTTTGTGAGTACAAACAGCCCCAAGGAAAGATTTGGGACTATCCCCCTATGAAATCTTATTTGGATTACCTTACTTGGGAACGAATGGAGAATTGCCAATTCCCAAAACTAAAGATTTGTTTTTAAAGAAGTATATACTGGGCTTGTCCTCCTCTTTGTTTTTCCTCAGGAAACAGGGTTTATTGGCACAGACTCCACCCCTTGAATTCACCGTTCATCCCATCCAGCCGGGCGATTGAATCTTAGTAAAATCATGGACAGAGACTAAATTGCAGCCAGACTGGCAAGGGCCATACCAGGCTTTTTTTACTACCGAAACGGCAATAAGGACGACGGAGAAAGGCTGGACTCACTACACTCGGATCAAAGGGCCAGTGGAATCTCCAGTTGAGGAAGAAGTCTGGACAGCCGAATCAACGCAAGACCCGCTGAAACTCAGACTAAAGAGACTTTGAGTAACTAATTATACAGTGGTGACACGAGTGCAGGATTATTTCTGTAAGATTGTATATTAAGTCTTTTTGTGCTTCAGCATGATGTTTAGAATACTGGGAATGCTGCTAGAATTATGATGCTAGCCCTTTTAGTATTGGGATTTCGTCAAATATCATTTTCATATGTATTATTAACGGTTCCTGAATCTGATAATCCACAAGTAATAGACGCTGATGTATGCAGCTTAGTAAATTGTGGAGATGTAGATAATCAGAGACAGTACCGCAGCTCTGAGATACATCTTAAGTCCTATGGGGATGGCCTTGGAAGATGGTACTTAGTATAATGGTCTTGTCACAGTACACCGGGCCCCCTTCCGACCAGCTCGCGACTGTCCCGATAAAAAGTGTAACCCAATATACCTAACGATTAGGAAAACCACATGGCACGAAACAATCCTGGGGGGGGGGCACCTATGAGATACAACAAAATGAAACGTTTGGGATAGAAATGAAAGCAAATGGGAAGGATTTCTTGGGCTATTGTTTTTGAATTAGCGTAGGACAGGAAAAACGGGCAGAACTACTGGGTAATAAGATACAATCTTTCACCCCTCCCGCTGATCCTAAAGTAGTAAAATTTATAGAGGTAAAGGACTTGAAACAGGCCATTGAAATAGAAACTGGGTACGGGGATGCAAATGCCTGGGTTGAATGGGTAAAGTATACTGTAAAAAGTCTGAACAAGAGCAATTGCTATGCATGTGCCTCCGGGAGGCCAGTGGCCCAGGTGGTTTCCTTTCCGCTCGGGTGGAAGCGAGACAGGAAGGGCATGAAATGTATGATAGTCCTGTATCAGGATGAGACTGCATGGAATGATAGGAATTGTACTCCCCGATCTCTGATGTTCCCTCCCTTGGAGAAGAAAGATGCAAAAGCTCCCCCCCCTATTTTCCGCCGCAGTTGGAAATCACACATCGTGTGTGCGTAGACGAGGTACAAGTCGGTCGAAAGATTTGGGGGAGCTGAAATTATGTACAGAGATTAAGAATGTCACCGAAACAGAGAAGGGAGGGAACTACTCAACGCTGAAGGTTCCCCGAGCGGATCTGTGGTGGGACTGTGGAGGCAAAATATTGAGACCCACCCTACCTCCAGATTAGAGAGGGATATGTGCAATTGTACAGTTGGCAATTCCATTTACCCTGGCATTTGAGAAGGAAAAGATAGTAGTGAAAAAGGGAAGGAGTAAGAGATCACTGTTAGACACTTCTTTCGATGAGAGGATTTATCTCGATTCGGTAGGAGTCCCTAGGGGAGTACCGGATGAATTCAAGGCTCGTAACCAGATTGTAGCAGGCTTTGAGTCAGCTCTCTTCTGATGGGTAACAATTAATAAAAATGTAGATTGGATAAATTACATTTTCTATAATCAACAGCGATTTATAAATTATACAAGAGATGCAGTTAAAGGAATATCAGACCAGCTTGATGCGACAAGTAGGATGGCATGGGAAAACAGAATAGCCCTTGATATGATTTTAGCGGGAAAAGGGGGTGTGTGTATGATGTTAGGAGGAAGCTGTTGTACCTTTATTCCTAATAACACTGCACCTGATGGTTCAATTACTCGGGCCTTAAGGGGATTGACTACCTTAGCAGAGGAACTGGCTGAGAATCCAGGAGTAGACACATCTCTCACAGGATGGCTTGAGTCCTGGTTTGGAAAATGGAAGGAGGTGGTGGTTCTATCCTTACTTCCCTGATAGTAGTAGTCGGGATATTGGTGGCCATTGGTTGTTGTATCATACCCTGTATATGAGTGCTCACCCAAAGACTGATTGAAACAGCCTTGATGAAACAGGTGCCCCTAAAAGAAAAATGCAGAAGATAACAAATGGAAATTAAAGAAAAGGGGGAAATTGTGGGATACAGGTAAATTAATGTTACCTCTGCAATTCCATTTTACAAAGTAAAATAAACTCACACCAGTGTGTAATTGTTTTAGCCAAGAGCTGAGTCAACAAGAATGGAAACGATGTGGAGGAAATATATAATTGTTTTTGTATTAGCTAAAATTGTATGTCAGAATGAAATGTGACTGCAAAACAATGGTAGACATTACGGGCAAGTAGATAAAATGTTGTGAGGGGATGAAGTTAAGCTAAATACGCCTGTACAAACAGTAGGTACATCTGTTTCCCACTTTTACAGAGACAGAGGAACAAACCCCAATTAAAAGGGTCATAGGGATCAGAACGGCCTCGGGAAAGGCACAGATGAAGGGGGTAGATAATGATGAAGAAAGAATATGCCTAACAATGACCTACAGCAGGATGAGGTCAAACAGCCTTGTGAGGCCAGGAATAAGCATTTTGTCACAGACAAGGCCGGATAAGGCAAGAGATAAACAGGGGTAATGGGGGTCGGTCTTAGGGAAGTGGAAGATGTAAACAGGGGAGGGAGCAGTGTAAAACAAAAGAAATCAAATCATATAAATGTTGTGTATGAATTGAATTTGGTGTGTGTATGTCCCTTGCCTTATAGACACTGGACATCACACCCACTTGCAAGTGTAAAATAAATGACACTATTGATTCAGATCTTGTCTCGGACTGAAATTATTGAAGTGAGTGGGCTTTGTTTCTCACAAGACCTACCGGTGTTAAATTGACTAACAAGAATCACAAGGTTTCCGGAGTAAAATTCTTGGTGGAGAAAGTGAGGACTGCAGATGCTGGAGATCAGAGCTGAAAATGTGTTGCTGGAAAAGTGCAGCAGGTCAGGCAGCATCCAAGGAGCAGGAGAATCGAAGTTTCGGGCATAAGCCCTTCTTCAGGAAGAATTCTTGGTGCCTATTTTTCAGCCAACCCTAATTAGAGATGATGAGGAAGTGACAGGACAATTACTAACTGTAGAGTTCAATGATAAGTTCTTTAAATAACTACATTGTGGCGCTCTGCTCTTCTTTGTCTGTCCTTAGGAAGAAGGGTCTGTTGACCCAGACACCTCCACTTGAGTTCACAGTACATCAGATACGACCGGGTGATTGGGTCCTGATAAACACCTGGAAAGATACCAAACTGCACCCAAGCTGGGAGGGACCGTTCCTAACCCTCCTGACTACTGAAACAGCCGTCCGAACTGCTGAAAAAGGGTGGAGTCATCACACGCATGTTGAGGGCCCCGTGGACGCTCCTTCCCCTTCGGCAGAGTGGTTAGCTCATCCTACAGACAACCCTCTGAAAGTCAAGCTGAGCAAAAAGAATGGACTGAGATAAGAGACTATTAAATATTGGTTCAAAAACTGTATCCCAAAACAATTGTAAGTGTTGCATGGACTCCCTCCTCCCTGGCATACAAAGGGTTAGGGAATAGACAGATAGGGTTGTGAGCTGGAATGAGTGGTCAGCTTTATATTGACACGATAATATTGGCACTAGCTGCTAAGGGGGGATGGGAAAAATCATTTTCCCGCTTTATGTCAGAACTGTGCTAAGCTAAAGGGGCATACCGACTGTTGGGTATGGGCTGAGATCCCACACCATGGGGAAGCCGGAATTCCTCTCACGGTAATACCACTTACCGAAAGAGAAGTGTATGATGTACAATAATTTGACTCGGGCTCAAACAATACAAAATGGAGATCTGACAGGGATAATTATAACTTTGCAGGATGGTTCCCTCGACCAGCCCCAAAAACTCTGGGTGCTATTGATGGCCTTAGAGATCCCCCCCCCCACCCCCGAAAGGAGCAGTAAATACCACTTGTTTCTGTAATCATAATGATATCGCACCCTTCTGATTCGGAAAATCATCTTGTGTCTACACCAGTCAAGCCACTGCCACGACCATTCCCCAAATATTAAACTGAACATATTGGGTATGCGGCCTGAAGGCCTATCCATTTATTCCCGAATGTGACCGAATGTGTAGGAATTCACGTATGTTATGATGTTGATCAAACACTATCTCAAAGCCAGAAAGGCTGGAGTGGCTGCTGCTACCTCGCCTAAATAATTCCCCACTTGAGGCTGTTAAAGAGAGCCCCAAAAATACCTCGGAATAAACAGGGAGGAAGGTGAGTAACCCGGAAAGTAACCGAAGGAGATCGCCTCCTCTGGACTTTGATACCTATGTATGGGGCCGCTCGAGCAGGAGTAGAAATACAAAAGTTGGCGGCTTCCCTGGAAGAGTTGGCCAACAATACTTCTGATGCCCAATCCCAAGTAGCAGCCATAACGACCGAAATGATTGCCACTAGGCTAACAACTCTTCAGAACAGGATGGTTCTAGATTATATTCTGGCAGAGGAAGGTGGTACCTGTGCGCTAATTGGGGAAGGTGGTTAGTCAATCTGGGTATCTATGGATTATTGATATTAGTGGGTCTGGTGGTAGGATACAATGTCCTAAAATGGGTAATGAGCCGACTGATGATATCCCTTAGGGAAGGAACCCAAATACATCATCAGATGCTTTTATACAGTGTATAAGATTGTGAACCTCATCGCCAAAAGGCATAAGAGGGCAGAACATAACAAAATGAATTAAAGGAGACTTAATTAGTGCAGAAACAACAGTTAGAGAAAAAGAAAAAGGGGGGATTGTGGGAGATTAGAAATGTAGTTTCTGCAGGTGGTGGTGGTGGTTAGAGATGTTGTTTTTGCAGATGGGTGACGGGGTGTTGTGGGGGGAGGGGAAGGGGAACATTACACAAACGGTGGCGGGATTCTTGCAGCATACTTAAGGCTAAGATTTTAACGAATATAGAGGTTTTTGTTTAAGAAATAGTTTTAAACTAAGAAATAACTTTAAAGTGTTGTAGCTGACCACAAAAGAAGCAGTAGGGGCATTTCACAATAAGCTTATAGTATGACAAGGGGAACTGGATAAAATAACAGACAGGCTGTAACAGACAAGGACAAGGACAAGGACAGCAGGGTAGTCAGATGAGGAAAATTAGAGAAAAACAAGTGAGGTTGTGATAGGATGGGAAAAGGGAAGCGTGATTCCGCAACTTGTAAACTGAATAAGAATGCTTACATGTTTTGTTTTCGCGCGCTTTTGCTAGCCTGATTGCTTGAGCAAAACGCCCGTTCTTGCAGCACAGCGTTTTTGAAGAGCCGGTAACCAACTGCAGAACTGCACGCATTGAATGATACATTCAGCCTGTCATGTCTGCATCAGCTCTCTGCACGAGCAACTTCCCCAGTCCCACTCGCCCTGCAGCAAATATTCTCTCTTCAGATAAGTGTCCGACCCTCCGACCAAAGTCACCATTGAATCTGCCTCCAGCACCCTCTCTCTCGGGCAGTGCACTGCATATTCTAACCACTCGCTGAAGATGCTTGGGCCTAGGACACTGCCTCGATGAAACGTGACACGTAGAGAAGAAAGCAATAGATTCAGCCGAGCCCTCCATGTCTTTGATGTGTGTGGATTTGCCTAATAAGCCAACAAGCAAGACGTCTGGTTTTAGCTATACAGCTGGGACATGATCTGTGACTTAATATGCGAACATCAATCAAGGCGACATCCGTGGAGAGACAGCAAGGTAACATTCCTCACACAACGCTTTTGCCTGAAACATTGATTCTCCTGCTCCTCTGATGCTGACTGACCTACTGTGCCTTTCCAGCACCACACTCTCAAAGCTAACGTTTGAGTCGAGGTGACTCTTCATCAGAATATTTTTTGATCCCAGCATCTGCAGCAATTTGCTCCTATGTTTTGGTTTAAATATACAACCATTAACAAATCAAAATTAATTTGACTTATATTAATAAAGCTCCAAACTGCAGACTCTCTGTGACTTAGTTGGCAAAACAGTCACCTAGGTAAAAACAATGACTGCAGATGCTGAAAATCAAATACTGGATTAGTGGTGCTGGAAGAGCACAGCAGTTCAGGCAGCATCCAACGAGCAGCGAAATCAACGTTTCGGGCAAAAGCCCTTCATCAGATCAAGTATCACTCCAGAGAACTGAGCACATATTCCAGCTGACAGCTTTGTTGTTTGAAAATTAACTATGCATTTTGAGCATCATAACAGGATATTTCAAGGCGATTTAATTGATGAAAGGGCTTTGCAGAATGCAGTGGTGAATAGGAAACTAACAAGTGAGTCTTTGTTGACAAACTCAGCAGATACTGAACTACTAAAAATGAAAAACAACACCTTCAGATCCATTCTCTCACAAGGTTAACTGACCAAATTATCTACGAAAGGTCAAAATTCTAAACACAGATAGAGCTTCATCAGGAAATCCTGAATGAGATTTGGGAATATAATGAACAAACTTGGTTGGAACTCCTTCAACAAGGTAAAAACAATGACTGCAGATGCTGGAAAGCAAATACTGGATTAGTGATGCTGGAAGAGCACAGCAGATCAGGCAGCATCCAACGAGCAGCGGAATCGACTGAAGGGCTTTTGCCCGAAATGTCGATTTCGCTACTCGTTGGATGCTGCCTGAACTGCTGTGCTCTTCCAGCATCACTAATCCAGTATATGGAACTCCTTCAAGTGCATTACTAACCAGTCTCTACTTGGGGAGTCTACCCTCACCCGCGCCATTCACACCCTCCCTCCATCAAACCAGCAGTGTGTTGGCCAGTTCAAGTGAAACCGGACAGATCACCAATCATCTTTTCCATTGTCTGTCAATTGCAATGCACATCCTTCCATGTGCAGATCTGGATCCTGAAGTTGATTGGAGTGCTAATAGTAAACTATTCGAATGAATGGTTCCATGTTGAGTAGCATCACCAGAAATGCTAGGTCAATATAATCAACAAATTCAAATTGCAGAAACTCCAATGCAAAGCTGTGTAGCTCCTAAACTCTGTCAAAAAGGTCTTGATTTGATTCATAAAGTATCACCCTTACCTGAGTGTGTGTCATCATCTTTGTTGGTAAACCCTTGTAGCTGTTAATCCTTTGTTAGTTTCAATACAATATCCAAGTTTCCTGCACAGGTTTGAGGTTGCTTCTGGCATTATGGTTTGCTCACTTGTGAGATCACTGAGGTGGACCAATTCTTTATCTGATCGCATCCTGACTCCACCCCTGATCTCGAGCTCACCAGACAGTCCATTGTTATCAACAGGAATAACAAAACACTGTTAGAACTTCTGCCTGAGGCCCAGGCATTTTGAAAGAAGTTTCAAACAAATTATCACTTCTCATTCACTTCAAATGCAACAGGAATAACTTTTCTTAAACTTCTTAACCACTCAACCAAAGCTAAAAAATTACAGCAAAATGTACTTTTGTTCCGTTCTCAATTTCTCATTTCATTGAAATTTATTTCCTAATCAATTCTGAGTTGGACATACTGCTACCTTTCCTTGAGTTTCACTGTATAGAAAGAATGAACTTGATTGGGATCACATTCAAATGCAGCGTGATTTGGACAGGCTGAATGAGTGGGCAAATACATGGCAGATGAAGTATAATGTGGATAAATGTGAGGTTATCCACTTCCGTAGCTAAAGCAGGAAGGCACATTATTATCTGAATGGCTATAAATTGAGAGAAGGGAATGTATAAAGAGATGTCTGTGTCTTTGTGCACCAGTTGCTGAAGATAAGCATGCAGGCAGGAAAGAAGGAAAGAAATAAGTTGGCATTCCTAGCAAAAGGGTTCAAATATAGAGCAGGGATGTCTTGCTGCTGTGGTAAAGTCACACCTGGAATCACTGGATCATACAGTAAAGATGCATTTATCTGCACACAAAAAGCAGAACAAAGCCAACTTGGCCAGCTACCGCCCCATCAGTTTACCCTCGATCTTCAGCAAAGTAATGAAAATTGCCATCAGTATTGATATCAAGCAGCACGTGCAAGCAGCATTAACCTACTCACTGATGCCTGGTTTGGGTTGTGCCAGGGCCACTTAGCTCCTGACCTCATTACAGCCTTGGTTCAAACATGGTCAAAAGAGCTGAAACCCAGAGGGGAGGGGAAAGGGACGGCCTTGATAGCAGGGTCTCATTTGATTAGGAATGGCATGAAGGAGCCTGAGCAAAATTGGAATCAATGAGTATCGGGGGCATACTCTCCCCGGTTGGAGACATAGCTGGCACACAGGAAGATGTCACATGTGCAGTGATTGAGGACACAGGGTCCATAATCAATGCTGTTTTGAAGGAGAAGGAGGAAGATCTCATTGAAATCTACAGAATATTAAGAGGCCTGGACTGAGTGAGCATAAGGAAAATGTTGTCATTCATAGGCCCTGAGGGCACAGCCTCCAAGTGAAGGGATGACCTTTTAGAACTGAGATAGTGAGAAAATGGTCAAGTAACTGCTTTATTAGCTAAAGCTAAAACAATAAGGGAGATTTACATAGACACTTCTCTTGATTAAATCATAACCAGGTGAAAAAATTGGTAAGAGGCATCAGGTGCTCTATGTGTGACATCTGGCAACTCTGTCAGAAAGTGACTCTGATCTCCAGCATCTGCAGTCTTCTTCACTTTCTCCTATTTGACACCTCTGGGAGAGTTCAATTATCCTAGATGGTTACATTTGGAGGAAGTGTGTACAGCTACAGTTTTTAACAGATTGTTTAAATTAACTGGCACTCAGATTGAGCAGGTAGGAGGCCGAGAGGGTCATAGACATCTGTTTCAGGGAAGTAGCCATACCAAAGCTGAGGCAGATAGATACAGGATGGTCACAAGGGACAAACAATGCAGGAGGCCCCGTGGCTGTCCCCATCACAAACAGGTGAGCTACTTTAGATACCGTTCAGGGGGACTCCGTATCAGGGATGACAACAGCAGTAGATAGAACAGTGCCAGCAGGGGAGGTTGAAGTGCAGGTAAACAGTGGTAGTCAATGACTCAATAGTTAGAGGCACAGATAGACATTTCTATGGCCACAAACAAGACACCAAGACATGTGTTGCCTCCCTGTTGCCAGAGTCAAGGATGTCTCTAAGCGTGCTCAGGACATACTGAAGAGGGATGGTGAACAGCTAGACGTCATGGTACACACTTGTACCAATGACATAGAAAGGAAGAACGATGAGGTCCTGCACGGAGGGTTCAGGGAGCTTGGCCATATGGAGATTGGGATCTCTTCCATCCGATCAACCTTCGCATTAACCGCATCATCCAAGTTAGGTGGGATCTGTACAAAAAAGACAGGTTGCATTTTAACTGGAGGGGCACCAACATCCTGGTGGGGATGGTTACTAGTGCAACTTGAATGGATTTATACATTAAGGCAGAGGGTTAGGATCCAATGTAACAGGTCACAAGGTATGCAGTCAGTAAAGACTAATAGGACAAACAGGCAGGGTCAGTCTAATGATTTATGGTGAGAGAAGGATTCTTAAAAGATCAAAATGTGAGTTGCAAGTTGGAGTAAATGACAGAGGTGAGGTTCAGTATTATGAATTAATAAATAAGGATGGAGAGTATGGAAAGCGTGGTGCACAAGAAAATATTGAAAGAGAAAGACAAACAAGTAGGATTGATTTAAAAACCTTGGACCTAAACACACACAGTATTCGGAATAAAGTCAAGGAGCTGATAACACAGATACAGACAAATGGGTATACCTGGTGGGGATTACTGAATCATGGTTACAGGAAGTTCAGAACTGGGAGTTAAATGTCCAAGGGTACTCAGTACTCTGAAAGGTTAGACAAGAAAGAGCAGGAGGTGGAGTTGTTTCATTGTTTAAGCATGGCATCAAGGCTGTGGTAACAAATGATATTGGCACTAGGGTCAAGGGTGGAAATAAAAGATAAGGGAAGAGATCCCTTGCTCGGAGTAATTTTCAGGCTCCAAAACAATACTGCCAAAGTTTAGCATAGTATAAACCAGGAAAGGAATTAAGAGTTAGGGTGAGAGGGTGGGTAAGTGGAGCTGAGGCCATTAAAGATCAGTCATGGTCTTATTGAATGGTGTAGCAGGCTTGAAGGGCCAGATGGCCTACTCCTGCTCTTAGTTCTTATGTTCCTATGTTCTTCAATAATGAGGGATTGAGAAGGACTCAAAAGTAATTACAGGTGATTTGAACATGAACATTGATTAGATTATTCAACTTGGCAAGGGAAGGCTCAAAGCAAGGTCCATTGAATGTATAAGGGATTGTTTCCCACAGCAACTTGTCATGGAGCCTACCAGAGAACTGGCTACTTTAGATTTGGTATTATGTAACAAAGAAGGACTAATAAATGGTCTTTGGAATAATTGCACAGAGGTAAGTATCCCATCATCAAGTCACTGTTTATTTATATGTGCACAGTGCACGGGCTCTGACCATACAGCTCAAGGTCAGTCCCTCGACTGAGAAGACCTTCTGTATTCCCTGTTTATATGTTTCGTTTTCATTTTTTTTAACTCACAGGAGCTCAGTCCAAATACAATCTCTGTCAAAAAGGTCTTGATTTGATTCGTAAAGTATCACGCTTACCTGAGTGTGTGTCATCATTTTTGTTGGTAAACCCTTGTAGCTGTTAATCTTTTGTTAATTTCAATACGATATCCAAGTTTCCTGCACAGGTTTGAGGTTACTTCTGGCATTATGGTTTGCTCACTTGTGAGAGCACTGAGGTGGACCAATTCTTTATCTGATCGCATCCTGACTCCACCCCTGATCTCTAGCTCACCAGACGGTCCATTGTTATCAACTGAAATAACAAAACACTGTTAGAACTTCTGCCTGAGGCCCAGGCATTTTGAAAGAAGTTTCAAACAAATTATCACTTCTCATTCACTTCAAATGCAACAGGAATAGCTTTTCTTAAACTTCTTAACCACGCAGAAAGGTGAAAACACTACAAACCATAGTGCAAGGACAAAGCCCTGCCACAAAAACCATCATCGTCCTTGCTCAAAAAACAAAAAAAGTAACACACAGGCTGCAACCATCCAGTAAAATACAGGGGCAAAAATAACAAGTTTCCCAATGAGAACTAAAGTATAACAGTATTCACTGTCTGTGTGACCAGCCAGTTTAGGAATCCGTTATCAAATACAACAGTAACACACTGGCTGTGACCAGCCAGTTTAGGAATCCGTTATCAAATACAACAGTAACACACTGGCTGTGACCAGCCAGTTTAGGAATCCGTTATCAAATACAACAGTAACACACTGTCTGTGTGACCAGCCAGTTTAGGAATCCGTGATCAAATACAACAGTAACACACTGGCTGTGACCAGCCAGTTTAGGAATCTGTTATCAAATACAACAGTAACACACTGGCTGTGACCAGCCAGTTTAGGAATCCGTGATCAAATACAACAGTAACACACTGGCTGTGACCAGCCAGTTTAGGAATCTGTTATCAAATACAACAGTAACACACTGGCTGTGACCAGCCAGTTTAGGAATCTGTTATCAAATACAACAGTAACACACTGGCTGTGACCAGCCAGTTTAGGAATCCGTGATCAAATACAACAGTAACACACTGGCTGTGACCAGCCAACCCACAGTCAGTTCCCTGAACTCAGGAGTTTCTAAATCGCCTGATGATATTTCTTTATTAATCAGAAGCCCCCAGAATACTGGCAAATAGCAATCATGCTAACGTCTCATTTATTTATTTATTTACTATTTTATTAAAACATTACAAAACAGTTTACAAAAAGGAAAACTTAACATTTACAGCTGTACACAACAGCAATTTTACAAGGGAGAGGAGCAGCAAAGCCAGGCCCCAAACCCTACCGTTCAACCAGTTTACAGAGAGATGAGGATAAACCTCAAATTCCAGTTCCACATATGACAAGACAGTGACAATGACATTTGTACATGAGACAATATTGTTACAAACAAAAGTGCAGACAATACCGACCCAGCAAGCCCCTGTCCCTCCCACCGTCCGGCCACT
Organism: Chiloscyllium punctatum; assembly: GCF_047496795.1. Taxonomy (NCBI): domain Eukaryota; kingdom Metazoa; phylum Chordata; class Chondrichthyes; order Orectolobiformes; family Hemiscylliidae; genus Chiloscyllium; species Chiloscyllium punctatum. The sequence continues at coordinate 9,727,121 of NC_092741.1, forward strand.
CTAAGGCAGCCCGCCCCTATACACCTTCCAGCTCTCAGTCCATCCCATGCCCCTTCCAGTTCTCGGTCCGCCCTGACACACCTTTTGACCACCTCTAGGACAGCCCGCCCCAGTACCTGCCCACAGTGACAGCGGTCAGGACAGCCGATCCACCTTCCACAGCTTCACTAACCATCCTCAGTCTGTCTGTTACTCTTTTTCTCTTTTTACTTTTTGAGAAAAGGACAATGTTAATTTTGTGGTAGGGCTTAGCCCTTGGACTCTAGGACAGCCCGCCCCGGTACCTGCCCGGGGTGACAGCAATGAGGACGGCTACCTGCCTTCTAGCTCTCAGTCTGCCCCTACGTACCATTGGGCTCTCACCAATCCCGATGCGCCATCCGGCCAGTGGGCTATCCTGGCACACCTTACGGCCACCTCTAGGACAGCCTGTCCCCTCCCCTGGGACGACAACATGCAGGGCAGTCCAAATGCCTTCCAGATCTCAGCCTGCCCCGATGCGCCTTCTGGCTCTCGGCTGCTCTGACACACCTTTCGACCACCTCTAGGACAGCCCGTCCCGATTACCCCTTCTCGGGACAACAGCGCTCGGAACGGCCGACCCACCATCTGGCTCTCAGGGCGACTGGCATCAGGATGGCCTACCCACCCTCTGGCTTTCGGGGTGACAGCTTTCAGGATGACCCATGAACCTCCCAGCTCACAGTAAGGCCTGTCAAACCCAGGAACACACAAGACAGTGCAAGTGATAGACCCAACAAACAACACAATACAGTTAATTACCAAAAAAAAAGAGTCCTTTCTGGTACACAGTCCAAATAGAGTCTTCAAAATGTACAGTCCACTCCAGTTTAAGGTGCATGGTCCAAAATGGAGTCCATTCTGTGGGATGTGGGGGAAATAATGTTACTTCTGCAATTCCATTTTACAAAGTAAATGAGCTCACACCAGTGTGTAATTGTTTTAGCCAAGAGCTGAGTCAACAAGAATGGAAACGATGTGGAGGAAATACATAATTGTTTTTGTATTAGCTAAAATTGTATGTCAGAATGAGGTGTGCCAGCAAAACAATGGTAGACATTACGGGCAAATAGATAAGATGTTGTGAGGGGATGAAGTTAAGCTAGATACGCCTGTACAAACAGTAGGTATAGACATCTGCTTCCCATTTTTACAAAAACACAGGAACAAACCCCAATTAAAAGGGTCATAGGGATCAGAACGGCCTCGGGAAAGGCACAGATGAAGGGGGTAGATAATGATGAAGAAAGAATATGCCTAACAATGACCTACAGCAGAATGAGGTCAAACGGCCTTGTGAGGCCAGGAATAAGCATTTTGTCACAGACAAGGCCGGATAAGGCAAGAGATAAACAGGGGTAATGGGGGCCGGTCTTAGGGAAGTGGACGATGTAAGCAGGGGAGGAGCAATGTAAAACAAAAGACATCAAATCATATAAATATTATGTATGAATTGAACTTGGTGTGTGTATGTCCTCTACCTTATAGACACTGGACATCTCACCCACTTGCAAGTGTAAAATAAAGGACACTGCTGATTCAGATTTTGTATCGGACTGAAATTATTGAAGTGTGTGAGCTTTGTTTCTCACAATTGGGGGCTGTCCGGGATTTTCTTCCATCACCGGGGGGAGTGGCTGGCCTTGGACAGTGGAAAGACGCGTCCCGTTCCCCATTGAGGAGCGGTCTCGTGTCCTGGTTTGGTCTGCTCCCTTGGGCAACTGGTACGAATCCCACAAGAGAGACATCTGAATCAGACAGGGATAGGCGTTCGATAGAAAATACGGCGACAAGGGGCCATGCAACTCTGTGCACAGACCAAGATAAGAAACCTGACTTTTAAGTATTGTCTTGGTGGCCGGGACAAGGGGTATTTACTCGCTGAGGGACTAGCGAGGGCCCCGGGAAATGGGGGGTAGGCAGAGTAGCTGTCACGGAGTACAGGAAGAAGAAAAAGTCCCTGGTAACATTCCTCCTGAAAGTCCGTTGGGGAGGATGTTGCGGGAATGGACAAGCAATACTTGTACAAGGGCAAAAGATAAAAAGAAAATGATTAAATATTGTTGTTTCGTATGGACCAAAGACCCAATCCTTCATCCGGCTGTCTTCTGGTCAAAGTATGGTTCGGACGAGGATTGGGCATGTCAGTATTTAGATTTGTATGTGAATAAAAAACAACCTTTTAGTCAAGAGGAGGCGGACTATGCGTCCTGTTGGAAGGGCAGTTTGGGAATGACGGTAGTAAAGACAAAGGATTCCCCCTCTGTCCCACCTAGTCCCTGGGATCCTCTTGGCTGCTTGCCCCCCCGTACCATAAAATCAGGTTAGGTGAAAATGAGGGAGGAGGCGAGACAGACAGACAGGGACAGGAAACAGATGATTCACGAGAGGAGGATGAAGGGGCAGTGGACGTGGATGTTGTTGTTCCTGACCCTCAATCCTCAGTAAAAGAAAGCACAGCTACAGTAGGTATAGAGGAGGGCTCCGGAGGATCTAAATCAAAGCCTACGGGGGGGAAAACAAAAAAAAAGGGAAGAACGTAACGACTTATCCCCTTCGGGAGGTACCAATAGGGGACAAAGAGATTGGGTTTGTAAGTGCCCCCCTCAGCAGTGGGGAGGTCAGAACATTTAAAGAAGAAATGAATGTCCTGGTTGAGGATCCGGTGGGGCTGAACAAATTGATCAATTTTTGGGGCCCAATCTGCATACCTGGGCTGAGTTAATGTCTATTTTGAATATACTATTTACTGGGGAAGAAAGGGGACTTATACGGGGAGCAGCCATTAAAATATGGGACAGGGAACATCCGATTGGAGATGGGGATGCTGGACAGGGAGAGACGAAGTTTCCCCTCAGAGACCCCCAGTGGGAAAATCAAAATCCGGAGCATAGAGAAGAAATGAGGGAATTGAAAGACCTGATTCTAAAAGGAATAAGAGAGGCAGTTCCGAAGTCACAGAATTTGACTAAAGCCTTTGAAGTTAGACAGGAGAAAGATGAGACTCCCTCAGCTTTCTTGCAAAGATTAAGAGACTCAATGTGGAAATATTCTGGAATGAACCCTGAGGACCCAGTGGCACAGGGTCTTTTGAAAGTCCATTTTGTGACAAAGGCATGGCCAGACATACAGAGAAAGATACAGAAGATAGAAGGGTGGAGTGAAAAGCCATTAGATGAATTAAGAGAGGCACAGAAAGTGTTTGTAAAGAGAGAGGATGAGAGACAGAAACAGAAGGTGAAAATGATGGTAGCTACGGTTGATGAGGTAGTTAAGAAAAGAGTGGGACCAATAGTGAGCAATTGGAGCGGTGGGTGGCAGCAGGTCAGACAGAGAGGACAAGGGGGAGTGTTTGATAGAGGGTTCGAGCGACAGGGGCAGAGCTGGAGGTCTCCACAGGCAGGATGCTATTATTGCAAAAAGATAGGGCACTTTAAGCGGGAATGTCCGGCTCTGTAAAGGGAAGAGAGGGCAATTCCGCTTATGAATTTTGATGAAGTAGAGGGGTGTCAGGGGTTCCTGCCCTCGGGGGCCAACCAGGAACCCTTGATAAACCTGAAGGTGGGACCCTATAGGGAAGAGGTAGTCTTCCTAGTAGATACGGGGGCAGCACGGTCATCGCTGAATTTTAAACCAAAGAAAGTAGGAATGTCGACACGGTCAATTACTGTTTCAGGGGTTAAAGGGGAGGGATTTACTGTTCCAGTATTTGAACCTATGATGATAGAAGGTCCTAAGGATAGGGTCACAGGGGAATTGTTGTATATCCCTGAGATAGGAAGTAACTTATTAGGGAGAGATTTAATTATCCTCTTAGGACTGGAGATTGGAATTCAGGAAAAAGAATTAGATGTCCAAATGGCAATGTTGACAGAGGATATGGAGAGAGAGATAGACCCTATTGTATGGGCTAGGGAAGGGAATCGTGGAAAACTACAGATCCCTCCCCTTGAAGTAAATTTTAAAAAAAAGGAAAGGGGATGTTGTCTGTGAGCGACAATATCCCATTTCCATAGAAGGTAAACGAGGACTGCAGCCAGTAATTGAGGGACTGATTAGAGATGGACTGTTGGAGCCATGTATGTCTCCTTATAATACTCCAATACTACCAGTGCGGAAATCCGATGGAACTTATCGATCGGGGCAGGATTTGAGAACATTAAATCGAATAGTACAGATCAGGCACCCAGTGGTGCCAAACCCCTATACCTTATTAAGTGAGATCCCTCATGACCACAAATGGTTTAGTGTGATAGATTTAAAGGATGCCTTTTGGGCTTGTCCCTTGGCAGAGGAAAGTAGGAATTTGATTGCCTTTGAGTGGGAAGACCCTAAGACAGGACAGAAACAGCAACACCGGTGGACTGTGCGTCCCCAGGGGTTTATGGAATCCCCGAATTTATTTGGACAGATGTTAGAACAAATATCGGAGAAATTTAGCAGCCCCAAGTGGACTACCCTGTTGCAGTATGTAGACAACCTCTTAGTAACAGGAAAAAGAAGAGAAAGTGTAGTAGAAGCCACTAACAAATTACTGAATTTCCTGGGTCAGCATGGACTAAAAACAAACTACAATATGTGGAGCAAGAAGTGAAATACTTGAGACATTTAGTTAGTGAGGGAAAGCCAAAGATAAGCCCGGAACGGATAGAGGGAATAGTGGGAATGCCGCTGCCCAGCACTAAATGGGAGTTACGCAAATTTTTGGGTCTAACGGGTTATTGCAGATTGTGGATTGATTCCTATGGACAGAAGACTAAGAAATTATATCTCAAACTATTAGAGGGGGAACTAAATTGTCTAAGTTAGGATGATGAGGAAAAAGAACTAGTTGAGAAACTCAAAAGAGATCTGATCCATGCCCCCGTATTAGCCTTACCTTCTCTAGATAAACCTTTCCACCTCTTTGCTACCGTAGATAAGGGAGCGGCTTTGGGAGTATTGACCCAGAGGTGGGGAGGAATGAGACAGCCAGGAGCATATCTTTCGAAGCTACTGGATCCAGTATCCCGGGGGTGGCCTGAGTGTGTGCAGGCTGTGGCTGCCACTGCACTGTTGGTGGAGGAAAGCAGAAAGCTTACATTTGGGGGAGCCCTAATAGTAAGCACTCCACACCAAGTGAGAACAATCCTAAACCAAAAAGCTGGGCGATGGTTGACAGACTCGCGGATTCTGACATATGAGGCAATATTAATAGAAAAGGATGATCTAGTGTTGATCACTGACAATTGTTTAAATCCAGCTGCCTTTCTTTGGAAAGGGGAAGGAGACTCTCCTCAGAATCCAGGGCACGATTGCCTTGACATTATAGAATACCAAACTAAGGTCCGCATGGACCTGAGAGATGTTCCACTTCATGCAGGGGCTAAACTTTTTATAGATGGATCATCCCGGGTGATTGAAGGGAAAAGATATAATGGGTATGCAGTCGTAGACGGGACAAACAGTAGTGTGGTGGAGGCAGAAAGGTTGCCAAATGGGTGGTCAGCTCAGACTTGTGAACTCTATGCATTGGAAAGAGCCCTTAGGGCATTAGAGAATAAAGAGGGAACAGTATACACTGACTCTAAATATGCATTTGGTGTTGTGCACACTTTCGGTAAGATTTGGCAGGAACGAGGGCTGATCAATAGCCGCGGGAAAGAATTAGTACATGAAGAATTGATTAAACGGGTCTTTCAGTCCCAATTACTTTCCTGAGAAATAGCAGTAGTGCATGCAAATGGTCATCAGAAAGGAAATGAACTAGAAGTTAGGGGAAATAGATTAGCCGATGAAGTGGCTAAGGAAGCAGCCCTGAACCCACAAGAAGTGGTGATTCATTCCCTAATACCTACTGTCCCAGGTCCTGGGAAGCTCCCATATTTACTGAAAGCGAAGAAAAAGAATTGAGAGATTTAGGGGCTGTAAAAACAGCAGATGGGCATTGGAGGTTACCTGATGGAAGGAGAATGTGAAACAAAATGATGATGCATGAGATTATGGCTGTCCTACACCAAGGCAGCCATTGGGGAGTACAAGCAATGTGTGATTTAGTTCTTAGGGAATATGGATGTAAAGGAATGTATACAATTGCTAAACAAATATGTGAGGGATGTATCATACGCAAAAAGATAAATAAGAAAGTCTTGAGAAAACAGACCCCGGGAGGAAGAGACCCAGGATTGAGACCTTTCCAGAGTATACAAGTAGATTATACTGAACTCCCCAGGGTAGGCAGACTAAAATATATGGTAAAAACAATGACTGCAGATGCTGAAAATCAAATACTGGATTAGTGGTGCTGGAAGAGCACAGCAGTTCAGGCAGCATCCAACGAGCAGCGAAATCAACGTTTTGGGCAAAAGCCCTTCATCAGGAATAAAGGCAGTGAGCCTGAAGCATGGAGAGATAAACTAGAGGAGGGTGGGGGTGGGGAGAGAGTAGCATAGAGTACAATGGGTGAGTGGGGGAGGAGATGAAGGTGATAGGTCAAGGAGGAGAGGGTGGAGTGAATAGGTGGAAAAGAAGATAGGCAGGTCGGACAAGTCAAGGAGACAGTAACTGAGCTGCAAGTTTGAAACTAGGATGAGGTGGGGGAAGGGGAAATGAGGAAGCTGTTGAAGTCCACATTGATGCCCTGGGGTTGAAGTGTTCCGAGGCGGAAGATGAGGCGTTCTTCCTCCAGGTGTCGGGTGGTGAGGGAGCGGCTGTGAAGGAGGCCCAGGACCTCCATGTCCTCGGCAGAGTGGGAGGGGGAGTTGAAATGTTGGGCCACGGGGCGGTTTGGTTGATTGGTGCGGGTGTCTCGGAGATGTTCCCTAAAGCGCTCTGCTAGGAGGCGCCCAGTCTCCCCAATGTAGAGGAGACCACATCGGGAGCAATGGATACAATAAATGATATTGGTGGATGTGCAGGTGAAATGTTGATGGATGTGGAAGGCTCCTTTAGGGCCTTGGATAGAGGTGAGGGAGGAGGTGTGGGCACAGGTTTTACAGTTCCTGCGGTGGCAGGGGAAAGTGCCAGAATGGGAGGGTGGGTCGTAGGGGGGTGTGGACCTGACCAGGTAGTCACGGAGAGAACGGTCTTTGCGGAAGGCGGAAAGGGGTGGGGAGGGAAATATATCCCTGGTGGTGGGGTCTTTTTGGAGGTGGCGGAAATGTCGGCGGATGATTTGGTTGATGCGAAGGTTTGTAGGGTGGAAGGTGAGCACCAGGGGCGTTCTGTCCTTGTTACGGTTGGAGGGGTGGGGTCTGAGGGCGGAGGTGCGGGATGTGGACGAGATGCGTTGGAGGGCATCTTTAACCACGTGGGAAGGGAAATTGCGGTCTCTAAAGAAGGAGGCCATCTGGTGTGTCCTATGGTGGAATTTGTCCTCCTGGGAGCAGATACGGCGGAGGCGGAGAAATTGGGAATACGGGATGGCATTTTTGCAAGAGATAGGGTGGGAAGAGGTGTAATCCAGGTAGCTATGGGAGTCAGTGGGTTTGTAAAAATTGTCAGTGTCAAGTCGGTCGTCACTAATGGAGATGGAGAGGTCCAGGAAGGGGAGCGAGGTGTCAGAGATAGTCCAGGTAAATTTAAGGTCAGGGTGGAATGTGTTGGTGAAGTTGATGAATTGCTCAACCTCCTCACGGGAGCACGAGGTGGCGCCAATGCAGTCATCAATGTAGCAGAGGAAGAGGTGGGGAGTGGTGCCGGTGTAATTACGGAAGATCAACTGTTCTACATAGCCAACAAAGAGACAGGCATAGCTGGGGCCCATACGTGTGCCCATGGCTACACCTTTGGTCTGGAGGAAGTGGGAGGATTCAAAGGAGAAATTGTTAAGGGAGAGGACCAGTTCGGCCAAACGAATGAGAGTGTCAGTGGAAGGGTACTGTTGGGGACGTCTGGAGAGGAAAAAAACGGAGGGCTTGGAGGCCCTGGTCATGGCGAATGGAGGTGTAGAGGGATTGGATATCCATGGTGAAGATAAGGTGTTGGGGGCCAGGGAAACGGAAGTCTTGGAGGAGGTGGAGGGCGTGGGTGGTGTCTCGAACGTATGTGGGGAGTTCCTGGACTAGGGGGGATAGGACAGTGTCAAGGTAGGTAGAGATGAGTTCAGTGGGGCAGGAGCATGCTGAGACAATGGGTCGGCCAGGGTGGTCAGGCTTGTGGATCTTGGGAAGGAGGTAGAACCGGGCAGTGCGGGGTTCCCGGACTATGAGGTTGGAAGCTGTGGGTGGGAGATCTCCTGAGGTGATGAGGTTCTGTATGGTCTGGGAGATGATGGTTTGGTGATGGGGGTGGGGTCATGGTTGAGGGGGCAGTAGGAAGAGGTGTCCTCGAGTTGGCGTTTGGCTTCAGCGGTGTAGAGGTCAGTGCACCAGACTACCACTGCGCCCCCTTTATCCGCTGGCTTGATGGTGAGGTTGGGATTGGAGCAGAGGGATTGGAGGGCTGCGCGTTGTGAGGGTGAGAGGTTGGAGTGGGGGAGGGGGGTCGACAGGTTGAGGTGGTTAATGTCCCGGCGGCAGTTGGAAATGAAGAGGTCGAGGGCAGGTAATAGGCCAGTGCGGGGTGTCCAGGTGGATGCAGTGTGTTGGAGGTGGGCGAAGGGGTCCTCGGAAGGTGGGCGGGAGTCCTGATTGTGAAAGTAAGCTCGGAGGCGGAGGCGACGGAAGTATTGTTCGATGTCATGTCATGTATTAAATTCATTGATGCGTGGACGGAGGGGGATGAAGGTGAGTCCTTTGCTGAGGACTGATCATTCGCCCTCAGTGAGGGGGAGGTCTGGGGGGATGGTGAAAACTCGCCAGGGCCGGGAGCTGGGATCTGGTGTGGGTGTGGAGCTGGGAGTGGGGTCGGAGCCAGTACCTGGAGTGGGTGTGATGGTGGGGGGAATGGGGGTGAAGGCATGAGCAGGGGTGATGTTGCCCTCGGGGTTCTGGGGGGTGGGGATAGTGACTGTGGGGTCTGTGGGGGCCGTGTCAGCAGAATGCAGGTGAGTGGCGCTGGTGGGGGTGGAAGTGGTGGTGATCATGGCAGTAGGGGTGGCAGAAGTCACTGAGCGTGTGGCATCAGCGATGATGTGAGGGCCGGAAGTGGCTGTGGGAGTGGCCATGATGTGGGCGGAAGTGACATCATCACTCAGCGTGGGGGTGGTAGCTGTGTCAGCCGCATGGCTAATGGCGTTTCCGAGGCCAGGGGAATCTTCTGGAATGTTTGAGGAGCGCTGGTTATGGAGGTGGGTGGATAAAAGTTTGTTGTACTTACAGTTTTTGATGTTTGAGATGGAATTGAAATACTGTTTGTTGAGAGTATGAATTCTCCTGAGGATGTAGTAGAGAGTGGGTCCTTTGCAATTCTGAGAGAGTGTGGCCCTCAGCTGAGGCACTGACCTCAGTCTGGCGCACTGACCTCTACACCGCTGAGGCCAAACGCCAACTCGAGGACACCTCTTCCTACTGCTCCCTCCACCATGACCCCACCCCCCATCACCAAACCATCATCTCCCAGACCATACAGAACCTCATCACCTCAGGAGAACTCCCACCCACAGCTTCCAACCTCATAGTCCGGGAACCCCGCACTGCCCGGTTCTACCTCCTTCCCAAGATCCGCAAGCCTGACCACCCTGGCCGACCCATTGTCTCAGTATGCTCCTGCCCCACTGAACTCATCTCTACCTACCTTGACACTGTCCTATCCCCCCTAGTCCAGGAACTCCCCACATACGTTCGAGACACCACCCACGCCCTCCACCTCCTCCAAGACTTCCGTTGCCCTGGCCCCCAACGCCTTATCTTCACCATCGATATCCAATCCCTCTACACCTCCATTCGCCATGACCAGGGCCTCCAAGCCCTCCGTTTTTTCCTCTCCAAACGTCCCCAACAGTACCCTTCCACTGACACTCTCATTCGTTTGGCCGAACTGGTCCTCACCCTGAACAATTTCTCCTTTGAATCCTCCCACTTCCTCCAGACCAAAGGCGTAGCCATGGGCACACGTATGGGCCCCAGCTATGTCTGTCTCTTTGTTGGCTATGTAGAACAGTTGATCTTCCGTAATTAAACCAGCACCACGCCCCACCTCTTCCTCCGCTACATTGATGACTGCATTGGTGCCACCTCGTGCTCCCGTGAGGAGGTTGAGCAATTCATCAACTTCACCAACACATTCCACCCTGACCTTAAATTTACCTGGACTATCTCTGACACCTCGCTCCCCTTCCTGGACCTCTCCATCTCCATTAGTGACGACCGACTTGACACTGACATTTTTTACAAACCCACTGACTCCCATAGCTACCTGGATTACACCTCTTCCCACCCTATCTCTTGCAAAAATGCCATCCCGTATTCCCAATTTCTCCGCCTCCGCCGTATCTGCTCCCAGGAGGACAAGTTCCACCATAGGACACACCAGATGGCCTCCTTCTTTAGAGACCGCAATTTCCCTTCCCACGTGGTTAAAGATGCCCTCCAACGCATCTCGTCCACATCCCGCACCTCCGCCCTCAGACCCCACCCCTACAACCGTAACAAGGACAGAACGCCCCTGGTGCTCACCTTCCACCCTACAAACCTTCGCATCAACCAAATCATCCGCCGACATTTCCGCCACCTCCAAAAAGACCCCACCACCAGGGATATATTTCCCTCCCCACCCCTTTCCGCCTTCCGCAAAGACCGTTCCCTCCGTGACTACCTGGTCAGGTCCACACCCCCCTACGACCCACCCTCCCATTCTGGCACTTTCCCCTGCCACCGCAGGAACTGTAAAACCTGTGCCCACACCTCCTCCCTCACCTCTATCCAAGGCCCTAAAGGAGCCTTCCACATCCATCAACGTTTCACCTGCACATCCACCAATATCATTTATTGTATCCGTTGCTCCCGATGTGGTCTCCTCTACATTGGGGAGACTGGGCGCCTCCTAGCAGAGCGCTTTAGGGAACATCTCCGAGACACCTGCACCAATCAACCAAACCGCCCCGTGGCCCAACATTTCAACTCCCCCTCCCACTCTGCCGAGGACATGGAGGTCCTGGGCCTCCTTCACTGCCGCTCCCTCACCACCCGACGCCTGGAGGAAGAACGCCTCATCTTCCGCCTCGGAACACTTCAACCCTAGGGCATCAATGTGGACTTCAACAGCTTCCTCATTTCCCCTTCCCCCACCTCATCCTAGTTTCAAACTTGCAGCTCAGTTACTGTCTCCTTGACTTGTCCGACCTGCCTATCTTCTTTTCCACCTATCCACTCCACCCTCTCCTCCTTGACCTATCACCTTCATCTCCTCCCCCACTCACCCATTGTACTCTATGCTACTCTCTCCCCACCCCCACCCTCCTCTAGCTTATCTCTCCATGCTTCAGGCTCACTGCCTTTATTCCTGATGAAGGGCTTTTGCCCGAAACGTTGATTTCGCTGCTCGTTGGATGCTGCCTGAACTGCTGTGCTCTTCCAGCACCACTAATCCAGACTAAAATATATGTTCAAAGTTTGGGAGAAGATTTGTAGCTCGGGTGCTCGTTGTTGTGGTTCTGTTCGCCGAGCTGGGAATTTGTCTTGCAAACGTTTCGTCCCCTGTCTAGGTGACATCCTCAGTGCTTGGGAGCCTCCTGTGAAGCGCTTCTGTGCTGTTTTCTCCGGCATTTATAGTGGCCTGTCTCTGCTGCTTCCGGTTGTCAGTTCGAGCTGTCCGCTGTAGTGGCCGGTATATTGGGTCCAGGTCGATTTGTTTGTTGATAGAGTCTGTGGATGAGTGCCGTGCCTCTAGCAATTCCCTGGCTGTTCTCTGTTTGGCTTGCCCTATAATAGTAGTGTTGTCCCAGTCGAATTCATGTTGCTTGTCGTCTGTGTGTGTGGCTACTAAGGATAGCTGGTTGTATCGTTTCGTGGCTGGTTGGTGTTCGTGTATACGGATCGTTAACTGTCTTCCTGTTTGTCCGATGTAGTGTTTTGTGCAGTCCTTGCATGGGATTTTGTACACTACATTAGTTTTGCTCCTGTTGGGTATCGTGTCCTTTGTTCTGCTGAGTTGTAGTAAAATTTAAAGAGGTAAAGGACTTGAAACAGACCATTGAAATAGAAACTGGATACGGGGATGCAAATGCCTGGGTTGAATGGGTAAAGTATACTGTGAAAAGTCTGAACAAAAGCAATTGCTCGGCATGTGCCTCCGGTCGGCCAGTGGCCCAGGTGATTTCCTTTCCGCTCGGGTGGAAGCGAGACAGGAAGGGCATGAAATGTATGATAGCCCTGTATCAGGATGAGACTGCATGGAATGATAGGAATTGTACTTCCCGATCTTTGATGTTCCCTCCCTTGGAGAAGAAAGATGCAAAAGGTCCCCCCCTGTTTTCTGCCGCAGTTGGAAATCACACATCATGTGTGCGTAGACGAGGTACAAGTCGGTTGAAAGATTTGGGGGAGCTGAAACTATGTACAGAGATTAAGAATGTCACCGAAACGGAGAAGGGAGGGAACTACTCAGCATTAAAGGTTCCCTGAGCGGATCTGTGGTGGGACTGTGGGGGCAAAATATTGAGACCCACCCTCCCTCCGGATTGGAGAGGGATATGTGCAATTGTACAATTGGCAATTCCATTTACCCTGGCATTTGAGAAGAAAAAGATAGTAGGGAAAAAGGGAAGGGGTAAGAGATTACTGTTAGACACTTCTTTCGATGACAGGATTTATCTTGATTCGGTAGGAGTCCCAAGGGGAGTACCGGATGAATTCAAGGCTCATAACCAGATTGCAGCTGGCTTTGAGTCAGCTCTCTTCTGGTGGATAATCATTAATAAAAATATAGATTGGATAAGTTACATTTTCTATAATCAACAGCGATTTATAAATTATACAAGAGATGCGGTTAAAGGAATATCAGAACAGCTTGATGCGACAAGTAGGATGGCATGGGAAAACAGAATAGCCCTTGATATGATTTTAGCGGGAAAAGGGGGCGTGTGTGTGATGTTAGGAGGAAGTTGTTGAACCTTTATTCCTAATAACACTGCACCTGATGGTTCAATTACTCAGGCCTTAAGGGGATTGACTACCTTAGCAGAGGAACTGGCTGAGAATTCAGGAGTTAATACATCTCTCACAGCATGGCTTGAATCATGGTTTGGAAAATGGAAGGGGGTGGTGGTTCTATCCTTACTTCCCTGATAGTAGTAGTCGGGGTATTAGTGGCCATTGGTTGTTGTATCATACCCTGTATACGAGGACTCACCCAAAGACTGATTGAAACAGCCTTAATGAAACAGATGCCCCTAAAAGAGAATCAGGCTGAAGGACATTATCGACTAAATAATGAGGAGATGAGGGAGACCAAGATGGATGAAATCTCCGGGATGATGCTTGCGAATTTCGGGGGCGATGCTTAAAAACAAAATATTTGCAGAAGATAACAAATGGTAATTAAAGAAAGAGGGGGAATTGTGGGATGTGTGGGAAATAATGTTACTTCTGCAATTCCATTTTACAAAGTAAATGAGCTCACACCAGTGTGTAATTGTTTTAGCCAAGAGCTGAGTCGACAAGAATGGAAACGACGTGGAGGAAATATATAATTGTTTTTGTATTAGCTAAAATTGTATGTCAGAATGAGATGTGCCAGCAAAACAATGGTAGACATTACGGGCAAATAGATAAGATGTTGTGAGGGGATGAAGTTAAGCTAAATACGCCTGTACAAACAGTAGGTATAAACATCTGCTTCCCACTTTTACAAAAACACAGGAACAAACCCCAATTAAAAGGGTCATAGGGATCAGAACGGCCTCGGGAAAGGCACAGATGAAGGGGATAGATAATGATGAAGAAAGAATATGCCTAACAATGACCTACAGCAGGATGAGGTCAAACAGCCTTGTGAGGCCAGGAATAAGCATTTTGTCACAGACAAGGCCGGATAAGGCAAGAGATAAACAGGGGTAATGGGAGCCGGTCTTAGGGAAGTGGACGATGTAAGCAGGGGAGGAGCAATGTAAAACAAAAGACATCAAATCATATAAATATTATGTATGAATTGAACTTGGTGTGTGTATGTCCTCTACCTTATAGGCACTGGACATCTCACCCACTTGCAAGTGTAAAATAAAGGACACTGCTGATTCAGATTTTGTCTCGGACTGAAATTATTGAAGTGTGTGAGCTTTGTTTCTCACAATTCCAAACTGCAGAGTCCACTCCTGAAGGCAGCAAATGCACACCCCACAGCACACAGGTATTCAGTCTCCATGGAGTCCTGGCCCAGCCTGGGAAAACCAGGCCCACTCACAGGAACACAGTTGTTCAACCTTCAGAGGCCCAGTCCCAGGGCTAGGCCTCCCCACAGGAACAGCTCCTCTGGTAAAATGTATGTCTTCCACAAGGGCTCAGTCCAAACACCAAAAGCAGTGAAGACACATACAAAAAAACAAAGAAAACTAGAGTCCAAGGGCTAAGCCCTACCACAAAATTAACATTGTCCTTTTCTCAAAAAGTAAAAAGAGAAAAAGAGTAACACACAGACTGCAACCATCCAGTAAAATACAGGGGCAAAACAAAAACAAGTTCCCAATGAGAACTAAAATATAACAGTATTCACTGTCTGTGTGACCAGCCAGTTTAGGAATCTGTTATCAAATACAACAGTAACACACTGGCTGTGACCAGCCAGCTTAGGAATCCGTGATCAAATACAACAGTAACACACTGGCTGTGACCAGCCAGTTTAGGAATCTGTTATCAAATACAACAGTAACACACTGGCTGTGACCAGCCAACCCACAGTCAGTTCCCTGAACTCAGGAGTTTCTAAATCGCCTGATGATATTTCTTTATTAATCAGAAGCCCCCAGAATACTGGCAAATAGCAATCATGCTAACATCACATTTATATCTGTCAGCCAAGGTTCCCTGTTAGGTTCAGGTCAACAACCCCAATCTCATTGTCAATGAGATCCACCTCGCCCTGGTTCTCATCATGACAGTCTTGTAGTCTTCCTCTTGGAAGATGACCACAATATTCTAGTGTTTCAAATTCAGATTAAAAGAGTGAAAAGAAAGTTGCATACGTGAGTTTCAGTTTTAGGCCAAGTAATTCTACAGGCCTGAGGAAGGAGGTGGCCTGAGCGGACTGGGCAAAAATCTATATTCTATAAAAGAGTAGGAGAGTGGAAGAACAATGGCAAATGCTGCAAGAAATATTTGATGCATCTCAATCAAAGTATATTCCTGAAAGGAAGAGGAATTGTAAAAAGGTGAAAAATTATCCATGACTTAACAAAGAAGTCAAGGTTAACATAAAGGCAAAAATCAGGGCATTTCACATTGCAAAAGTTAGTAACACTTTGGAGGTTCAGGAGAACTTTAAACATTAGCAAAGGGTTACTAAAAACAAAATCAAAGAGCTAAAGTGAACTTCAAAAGGAATATAGCAGGAAATATAAGCACAGATATGAGAAACTTCTATAAATATATAATGAGGAAGAGAATAGTGAAAGTAAATGTCAGTCCTTTATCGGTCGAAAATGGTGAGATAATAATTGAAAACGCAGAAACACTAAACCAATATTTTGCATCTGTTTCACGGTGGAAAATAATGATTTATTTCCAAATACTGCAGTTACTGCAGAGGAACTCGATGAAATAATATAACTAGGGAGACGGTATTAAGTAAACTGATGAGATTAAAGGCAGACGAGTCTCCGAGGCCTGACGGCCTGCAGCCTAGGGTATTAAAATTGGTGGCAGCAGAGCTTGTGGATGCGTTAGTCAAGATTTTCCAACATTTCCTGGATTCTGGAAAGGTATCAGGTGATTGCAAACATCCTGATGTGACATCTTATTCTACAAAGCAAAAAGTGGGAATATACAGACCACTTAGTTTGACCTCTGTAGTAGGGATGTTGCAGGGGTCAAATCATAAAGGAGGAAATAACTGAACACCAGTGTCAGTACAATTTCATGATGGCCAAGTCATGATTGACAAACTTGCTGGAATTCTTGGAGAATGTAACCAGCAAGGTAGATGATGGAGATCTGGTGGATGTGGTATATCTCAAGTTCCAGAAGGCATTTGACGATGTGCCGCATAAAAGACTGATCCAGAAGGTTAAGAGTAGAACATTTCCTTGGATAAAGGATTGGCTAACCAGTAGAAACCAGAGTGTCAGGATAAATGGATCCTGCTTTGGATGGTGAACTGGAACTAGTGGGTTCTGTTCTCAGACCTCAACTATTTACCATGTATATAAATAATCTGCAAGCAGGCTCAGACTAACACAACAAAGTTCACAGACAATACCAAAATAGGTGGGCATGCAAGCAGTGACGAGGAGATAAAGAGTTTGCTGATGGATATTGATTAGCTCAGAGAATGGGCCACAATCTGGCAGATGAAGTTTAATGTCAAGAGGTACGAGATTGTTTATTTTGACCGGAAAAATGGAAAGGGCAAATTATTATTTGAAATTTGAAGAGAACTGGATTGGACGATATGGCTGCCAACCAAAATATCAGACCAACTGGGTGGGTACATGCCCTTCTCAAATCTTGATCTTTTGACCTGAAGAGCAATCAATCATATTTTAAATGATGAGGCACTGGCACATTGCTCAAACAATGTTAATGGATTTATTATGGATAGAATCAGATCAGGGAGCACATGTTGCAGGGAAACTGATCAAGGAAGTTTGCAAACGGTTGAGCATGAAGCAAACGTTCCACATTCTGTATCATCCACAGAGTTCAGACATGGGTGAATGAATGAACCAGTCCTTAAGGAGGTTTTAGCTAAAGCCATTCAGGACACTAAACTAACTGCTGAAAAATGTGTTGCTGGAAAAGCGCAGCAGGTCAGGCAGCATCCAAGGAGCAGGAGAATCGACATTTTGGGCATAAGCCCTTCTTCAGGAATTCTGAAGAAGGGCTTTTGCCCGAAATGTTGATTCTCCTGTTCCTTGGATGCTGCCTGATCTGCTGTGCTTTTCCAGCAACACATTTTTCAGCTCTGATCTCCAGCATCTGCAGTCCTCACTTTCTCCTACTAAACTAACTGGTATCATGTACAGTGAGGAAGGCCATCAGAAAGTGCAGCAGGACCTTGATCAGCTGGGGAAGTAAGCCGAGATAAATGGCAAACGGAGTTTAATATAGATAAGTGTGAGGCTTGCATTTTAAAAAGTCAAACCAAGATAGAAATTTCATGGTGAATGGTAGGGCCTTAAGGAGGGTAGTGGAACAGAGGGACCTTGGAGTTCAGGTGCACGGTTCTCTGAAAGTGGAGTCACCGGTGGACAAAGCAGCGAAGAAGACTTTTGGCACACTGGCCTTCATCAGTCAGGGCACTGAGTGTAGAAGTTGGGAAGTTACGTTGTAGTACAGGAAGTTGGTGAGGCTGCACTTGGGGTATTGCATTCAGTTTTGGTCATCTTATTATAGGAAGGACATTATTAAACTGGAAAGAAACCAGAAGCAATTTACAAGGGTGTTGCCTAGACTCAAAGGTCTGAATTATAGGCAGAGGTTGGACAAGCTAGGACTTTTTCTTTAGAGCGTAGGAGACTGAGGGGGTCCTTATACAGGTGCGTAAGATCACAGGAGTCATGGATAGGATGAATGTACTCAATCATTTTCCCAGGGGTTGGGGAATCATGGACCAGAGGGCAACAGTTAAGTTTAGAGGGGAAAACATAAAAGGGAACCTGAGAGGCAATCTTTTTATACTGAGGTTGGTAAGCATGTGGAAGTTGTTGAGGTGGGTACATTAACAACATTTAAAAGGCATTTGAACAAATACATGGATAGGAAAGATTTAGAAAGGTATGGGCCAAGTACAGGGAAATGGTGTTAGCGTGGACGGACATTCTGGATGGAATGGGCCAGTTTGGGTCAAACAGCCTTTCTTCCTGCTGGAGGACTCTGTGACTCTACGACATGGAAAGGATGGGCAGATCTAATTCTCAGTATCCTGATGGGACTCAGAGCAACAACAAGCGGAATGACTACATTAACTCCGTATGAGTTAATGACAAGAAGGGCTATGAGACTGCCAGGGAACATTGTAACAGGGTAGGACCAGTGAGACAGAGAGTGAAACCATTTACAAGACAATCCTGCAAACAGTTGAATGGGCCAAGATAGCAGGTCAAAGACCAGCAGAAAATCCGCGACCTCGAACAAGATGCTATGATCAACCAAGCTAAGTTACTGAGAGCTGATGTGAAGATAATGGTTAAAGTAGCATCTGACAAGCCTGGAATTACATCTAAAAGGCTCAAACAGTTTGTGATTATTATGACCAAGGACACATGCCTTTTGATTAGATTAGATTACATTACAGTGTGGAAACAGGCCCTTCGGCCCAACAAGTCCACACTGACCCGCCAAAGCGCAACCCACCCATACCCCTACGATTACCCCTTACCTAACACTACGGGCAATTTAGCATGGCCAATCCACCTGACCTGCACATCTTTGGACTGTGGGAGGAAACAGGAGCACCCGGAGGAAACCCACGTGCAAACTCCACACAGTCAGTCGCCTGAGGCGGGAATTGAACCCGGGTCTCTGGCGCTGTGAGGCAGCAGTGCTAACCACCGTGCCGCCCACGCCTGTTTGGATATGAAAGGTAGAAGGCAGGTGAAGATCTCATCACAGCTGAAGCTCAACACAATTGATTCTGAGCTACAGAACTAATGCCAACAGAACAGTGACAACTGGGGCAGCTCTTTATTCAATTTTGTAGAAGGCTGGCCACCACTTTAACCCTTGAGGTGTGGTACCAATCAAGCAGGTTGCATTGTCCTGGATGGTGTCAGGCTTCTTGAGTGATGTTGGAGCTGCACACATCTAGGCAAGTGGGGAATACTGCATCACTTGCGCCTTGCAGATGGTCGCTAGACTTTGGGTTGTCAGGAAGTGAGTTACTTGCCGCAGTATCCCTAGTCTCTGACCTGCTCTTGTAGCCATTGTGTTTATGTGGTGAGTCCAGTTGAATATCTGGTCAATGGTAACCCCCAAGGATGTTGACAGTGATGGTAATACCGTTGAATGTCAAGGGTTGGTGGTTAGAGTGCCTCTTACTGGTGATGGTCATTTGTCTGGCATTTGTGTGGCATGAATGTTACTTGCCACTTGTTGGCCCAAACCTAGATATTGTCCAGATCTTGTTACGTTTTAGCACGGACTGCTTCAGTATCTGAGGAGTTTGAAATGGTGGTGACTGTACAATCATCAGCGAGCATCCCCACCTCTGACCTTATGATAGAGTGAAGGTCATTGATGAAGCAACTGAAGATGGTTGGGCCTAGGACACTACCCTGAGGAACCCCTGCAGAGATGCCCTGGAGCTGAGATGACAGACCCTCTACAACCACAACCATCTTCCTTTGTGTCAGGTATGACTCTAACCAGCGGAATGCTTGCCCCCTGACACCCATTAAGTCCAGTTTTGCCAGGGCCCCTTGATGCCACACTCAGTCAAATGCAGCCTTATATCAAAGGCTGTCACTCTCCCCTCCCCTCTGGATTTTCAGCTCTTTTGTCCATGTTTGACCCAAGGCTGGAATGAGGTCAGGAGCTGAGTGGCTGTGATGGAACCCAAACTGGGCGTCACTGAGCAGGTTATTGCTGAGCAGGTGCTGCTTGATTGCACTGTTTCTGACCCCTTCCATTATTTTACTGAGGATGGAGAGTAGACTGATTGTCTGTAATTGGTCGGGTTGGGTTTGTCCTGCGTTTTTTGTACAGGGTATACCTGGGCAGATTTCCACATTGTCAGGTAGATGCCAGTGTTGTAACACTACTGGAACAGCTTGGCTAGGAAATGGCAAGTTCTGCAGCACACGTCTTCAGTACTATTGAAGAATGTTGTCAGGGCCCATTGCCTTTGCAGTATCCAGTGTCTCCAAATGACCAGCAAGAACAGGGAAAATGGCATTAGCAGAAATATACAAGAAAGGCAGAGTTGACCTACAGGTCATGGAGAATTGAAAGGATAATTTGACACAGTATTTGAGCCAGTGTTCTTATGATATCCCCTTCCTACCTGAACACCTAGCAGTGATTCAGGAACAGGCTCAAAGGATACACGGAACCTGGTCACCTCAGTTCACCCCATTTACCACCCTCTGAGAAAAAGAACAAGAAATTACTACTCCACAGGAACTGACATCATCACAGGAATTGACATCACCAACCCAAGGAAACCTAAACACATAAAAAGAAAGTGGGTCACAAACACCAAAAACACATAAATAGAAGGTGGGTCACAAACACCAGTGCTTCACCGGAGGCTCACTGATGATGTTACCTAATATGGTGATGAAACATCTGAAAATGAACCTTCCAGCTCAGCGGCAAACTTAACTCCAGAACCTCAAGCTGAGCTACAAACCTTCTTTGAACTTGTTAACCCAGTTCACTCTTATACCAACAAACTTGAGTCTTAAAAGAACGTATTGACCTGCCTAGTGGGAGGATTGTGGATTTAGTGCTCCAGCGTACAAATACACTTATGGATCTGGATTATCTCCCATGCCCTAATTATAATTCAAATGTTATTAGTCATAAAGCTGATCTGTCTCAGTTACCATGTAAGAAAGGAGCAAAAGGGGTGGCAGTAGAAACTTGAAAGGGTTCAGTAAAGGATGTTGCCAGGATTGGAGGGTTTGTGTGACAGGGAGAGGCTGAATAGAATACAGAATATAGAACAGTACAGCACAGTACAGGCCCTTCAGCCCACAATGTTGTGCCATGCATTTACCTTAATCTAAGATCAACCTAGCCTACACACCCTCCAATTTACTGCTATCCATGTGCTTGTCCTGCAGTCGCTTAAATGTCCCTAATGTCTCTGACTCTACTACCACTCCTGGCTGTGCATTCCACACACCCACCACTCTCTGTGTAAAGAACCGTCTTATGACATCTCCCCTATACATTCCTCCAATCACCTTAAAATTATGACCCTCGTGTCAGCCATTTCTACCCTGGGGAAAAGTCTCTGGCTATCTACTCTGTCCATGCCTCTCATTACCTTGCACACCTTTATCAAGTCACTTCTCTTCCTCTTCTGTCCAGTGTGAACAGCCCTAGCTCACTCAACCTCTCTTCATAAGACACGCCCTCCAACCCAGGTCGCACCTGGTAAATCCCATCTGCACCCTCCCTAAAGCATCTGTGTCCTTCCTCTGATGAGGCGGCCAGAACTGGACACAATATTCCAAGTGTGGTCTGACCAGGGTTTTACACAGCTGCATCAAAACTTTGCGGCTCTTAAACTCAATCCCCCTGCTAACGAAAGCCAAAACACCATTTGCCTCCTTAACAGCTTTATCAACTGGCTGGAGCTATTTTCCCTGGGAGTGTCGGGGGCTGAGGGGTGACTTTAAACAAGTTTATAAAATCATGAGGGGCATGGATAGGATAAATAGACAAGGCCTTTCCCACAGGGTAGGGGAGTTCCAAAATAGAAGGCATAGGTTTAAAGTGAGAGGGGAAAGGTTTAAAAAGGCCCTGAGGGATAACTTTTTCACACAAAGGGTGGTGTGTGTATGGAATGAGAAAGTGGTGGAGGCTAGTGCAATTACAATATTTAAAAGGCATCGAGATGGGCACATGAATAGGAAGGGTTTAAAGGGATATGGGCCAAGTGCTGGTAAATGGGACTAGATTAGGTTGGGATATCTGGTCAGCATGAATAAGTTGGATCAAGGATTTATTTCTATGCTGAACATGTCTATACCTTCAGAAAGTTAGATTTAGCAATTGGGGTAATAAACACCTGGAATAAAGGATCGATTACTACAGATGGTCTAACCACCCACTTTTACGATGCTAACCAGGACATCTGGCCAATATCGATGGTGGTGGACAATAAAGTAAATGGTTGATCAGCATTTGTTGGCCAGCGACCTTGGGTTTTCGGACAAGGAGCTGAAAAAAGGAGCTGTTAGGAGGAAATTTGAATGTGACATGATTCAGCCTGTAAATCCACGTGAAGTTCCAGCTGGGATTAGAATGAGATACGGTTAGCTTCATAAGCAATAATCATTTAATCAATTCAGATTCATTTTCATTTAATTGAGTCAATAAAGTAGTCAGATGCAATTCTGATCTCCCTCCAATATGAAGGATGCGCTGAAACTTGAAAGGGCTCAGAAAAGATTTATGAGGATGTTGTCAGAGGTGGAGGGTTTGAGCTATAGTGAGAGTCTGAATAGGCTAGGGCTGTTTTCCCTGGAGCGACGGAGGCTGAGGGATGACCTTATAGAGGTTTATAAAATCATGAGATGCATAGAACTTAGAAAAGTACAGCAGAGAACAGGCCCTTAGGCCCACGATGTTGTACCGAGACTTAATCCTAATGTAAAATATAGTAACTAACCTAAGCACCCCTCAACTCACTGCTATCCATGTGAATGTCCAGCAATTGCTTAATTGTCCCCAATGACTTCACTTCCACCACCCCAACTAGCAACGCATTCCATGCGTTCACAACTCTCTGCGTAAAGAACCTATCTCCGATGTCTCCTTTATACCTTCATCTGAATTTCTTGAAACTATGACTTCTCGTACCAGTCAATCCTGCCCTGGGGAAAAGTCTCTGGCTATTGACTCTATCTATTCCTCTCATTATTTTGCATATCTCGATCAGGTCTCCTCTCTTCCTCCTTCTCTCCAGAGAGAAAATTCTGAGTTTAGTCAACCTCTCTTCATTAGGCAAGCTGTCCAGTCCAGGCAGCATCCTGGTAAACCTTCCTTGCACCCTCTGCAAAGCCTCTGTATCTTTCCCATAGTAGGGCGTCCAGAACTGGACACAATTCCAAGTGTGGTCTTACCAGGGACTTGTAGAGCTGCAGTAAAACCTCGCGGCTCTTAAACTCGATCCCCCTGTTAATGAAAGCCAAAACACCACCATATGCTTTCTTAACAACCCTATCCGCTTGGGTGGCAACTTTAAGGGATCTATGTATTTGCACACCCAGATCCCTCTGTTCCTCCACTCTGCCAAGAACCCTGTCTTTAATCCTATATTCAGCATTTGAGTTCGATCTTCCAAAATGCATCACTTCGCATTTACCCAGGTTGAACTCCATCTGCCATTTCTCAGCCCAGCTCTGCGTCCTGTCTATGTCACGCTGTAGCCTGCAGTAGCCCTCTATACTATCGATGACACTTCCAACGTTTGTGTCATCTGAAAATTTACCAGCCCACCCTCCAACGTTCTCATCCAAGTCCTTTATAAAAACTACAGAGCAGAGGCCCCAAGAACCGAGCTCTGCGGGGCCCCACTCGACACTGACCTCCAGGCAGAATATTTTCCATTAACAACCACACTCTGCCTCTGTCAGCCAACAATTCTGAATCCAGATAGCCAAATCTCCCTGTATCCCATACTTCCTGACTTTATGAATGAGTCTACCGTAGGGAACCCTATCAAATGCCTTGCTGAAATCCAAATACACCGTTGTCGACCTGTCTTGACACCTCCTCAAAGAACTCAATAAGATTTGTGAGGCATGACCTGCCCCTCACAAAGCCATGCTGACTGCCTATAATCACACTATGCTTTGCCAAATAGTCATAAATCCCATCCCTCAGAATTCTTTCCACAACTTGGCTTTCATTAAGAGGGGAATTGAGTTTAAGAGCCGTGAGATCTTGTTGCAGCTCTATAAAACTTTGGTTAGACCGCACTTGGAATACTGTGTCCAGTTCTGGTCGCCCTATTATAGGAAAGATGTGGATGCTTTGGAGAGGGTTCAGAGGAGGTTTACCAGGATGCTGCCTGGAATGGAGGGCTTATCTTATGAAGAGAGGTTGACTGAGCTCGGACGTTTTTCATTGGAAAAAAGGAAGAGAGGGGACCTAATTGAGTTGTACAAGATAATGAGAGGCATAGATAGAGTTGATAGCCAGAGACTTTTACCCAGGGCAGAAATTGTTAAAACAAGGGGTCATAGTTTTAAGCTGTTTGGCAGAAAGTATAGAGGGGATGTCAGAGACGGGTTCTTCACACAGAGAGTTGTGAGAGCATGGAATGTGTTGCCAGCAGCAGTTGTGGAAGCAAAGTCATTGGGGATATTTAAGAGACTGCTGGACATGCATATGGTCACAGAAATTTGAGGGTTCATACATTAGGTTTACCTTACATGAGGATCAATGGTCGGCACAACATCGTGGGCTGAAGGGCCTGTTCTGTGCTGGACTGTTCTATGTTCTATGTTACAACTTTGCTGACCACAGACATAAGACTGACTGGTCTATAATTGCCAGGGATTTCCCTATTACCCTTTTTGAAAAGTGGAACAACATTCGCCTCCTTCCAATCCTCCAGTACGACTCCCGTGGAGAGTGAGGAGGAAAATATCCTCACCAGCAGCTTAGCAACTTCCTTTCTCGCTTCCCGGCGCAGCCTAGGATAAATCTGGTCTGGCCCTGGGGACTTATCAATATGAATGTTTTCCAAAATTTCTAGCACACCAACTTCATCAATCTTGATCTGGTCAAGACTGTGTCCCAGCTCCGCTAAGTTTTCATTTACAACAAGTTCCCTTTCCTTGGTGAAAACCGAAGCAAAAAACTCATTTGGGACTTACCCTATCTGCTCAGACTCCATGCACAAGTTCCCTCTGCCATCCCTGATCAGCCCTACCTTCACCCTGAGCATTCTCTTATTCCTCATGTATGATAAAATGCCTTTGGGTTATAGAGTCATAGAGATGTACAGCATGGAAACAGACCCTTCGGTCCAACCCGTCCATGCCCACCAGATATCCCAATCCAATCTAGTCTCACCTGCCAGCACCCGGCCCATATCCCTCCAAACCCTTCCTATTCATATATCCGTCCAAATGCCTCTTAAATGTTGCAATTGTACCAGCCTCCACCACTTCCTCTGGCAGCTCATTCCATACACGTACCACCTTTGGTGTGAAAAAGTTGCCCCTGAGGTCTCTTTTATATCTTTCCCTTCTCACCCTAAACCTATGCCCTCTAGTTCTGGACTCCCCGACCCCAGGGAAAAGACTTTGTCTATTTATCCTATCCATGCCCCTCATAATTTTGTAAACCTCTATAAGGTCACCCCTCAGCCTCCGACGCTCCAGGGAAAACAGCCCCAGCCTGTTCAGCCTCTCCCTATAGCTCAAATTCTCCAAGCCAGGCAACATTCTTGTAAATCTTTTCTGAACCCTTTCAAGTTTCACAACATCTTTCCGATAGGAAGGAGACTAGAATTGCACGCAATATTCCAGCAGTGGCCTAACCAATGTCTTGTACAGCCGCAACATGACCTCCCGACTCCTGTACTCAATACTCTGACCAATAAAGGAAAGCATACCAAACGCCTTCTTCACCATCCTATCTACCTGCAACTCCACTTTCAAGGAGCTATGAACCTGCACTCCTAGGTCTCTTTGTTCAGCAACACTCACTAGGACCTTAGCATTAAGTGTATAAGTCCTGCTAACATTTGCTTTCCCAAAATGCGGCACCTCGCATTTATCTGAATTAAACTCCATCTGCCACTCCTCAGCCCATTGGCCGATCTGGTCCAGATCCTGTTGGAATCTGAGGTGACCCTCTTCGCTGTCCACTACACCTCCAATTTTGGTGTCATCTGCAAACTTAATAACTGTACCTCTTATGCTCGCATCCAAATCATTTATGTAAATGACAAAAAGTAGAGGGCCCAGGACCGATCCTTGTGGCACTCCATTGGTCACAGGCCTCCAGTCTGAAAAACAACCCTCCACCACCACCCTCTGTCTTCTACCTTTGAGCCAGTTCTGTATCCAAATGGCTAGCTCTCCCTGTATTCCATGAGATCTAACCTTGCTAACCAGTCTCCCATGGGGAACCTTGTCGAACGCCTTACTGAAGTCCATATAGATCACATCTACTGCTCTGCCCTCGTCAATCTTCTTTGTTACTTCATCAAAAAACTCAATCAAGTTTGTGAGACATGATTTCCTACACACAAAGCCATGTTGACTATCCTGAATCAGTCCTTGCCTTTCCAAATACATGTACATCCTGTCCCTCAGGATTCCCTCCAACAACTTGCCCACCACTGAGGTCAGGCTCACTGGTCTATAGTTCCCTGGCTTGTCTTTACCGCCCTTCTTAAACAGTGGCACCACGTTTGCCAACCTCCAGTCTTCCAGCACCTCACCTGTGACTATCGACAAATATCTCAGCAAGTGGCCCAGCAATCACTTCTCTCGCTTCCCACAGAGTTCTCGGGTACACCTGATCAGGTCCTGGGGATTTATCCACCTTTAACCGTTTCAAGATATCCAGCACTTCCTCCTCTGTAATCTGGACATTTTGCAAGATCTCACCATCTATTTCCCTACAGTCTATATCTTCCATATCCTTTTCCACAGTAAATACTGATGCAAAATATTCATTTAGTACCTCCCCCTTTTTCTGTGGCTCCACACAAAGGTCGCCTTGCTGATCTTTGAGGGGCCCTATTCTCTCCCGAGTTACCCTTTTGTCCTTAATTTTTTGTAAAACCCCTTTGGATTCTCCTTAATTCTATTTGCCAAAGCTATCTCATGTCCCCGTTTTGCCCTCCTGATTTGCCTCTTAAGTATACTCCTACTTTTCTTTTACTCTTCTAAGGATTCACTCGATCTCTCCTGACTATACCTGCCATATGCTTCCTTCTTTTTCTTAACCAAACCCTCAATTTCTTTAGTCATCCAGTATTCCCTATACCTACCAGCCTTCCCTTTCACCCTGACAGGAGGGTGACTATCTGGATTCTTGGAGGATTCTTGCTTTCTCATTTCTGAAGTCTTCCCATTTTCCAGCTGTCCCTTTACCTGTGAACATCAGCTTTCGAAAGCTCTTGCCTAATGCCATCAAAATTGGCCTTTCTCCAATTTAGAACTTCAACTTTTAGATCTGGTCTATCCTTTTCCATCACTATTTTAAAACGAATAGAATTATGGCCACTGGCCCCAAAGTGCTCCCCAACTGACACCTCAGTCACCTGCCCTGCCTTATTTCCCAAGATTGTGTCAAGTTTTGCACCTTCTCTAGTAGGTATATCCACATACTGAATCAGAAAATTATCTTGTACACACTTAACAAATTCCTCTCCATCTAAACCTTTCATACTATGGCAGTCCCAGTCGATGTTTGGAAAGTTAAAATCCCCTACCATAACCACCCTATTATTCTTACAGATAGCTGAGATCTCCTTACTAGTTTGTTTCTCAATTTCCCTCTGACTATTGGGGGGTCTATTATACAATCCCAATAAGGTGATCATCCCTTTCTTATTTCTCAGTTCCACCCAAATAACTTCCCTGGATGTATTTCCAGGAATATCCTCCCTCAGCACAGCTGTAATGCTTTCCCTTATCAAAAATACCACTCTCCCTCCTCTCTTGCCTCCCTTTCTATCCTTCCTGTAGCATTTGTATCCTGGAACATTAAGCTGCCAGTCTTGCCCATCCCTGAGCCATGTTTCCATAATTGCTTTGATGTCCCAGTCCCATGTTGCTAACCATGCCCTGAGTTCATCTGCCTTCCCTGTTAGGCCCCTTGCATTGAAATAAGTGCAGTTTAATTTATTAGTCCTGCCTTGTCCCTGCCTGCCCTGACTGTTTGACTCACTTCTGTTCTCAGCTGTACCC
Organism: Chiloscyllium punctatum; assembly: GCF_047496795.1. Classification (NCBI taxonomy): domain Eukaryota; kingdom Metazoa; phylum Chordata; class Chondrichthyes; order Orectolobiformes; family Hemiscylliidae; genus Chiloscyllium; species Chiloscyllium punctatum. Next base: position 9,754,764 of record NC_092741.1, read on the forward strand.
ATCTCAGATCGATCTCTTTCCTCACTATCTCCCTGGGTCCCACCCCCCACCCCACCTTACTAGCTTAAATCCTCCCAAGCAGTTCTAGCAAATTTCCCTGCCAATGTATTAGTCCCCTTCCAATTTAGGTGCAATCTGTCCTTCTTGTACAGGTCACTTGTACCCCAAAAGAGATTCCAATGATCCAAAAATGTGAATCCTTCTCCCATACACCAGCTCCTCAGCCATGCATTCATCTGCTCTATCCTCCTAATCCTGCCCTCACTAGCTCGTAGCACTGGGAGTAATCTAGATATCACTTCTCTTGAGGACCTCCTTTTTAAATTTCTGCCTAACTCTCTATAATCTCCCTTCAGAATCTCAATCTTTTCCCTTCCAATGTCGTTGGTTCCAATGTGGACAATGACCTCCTGCTGGCCCCTCTCCCCCGTGAGAACATTCTGCACCCTCTCTGAGACATCCTTGATCCTAGCACCAGGGAAACAACACACCATTCTGCGGGTTCCCCCTAATCCATCTTGCCAAGACTTTCTCGTGCCCCTTCTGGCTCTCCTCAGTCCACGTCTGAGCTCCTTTCTAGCAAGCCTGTAATCCTCTGAAGCTGTGCAGATCCTTGCTTCCTCCACCTTACATAAGCTGCCTTCTTCCTTTTGATGAGAAGTTCCTCTGTTCTCATCATCCAAGGTTCCTTAATCTTACCCCTTCTTACCTGTCTCAGACGAACTAATTTGTGCATGGATAGGATAAATAGATAAGGTCTTTTCCCTGGGGTTGGGAAGTCCAAAATTGGACAGCATACGTTTAAGGTGAGAGGGGAAAGACATAAAAGGGTATAAAAGGACTTAAAGAGCAACCTTTTCACGCAGAGGGTGGTACGTGCATGGAATGAGCTGCCTGAGGGAGTAGTGGAGGCTGGTACAATGCCAACATTTAAAAGGTGGATGAATATGATGGCTTTAGAGGGATATGGATTGAGAGTGTGATGCTGGAAAAGCGCAGCAGGTCAGGCAGTATCCGAGGAGCAGGAAAATCGATGTTTCAAACAGGACCCTTCATCAGGAATGAGGGATGCTGTGCTTTTCCAGCAGCACAATCTCGACTCTGGTCTCCAGCATCTGCAGTTCTCCTTTTCTCCTTTACAGTGAAATGGGCCGAATGCCGGTAAATGGAACTAGATTTATATAGGATATCTGGTCGGCATGGATGAGTTCGACCAAAGGATCTGTTTACGTGCTGGAGAGTTCTATGAGTCTATGAGGTTAAATGCCCAGAGGTCTGGAGGGTGGCTAATGTACATTTAATTTAGAAAGGCTGTCGGGAAAAGTCTGGGATTTATGGACTTCTTGACTCTATTAAATGAACGTGAATCTTAACTGATTTAGAAGATTAGTGTCTTTGAAGTTAACCCTTCGGCATTCTAATCCCAGCTGGAACTTCATGTGGATTGAATGCATGGCTGAGGAGCTGGTGTATGGGAGAAGGATTCACATTTTTGGATCATTGGAATCTCTTTTGGGGTAGAAGTGACATGTACAAGAAGGATGGATTGCACCTAAATTGGAAGGGGACTAATATACTGGCAGGGAAATTTGCTAGAGCTGCTTGGGAGGATTTAAACTAGTGAGGTGGGGGGGTGGGACCCAGGGAGATCGTGAGGAAAGAGATCAATCTGAGATGGGTACAGTTGAGAACAGAAGTGAGTCAAACAATCAGGGCAGGCAGGGACAAGGTAGGACTAATAAATTAAACTGCATTTATTTCAACGCAAGGGGCCTAACAGGGAAGGCAGATGAACTCAGGGCATGGTTAGGAACATGGGACTGGGATATCATAGCAATTACAGAAACATGGCTCAGGGATGGGCAGGACTGGCAGCTGAATGTTCCAGGATACAAATGCTACAGGAAGGATAGAAAGGGAGGCAATAGAGGAGGGAGAGTGGTATTTTTGATAAGGGAAAGCATTACAGCTGTGCTGAGGGAGGATATTCCTGGAAATACATCCAGGGAAGTTATTTGGGTGGAACTGAGAAATAAGAAAGGGATGATCACTTTATTGGGATGGTATAATAGACCCCCCAATAGTCAGAGGGAAAATGAGAAACAAACTTGTAAGGAGATCACAGCTATCTGTAAGAATAATAGGGTGGTTATGGTAGGGGATTTTAACTTTCCAAACATCAACTGGGACTGCCATAGTATTAAAGGTTTAGTTGGAGAGGAATTTCTTAAGTGCGTACAAGACAATTTTCTGATTCAGTATGTGGATGTGCCCACTAGGGAAGGTGCAAAACTTGACCTACTCTTGGGAAATAAGGCAGGGCAGGTGACTGAGGTGTCAGTGGGGGAGCACTTTGGGGCCAGTGACCGTAATTCTATTTGTTTTAAAATAGTGATGGAAAAGGATAGACCAGATCTAAAAGTTGAAGTTCTAAATTGGAGAAAGGCCAATTTTGACGGTATTAGGCAAGAACTTTTAAAAGCTGATTGGAGGCAGATGTTCGCAGGTAAAGGGACAGCTGGAAAATGGGAAGCCTTCAGAAATGTGATAACGAGAATCCAGAGAAAGTATATTCCTGTCAGGGGGAAAGGGAAGGCTGGTAACTATAAGGAATGCTGGATGACGAAAGAAATTGAGGGTTTTGTTCAGAAAAAGGAAACATATGTCAGGTACAGACAGGAGAGATCGAGTGAATCCTTGGAAGAGTATAAAGAAAGTAGGAGTATACTTAAGAGGCAAATCAGGAGGGCAAAATGAGGACATGAGATAGCTTTGGAAATAGAATTAAGGAGAATCCAAAGGGGTTTTACAAAAAATTAAGGACAAAAGGGTAACTCGGGAGAGAATAGGGCCCCTCAAAGATCAGCAAGGTGGCCTTTGTGTGGAGCCACAGAAAATGGGGGAGGTACTAAATGAATATTTTGCATCAGTATTTACTGTGGAAAAGGATATGGAAGATATAGAATGTAGGGAAATAGATGGTGAGATCTTGCAAAATGTCCAGATTACAGAGGAGGAAGTGCTGGATATCTTGAAACGGTTAAATGTGGATAAATCCCCAGGACCTGATCAGGTGTACCCGAGAACTCTGTGGGAAGCGGGAGAAGTGATTGCTGGGCCTCTTGCTGAGATATTTGTATCATCGATAGTGACAGGTGAGGTACCGGAAGACTGGAGGTTGGCAAGTGTGGTGCTACTGTTTAAGAAGGGTGGTATGGACAAACTAGGGAACTATAGACCAGTCAGCCTGACCTCGGTGGTGGGCAAATTGTTGGAGGGAATCCTGAGGGACAGGATGTACATGTATTTGGAAAGGCAAGGACTGATTCGAGATAGTCAACATGGCTTTGTGTGTGGGAAATCATGTCTCACAAATTTGATTGAGTTTTTTGATGAAGTAACAAAGAAGATTGACGAGGGCAGAGCAGTAGATGTGATCTATATGGGCTTCAGTAAGGTGTTTGACAAGGTTCCCCATGGGAGATTGAATAGCAAGGTTAGATCTCATGGAATACAGGGAGAGCTAGCCATTTGGATACAGAACTGGCTCAAAGGTAGAAGACAGAGGGTGGTGGTGGAGGGTTGTTTTTCAGACTGGAGGCCTGTGACCAGTGGAGAGCCATAAGGATCGGTGCTGGGCCCTCTACTTTTTGTCATTTGCATAAATGATTTGGATGCGAGCATAAGAGGTACAGTTATTAAGTTTGCAGATGACACCAAAATTGGAGGTGTAGTGGACAGCGAAGAGGGTTACCTAAGATTCCAACAGGATCTTGACCAGATGGGTCAAGGGCTGAGAAGTGGCAGATGGAGTTTGATTCAGATAAATGCGAGGTGCCGCATTTTGGGAAAGCAAATGTTAGCAGGACTTATACACTTAATGGTAAGGTCCTAGGGAGTGTTGCTGAACAAAGAGACCTTGGGGTGCAAGTTCATAGCTCCTTGAAAGTGGA